>NW_023425522.1:11733222-12472842 GCF_014108245.1 Pipistrellus kuhlii
GATGACAGAGAATCATCAATCAGCTGCCTCTTGCACACACCCTACTGGGGATGTGCCCGCAACCAAGGTACATGCCCTTGACCGGAATTGAACCTGGGACCTTTCAGTCCGCAGGCCAACGCTCTAACCACTGAGCCAAACCGGCTTCGGCAGCTGTGAAACTTTTAGTGGAAAAGAGGGGAGCCCTGTGGTAGGAGTCCCCGTAAACATGTACTGTAATTCTTTGTATATAGAAAAAAAATTACTGAAAAGTAAAGTTTAACTTTACTCTTTAAAAAAAAAAGAGAGAGAGAGAGAAAAGAATCTGACATCAGGGCCCTCTCAGCAATGCTAGATCATAAAATAACATTGTCAAAGGGATACAGGAAAATAAGTTTGAACCTAGAGTTGTGGACAAAAGAATGCTATCCTTTAAGAGTAACGACAAATTAAATCCACTTTCAGACATCATTTAAAAGAAAAGAATGAGCCTCAGAAAGAAGCTGTGGTTTGCAATAAGCACTAATGAGCAAATAAATCCGCTAACCATACTGACAAATCTGACAAACCAACTTAACTGTATTATGTTTAGTGGCTGGTGCTACAATCTCGGAGAACACGGGCATTGGGAGGAGGGAGGACGGGGGCGGGGGGGTGGGGGGGAGGGCTTCGGGTGGACCATTTTGAAAAGGCTTCTTAGGCTTCTCAGAAAGTCCCCACCGAGGCTGGGCCCGGACTGCCCACAGCAGAGACCTCAGTCACACACCCAGAGTGGCTTTCTCTCCATCTCTCACTGTCCCCGTCCCTCCCTCCAGCTTCTGCCGTTACCTCCCAATCCACTCTCTGGCTCACAAGGCCTTCCACTGGCTTTGCTTTCCAAAGGGCTCTGAGCTCAGGCACCAAGGTTCTTGTCTTCTTCAGAGGATCATAGAGACACAGCTTCTTCGCTTGTTTGTTTTTTGAGATGTAGTTCATTAAATGAATTTTATGGGTGTAAAGCCAGCAATTTTGAGTATATCCACAAGGGTGTGCAACCATCACCACTATCTAATTCCAGAACATTTTCCCATTACTCCGAACAGAAGTTCTATACCCATTAGCAATCCCACCCCAATCCCACCACTAATCTACTTTCAGACTCTGGGTTTGCCTATTCTGGGCATTTCACATAAATGGAATTTTGCAATACGTGGTCTTAGTAACTGGCTTCTTTCACCAGCACAATGTCCCCAATGTTTGTGGCTTTTTATGCCTGAATGGCATCCCATTGCATGGCAGAGCAAAACATGGAAGAGTGGGTTTTAGCTGAAAGATTGTAGTTTAACTAGAGGATCTAGAGCACGAAATGCAGGGAATGGTGGGGCCCATCAGCCCAGCCTCCACCTTCTCGCAGTCTGGGAGCCGTGGGGGGTTGTCTGAATGACAGACATCCTTAGCACTGCCACGGAGGCAGAAGAGGATCCCACCACCACTGCACTGGCCAGCCGTGAGCCTGACTCAGGGTTTCCTGGCTGAGTGGCACTGTTGGAGCACACTGACCACAAGGGGGCAGCTCCTGCTTTGAGCGTCGGCCCCCTGGTGGTCAGTGCATGTCATAGCGACCTGTTGTTCTGCCATTTGGTTGAGTTGCATATTAGCCTTTTATTATATAGGATGGATCAGAATTTCCTTCATGGTTTCGTTTGTTTGTTTGTTTTAAATATTTTATTTATTTTTAGACAGAGGAAGGGGGAGGGAGAGAGAGAAACATTGATGAGAAACATGGATCAGCTGCCTCCTGCACACCCTTTACTGGGATTGGGCCCAACACCTGGGCAATTGCCCTGACTGGGAATCGAACCAGGAACCTTTGAGTGCACAAATGACACCCAACCAACTGAGCCACACAGGCCAGGCTTCTTCATTTTTAAGGCTGAATAATACTCATTGTATGGATATACCACCTTTTGTTTATCCACTCAACTGTCTATGGACACCTGGATTGTTTCCACCTTCTGCTGTTGTGAATAATGCTGCTATCTATGAACATGGGTGTGAATGGATGAGTCAATCAGCAGTCAACTAAAAGTCATTTATTGAACACTTGCCACCTTCTAGGCACTCTTCTGGGTAGAGAGTATAGCAGTGAAGAAGACAGCCCCCAGCCCTCAGGAGCTTATGTCCTAGTGGGGCCGGTCAACATGCACACACATGAAGCCATCGCGTGATGGCAAGTGCCATTCAGTGCCCGGAGAAACATGGGTACAGGCCTGTGGGTCTCAGCGACTGGCAAGGTGAGAGCTGCTTTATCAAGGGTGGTCTGAGAAAGACCTGTCCAACGAAGGTAACAGTTGAGTGAAGACCTGAAGCATAAGAACATTCCAGACAGAAGCAACAATAGAAGCAAAAACCTCAGCCTGGATCCAGTTGGGAGAGGTTAGGAGCAGCGCGGGCAGGGAGGCTGGAGGGTTGCACGGAGTAGAGAGACGTGAGGACCCAGAGGGAAGCAGGGCCAGGCGAAGCGGGGCTGGGTGAAGGGTGTCCTTAAGGGCATGGCATGGAGCATGAGAGCTTTGGAGGGTTTTAAGCGAGGGAGGACATGGTTCGCTTTAATGCCGTGGGAGAGTGGGTTTTAATGGGGCCAGAGTGAAGGTAGGGATTCCAGTCAGGTGTGCACATGACTCATCCCTAAAGCAGGGAAACGCCAAAACTGGTAGAACTACAGGAAGTTGAGAAATCTATTAATCATAGTGGGGAGTTCTACCTCTACATAAAGGAGAAACTCTCTCAGCCCCTCCCATATTGTCCTGTAGTTCTCAAGCCTTCTAGGCCATGCCCCCCCCCCCGCCTCACCCCCCACTTTCTTCCCATTACCGCTCCCCCCCCCCACAACCTTCTAGCTCCTCCCTGTCCCTGCCTATCACTATCTTTCTCAGGCCCACTCCAGACCCTAACATCCCTCCAATGACCTCCCCGCCTTCCCAGCCTCTTTCACTCTCTTCATTCACCCTTTCTCTTCTCCATCCCCCACTCCCCTCCCCTCACCCTCTTATTCCACTCCATTTTAAATGTCAGCTCCTCCCAACTTCCTCAGCTCCTTCCATTCTCTGTTCCCTCTAGCAACTCAAATCGCAACATCATTGTCAATCATATTCATCCAGCTCCCCAGTCCCTTTCTAACCCTTCCAGATACTCAGTCTTTAAATGTTCTCTGTCTGAGACAAAAAGTAGACTAGATGCTACAAGGGGCTGGAGATAAGGGGGAGTGTAATGGGTTTCTGTTTGGGAGACGGGAAGATTCGGAAGGTGGATCTGGGAGGATGGCTGCACAACATTGTGAATGTACCTAATATCACCTAACTGTACTGTTAAAAAATGCTTAAAATAGTAACTTATATCTATTTACCGCCATAAAAGAAAGAAACAAGTTGTTTTCCCTAAACAAGAAACAGCTGCGAGTCACTCCCAGCCCCACCCAGTCCTCTCCAGCTCCCCCTAGCTGCTATTTTGCTTCACTTCTCTTCCCATGTGAAAACGATGTCCCCTCCATCCTTCTGGTCCTTCCAGCCTCCCAGCTCCATTCCTTTCATTTTCCCCAATCCTTCTATGACCTCCAGCCCCTCTGAGCTCTCCTCCCTGTCCTAACCACTCCCACTACCCCCCCTCCGTGTCCCTCAAACCTGTCGGTTTCTCTCAGCCCCACAGTCCCTCCAAGTGCACACCATTCCCATCCCCATCATAGCCACCCCCCAGTCCAACAGAAGCCCTCCGTCACTCCCCTAACCCAGTCCCACTCAACTGCCCAAATTAGGTCAAATTTATCTATGTGTCCCAGGAGCTATTGTCTTCTCCAGGCCTATCTGAGTTAGAAATTTCAACAGAAACCTGCCTGCAGTAGTTTAAGCAAGACACGAGAACCTGTCTCCGTATTGACTAGACCCCAGGACAATGGGTGCCAATGACTCCTGCGTTGCAGAGTGGGGTAACACCGCCAAAGCAGGACTTGCCAAAGAGGTGGATGGAAACCAGTTTTGTGAACCTCGGCGGACCACCCCATCCAGCTCAAAAAGGAGTTGGAGAAGTCAACGGGAGTTAAGAAATAGAGGTGTTATTTCTTTGGAGGGATCTACACAGCGATTCCCACCACCAACCTCCCCCCAGTGAATGGAGGTACATTTACCACTTACCACAGGTCCAATCCATCAATAAGCTGCCGATGGTTCCAGGAACTAGGGGTTCAGCTGAGGATGCAATAGGGGTCCTCAGGACAGAGTAGAATGTCTCTGATCCATGCCTCAGAAATCGAATGGGGGGAACTTCCCCTTCCGCCTGTGAAGGAATGCCGGCCTCCAGAACCGCCAGGCCTCCTGTAAATGATTAGAAGTCTGGAGGAGATACATAAAGCACATTTTCAGATGTTGAACAACAGAGAGAAGACCAACGCGCCATGTAAACACCCTAGCTCAGAGCTGGAGTTCAGAGGTCAAGGCAGCTAGGATTTGCAGGGCAAAATCCTGAGGAGGAAGGAGTTTCCTAGATATAGAGCTCCCGAGGTTGGAGTAAGAACTGATATATTCCTGTGCGAGAGGAAACTACCCAAGGCCAGGGAAAGAACCAACATACAATAGTAGACCAAACAATGTCTGGAGTTCACACCGAAGTGGGAATAGTTCCTATTCCACCAGCCAGAGTGGAGAGACTTTGTAATACACCACGCACTGCAGCAGTGTTCACAACAGCCAAGGTACGGGAACAACCTCATGGTTCATCAGTAGAATGGATAAATCGTGTGTGTGTGTGTGTGTGTGTATGTGTGTGTGTGTGTGTGTGTGTGTGTGTGTGTGTGTGTAAACAGATCCAGAAATGACAGAGATGACAGAATTAGGAGGTAAAAACTCTAGAACAGCTATTTTAAATCTTATAAATGTGAGGTTTCAGCTAGGCAAGGTTTTAAAAAGACAGGTTGCATAAGTAAGACTCTTTTATTCACAAAAGATGATTGTCCATGCAGAAAATCTTAAGCAACCTATTTTAAAAATTTACTGTAACTGAGTGTAGCAAGGTCTCAGGGTATAAGAATAAAGGTCAATATACGAAAGCTAACTGCATTTCCTTTTAATATATTTTTTTAATTGATTTTTTTACAGAGAGGAAGAGAGAGGGATAAAGAGTCAGAAACATCAATCAGCTGCCTCTTGCACACCTCCTACTGGAGATGTGCTTGCAACCAAGGTACATGTCCCCAAGCGGAATCGAACCTGAGACCTTTCAGTCCGCAGACCGACGCTCTATCCACTGAGCCAAACCGGTTTTGGCTTAATTGCATTTCTTTATATGAGCAAGAAACTGTTGGACACTGAAATTTTTTTTAAATACTACTTACAATAGTTTTTACAATAGCAGAAAACTCAATACCACTTACAATAGGAGAAACTAAAAAAACACTCAAGGATATATTTAACAAAATATTTAACATGCTTGTGCATGGAAAATGACCAAAAAAAAATGCAGAGATAAAATAAAGAAGTCCTAAATAAATGGAGAGATATACCATGTTCACAAGTCATAAGAATCAATGTTATTATCAATTCACCCTAAATGGATCTATAGAGTCTTATTATCCCAATCAAAATATCTGTAGGCTTTCTTTCTTAAAAATTGATAATTCCAAAATTTATCCCAAAATTTAAAATATATATATGTAGGAGGACTCAAACTACTCAATTTTCAGACTCACTCTAAAATTTCAGTAATCAAAATAGCTTTCTCTCAGTTTAGGATAAACAGTGACATCACTGGAACAAAATTAAGAATCCAAAAATAAGCTCACACACATTTAGTTGATTGCCTTTCAAGAAATGTTGAAATGTGGGGAAGGGAAAATCTTTTCTAAAAATTCAGCTGGAGCCCTAGCCAGTATGGATCAGTGGATAAAGCATTGGCCCTCCACTGAAGGGTCGCAGGTTTGATTCCAGTCAAGGCACCTACCTCAATTGCAAACTCAATCCCAACCAATCCATGTGCCTCTCTCACATCAATGTTCCTCTCTCTCTCCTCTCTCTCTCCTCTCTCTCTCTCTCTCTCTCTCTCTCTCTCTCTCTCCTCCCTCCTCTCTCTCTCTCTCTCTCTCTCTCTCTCTCTCGTCTCTCTCTCTCCCCTCCACTCTCTAAAAAATCAATGGAAAAATATCCTCAGGCGAGAATTAACAAACAAACAAAAAGTTCTCAAAATGCAGCTGGAGTCCGGCTGATGTTGCTCAGTGGTTGAGCATCAACCTATGAACCAGGAGGTTGTGGTTCGATTCCTGGTCAAGGCAAATGCCTGGGTTGTGGGCTTCATCCCCAGCAGGGGGTGTGCAGGTGGCAGCCAATCAGTGATTCTCTCTCATCATTGATATTTCTATCTCTGCCTCCCCCTTCCTCTCTGAAATCAAATATGTAAATCTTAAAACATGATTCCTTTGCTTTTAAAGGCCAACATGTAGGAACAGAAATCAGATTGGTAGTTGCAGAGGGACACAAGGAAACCTTTGGGGTGATGAAAATGTTCTTTGTCTTGATTGTGGCTTTATACATTAAAATTGGTGAGTTTTGCTTTATGTCAATTATACCTCAACAAATCTGATTTTTAAAATCGCCCAGCTGATTTGGCTCAATAGATAGAGCATCGCCTGCCAACTGAGGGGTCCTGGGTTGATTTCAGTCAAGGGCACATGCCCGGGTTTCAGGCTCCACCCCCAATAGGCAGTGTGCAGGAGGCAGCCGATCAATGATTACCTTTCATCTCGGATGTTTGTCTCTTTGTGTCTCCTCCCTTTCTCTCTGAAATTAATTTTTTTTTAATAGAATGCATGACAGACGCGCTGGCCTATTATGGTTCTTATAATAAAGTGAAAACAGTTTGCTGCACTGGAAACTGGTACCCCTCAAATCTATGGGGGAGAGAGAAAAAAGGATGTGTGAGTGTCCATGGTCCAGATAAGAGCAATTGGAAGAGCAAAGACATGCATGAAGCCCTATTAAAAAACCTGTCCAAGAGTGCCCCCTGGAGGAGAGATGAGACCTTAGCAGCAAGCACAAAGCTGAAGCCTGAGCTACCAGTTCACCACATCCGGGACTTACCTTGATAATGGTATGGGCTAACGGGTGTTGGGAGAACTTACAGAAGAGCCCACCAGATGAGGAGTCAGCTGTACACACACACCCAGCCTGGGGAGACTGTGGCAGCTCACACAGTGCAGGTCAGAATGAGAGCTTTCTTGCCCTGGTCCTCTCTCTCCCCCTCTTTTGTTCCAGAGGAACAAAAAGCAGATTAGTGTGTGAGGAAGAGAATGTCAAGGAATATGAGCAGTGAGGGAAGGGGAAACTGAGGAAGAGTTCAACAGATATGCACACATTCTCTCTCTCGCTCTCTCTCTTCCCCTCTCTCCCTCTCTCCCACACACACACTCACACTCACACCCTTTTCCCTCCTGCATGCTGCCAACCCAAACAGACCAAGAAGGTGCTAGGGAGAAGTTTTTAACCGGAAAGGAACTTCCATTTTCTCATTGTGTCTTTTATTGTGGTGAAATATAAATAACATAATTTACCATTTTAACCACAACTCGGTGGTACCAAGTGCACTTACATGTTGTACATCCATCTCAAGAACATTTTCACCATGGCCAATGGAAACCTCTACCCACTAAAGAATAACTCCCCGTGACCCCTGCCCTGCACCAAGCACCACATTCTGCCCCTCGTCTCCATGAATTTGATCACTCTGTCTGGTGTGTGTGTTTTTCTAATGTATTTATTTATTTCAAAGAGGAAGGGAGAGAGAGGTGGGGGGATAGAAACATCAATGATGAGAGAGAATTACTGATCGGCTGCCTCCTGTACGCCCTACCCTGGGGACTGAGCCTGCCACCCCTGCATATGCCCTGACTAGGAATCGAGCCATGGCCTCCTGGTTTATAAGTCAACACTCAACCATTGAGCCAGGCTGGCCGAGCTCTGGCCAGTGGTTTAAATTGCAGTTACTGGAATGATACTTTATAACTTGAAGTGACCCAGAAATTTTTTTTTTAATCAATGGCATATCCAGAGAAGACATGGGCCCGCCCTCTAGTTTCAATGGAGATTGGGAAATGAAAATAAAATTGTGTCATGATGGCCCCGCCAACGTGGCTCAGTGATTAAGCATTGACCTATGAACTCAGAGGTTATGGTATTAGGGTACATGCCCAGATTGCAGGCTGGATCCCCAGTGTGGGCGTGCAGGAGGCAGCCAATCAATGATTCTCATCATTGATGTTTCTATCTCTCTCCTTTCCTCTCCGAAATCGATAAAAAAAAAATTTTTTTTAATTGCGTTAAGGTGGCACCCTCTGAGTCCTATTTTTCCAGCCTCACACTTCACAAAAAAAGGGGTTCTTTTTCTCATGTACAAGAAATCTAAAGCCTAGGGCTCATATCTGGTTGCAATGTCATCAAAGCATGGGCTCCTCTTAGCGCCTTACCATCCCATCCTTAGTGTAGCTCCCATCCCCGCGGCCTAGGTTAGAGTCTGAGTTCCAGGAAGGAAGGAAGAGAAAAGGCAAAAACGTTGGGGAGAATTGGGGAAATTGTCACTCCATCACTTCTGTGCTCTGTGGTTCCGTGAGTAACCTGGATGACAAAGCCTGCTCTAAAAGATTACGGAGCCAGAGCATGGTACGGCCTCTTGGTAGGACCAGTCTAGTCCATGAGTCTCATCTCCAAATGGGAAAGTCACTCACCCAACGGAATAGCCCTGAAGGTACTTGTCTAACTGGCTGAGCCACATGCATGTCCTTGGCTCTACCAGAAGGGTAGGTGGAGGAGGGCTTTGCTCCCTCCGCTTCTGTAGTAGGAGAGAGTGGTGGGAGGCAGGGGTTGACAGTGTACACCTGTCAGATGAATGGGTGATGGCCGAGCCCTGTAGATTTGCCCCTGTGGTGTTTATTTCTTCATAGCAGGCTGGGACCTGACAGCTCAAAAGATCACCGAAGGCACACTCAAATTTGTATACATCCAATTGCTTTAGGCATAGCCCGAATAAGCATATTTTTAGCTATTTGGTGCCTGCCTGCTTTGCATACCTTGTAAACTTTACCCAATGTCTGCTGGCCGCAGACACCACAAATATCAGGGATGTAAGACCCTAAGCCACTGCTGACCTTCAGAGTCCTCGGACCAGGGACTTCCCTCCTCCAGGGACATAGACACCCACGGAAATCCCTTCTCAGAGTCCCTTCTCCCCCAAGAGGTCCCTTGCCCATTCCAGGAAGATCATTCCTGGAAGGTCTTCTGCAACTGGGGACTCCCCCTCCAGGCAGCCCTCTCCAGGCACCCTCACACAGCTCTCTGGGTGCTACTGCCACCTGGTGGTCATACTTATTTTCTTCTTGATCAGCCCTAAATATTGGAACTCAGCACAATAGGAAGGAGTTGGGGAGGGGAAGGATTCCCCAGTAGAAAATCCAGATGCTGTTATTAAAGAGAATAGAGAGTAGACAGTTGAAAACCTGGCAAACCCACTACAGTCGGTAGTGTCTACACGAAATAAGGCCCTCAGCCCAAGGATAGGACTGGGCCCAAAGGCAATTGGAACATTTGACAAAAGGTAAAAGCAGTGAAAAGGACACGCTACTGCCTGACTCTCGTCTTCTGCTTTAGGAATATTCAGACAAGAAATGGACCAACGACCTCCTACTGGAGTTGAACTCCCCCATCCTAAGTCTGGGTCTGAGACACACTGTACCTGGGAGCCAGCGGTCAGGAGAGCACATATGGCCTCCTTGCCCTCTAGGTCAGTGGTTCTCAACCTACCTAATGCCGCAACCCTTTAATACAGTTCCTCATGTTGTGGTGACCCCAACCATAAAATTATTTTCGTTACTACTTCGTAACTATAATTTTGCTGCTGTTATGAATCGTAATGTAAATATCTGTGTTTTCAGATGGTCTTAGGTGACCCTGCTACCATGTTTCCCCAAAAATAAGACATCCTCCGAAAATAAGACCTACTTACAGGTTTCCTCCTGAGTGAAATATAAGGCATCCCCCGAAAATAAGACCCCCCTAGGCTCTGTCTCAGAATGAAAATTAATTTACCGTAAACTGGTCGCTAGGGCCGCCCCGACTGGCGTCTAGCAACCAGTGACGTTGCTCATTTAAAGACAGTGCTATTGCTAAACATGAGAGATTTGGTCCACTGATTCTGAAAGAAATGGAGTCACAAGAAATTCACCAGGAAATTCAGGAATTGGATTGTTATGATGATGTTCCAGAAGATGATGACATGATTGTCATTGAATAACTGAGTAAATTTTTGATACTGTAGGATTCACAGTTTGTCTGGTTTGTGTTGACAACTACCGTACTACCGTACCGTATACAGGTAATAAATTTCCTTTATTTTCATTTAACAATAAATGTGTACCGTATTCTTCTTCATGGAAAAATAAGACATCCCCTGAAAATAAGACCTAGCACATCTTTGGGAGCAAAACTTAATATAAGACACTGTCTTATTTTCGGGGAAACAGGGTAGTAGTTCTCAACCTGTAGAGCCTAAGCGGGGGTCACCACAACGTGAGGAACTGTATTAAAGGATCGCAGCATTAGAAAGGTTGAGAACCACCGCCGTCTAGGTCCTCAGGGCCTTTGAGCCAAGGTCAATGTGCTGCTTCTACCTGGCACCACCGCCTCTAATGCGCATGTGTCCGCTGCCCTCCAGAGACTCCTAGCTGTGTGTGCCCCCATCAGTGTCACCAGCTATAAGCAAAAGCCACACTTCTGCCTGAATTACAAGGAAAATACATCTATGAAAGGTCCGTGCCCACAGAACGTGGATGGGGTGGGGCTGTTTGAGAACTGGCTTGGGGGGTCTGTGGCAAGGACCAGGGCTCAGAATCCTGCTGCTGACATGTCTGGTGAGGGCACTACTGTTTCCACCTCGTCCGGGAGCGGATGCCACAGCGTGTAACCCTGACATGACCACTGGCTGCTGCGTTGCTGTAACTCCGAAGCAAGATTTTGAAGGTGTGCTGCTGTCCCTACCAGGTGACAAATGACTTCGGGAGTCTCTGCCTATTGGGACAGAGAACGAAGCATTTGCCAGGGATGGTGTTGGTCTCCCCCAATAAAGAGTCACCTGGAATAGCAGCTGCAGTTTGACTTACCTCTTATTACTGCCGTGGACCCTGGGACAACACGGGCTGGGTTTTCCTTATTTTTTAATATATGTTTGGCTATTGATTTCAGAGAGGAAAAGAGAGGGAGAAAGCGATAGAAACATCGATGAAGGGAGAGAATCGTTGAGTAGCTGCCTCCTGCACGCCCCCTATGCCCTTATTGGGAATTGAGCCCACCACCCGGGCATGTATGTGCCCTGGCTGGGAATCAAACTGTGACTTCATGGTTCATAGGTCAACACTCAACCCCTGAGCCACGCCAGCTGGGCGGATTCTCATTATTTTTAACTGGATTTTCTACTGGTGATTGGGAATCTGAGCCTGTGGAAAACTTAAGCATTCTACCAGACTTACCAATTTCCCTTCAGCACCTAAGTCCCCCTTCTAGCTAGTGGACTGGCGAACCCCAGTGGCACTCGGGAACTAGTAGCTTAGAGCCAGCACCCACTAATCCCTGGAGGTTTGGGTACTTCTCCTCCCCAGAGGCACATGCCCCAGCAAGCGGCCTGTACTCACTAACACTGCCGCCTCCGTCTGCTGAGGTGGCTCCTGACTTGCTCAAAAGCCCTTTTCAGTGGTTTCTGCCACGGGACTCACTGTGAGTGACTTAAATCACACACCCCGATATTGTGGTCACATCACAGAATCACCTTGCAAGGAAAAACCAATTATTCGATCCCCACGGTGGCACTTCATTGTCTCCAAATCTGTAATCAGAGTCAAATCTCAGCATGGCCCAGGGGGCCAATTGTCAACGTACACAGCAGGTCTGAGCCGAAGAGAGGGTGAGTGGGACAGTCAGCGGAAGGGACCAGACGAAAGCGGACTGCTGGCCTCTGAGCCCTTCTGTTGGAAGGAGCAGCCAGGCTGCTGGAGGACCTGCTTGGTGGACTAGGGGACATCCACCCCTTAGCTGCTCCCAAGCTCCTCTCTGCCCTCCCCCAGCACACGCCCCTCAGAAGAGGTATCCAGGGGATGCCTGAGAAATGCAACTGTGAGGGTATTATCATAAGCAGCCATTCTCAAACCTGCCTACACCTTCGAATCGCGTGGGAGCTTTAACAACTATCGAGGCTCACTTCTGCAAATACTGATGCTGTTGGTGGGGATTGGGGGCAGGGGAGGGACCGCATACTGGTTGTGTGTTTTAATCACTGGTAGTGATTCCAGCTGCAGAAATCCCAGGACTAGGAGCCTGGAGAAGGCAGTAGTTCACAATCTTGGCTGCACATTGAAAACCCCTGGGAGCTCTAGCCGGTTTGGCTCAGTGGATAGAGTGTCAGCCTGCAGACCGAAGAGTCCTGGGTTCTATTCTGGTCAAGGATACACACCCAGGCTGCAGGCTCGATTCCCCAATTAGGGGGCATGCAGGAGGCAGCCCATCAATAATTCTCTCTCATCATTTGTTTCTATCTCTTTCCCTCTCCCTTCCTTTCTGAAATCAATAAAAATACATGTTTAAAAAGAAAATCTCAATGAAATGCCAACCTAAAGATTCTGACTTAATTATTTAATTGATCTGCCTGGGTATGAGGATTTCCCTAGTTGATTCTAATGTGCAGAACTAGTAGGATAAGGGAAAAAATGAGTGATGAGGACCATTAGGATAAGAGAATGAATGAAAGCTAAAATGGGGAAATAAATGAAGGCATGACTGAATCTATAGTTCTGTACTTCTGATTTAGAGCCACCCTGTGAGTGTGTGTGTGTGTGTGTGTGTGTGTGTGAGAGAGAGAGAGAGAGAGAGAGAGAGAGAGAGAGGAGAGGTTGCAGGGGTGGGGATTACCACATCATTTCAGCATTGTGATACTGAGGCCCATAGAACAGGAGCAGGGCCTTCATGTGTTTTGGAGTGTCCATTCTGTCCCAGACTGTGGCCTAAAAGCTTTAAGTCTACTTCCTTGTTGAATCCTCCCAATAACCCTGGGAGGATAGATACCGTGAGACACATTTTCACAGAATGGGAGTCAGGGCTCCCAGAGGTTAAATGACTTGCCTGCCGTCACCAAGTGAGTCAGTGGCAGAAACTAGATGAAGCCCAGGTGTCCTAAAGCCAATGCCATTCCTGACGGCGTTGGAGTGTCAAGTCAACACACACAGCAGGTCTGAGTGGAAGAGAGGATGAGTGGAACAGTCAGCGGAAGGGACTGGGCAAATCTGCCCCGGAAGATGTCTCAGCCTGACCACCATTCATCCCCAGAGCCTGCCTGGCGTCTGATTGAAGCTTAGCTGGTAGTCATCTCTTTTTATAAAATATATATATTTTATTGATTTTTTTTACAAATAAAAATATATTTTATTTGATGCCTCCTGCACACACACCCCCACTGGGGATGCACCCACAACCAAGGTACATGCCCTTGACCAGAATCGAACCTGGGACCCTTCAGTCCGCAGGCTGACACTCTATTCACTGAGCCAAACTGGTTTCGGCTGATAGTCATCTCTTGAAGCTTGGCTGATAGTGCTGTCGAGGTCCAGAGCTCCAGGAGTGAGAACTACCACAAAGGGAAAGGTCTCCAGGACCCAATCATGGAGGCCTTGGTCCCAAAGAGCTGGTTGGGACATAGCTCTGAGGCAGAAGAATATGGGCTGGACATGCGGCCAAAGCATCATGTCTGCCGGACAAAGAGAGCCCACGCTGGAGCCCAGAGGTCAGACTGAAGACGGGGCAGGAGTCGGGGTAGCACAGGCGTATTAGATTCCCAGCTACCCTTTCTTAGGAAGGAAGGACTAACCTTCATTCTGAGATTATTCCTGCATTGTGTTAGCAGGAAGTGGAATCAAATTACTTTAATAAGAGCAATTTATTAAAACAGGGTTGAGTCTTCAGAAATCCCTCTCCTGGGTATGTACCCAACAGACATGTCCTAGAATGTTCACAGCATCACTACCTGGAACAGCCCACATTGGAAAGTGTCCACACACCCATTCTCAGTAGAGAGGGTGGAACTGTGTTCCCCCATCCCACCCTTGGCAAAAAGAAGAGGTGACAACCTATGCTCCCCTTGGTTAGTTGGTTTTTTTATTGGTCAAAAAAAAAAATCAGAAAATCTGGAAACCAAAGGTTTCTCTGGGGGTTTGGGGATGGAAAGCAGCTTGCGGGGGCAGGGTGGAGGGGAGAGGAAACGGAGACAGCAGGTGCAGGCGATTTTCTGTAGATCCGAGTGGTTCCAGGACTGGCAGCAACAGCATGACCTGGGAGTCAGGAAACCAAACTCCTGGTCCCTGCTCCACGCCCACAGAGTCAGGCTCTCTGGGAATGGAGCCCAGCACCCATGTTTAGCAAGCTCCCTGGGTGACTAGTGCACACCGAAGCCAGAGGACCAGCCCGGTGAAGAGGCCCAGAGGAAGGGACGTGGCTGGAAAGCCAAGTGGGGTTAACGGGTGATGTCTGTGGGGGTTCCTTAAATGGAGAAAATACTCGAGCTTTTAAAAATGCTTTTTCCACCCTGGCTGGTTTGGCTCAGTGGATAGAGCGTCGGCCTGCGAACTGAAGGATCCCAGGTTCAATTCTGGTCAAGGGCATGTAACAGGCACATCCCCAGTAGGTAAGTGTGCAGGAGGCAGCTGATCGATGTTTCTCTCTCACTGATGTTTCTAACTCTCTATCCCTTTCCCTTCCTCTCTGTAAAAAATCAATAAAATATATTTTTTAAATAAATAAAAATGTTTTTTTCCTGAAATACAGTACACCTCCAGAGAAGGGCATGTGTTGTCAGTGAACAGCTGGAGGCATTTTCCCAGTCAGCGCCCTCATGTAGCCAACCTCGGATTAAGAAACAGAACATCGCCCGAATCCCAGCAGCCCTCTCGTGCCTCCTCTGTCACCACCTGACTTCTAATGGCAGGAACTCGTTTTGCCTGTTCTTGTACTTTATGTAAATGGAAGCAAAAGACATGCGCCCTTTGGTGCCTGGCCCTTTTCACTCACCGGTGTGTTTGTAAGATCGCCGGTATTGTGGCATACCGGCGGCGTAGATACCAGCAACGCAGATCCCTCATCCCCACCGCTGCAGAGTATCCCAGAGGGATCATGCCACTCCCTCCACTGAGAATGGGAGTGTGGACACTTCCCAATGTGGGGCAGTTCCAGGTAGTGATGCTGTGAACCTTCTAGGACATGTCCGTAGGGGACATACTCAGGAGAGGGATTTCCAAGGACTCGGCCCTGTGTAAACGTGGCTGGGAAGAAACCGGTAGAGAAGATGTGAAGCTACAGGAGAGAAGGGGGGTCAAAGAGAGTGGGGTCCCTGGGAAAGTAGGAGGCAAGCAGCGGAAGGGCTGGGCCTGAACCAGAGGCAGGGAGGGGAGAGCAGTGTGGAAGGCGGGTTTGTAGTTGGGGGTGGATCAGCCTTGACTGGCCCACGTGAAGTAGGAAGCAAGATGGTAGACTGAAGTGCGGAGTCGCAGAGTTTGGGGTTTGAGGCAGGAGAGCGGGGGAAGGTTTGAGGAGGTCAGAATGTTCAGCAGAGAGATGACTAGAGGACGAATGAGACAGGAGTCCATAACCTGGGCTGTAGCACTCAGGGATTCTGGGATTTTTGCCACAGAACACTTGGTGTGAGTCCCAGAGTGAAGGAATTTGCTAACCTGGTTTCCAGGCTGTAGCTCCCTGAGGGAGGGGGGGGCTGTATCGCCACCTGCTGGCCAAGAGCCACATGACTGTTTCTCTACCTCCAGTTGCTCCCCAGAGCCTAGAGCAGTGGTCAGCAAACTGCTGCCTCTCGAGCCAGAGGCGACTCTTTGGCCCCTTGAGTTTTTAGCAAAGGCCAGCTTAGGAAGACCCTAATTAAGTTAATAACAATGTACCTAGCTATATAGTTTAAGTTTAAAAAATTTGGCTTTCAAAAGCAATTTCAATCGTACTGTTGATATTTGGCTCTGTTGACTAATGAGTTTGCTGACCGCTGTCCTAGAGGAACCTCAGGCTGAGCCTTGAACCCAGCCATTTAGAACCTCCCTCCACTTAGAACCTAGTCAAGTGCTGAGCCCCGATCCAAGCAACACTGTAACTGCAGTCCCAATCCAAGCTCCATGCCCTGAATTAGCATTCTGAACAGGCCTGGGGGTTCCGGGGCTGCATCCCCTGAACAGGAGCCAGCACGCATCCTGGATCTCAGGGCCTATGGCTGTGGCCCAAGGGCTGGGCTCCTCCTACCTCCTTGAGTGGCATCCCTCCACCTGCCGCAGAGTCCCCTGCCCTGTGAGCCCCTAGGGCCCTGTGCCCTACTGGGACAGGCAGCCTCCCTGGCCGGTGACCTGCCCAGACCTGTTCTAGATTCCACGCCACCCTTCCCCAAGGCTGCCTCCACCTCCCACGGGCCCGGCTGGGGCAGGGCCTGCGGAGACTCAGCTGGGAAGGCTGGCAGGCAGGCGGCCGGGCCGGGCTCCGGGGCCATGGAAGCCACAGCGGAGCCCGTGCTCTATCGGAAGCTGCTGCTCTGGGAGCAGAGCTGGGAGTCCGGGGACGAAGAGGAGGAGATAGCGGAGCTGCTCGTTCCGGGCCCCTGGGCGCCCCGGGACTCCTCTGGGTGAGTCAGGGAGGGGTCTGGGCACCTGGCAGCTCCGGACTGAGGCCCGTCGTGTCCCTCCCTCCTGGGCCCCTGCTGCTTGGCTCCGCTCCAGGAACTTTCTGGTTGACTGGGAGGAACCCTTGCTGCAGCCCCAGAGACTGGCCTGAACCAGTCGATTCGCAGTCTGTGCGTCTGAAGGGACGTTTGTACCAAGCCAGCCCTGCCGGCTGCTCTGTCAGAGGTTCCCCATCCCACCCCCTGGTGCAGGAGGCACCTGCTGAGCAGGTTGGGGCCTGGCTGCACCTGGCAGGGCCCGCTCTTCCGCCTGCCAAGCTCCTGTCAGGCAGTCCTCACCGGCTCCACCCTGCCTCTCCAGCCTCCTCTCCGGGACCCCCGCCCCCACTGTCCTCGGTTTCCCCAGTCTTCATGTTTTTGTCCAGCCCTTCTCCTTGGCAAACTTTTTTAAAAATATATTTTATTGATTTTTTACAGAGAGGAAGAGAGAGGGATAGAGAGTTAGAAACAGCGATCAGCTGCCTCTTACACACCTCCTACTGGGGATGTGCCGCAACCAAGGTACATGCCCTTGACCGGAATCGAACCTGGGACCCTTCAGTCCGCAGGCCAGACGCTCTATCCACTAAACCAAACCGGTTTTGGCTCCTTGGCAAACTTACACTCCTCTTGCAAGCAAGGTCAATTTTGGGGGAAACATTCCCTGGGTCTTCTTGGGGCCCCGGGAGGCTGCGGTCTCAGCCCTGGCTCAGGACAACCTCTCTGCAGGAAGAAAGTCGGTGCTCGGCCCGGGGCCTGGGCTCAGCTAGTGGCCGCCCTGCTGCTGCTGGCCGTTGGCTTCTCCCTGGCCGCGTGGCAACTCCACAGCAGGGCTAGCTCTACCGGAACCTCGGGCTCCGGGGCCCCTCCCCCCGGCGGGCACTCCCACCGCCCTGGCGTGTACCACCACGGCGCCATCATCAGCCCTGCAGGTCAGTGAGGAGAGCAGCTCGGGGAGGGGAAGGGCCAGGATCACCCGGCCCCTTCCCATGACCGTCCCTTCCTTGCTGCAGCCCCGTGCTCGGACCTGGGCCAAGAGCTGCTCGTTGCGGGGGGCAACGTCGTGGACGCCGGAGTTGGAGCAGCTTTGTGCCTGGCAGTAGTGCATCCTCACGCCACAGGGCTAGGTCAGTGACCCACAACCCCAGTGATCCCAACCCTGGGCCCAATCGGTGCCCCGGACACCCCGGCAGGCAGTGGCCCTGGCCTCACAGCTGGTTAGTGAGCAGGACTAGGACTTGGCCAACCAACCCTAGGCTGGGACTTTTGATTCTAGGTCTGTGTGACCATGACCCCAGGTGGGTCTCCAGGTCAAGTCAGTATAGCCCTTCACTGGGGCGACTGAGTGGCGCTGACCCCGTGTGACCCCTTTGTCTTCCCCAGGTGCCATGTTTTGGGGCCTCTTCCACAATAGCTCCTCAGGCAATTCAACTGCCCTGACATCAGGCCCAGCCCAGGCCCTGGCCCCCGGCCTGGGGCTGCCCTCGGCTCTGCCTACCCTGCGCTTGCTGCACACACGCTTCGGCCGCCTGCCCTGGCCACGGCTGCTGGTGGGCCCCACCACACTGGCTCAAGAGGGTTTCCTGGTGGACACACCCCTGGCCAGGGCCCTGGCAGCCCAGGGCACAGAGGGCCTCTGTCCACTACTTTGCCACACTGACGGGACCCCCCTGGGATCAGGGGCCCGTGCCACCAACCCAAAACTGGCAGCCGTGCTACGCAGGGCAGCAGACTTTGCTGAGGATGCTCTACTGAGTCTGCTGGCCAAAGACCTGGGGCTGGAGGCACCTTCAGCTGAGCCTATGCCCACCTTGGAGCCAGCACTGCAACTCCCTTCAGCCCAGGGTATCCTGTTCACCACACCCAGCCCCTCAGCTGGCCCAGAGCTGCTGGCATTGCTGAAGGCAGCCCTGCAGCCCGGAGGACCCAGCCCTGAGCCCTGCCCACCACCCCTACATGCTAACGATACCCCCGTGAGCAGCGTCCTGGCCACCGTGGACAGCAGCGGCTCTGTGCTCCTTCTCATCTCCTCACTCAACAGCTCCTTCAGCTCCGGACGCCTGTCCCCAAGCACTGGGGTTCTACTCAGCAACCTGGTGGACAAGTCCGCAACTAGTACCTGGGCCTGCCCCCTCATTCTTCGTGGCAGCCCAGATGGCACAGAGGATGATGTGTTGGGGCTGGTGGCTTCAGGGACCCCCGCCGTAGCCAGAGTCACAAGTCACGCCCTGCTCAGCCACCTGGCTGGGTCCCAAACCCAGGCCCAGCACCAGCACCAGCACCAGCACCAGCACCAGCACCAGCAAGGACCAACAGAGCGCTCCGGGGTCTGTGGCCAAGGGACCATGCTCCAGGTGGCAGCCCATGCAGAGCACGCCCACGTCTCCAGTGTACCCAGTGGCTGCTGCCCCTTCCAGGGCTTCTAAGGGGGCAGGACAGATGGAGTGTACAGAGTATGCATGGAGTATGTGCTCACCGCTGGCTCAAGCCCTCAAACGCTGGCCTGGTCCGTTACTGGGACTGGCTCTTCTCAGCTAAGGGAACCGAGGAGAACAAGAAAAGAGCACCAGGGCCTGGGGCCAGCCCTGAGTTGGGGTCCAGCTCTGGGAAGGAAAGATGGAAGAATGCCAAGCACCTGCCTAGGCTCTGGGCCTCCTGGGCAAGGCAGGCAGAGCCGGGGGTACTGCTGGCATCTCCATCCTCTCCTTCAGGCCATCCTCTGCTGATGTCCCTCAATGAGGCTGGAAACAAAATAAACATCAAGTCCTATGGATGCCATGTGCCATTCCTGCTTCTTATGGTTAGTTTCCCATAAGTTTTTGAGGTACCTGTGTCAGGGCTTCCCCCAGAAGCACCCCACCCAGAGAGGCAGAGCCTGGGCTGATGTCTTTCAGCTCCCCCTGCTCTGCTCACCTCCTGTCTCCTAGGGCGCCATATGTACAAAGGTAAACCTCTTCATCTCACTTCCTAAAACAGACAGCAGAGCGAGGAAGAGGTTGAGAGGGTGAGTAGGAGGTTCCCCAGGGCCTGGGTACAAAAAGCTGGGTGTATGACATTTAAATGCCAGGGTGGGTCCTGACCACCCCACCTCCCTCAGGGATGGGGTCTCTCTGGACTACACCTTCCAAAGACAGCTTCTCAAAAAAAAAAAAAAAAAAAAAAAGACAGTTTCTCAAGTCAACAAACAGGGTGACCAGTAGCACCTCCATATATATACACAATGTAAAAGTCACCTCTGATGTAATAGAACTCTTGACCTACCACCTCAATCTGCCTCCCACCCCTGCTTAGAAAGAAAATTCTTCCCCTGCTCAGTAAATGGTAGCACAATCTACCCACTCATGTTAGCCCTAAATCTGGCATCCATCTCTTTCCTACCCCCACCACTCCACCCCACATCCATCACCCACTACCAGTTCCAAATTAGCTGGACTCTGACTTGTTCTCATACTACCTTGACCCAATCCACCATTGTCTGCTCTTTCTGCTTCTACCTCTTCACTCCCCCACCTCCCCATACAGCTGCAGTATAATCTTTTTTAAAGTATAAACAAAATCAAGACTTGCTCCTCCATAAAGCCCTCCAACAAACCATCACACTCGGAATAAAATTCAAACTCATCACCTCCTGGTGTGAGAGCGAGAGGGCCTGACGGCCCCGCCCAGATCCCTGGCCCCGCCCAGATTCCCCGGCCACGCCTACCTCATCCGGGCTCCGCCCCCCCGCCCGGCTCCGCCTTCCCCAGATGACACAACCCAGAGCGCACGCGCCGCGACCTGACCCGGAAGAGGCTGCCCCGGAGCCCACGTGTTCGCGGAGCATGGTGGCGTTGGAGATGGAGAAGCGGGACAGGGCCGCGGCTATGGCTCCCGGAGAGGCGGCGAAGGGCGGCGCTCGGCCTGTCGACCGCCAGGGCCTGCTGCAGCACAGCCGCGAGTTCCTGGACTTCTTCTGGGACATTGCGAAGCCGCAACAGGAGACGCGGCTTGAGGCCACGGAGAAGTTGCTGGAGTATCTGCGCGCGAGACCGGAGGTATGGCGACGGGGCCCGGGACAGGGCTGCGAGGCTCTCAGCAGAGGGGGTTTGGGGGGGGGGGGCACGTGTTCGCGAACCTAGACGCCCAGGTGAGCGCGGGCCGAAGGGCGGAGGAGGGAAGGGGGAGGCGGGCGCGGGGCGACTCTTGGGAGCGGTCGACCCGGGAATGCGCTGGTTCCGCAGGGGTCCGAGATGAAGTACGCCCAGAAGCGCCTGATCGCTGGGCTCGGAATGGGGCGAGAAACCGCGCGGCCCTGCTACAGTCTGGCCTTGGCCCAGGTGAGATGGGGGCTCGTGGAAGGGGACCAGCCGTGGTGGGGAGTGAGGAGGGCAGATGTCTCAGTTGCAGGGAAGGAGTCAGTCATTGGTCTTCGGAGGGAGAAGTTGGGGGAGGTGACATCTGAGCTGATGGGAGGCGTCCCCACGTGGAGGTGGAGAAAGTGTCTGCAGAGAAGCCCTGACAGGTGGTTGAGCAGTTTTCTTTTTGGTACATGGATTGACCGACTTCTGAGGTGCATTTGACTGTGGGCAGTAAGTTTTGGAGTGGGTTCACTTAGCTCTGCAATGTCTAGGACCCTCTAATCCCAAGTGCCACTGAGCAGATTATAGGCGGACTAATTCTGAGGAACTTAAAGAGCTGGAAGCACAATAAAGATCATTCCTATAGGATCAGCCTGAGGGGAGCTCCGAGCAGGCTGTGGGGATAGAGTGTCTGAGAAAGTAGCCAAAGGAGGTACTTTATCCAACCTGGGTAGGCATGGGGCAGGGAGGCGAGATTCAGCTCCACTCCGGCCGCAGATTCCACGATTGGTGGGTAGCTTCAGAGGCATCCTTAGGGTTCGAGTGGGGATAAGCAGGGGGAGGTTGAGATCTGTTGGGATGTGGCTGGGCCACCCCTCTGAGCCCTTCCTCCTGCCACACAACCCCTGGCAGTTGTTACAGTCTTTCGAAGACATCCCTTTGTGCAGCATCCTGCAGCAGATACAAGAGAAACATGACCTGCAGACAGTTAAGAAGGTGAGAGTGAGTGTTCCCAGGGAGGTCAGCAGCCCTGGGTGGGGGGATACTTGGGGCCTTCTCACCCATGCCTGAATCCTTTTGTAGGTGATGAAGAGACCTGCTCTTTTTGCAAACCTGTTTGGGGTGCTAGCCCTCTTTCAGTCGGGCCGGCTGGTGAAGGTAAAAGCTTTGGGGGAACGGGATCACGGGGACTGGCTGGGGAGTGTTGGGTGACAGTGGCACATCATACCCTCTACCCTTTGGTGGGCACCAGGACCCAGAGGCACTGATGAAGTCCGTGAAGCTACTGCAGGTCCTGGCCCAGTACTACAACCACTTGCAGGAGCAGCCCCAGAAGGCCCTGGTGGACATCCTGTCTGAGGTACGGGTTTATGGGGTGTGGGACCTAGGGTAGTGCTACTCTGTCTCCATAGAAGACATGTTAACTGACGGAGAAATAACAAAAATGTGTAACTGACACTTAGTAACTATATTAAAAAAAAACACATACACACACAAAAAAAAACTAGGATACTTAATGGCATACTTAATTAACCTCATACAGTGGTCTGCAAACTCATTAGTCAACAGAACCAAATATCAATAGTACAACAATTGAAATTTCTCTTGAGAGCCGAAAACCGACTTCTGCGAATGGGCCACGAAGTTTCAATTGGACTGTACGTTTCAGTCGCACATATATTTTGTGGAAGAGCCACACTCAAGGGGCCAAAGAGCCGCTTGTGGCTCACGAGCCGCAGTTTGCTGACCACTGACCCAATACATCTATTAGGTTGCTTAAATAACAACCTAGTGTTATTTCAACATGCAATCAATACAATCTACAAAAAGTTGTAGAAGTACTTCACATTCTTTTTGTCATGCTAAGTTTTTGAAAGCAGTGTATATTGTGCAATTAGAGCAAGTCTCTATTCAGATTAGCATATCCCAGGTGCTGAGTAGCCACTTGTAGCCATTGGCTGCCATATTGGACAGTGTAGTTACTAGAACGGCACCTGGCATGTTGCAAGTATAACTTAAACATGATTGCTGCTGTTTTGGAACAAAACTGGCCCCTCAGGGGGGACCCCTCTCCCCACTTCCCTACTTGGAAAATGGAGATAGGCTAATACCTGGGACCTTGTGCTACAGGGGAAAGGGCAAGGACAGCAAAATCCTGGGCCCCAGCTTTCTGCACAGCTCTGGCTGCAGAACCAGAGGATCTGAATTTGAACCCTAGCTCTCCACTTGTGGTTCTTTATCTAAGAAATGGGCTAGTCCTACGGAAACCGATTTGGCTCAGTGGATAGAGCGTCGGCCTGTGGACTGAAAGGTCCCAGGTTCGATTCCCGTCAAGGGCATGTACCTTGGTTGTGGGCACATCCCCAATAGGGGGTGTGCAAGAGGCAGCTGATTGATGATTCTCTCTCATCGATGTTTCTAACTCTATATCCTTTCTCCTACTCTCTGTAAGAAAGCAATATATATATGTGTGTGTGTGTGTATTTATTTATTTTTTTATTTATTTATTTTTTTAAAGAAAGAAATGGGCTAGTCCTGAAAAAACTCGAAAGAGGAATAATAAAAATGGTGACCCCTGACCAGTTGCCATCAGTGGGGTGCTTATTAAAAACCCAGCTTCCTGCCCTAGCCCGTTTGGCTCAGTAGATAGAGCATCGGCCTGCAGACTGAAGGGTCCCGGGTTCGATTCTGACCAAGGGCACATGCCTGGGTTGTATGGGCTTGATCCCCAGTATGGGGTATACAGGAGGCAGCCACTCAGTGATTCTCATCATTGATATTTCTCTCTCTCCCTCTCCCTTCCTCTCTGAAACAATAAAGAAATATATTTTAAAAACAGCTTCCTGAGACTTGGAAATGGGAGCTTTTTAACAAATATCCTCTGATGCGTAGCAGGGGGGATTGTGGCTTCCACACCTAAGATTGCACTGTACCAAGGCTCTCGAGGGAGCCACCCTCCCTCAACCTGTCTCCCCATCCCAGGTCCCAGAGGCCATGTGGCAGGAGGTCCTGCCGAAGGTTCTCAAGCCCGACTTGAATTCAATACTTGGCTCCCCTGAGCACCTGGAGATCTTCCTCCTGGCCCAGCAGAAGGTGCCCAGGCATCTGGAGAAGCTCATGGGACCGGTCAACCTATTGTCGGATGAGAACATCCCCAGGTGTGAGGGAGGTGGGCGGGTTCCTGGGGCCAAGGGGCTGCCATTCATGGATTTGCAGTATGGCCTGGGGTGTCCCTGCTTCCCTTGTCTGCTCGGTGGATGCCACCTGAGTCCCCTCTGCCCTCCACAGACTGGTGACTGTGCTGAAGACGGCCGCCAACTCTGTGAAGAAGGAGCGCAAACTGCCTGCTGTGGCTCTGGACCTGCTCCGCCTGGCTCTTCGGGAAAACAAGTTCCCGTGGTTCTGGAATGAAATTGTGGAACAAGGGCTAATGAAGAAGCAGTTCTGGCCAGCCAGGTGCCTGTGGCGCTTCTCCGCTCTTGACCCCTCTTTCCCGTTGGTTAGGCCGAGATGGGTTGGCAGTCCCGAAGTCCACCCTGGGGGACTGAGGGCTCTGACCAGGCTCTGTCATGCGCACCCTTAGCTACCTGTGCTTCCGCCTGCTGGGCGCATCCCTGCCCATGCTGTCCAAGAAGCAGCTGCAGCTGGTGATGCGAGGAGACACGATCCGACATTATGGGGAGCACATAGTCACTGCTAAGGTGGGTGCCACCCCTGAGCCCACGCTGCCAGATACAGCCAGGCTTCCCGCTAAGAAGGGGGGCGGGCCACCTCAGGGATCAGTCAGCTTCTGGAATACAGGCTGCTCTTTGCTCTAGCAGCAGGGGTCTTCCTGCCCCTGGTCCTGCCTGGTATGGGTAAGCACAGCTGCTTTTGGAAGGAGCCTGGGAGCTGGGTGTCCCCTTCCTCTGCCCCTCTGAGCAGACTTGTGGCAAGGTCGGCCCTTCTGCCCTCAGCAGAGGCATTACAGCCAGCAGCCTGCCCAGACCCCCATCCATCCCAGTGTTGTTCTTAACTGAGCCAAGCGCTCAACAGGAGAGTCAGGTGATGGTTAAGAACATGGGATGGGGAACCAGACCACCGGTCCCAGTCCTGGCTCCACCACTCACTGCTCTGTGACCCCACACAGGTTGCTCCCCAGCCCTGTGTCTGCCTCTCCCTTCTGAGAGGAGAGGAGCAGTGCCTCCTCAGAGTTGTGAAGATTTTCCCTTAAAGCAGGAAGCATAGCTGGGTTTGCTCCTCGCCAGCTCATTTCACCCTCACAAGCAGCTCCGAGAGCTGCCTCTGCTAGAATTCGGGGGTAAAGAGCAGCGAAGGGCACAGGCTGGGAGGCCCTGTCAACCTGGTCCACATCCCAGTTGTAACAATCAGAGCCCCCAGAAATTACTTCTAAGCCTTTTTGTACCTAGTAATTTTCTTCATCTATAAATGACAAAAGGTTGTTACAAAGATCAAACAAGCTTTCACACAAAAACAAGTGGCACAGCTAGGAGCTGGCAGAAGTGGGATTTGAACCCAGGTCTGTGGTGGCCCAGGCTGGACACTGAATCATGACTCTGCCCTGCCTCCAGCCTAAAAAGCAGCCTGTCCGAATCCAGTAAGAAATGGGAAGGATGCCGAGACCGGTTTGGCTCAATGGATAGAGCGTCGGCTTGGGGACTGAAGGGACCCGGGTTCGATTCCGGTCAGGGGCATGTACCTTGGCTGCGGGCATGTCCCCAGTGGGGGGTGTGCAAGAGGCAGCTGATCGATGACTCTCTCTCATCGATGTTTCTATCTCTCTATTTCTCTCCCTTCCTCTCTGTACAAAATCAATAAAATATATTTAAAAAAAAAAAAAAAAAAAAAAGAAAGAAATGGGAAGGAGGGGCCTCAGGCCAGAGTTGTGGAGGCCAGAGCAGCCAGACAGGCAGGCGTTGGTGGCAGACAAGTGTTGGGGAGACAGGACAACTAATCCTGGCTGTACGAGGGAGGGGCACTTGCTGGGCCTCGGTGTGCCCTGTGGTGGGAGAGGCTGGCAGGGCTGTCAGTCAATGCAGTGCCTGACTCTTGCAGTTCCCGGGCCAGTTCAAGTTTGCTCCAGAGATGAACAAGTACGTTGAGAGCTTCCTGGAAGGCTGCCAAGATGACCCTGAGAAGCAGCTGGCCGTGGTGGTGGCCTTCTCTTCCATCACCAATCAGGGCCTCCCCGTGGTGCCTACCTTCTGGCGGATCGGGCGGCTCCTGAGTGCCCCCGCCCTCAAGGGCTATGTGGCCTGGCTGCAGGACATGTTTCTGCAGCCCAACTTGGACTCCTTGGTGGACTTCAGCACCGACAATCAGAAGAAAGCCCAGGATGCTTCGATCCACGGGTGAATGGGCCCAGCGGGGGGCAGGCAGGGGCCCCGGGCTCAGGAGTGGGCTTCCTGGGCCTGCTGAGCCCAGAGACCAGGACTCTCCCTCGTACACTATTGGGGTTCCATGGAAGGAGGAAAAAAATGATGGGGAGCTGAGCCATAGATCTCAAAGAAGGCCTCAGTTTGCTCACATGTGTTCCCACGCTGGTGTTAAGCGGGCAGAGGTCTTGGTGTTCCCGTCTCCAAAGTGGGCAAAGGAGTACCATTTTTACCACCGCTGAATAGCTCCTGTGATCTGGCTTCTGCCCTCCAGACCTGAGCGAACCGTGTTCCGGCTGCGGAAGTGGCTCATCCTCCGCCTGGTCAGCATCGTGGACAGCTTGCACCTGGAGAAGGAGGAGGCCTTGATTGAGGAGGTGGCCAGGTGTGAGATGTGCTCAAACCCAACTCCCCGTGGGGGGAGCGGCCAAAGAGTTGGGCCTCTTGCCTAGTCCTAGTTTGGGTCCCCCCTGGAGCCAGAAGTGTTGGGGTCAGGTTGTCCACTGGGGAGCAGGCAAGCCACTCCTGTCCCTTAGGCAGAAGGGGTTTGGGAGAAATTCCTTGGGAGCCTGTGAAAGGAAGGGACCCAGGAGGTGCAAGGCCGCAGGGGCCTCATGGGCTCCGAGTGTCCCATGGCAGCCTCTGCACATCGACAGGGTCAGGGAGGCCTGACCATTGGCCTCACCTGTGCCAGGTGCTCGTTCGGCTCTCACTACAGTCCCAGGGGGTAGCCCGTGTTTACAGAAACGATGGTGTGACTTGGTTGAGGCCACACAGCCTTGAGTGGATTCTGGTTCCAAGAGAGGGATGCTGGACCCAGATGAGAAGTGTCTACCTCTCTGGAGTGGCTGGCTCCCTCTTCCTCCAGGCCTTCGGGGTGCCATCTGTGGAGGGCCTGGTGAAACTGGGTGGCACTAGCAGGCAACACGGCTTGATCTCCCACCTTCCCCAGGTTTTGCTTTTTCCACTCGTTCTTTGAAACAAAGAAGCCCACATCCCAGATCCCTGAAACTGGGCAGCGGTTCTCCTTCCCTGTGGAGCCCCGGACCCGAGAGGTGGTCAGCGGTGCCTTCTTCAGGTAGGTCTTGGGCTGCTCAGGAGGAGCTAAGGGTGGGCTAGCAGGGCTAGAAAGGGGCCTTGGGTGCTTGCTTTCTCCAGTTCTAAACTGGGAGAAACTATCAGCCCAGTGAGTTCCAGTGGGTCAGGGTATGGGGCTGGGATGGGGGGCGATGTTTACTAACCCAGCCGGTGACCCCGCCCTCCCCCAGCCTGCTGCAGACCCTCAGTGCACACTTTAAGCATGCTCCGGAGCAGACCCAGAACAAGCGTCCCTGGACCTATCGCCTGGTACAGTTTGCTGACATGCTGCTGAACCATAGCCGCAATGTGTCCCCCCTGACGCCCTTCACTACGCAGCAGCGCCAGGCCTGGACCCAGTGAGAGCGGGATTTTTAGGGCGTGGGTGGGACGCTCCGGGTCTGAAGATGACAGAGGTGACCTGAGAGCATGCCCATCTCCCACCAGGATGTTGCAGACTCTGGAGGAACTGGAGGCTTGCTCCTCAGAGGCCAAGGCCAAGGCCACCGCCTTTCAGCACCTGCTGCTCCTGGTGGGCATCCACCTTTTCAAGGTACGGCGCCTGGAAAGGAGGGGCTTACGGACTTGGGGTCTGGCCCTCAGGCTTCCTCCTGAGCAGCTTGAGGGCTTTGCCAGGAAAGGCTCTGGGCAGCTGAACTTTGTAGGGAGTTGAACCAGCTGGTCCTGGTGGAGTTTAGTGCCAGCAGCTCTTTTGACTTGATCCTCGTGATTTCTTAACTCTGAACCTTCATTTCTCAGTTGACAGACAATATTAGTTTCAGGTGTACAACAAGCACAGCGATTAGAGATTTATGTAACTTACAAAGTGATCACCTTAGTAACACTAGAACCCATCTGACACCATACATAGTTACTACAATGTACTGACTATATCCATACACATGCTTGTACTTTATATTTCCATGACTACTTCCTTATAACCAGTGATTTGTGCTGCTAAATTTCTGCCCCTTTTTCGCCCATCCTCCCAGTCACCCTCACACCTGACAATCCTCAAAATGTTTTCTGTACCTGAGTTTGTTTGTTTTTTCATTTTTTTAGATTCCACATCTAAGTGAAGTCATACAGTATTTGTTTTTCTCTGTCTGCCTTATTTCATTTAGCATAATACCCTCTAGGTTTATTCTTGTTACTGCAGATGGCAAGATTTCATTCTGTTTTATGGCTAAGTCATATTCCATTGTATATATGTACCATCTCTTTATCATCTATTGATAAGCACTTAGGTTTCTTTATCTTAGCTATTGAAAATAATGCAGCAATGAGCCGAGACCGGTTTGGCTCAATGGATAGAGCGTCGGCTTGGGGACTGAAGGGTCCCGGGTTCGATTCCGGTCAAGGGCATGTACCTTGGTTGCGGGCATATCCCCAGTAGGGGGTGTGCAAGAGGCAGCTGATCGATGACTCTCTCTCATCGATGTTTCTAACTATCTCTCTCCCTTCTTCTCTGTACAAAATCAATAAAATATAAAAATTTAAAAAAAGAAAATAATGCAGCAATGAACATATGGATGCATATGTCTCTTTGCATTAGTGTTTTGTGCTGCTTAAGATAAATACCCAGAAATGGAAGTGGTCTCCTGTAGCCTTTGTTTTAGAGTCTATTTTGTGTGCTGTAAGTATTGCTCCCCCGGCTTTTTGTTTGTTTTCATTTTCATGGAATGTTTGTCCCCATCCCTATAGTTTCAGTCTGTATGTCTCTCGATCTGTAGTGACTCTTGTAAACAGCATATGTAGGGGTCCTATTTCCTTATCCATTCAGCCAACCTATGTCTAATACTGGTTTGGTGAGGAGGAACCCCTTTAGCTTTCTCTTGTCTGGGAAGCTCTTTATCTGTCCTTCAATTCTAGCCTTTTTCATCACTGTTTCTTGACAGTCCCTCTGGCCTGGAAAGAAATGTTGAGAATTCAGTTGATAGTCTCTTTCTTGTAAGTAACTGCTTTTCTCTTGCTGCTTTTAAGACTCTCTTTGTCTTCAACCTTTGATATTTTAGTTATGATGTGTTTGGTGTGGGTCTCTTGACTCATTTTGTTCAGACTCTCCATTTCCTGGGCTTAAATGTCTATTTCCTTTGCCAGGTTAAGGAGTTTTCTGTCATTATTTCTCCAAATATACTTTTTAATTCCTTGCTCTCTCTTCTCTTTCTGGTACCTCCATGATGCAAATATTAGTTTGCTTAATGTGGTTCCAGGGGACCCTTAAACTGTCTCATTATTTTCTATTCTTTTTGCTGTTCTGATTGGTTGTTTGTCTTCTTTGATTTGGTCCTCTGCTTCATCTAATCTACTATTGATTCTCTCTAATGTGTTTTTCATTTCAGTTATTATATTCTTCATTTCTAACTTATTTACGTTTTCTGTCTCCTTTCTTTTCCTTTCCCTTTGTTAGAGTTCTCATTGAGTTCATTGAACTCTGCATCTGGTAGTTGCTTGTCTCCATTTTGTTTAGTTATTTTTCTGAGCTATTGTTCTATTCTTTTATTTAGGGCATGTTTCTTTTTTTTTTTTTTTTAATTGATTTTTTTTTTTTTTGCCCCCCACCCTCCCTCCCATACATACCCTTCCTCCCCAGAATTTTATGTCCATTGGTTGTACTTATATAGGGCATGTTTCTTTATCTCCTCGATTTGACTGCCTCACTGTGTTTGCTTCTATAAGGTAGAGCTGCTGTGTTCCCTGGACTTGGTAGTGTGACCTTAAGTAGTAGATACCCTTTGGGGCCCAGTGGCTTAGCCTCCCTGGTTGCCTGAGCCAGGTGCTCCCGGAGTGTCCCCTGTGTGGGCTGTGTGTGTCCTCCTGTTGTAGTTGAGCTTTGATTGCTGTTGGCAGTAGGAGGGATTGACCCTCTGGCTGATTGGCTGTGAGGACTGGCCATGACTAAAGTGGAGGAACTGTTGTGTGCGGACTGGCCCCACAGAGTAGGAATCTGTAGCCAGGCTCCGATGCCAGCTGAGACCACCCTTCGGGTGTGCCGTTTGGAGGTGGTTGGGTGGTGCTCTTGGGAGAGGCTGGTGGCCTTTGCTTTGCTAGGGTTGCCTGGTGTGAGCTACAAAGGGATCTGCAGATGGTTGCCACTTGGAGGGCCAGGGAGAGGCTAAGCTGCACGCTGAGCAAGCTGCCACTAGTGCTGGCTTGGGGCTGCTTAGCAAGAGGTCTGAGGTCAGAGGCTACTTGTTTAGGGTTTGTGAGCTTTTGTGAGATTTTAGGAAAGTCCCCGTCATGAGCCAAGACAGGCTGTCAGTATGGAAAAGCCACTGGAAGCACTGAGTGGGCCCCAAAGTTGGATGAGGCAGGGTCTCAGGGAATCACCAGGCCTGGGCAAACCGTGTAAGCTAGGATAATGGAGACTGGGATATGTTGCCTGCTGCCGGCTCTGTAGGCGAAGGGCTCAGAAAAAGAACAATGGCCTAAGCCAGACAATTCAGTTCCTCCCTCTATATCTCTGGCACTTTTTGAGCTGTTGGGGGCTCCAGCATCCCTCTGTCTCATTGGGCCACAACCTCCGCTGGTTTTCATAGAAGTTATGGGGACTTCTCTTCCCAGCACCAGAACCCTGGGCTGAGAGCCCATTGTGGTGCTGGACCCGTCACACCTCAGCGGAGGTCTCCACAGCCGAGATCTGCCTCCCAGTTTTTAACCACAATGCATGCGTGTGGGGCCAGCCCCTTCCATGTCTCTGCCCCTCCTACCAGCCTGGTTTCTGTGTATGTCCTTAATTCTGGGACTTCTGTTCAACTATTGTAGTTTTCAGGCTAGTGTCAATTATGGTTTTGTAGTTGTACTTTTTTTTTTTTAAGCTTTTTAAAAAATATGTGTTTTATTGATTTGAGAGAAAGATGAAGGGAAAGGGAGAGAGAAACATTGTTGTGAGAAATATCAATCGGCTGCCTTCTGCACACCCACTGGGGATCCAAGCCCTGGCCAGTGGCTCCATTGGCATGTCATCCCATACACAAAATGCTGTGGTTCAATCCTCAGTCGGGTGTGTGTATGTGGGGCAACAAATCTGATTCATTCATTCTCATTCCACCTCCCTCTCTCTCTCTCTCTCTCTCTCTCTCTCTCTCTCTCTCTCTCTGTCTCTCTCCCTCTCTCCCTCTCTCCCTCTCTCCCTCTTCTCCCCTCCTCACTCCCTCCCCCTTCTGCTCCCCCTCGTCTCCCTCTTTAAAACCAATAAAAGCATCTCCTTGGGTGAGGGTTTAAAAAGAAGAAAAGGTGCCTGCACAGCCAGGGAGCCGGAGACGAAGGTGGCCAGAGTGCTGGGCTTCTATTCTGGCCTGTTCTGTCACCTCTGGCCCCAGTATTAAACCCCACCGCATGGGGAGGGAGAAGTCCGCCTTTCCGGTGCCATGGATCACACGGGCTGTTTCTAGAGCCCCCTCACCCTTGTAGGTTGGGTGGCTGGAGTCTGGGTTTGTCCCCAACAAGAGGGGTTAAATGAGTTTAAATTACATTAGTTAAAATTCATGATTTTCCGTTTTTTCTTTGTAGTAATGTTGAACTATGAGTAGGAGGAACAACCTAGAATTGGGAACCTTAAGCATGGGGCCTGCTGGCTTCCTATGACTGTCCAGCCACCCTTGTCCAGCTCTGTCTCTCTGGGGTCCAGCTGGGGTCCTCCTGGCTGGTGAGGGTGACTGGCTAAGGCAAGCTGCCATGTCCTTGGCCTCTGATGATGCAGCAGCTCCCCTTGACCGGCCCCTCCCCTGGGAATGGGGATGGGGCTCGGCTCCTGATTTCTGCCCTCCCCACAGTCCCCCACAGAGAGCTGCGACCTCCTAGGTGACATCCAGACCTGCATCAAGAAGAGCCTGGGGGAGAAGACCCGCCGGACCCGCTCCAAGGCCACCAGTAGGTCATCGCCCCTGGGGAGAGCAAAGGGGGTGGGCAGGGCACAGCAGGGACCAGGATGGGCTGACTGCCTGCCCGGGCTCAGACCGCTCCCTGCTTGCAGAAGCCCAGGAGCCGCCGTGGGTGGAGGTGCTGGTGGAGGTCCTCCTGGCCCTCCTGGCCCAGCCCAGCCAACTGATTCGCCAGGTGGCCCGGACCGTGTTTGGCCACGTCTGCGCCCACCTGACTCCACAGGCCCTACAGCTAATCCTGGATGTAAGTTGGGGGCCTTCGGGGAAATGGGTCCCAGGAAGTGGCTGTCCCAGCACCAGAGCTGCCATATCAGCCCCTGGTCCTCACTGTGACCTGCAGAGGGTGTGAGCCCCATCCCTCTGCTGCTGTGCAGCCCTGACCCAGGCGGTGCTGCCGTTGGGCGTGGAAGGTGTAGCCTTACCTCCTGGACTTCACTTTCCTGCTTTGACCTTTTGGTCTGGACTGGGCAAGGCCAGGGAAGTTAGTCGAGGGCCCAGTGGTCTGAGGAGGTAAAGGGGGTCAGCACCTGGGAATGTCCTGCAGGTGCTAAACCCAGAGGAGAGCGAGGACGAGGACGACAATGTGGTGGTCACGGACGATTCCGAGAAGCAGCTGGAGAACGAGGAGGTACTTCAACAAGGGGCAGCGCGGGGTGGGAAGGCACGTGGTGTGCAATGGGGGCTATACACCAACCACCCACAGGACAAGAGCTCCGAGAGCGAGGACAACAAAAACTCCGAGAGCGAGGATAGCGAAGAGGAGGAGAGCGATGAGGAGGATCGGGACGGGGACGTCGACCCCGGCTTCCGGGAGCAGCTGATGGCGGTGCTGCAGGCAGGGAAGGCGCTGGTGAGCAGAAGCTCGGAGGCTCCCGTCCCTGTCTGTCTGCATGTGCCCGGAGGCCAGGCTGCTCACTGGGCATCTGTTGCTCAGGGTGGAGTCGATGACGACGATGAGGAGCTGGGGGACGAGGCCATGATGGCGCTGGACGAGAACCTCTCGAGCCTCTTTGCTGAGCAGAAGCTGCGCATCCAGGCCCGGAGGGACGAGAAGAACAAGCTCCAGAAGGAGAAGGCACTCCGGCGGGACTTCCAGATCAGGGTGAGCCGAGAACCAGCCTGAGCGCCCCTGACGCTGCCCAGCCAGTCTCCTCCCACACTGAGCCCTCCCGCCCCGCCACAGGTCCTGGACCTGATTGAGGTGCTGGTGACTAAGCAGCCTGAGAACCCCCTGGTCCTGGAGCTGCTCGATCCGCTGCTGAACATCATCCGTCGCAGCATGCGCACCAGCAGCACCAAGCAGGAGCAGGACCTCCTGCACAAGACGGCCCGCATCTTCACGTGAGCCCGGGCAGGTGGGGGGGGGACCAACAGGCCCCCAAACCAGCGCTTCTCGGAGCACCAGGCCTTGGGGGTTTCCCAGGTAGAAAGGGTAGGAGCCAAGTTTCCAGAGGGGGCCCTCTCCACTCTCAAGGTTCACTGCTAGCCTCCCACACACAGGCTGATTCATCCATCCATCCATCCATCCATCCATCTCCCACACAGAGCTGTTCTGCGCTAGACCAGCGGTCCTCAGGGAGCCCCAGCCCTCAGGGTCCCTGCAGTTGGAAAACCAGACTGCTGATTCGGCAGTAACATCCGGGAATTGTGGAGGCGGGGCAGGGTGGTGGGTAAGAGACAGTGGGAGCACTAACCCAGTCTCAAGGTGAGGGACGGCCTCCTGGGGAAGCGTAGCAGTGCTGGGAGCCGTAGAGTCTTCATGCCTGCGGCCACAGGTCTGACAGAAGGTCCAGCGGGGAGCTGGTCAGGTGCAGCTGGGATGTGAGCATCCTGTGGACCTCTAGTTGTGTTAGGAGCCACAGACGTTTTCACCAAAGGCTGGCCTGCCCTTTAAGAAATGGCGGCAGCATGGGCTGTACTGGCACAGGGAGCCAAGCCAGAGGGACAGGGGCAGGTGCTGGCCTGCCTTACAGAGCGCAGGGCTGCTGGGAGACGAAGGCCCAGGGAGGAGATGCCGAGTACACAGACTAGTGCAGGTGGGGAGAGTGCGACGGACAGTGCACCCCAACCCATCCCGGGCCTGCTTCAGGCCACACCTCCGCTCCTCCCGGCCGCCTGCTTGGGCACCGTTGGGCTTGCTGGGTGTCCAGTAGGGTGTCCCTACTGTGTTCCCAGCCCTGCGGGGCCATGCAGGTTCTGAGCACATAGACCTGAAAGCCCACAGGGAGAGGTGTAGACAGGAGATGTGGACCCGGTCGGGATGTTCAGCCCATGGCCCGGGGAGCCAGTCCGGAGCAGACTTGCAGCTGGCCCTGGACCTCCCGCTGCGCCTTAGATCCCTCTCCTCTCTAGGTGTCAATTCCCCGCCTGGAGAATGGGCTTGGGCTCCCAATTCTCGGGGGTTGACTTAGCTTGGGAGCAGGGGTGGGAAGAGAGTGTTGTAACCAGTTTGCCCCTTCCCTCCCTGCAGGCACCACCTGTGCCGCTCCCGGCATTACTGCCGTGACGTGAACAACTGCGTGGAGACCGTGTCCACCCAGGTGGAGCGGCTGGTGCAGCAGGCCGCTCACCAGGCCGACTCCTCCGTCGCCCTCTACTACTTCAACGCCTCCCTCTACCTGCTCCGGGTTTTGAAGGGCAACACCCGCAAGCCCCAGAAGAAGGAGAAAGCTGGCACCAAGCCCAAGGGCCCCGAGGTGAGCAGGCCCTGGCCCCGAAGGCTTGGCCCAGGCAGTGAGTGCCAGGAGAGGAGCAGACTCCAGGCAGCAGGCGGGACCGTCTGCCTGGTTCACAGATGGGGAGTTGAGGCCGTGACCTCTCAAGGGCCCAGCTTTCAGCCTCCTGGCGCAGCCCAGGCTCTGCTCCCATACCAGGGATCCCTCTCTCTGGCATCAACCAGTGTGTTCTCTAGGTGGCCCAGGCTGCCAGCTGCTTGGATTTGAACATTGTGACTCCAATCTACTCATCGGCACTGAGCTCCTTCCTGACCAAACGCAACAGCCCGCTCACCATTCCCATGTTCCTCAGTCTCTTTTCCCGGCACCCGGTGAGTATAGGGCCAGCCCACCCCTCGGGGCCCTGCTCCCCAATCCCCATCTCATAGCCCTGCCATTCCCTCCCTAGATGCTCTGTAAGAGCCTGCTCCCTCTGGTGATCCAGCATGTGACGGGCCAGACGCGGCCTCGCCATCAGGTAGGGGCCTGTCTGAACTACCCACTCCACTCACTTCCGGTATTTGTGAGCCCAGGAGTGCCCTGATGAGTAAAGTCCCCATCCTCTGCCACTCCCCATGTGGCCTGAGCCCCCCGACTCCATAGTGCTCACACTCTGGCTGCCCGCTCAGGTCCTAGCAGACAAGGCAGGGCGAGGACGGAGACGAGGCTGGAGGAAGACAGTAGTGAGTAGCAAGAGAGCAAAGCTTATCAATCCAGGTTGCTACCCCTACCCAGCTGAGAGTCTTGCTCCCCCACCCCCCTGAGAAGAGGGGACAGGAGCAGATGATTACTGAGCCCGCAGCTCTAGTGACAACCCAGGCAGGTTGGAGCCAGAGCAGCAGCTACCCTTCCCCCAGCCTAGTGTTGCCTTGGCCTCAGCAGGTGCCTAGCAGGCTGCCAGAGTTCTTGGGGTCCCCTGTGGTTTCCTAAGCCTTGGCCAGCATGCCAAGGCTCCTGGTGACCACTCCCCCCTTCTCCCCCCCAGGCCCAGGCCTGCCTGCTGCTCCAGAAGGTCCTGCCCATGCGGGAGCTGAGATTGTGCTTTGAGGACCCCGAGTGGGAGCAGCTGACTTGCCAGATCCTGGCAAAGGTCACGGAGGTAACAGCCACAGGGCTTCCCTTCCACACCCATCAGGGGTGGTTCTCTCAGGAGGGAAGATTACCGAGACACTAAGCCTCGGGAGACACTTGGTCATATGGGAAGTGCTCGAGTGGCTCAGCCTGGCCGCCTTCTCCTTAGAACCTGCGGGCTCTGGGGGAGGCGCAGAGCAAGTCGGAGCAGCTGAAGAGCCGGTCCTCCTTGGAGCTGCTCAATGTCCTCTTCCGGATTATTAACCATGAGGTGAGCTGGGAAGGGGGGTCACCGGATGGCTGGAGGCCACAGGGGGAAGGTTCTAGATGTCAGGGGAGGAATCGGGCTCTTTCTGTATTTAGAGAGCTGTGGACACAGTTGCTTGACTTGGGAGGGGAGCGTGCCCACCTGTGCCTGGCCAGGGTCAGGGTAAGAGGCTGTGCTGGTGTTTGCTCCAGTCAGAAAGCTAAGGAGGTGAGGATTCCTGGTGGGCAGCATCAGGAAGGAGCCGGTTCCCAGGCCTGCAGAGGTGGGCCGGGGCCTTCAGAATGGGGCAGGGGCAGCTGTAGCTTAATGTCTGGGTCCCTCAATCTTGCCCCGAGGGAGGCGTCTGGGGGTTCCTAGCACAGACACTGGCCAAGGCCCACACGCAGAGCAAGCTTCGGAGGGTACTGGAGGGAGCAGGTGGGGCCGGGACAGAGCCTTGCAGAACAGCGGGGGCCTGAAAAGCAGCTCAGAGTGGCAGTGAAATGCCAGGAGGAAAGGGTATTCTGGAAGCCAGTGTGTTTCACATAACCCATCCAGGCTGTGGCAGGGATATGGCCACCCTGGCGTCATTGCACGGTGCCACCAGAGGAGGGCTGAGAGAGGGAGCTTCTGGCTCTAGGGAGAGGGAACTAAGGTGGCACCTGGGGCTCCTTTTCTTCCTAAGGCAAGTGAGACTGGTGCCTCACAGGCAGGAGTGGCTAAGGGTACAGAATAGGGTACGGGGGGCACCGGAGAGGCAGTAAGTGGGCCAGGGTGGGAAGACAGGGCCAAGAGCTGTCAAGAGGCCCTGCTTCCCATCTCTACGCTAACCACAGCTTTCCCGCCTCCCGTAGAAGCTGACCGTGGACCTGACCGTCGTGCGGGACGTGCTGCAGAGCAAACAGCAGTACCTGCAGCACAGGGTGCGGCAGAAGGAGCAGGTGGCTGGGGCCAGCCGCCTCTACGACATCTACTGGCAGGCCATGAGGGTCCTCGGAGTCCCGTAGGTTCTGGGAGGATGGCCCACACACGTTGGGAGGGCTGGAGAGACCCTCACGCTGCACGCATTCTGAGTTGGCGTGTCCAACGTGGGCAGCTTGGGTCCCATGGACCACAGAGATGGAGGACACTCTGTCTCTGCCTCACCGGGTGCTTCCTTATGTTGCTCACTTCCAGGCGCCCCAAGTCGGAGAAGAAGGATGCCAAGGAAGTCCTCAGTGCCACACAGAGCCCTGTTAGCATGAAACGGAAGAAAAAGGGGTTCTTGCCAGAGACCAAGAAGCGCAAGAAACGCAAGTCAGAGGGCACCACACAGGAGGCGGCAGCCAAACCTGCAGCCGGAGACCAGCCCCAGCCCCCCAGCACTGGCAAGAAGAGGAAAAGGAAGAAGGCCAAGGCCCAGGGAGAAGGGACGCCTGCTGCCGAGAGTCTGTCCCCAGAGCCCCCGGCCAAGACCCCGAAGCTACAGAAGAATCGGAAGCTGTCCCAGGTGAACGGAGCCACGCCTGTGGCCCCCATGGAGCCTATGGACAGAAAGCATCAGAAGGAGCTGCCCCAAAACGGGGTCTCAGGCAAATCGCCACAGTCCGCTCTGCAGCCCCCGGCCAAGACCCCAAAGCTACAGAAGAGGAATCGGAAGCTGTCCCGGGTGAACGGAGCCACGCCTGTGGCCCCCTCAGAACCTGCTGTTGAAAAGCAGTATCAGAAGGAGCTGCCCCAAAAGGAGGTCTCGGGCAAATCGCCACAGTCCGCTCTGCAGCCCCCAGCCAAGACCCCAAAGCTACAGAAGAGGAATCGGAAGCTGTCCCAGGTGAACGGAGCCACACCTGTGGCCCCCTCAGAACCTGCTGTTGAAAAGCAGTATCAGAAGGAGCTGCCCCAAAAGGAGGTCTCGGGCAAATCGCCACAGTCGGCGCTGCCGCGGAAAAAGGCAAAGTCACGGTTGTCTTTGGCCAACAGGAGCCCCAGCCTTCTCCAGAGTGGGGCCAAGAAAAAGAAGGCGCAGCTGAGGAAGGCGGCAAAGCCCTGAGTGCCGGCCCTGCCCCTCAGCCCTCCCCATCAGCCCTAGAGACTCCTATATTTTCACCAGGATTTTAATAAACCAGCCACTCTGAGGCACTGCTTCTGGTACTGGGGGAGGGTCTGCGGGAGGTCCTTCCCTGCACGGCCTGGGCTGTCCTGTCTCAGCCAGAGCACATGGGCATTGTGTGGGGCTGGGGCCTGGCTCCTGGCGGTGTGGGCCACCTTAGGGCTTATGTTCGGGGGGGTCGGTGCAGGCCTGGCCACCACGCTGGCGGAGATAGGTATGACCACTCCTTGTGCCCTCCCCCCACTCTGCTTTCCTGCAAGAGCCAGCAAGACATGATTTAAATAGGTTTATTTCTTCATTTACAAGAGGAATATATTTGGCTTCTCTTAAGACTCAGATTCACAATCAGCAGCTCTAAAAAATAAAGGAGCAGTTTGGCTTCCGGAAGGAAGAGGAGGCAACACTTGGACCTGGTTCTTGTACAACAAGAAAACATTGCTGGGGCCCCAGCTGAGCCAGGGTGGGGGTAGAGGCCAGGCTGGTCTTTGGGGATCCCACCCCCTTTCCAGGCCCCCAGGGTGCCCCAGAGCATGGCGGGGAGTGGGTTGTCCAGTAGCTTCCACGCCACTGAAGCCACACCAGCCAGTAACTACAGGGCTGCGAGCATTGTCTAGGCTGGCTCAGAGGGGCGCCTGGCCACAAGGCCCCACACGTGTGCAGGGAGGGAGTGGAGCAGACGGACGGGAGAAGCTGCACGCTGGGGGCCAGGGCTCGGGTGACATTTGGCAGCTGCACCTTGCATGTGGCAATGAGGGTGGGATGCAGACAGGATCACAGGGGTGGCCAGCGGCTGGGGCAGTAGAAGGCTATGGAAATGCACGTGAGCGGCAGCAGCTGACGTTGGTGGAGATGGTTCTGGGATATCAGCCCCCACCAGGCTACTCCCTGCGTCAGGAAGCTGAGGGGAAGGCTGCTTCCTCTGGCTGTCAGAGCCCTGGCCACTGCCCTGGGGAATCTGGGAATAGTCCCCCAGGGCCCTGCCCCTGGAAAGCCCAGTGTGGGGCAGGAGTGGGTCTGGCTCCTCTTAAGACTCAGGAGACTGAACAGGTTTTCCAGGGCCTTCAAGGACCCCTGTGTGGTAGGCAACCCCAGTGATCTCAGACCTGGGGCACAGGTGGCTTGTAGCAACCACCAGGGCCTTCACCCCCGGTGATACCAACTCCTTGTTGGGCTGGTCCCCACCTGAGAGACCCAGGCTAAGCCCAGCCAAAGCCACAGAGACAGGTGCCCTAGAGTGACCCGCCAGGCTAGGAAGTTCTCAGCGACAGCTGCCCAGCTCTGCCAGGCCGAGTCCAGAGGCCCAGCCGAAAGGCTGTGGTCCCCACACGCCAGGGAGCCTCAGAGCCTGAAGGGCCACCCTGAGGCCTGGACAGCTTGTCTGCGCAGTCCGGGAGCTGCCAGGTCTTCAAAGCTGCCGGCGGTGCCCTGCCCGGCCAGCTGCACTGCAAAGTCCGGCTCACTGGCCCCGCGGTCTGCGGGGGTCAGGGACTGGCCCAGGGTCATGTAAGCTGGTGACAGGCCAGGCTCTCTCCACACACTCGCCGGGGGCTGTCTTCTCCCTGGGTCCCAGCGGCTCTGCAGTCCAAACCCAGGGCCGGGGGTCGGTCTGACCACGTGGTCCCAGCACACACAGCCCTCCAGGTTAGTTGAGGACACAGCCTCTTGGAGCCATGGCCACTCGGCTGTCCCAGACCAGAGATGGGCGTCCTGCTGGGGGTCACGTGGAAAGCCAGGCAGCCCAGCAGGACTGGGATGCTGAAGGACACTTCCCAGACTAGGCGGGAGCAAGCATTCTTCATAGTTCCAGAGGCACCTAGAGGAAGGGGGGGGGAGGGTCAGAGGTCAGAGGTGGGGCTTTGGGAGGCATCATTTTTAAAGCTTCCTTTCCTGTTTGGATAAATGAATTCCCCTGGGCTCTGGGGGCAGGGTATGGGGTGGTGACCTTGGGTCTTGACTACTAGGAAGTGCCCCCAGGGGCCAGGTCCAGAGGAAGGTCAACGTGGAGGAGTCAGGCCCTGGCACCTCTAGGAAAATGTGGATGACCGAGCAGGGAGTCCTGGCCAGCGGTGGCCCTGACCTATGCCCTCAGCCCTTCTGAGGAAGGAAGGAAGGCTGACTTACTGGAAGAGGGAGCCTGCACCCCTCCCACGATCCTCCCGTCACTGGGCTGTGCTGCCCCTCTGCCTCCCTGGCCTGCACTCACCGCCTCAGACCTTCATGGATGCGGGTGGCATCACCAGCTCGTTCGCCCTGGGGGAGAGACGGGCAGGGGTCAAGGTGGCACATCAGCGGGGGCCGGGCCCGGGCACTGCTCTGGCACATCGAATCACGGGGGCCGGTTGACCGGACGTGCTGGGCAGAGACCTCGTCAGCCCCAGGGGGAGGTGGGAGAGCCCAGGGGTGGGGAGAGGAAAGAAAGAGAAGAGTAAAGAGGAGAAAGTCAGAAAATGAGAGGAAAAAAAAAAAAGGAGACGGGTCCCAGCTCAAAACCATTAACCGGAGAAAACCCAAGCCCAGAACCACAGGCACTTGGTGTGGGGCGGAGGTTTGGGCGCAGGCAGCATCAAGGTAAGGACGGCGGGAGCCCAGGGGCCAGGCCGCCCACCCCCCTCCCACCCAGGCCGGCTGCGGCAGCAGAGGCCCACCCACACCCACTCACTGCTGCTCGGCCTTGTCTCGGTCGCTGAGGAAGAAGATGGCCGTGGCGAGGAAGAACATGCCGCCCAGGACCACGACGAAGGGGCAGAGCATGAGGGCGTAGCCCAGGCTCAGGAACTCCCAGAGCGGGGAGTCCTTGGTGCTCTGGCGGATCAGGTCGGAGATCTGTGAGGACCACGGGTGCGTGTTAAGGCGGGCTGATTCCCGGGGCCTGGCACACACACACACACACACACACACACACACGCCCCGCGGCCGTCCCGCCCCGGGCACTCACAAAGCCGATGAGGTAGGGGCTGCCAGCGTCGCCCAGCAGGTGGGAGGTGAAGCTCTGCAGGGCCACGGCGGTGGCCCGTCTCGTCGGGATGACCACGTACTGTGGGAGAGGCGGCCGGTCAGAGGCCAGGGGAGCCAGGCCCACCGCCTGGCCTCCTCCCTGGGGTCAGGACGCTTCTGAAGGTCCCTTCAGCCCTGGTGTCTTTCACCTCAGCCCCTCGGCCCCAGGGCCCTCTGCCCTCCCCCAGCTCACAGACCGCTGCCTTCCACTGCACTGCGCTCGTGGAGAGCCAGCTACAAGCAGGGGTCAGGGAAACTGAGGCCCAGAGGGCTGCACAAGGGTCAGGCAAGGCTGGGCCCAGCCCCTGACCGCTCGGCCTCCGGCCCTCCCCTCCCACCAGCCAAAGTCCCATCTTGGTTCCCCTCCATGAGGACCCGGAAGGTCTAGGGAGGGGAAAGAAGGACGCCCCCGGAAGAGCCTGCGCTTTTACCCCCGGGCACCCTAAGTGCCACGTGCCTGGAGCTGCTGGGCCCAGGAACCCCTGTCAGACCACGCGGGCCCCAACCAGGTCGCAGCCCCGAGGCCGGGCGGGCCAAGGCAGGGAGGAGCGGGGCAGACAGCAGCTGCCTCAGTGGGTGCCCTGGGCAGCCCACTGTCAGGGCGCCTGCCCTCGGAAAGTCCGCGGGAGCAGCCACGGCGTCCACTGGGCACCCCACTACCGAGGGCAGGGAGGACACCTGGATCCGATGGGATTGTGTGGCCCCATTTCCAACAATAGTCACATGGCCGTGACACTTGATAAAATGGGACACGATTTCCCTGGGACCCAAATCCTGTCAGCAGCTGGGGCTGCCCCTGGGGGCAGACAGGGAGGGGTCCTGCCCAGCACCACGCACACTGATTCTAACAGATTCCTCCTCCCTCCACTCAGCATGCGCAGTGACACCACCCCATCCCACCCCGCCCCCCTGCCTGGCTCCATGATGAGGCACAATTGAGTAAGACCCCCCTCCACTGCCCAGCACCCCATCCCCTCCAAAGTCCCTGGTGTGGGTGAGAGAGGCGGCCCAGGAAGGCAGAGATGCAGAAAGCTGGTGGGCAGGGCAGCCCCTGGAGAAGAGGGTCTGGCAGGAGACCAGTGCCAGGCGCCTCTGATCGCCTGGGCTGCCCCATACTGTGGCACCAAACCCTGAGCGCCCCAGGGTCAGCCCACGAGGAGTCCTCAGCCTCCTGCCCCATGGCCAGTCCCTGCAGCTCCCACTCTCCCACCCCCACCCCCACCCCCTGGGCTCTGCACCCCTTCTCCCAATTCTCTCTTGACACTGACTTGGAGTCCAAGGCATAGGACAGGAGTCACCCCATCCCCAACCCTCACCACCCTCAGACTGCTGCAGCCGACCAGGACCACAGCCCCTCCCGCTGTACCCAACCTCGCCCGGGGACACCAGCCCCCGCCCCCGCGCTCAGACGGCCCTTTGTCCCCAGCCGGCTGGTCTGGGGCCCATTGTTGGCGCTGTGAAGACGGCCTCTGTCCGCCCTGCCACAGCCCAGCCGCGGGCACTCAGGCAGGCACGCCTGGGACCCTGCTGAGCTGGGTCGATGGAAGCTCAGACCCTGGGGGAGGAGCGCTGGCAGGCGGCACCTCCTCGGTGCCAGCCTGGCACTGCCAGCCTCCCGGCCACAGACCTGAGCCTCCAGACATCCTCTTCCCACCCAGGCTCCACATCCATCCTGCCGGCTCAACCCTCCGATTTCAGGCCCTCTCCACGCAGACCCCAACATCTCTGATCCCCCCTGCCTCCAGGCTCACCTTCCCAGCCTAAATCCCTGATGACCACACACACACACACCACCATCACCATCACACACCACCACACACACACACATACCACCATCACAAACACAACCATCAAACACACACACACACACACACACACACACACACACACACACCACCCCCGAGTCCTGCAGCTCTTCCACCCCTGCCCTCGCCCTCCCAGCTGCCCAGAGAGCCCAGAGGCCTGGCCAGCAGCGGCGGCCTCGGCTGCTCACCATGAGGATGTCTGCGGTGATGGCCCAGTTAGAAAACAGCAGCGTCTCCCCAACGAAGATGCAGATCTGCCAGGAGAGACCGGAACAGCCGTCAGGAGGCCCCACACACACCCCGTGGCCTCAGCTCGCTCCCTGCACCCTGGCTGCAGGCAGGGAACCCCGACGCCTCCCAGCCTTCCCTGCCCTGCAGCGTGTGGCTGATCAAGATGCCCACAGCCGAGCCCTGGGCAGGCCCTGGACAGAGCAGGGGCAGCACACAGGAGCCTCCTCGGGGAGCGAGGAGGGCCCCGTGAATCACACTGCTGGTCCTGCCAGGCCGCCCCCCGCCACCCTGACCCCCCACGGCACTCACATAGGCCCCCACGATGCTGCTCTTGGCGGCCACGAAGATGAGGCAGATGAAGATGGCGGAGCCCAGCATGCCCACGGCGCACACCAGCGGGTCGGCCCGCTGGGTCCGCAGGCGGCACCAGCGTGTGGCTCCTGCCCCCGTGACCACGCCCAGGAAGCCCGTGAAGCAGGTGATGGCCCCAAAGATGAGGCTGTGGGGCACAGGAGGGGGTGGGTGGGTTGAGAGGAAGGCCAGCGCCGGGACAGAGGGCTGGCACCTCTGCCCAGCGTCCCTGGCCACCCTGACGCCCGCCTCCCCGACCGGGGCCCGGCCCCACCTGTCCTTGGCCCCGCAGGGCGGGCTGCCGCACGCCTCTGCCGTCTTCTGCACGACCTGGGCGCGGTACAGGTACAGCGGGATCCACATGCCCAGGGCCCCCGTGGCGAAGGACACGGCCGACGTGGCCAGGGAGGAGAAGACGTAGCTGCGGCTGGGGAGAGGCCGGGCAGGGACACTGAGCGGGGCCCCGGAGGCCCCCTCCGCTCCCCGCTCCCCCCGGGGGTGGGAGGCGCCGATGTCTCCCTGTGCGGGCTCTGGGCCTGTGGGCTCTGGCAGCAGAGACACCACCATGTGGCCCCATGTCCCTCCCAGCGCCGCCGGCAGCGGAGACAGCAGGGAGTCCAGCCACTGGTGCTAGGTGAGCCGCCCCCTCTTCTCACCAGAAACACACACACTCACACACACACACACACACACACACACACACACTCGGCCCCAGCAGGACTCACTTGCGGATCAGGGCCTTCATGTCTCGGAGCCACGAGGTCCGTGCCTTGAGCTGCCCCCCGAGCTGGTCGGCGTGGCCTCTCTTCGTGGCTGGGACCAGGACGAGGATGAGCGTTCCTGTGATCATGCCCGCGACAGGGGACACCTGGTGGCACAGGGAGCACCACGTTAGGACGCCAGGGCCAGGCTGGCGGCATCTCTGCGGCACCAGGAGGGGGAGCGCAGGCAAGTCACACCCTGGGCCCTGGGCTCCAGGTTCCTCCGGGCTGGCACCTGCTGAGCAAAGCCGCTGGGAACGAGGTCGGCAAAAGGGGCGTGGGGGCCCAACCTGCAGCATCCAGAGCAGCGGTGGGATGGGAGGGGGGCCCGAAGGAACAAGGGAGGGGTGGGCGGTCAGATGGATAGAGGAGGGAGGACAGGTGGCTGAGTATGTGGACAGACAGATGGGAGGAAGGATGGATGGGTGAGTGAATTAACAGACAGGAAGACGGACGATGGAACGATGAATCACTGGAGGGACGCATTAACATGGAAAAGCGGGAAGATGGCGGATGGCTGGGTGGGTAATGGGTGGATGGGAAGAAGGAAGAACAGGTGATGATGGACAGGCTGGGCACGGAGCACCCAGCACAGAGACCAGGGAGGTTAGCACGTGGGAGGAGCCCATGTGGCCCCCGAACGGAGACTCGGGGCCCCCTTGGGGTCTTCCCTGGGTCCTGCCCCGGGTGAGAACAGAAGCCCAGGCCCCAGCCCTCTCTCCAGATGTGGGGGCCACTTCGGCTGCCTGGATTCCAAGATGCCGGCTCGTGAGAACAGGGAAACCTGCTCCCCACACACACACTCCCACCCCCCAGGCCTGGAGCCTCTCCGTGCTCCCACTCCCATTAAGGAATTCCACGGAGGCTGCTTCCTTCCTGCTTTTGAGGAAAAAACACTTTGTCTTAACTTCCTCTCCTCTGCGAGACTGGGGATCTCTGTTTCCGGGGCCAGGAAGTGGCTGCAGGCCCCCACAGAGGTCTTGTCTCGGCCTCGCCCTCACACAGAGCCGGCAGGAAGCGCCATGGTGGATCTGGAATTTCCTGACCTGCCAGGAGAGTTCTCCGTCCCCTCAGCCTGGAGGCCCCTGAGGGTCACGGGCCTGACTTGGGCTCTGCTCACACCTGGATTCCCCAGCGGAGCGCAGGTCTGCGGGGTGGGGAGCCCGGAGGCCCAGGCCTGCATCCTAGCCCGGGTCTGTCCCTGGACCTCTGGGTGACCCTGGGCACAAGCTGGTCTGGGGGTGTCCTTACCCGCAAGGCCCAGTGCCAGTCTCCGGCTGCCTGCTTCACGCTGGAGCCAGTGATGTAGCCCAGGCCACTGCAGAGAGACAGGCATAGTCAGCAGGATAAGTGGGGGCGGGGGATGCTCACTGTCCACAGTGCAGGACCCCTGCCCACCTGCCCCAGCCACCCGGCCTGCCACCTGCAGACAGGTCCAGCGTTTCCCCAAGGCTGACCACCCGCATGTTTGGGTCACCGAGGACCACACGTCAGGGAGAGGGGATCCTCACCTGCCCAGCGGGATGGCAAAGTAGAAGATGGACAGCATGAGCGTGCGCGTGTTCTTGGTGAAGAGGTCGCCGATGATGGTGGGCGCGATGGTGGAGTAGCTGGCCTCCCCGATGCCCACCAGCCCCCGGGACACGACCAGCAGCCAGAAGTGCTGTGGGGGAGGGAGGGGCGGAGGATGCTGGGGACTGTCCTGCCCCTCGGCCTGGCTCATCCTCGGCCCCCACTCTGCCCCGCACCCCTGCAGGGTCCAGGAGCGAGGGGAGAGGTTGGAGCCCAACCCCTGCCTCAGCAACAACTACACCCTTAGGCCACCACTCTAGGCCTCAGTCTCCCCCTCCAGAGAGTGGGTCTGACTGGGCCTGGTTGGCCTGGTGCTGAGATGGGACTTGACTCTCCCAAGTTGAGTGTTAATAGTTCTGGCTCAGACAGGCCCCCTCTGACCTCGTTAGCACCGTGGACAGAAGCCTGTGTTTTCACCACCACTCCAATTGGGGGACTTCCTCCCGGAGTTCTGAATCACCCCCCACCGCCACACACACACACACACACACACACACACACACAGGGCAGCTGGGCTGGCCCTGGCAGCGCTGAGGAGCAAGTGTGAGTGGGGAGTGGGCAGGGCAGCCCAGTGCCCGGGGCTCCTCCCCGCGCACACATCAAAGGGCTCAGCCCCGCTGATCTGGGCAGGGTGGGGCCGTGCCAGCTGCCAGGGTCCGACCCCTTTGATGTGGACCGGTCCTCTCCGTCCCCAGCTGCCCAGGGCCTGAGAACCCAGCCTGGTCATCTTTCCCCGGCCCCACCCTGACCACCCATCCGGCCAGCATCGCCCACATCCAGCCCTCCTCTGGGCTCTGCTTCCCTCCCTCCATCTGCCCGGCTCTTTCCCGGTCCTCTCTCTGGGTCACTGGTCCTGCTCAGCCATCTCCGGGCCTCTCATTTCTATAGCTCGTCACCCTCTGCACCCCGAGTCTCCCCCTGGTTCCTCACTGCTGCTGCTTTTCCTGGGGATCACTGCCGACAGCCTTTGCCTGTTTTTTGTTGGACTGTCTTTCTTGCCTTGGCTTCTGTTAGCTTTCTGGACATCCTGGGTAATGATCCTTTTTTATTAATATTTTTTAAAATATATTTTATTGGTTGTTTACAGATAGAAAGGAGAGGGAGAGTTAGAAACATCGATGAGAGAGAAATATCAATCAGCTGCCTCCTGCACACTCCTTACTGGGGATGTGCCCGCAACCAAGGTACCTGCCCTTGAGCGGAATCGAACCTGGGACCCTTGAGTCCATAGGCTGACACTCTTATCTACTGAGCCAAAGCGGCTAGGGCCTGGGGAATGATCCTTTATTATGTATGTCACAAATAGTGTGTGGAGTTCCTCCATCCAGAAGCTTCATTTCGTGTTGTTTAATTTGAGAATGTCCGGTCTGCTCATTTCTCCTTTAATGGCTTCTGGTTTCACATCTTGTTCAGGAAGGCCTATTCCATCCCCAAAGAGACATGTGCTCCGGTGTGTTATGGTTGTTATGTTGTAGAGAGAGTGCGACTGGGAGGGCTGTCCTCAGCCATTCTCCTCGGCACAGGAGCAGGCAAACAAACCCTGTCTGACCAGGGATCCTATAGATCCCCACTCCCCTCCCCCACCCCCCTCCCCCCAGCTCACTGCTCTGTGCACTTGCTACTTGCACACCCACGTACCAATGAACAGCATTCAGTGTCCCGTGTGCTTTGAAAAAAATGACCATAAAAGGAACCATTCCATGAACCTTGTCCCACAACTTGCTCTTTCCCTCATTCTTATCTTTTTTTTTAATATATATTTTTATTGATTTTGTACAGAGAGGAAGGGAGAGAGATAGAGAGCTAGAAACATCGATGAGAGAGAGTCATCGATCAGCTGCCTCTTGCACACCCCCCACTGGGGATATGCCCGCAACCAAAGTACATGCCCTTGACCGGAATCGAACCCGGGACCTCTCAGTCCCCAAGCCAACGCTCTATCCATTGAGCCAAACCGGTTTCGGCTCATTCTTATCTTTTAATACAGATCTAGTTCATTCTTTTGTGATTAGGAGTCTCCTAAGATGCCCTGGCTGCCGTTGCTCAGTGGTTAGAGCGCCGGCCCATGCATCAGAGGGTCTCAGGTTCAATTCCGGTCAAGGGCAGGTACCCGGGTTGCTGGTTCAATGCCTGGCCCCAATCCGGGTGCATTCAGGAGGCAACTAAATCATGTGTCTCTCTCACATCGATGTTTCTCTCTCCTCTCTCTCCCTCTCTATCTCCTCCTTCCTCCTCCCTTCCACTCTCTCTAAAACTCAATGGAAAAAAATATCCTTGGGTGAGTATTAACCAAGAAAAATGTCTCATAAGATGAAGACACCCCATTTTATCTGGGCTTCCCCCAGTCCCTTAGTTTCCCTTTTTTTCTATTTTAAGACTACGGCAAACATCCTCGCATGCACTCATGTCCCCAAGTTGGAGTTTCTGTCTTGGGCATACACCGCAAAGCCAGAGGCTGGGCCATGGGATTTACACGGCTAGAATTAAAGAGTCTCTATCCATTTACACTCCCACCAGCAGCTGGAGTAACACGCAGTACTGCGGGCCTTTCCAATCTGGCAGGTGTGAAATGGTATCTCACTGTTGTTTTAATTTGCGTTTCCAGTTACTTGAGAGAGTAGAATCTATGCCCATTGGGTATCTGCTCCTGCGACTGTCTATCACTGTCCTTTGCCCGGGTTGTTTGTCTTTTGCTTGTTGATTTATGGTTCCTCATGGCTATAGTTTGCTTTTTACTTTACTCTGGCTTATCTGGAATTTACTTTGAGGTGTGGTTTGAAATACGGGCTAAACTCCATTTTTCATCCAGATGGACAGTCAGTTCTCCCGAAACCGTGGATGCCACTTTCACCCTACACCCAGTCCCCACAGGAAGGAGGACTGCATCTCCCGATCTCCTCGTCCGTCCCTCTGCCGTTTCAGGTAGAAGAATAGCCATATTGGATTAACTCACAGGGCAAGTCCCCTCTCGCTATTATTTTTCACCACGTTCTTGGCTGTTCCGAGGCGTTTTCTCTGCCAAATTAGCTTCAGAACCCTGTGGGACTCAGGCTGCGCTTGCAGTGAATTTATAGAGTAATTGGTGTGATCTGTCTGCTTCTGTCTCTGCCTCTGCTCATCTTCCCTCCCCGACCCTCTCTCCTCTACACACCTGGCTGGGACTCAGCCCCGGCATCCTGGTCCTGTCCCAGAAATAGCGCCAAAGATCAGAAGACCAGGGGCCTGGCCAGGGCAGGACACGGCCCAGCGACGCCCTAGAGGTGTCTGGTCCAGGCCCCATTTCATACTGTGGATGTCAGTAGAAACCACGGCTTGGAGCTTTCCTGAGCCTGACAGTCCTCGGAAGCAGCCCATGAAGCAAAGCTGTATCCCAAACCTGCTGATTCCCTCCACCCTCGGTCAATGTAAATCTGACTCACCGTGTCCTTCTCCACTCTCTGCACTGCCTTCAGGAGGAGGCCCAGGCCCACCCGCCGGCATCTGAAGCTCTCCTTGACTCGGTCCCTGCCTTCCCTTCCAGCCAAAACACTCCTTCCCTCAAATTCTGACACACCCCACACCATCTGTGCCCATGGGAGTGTGCTCCTTCTGCCCATGCTCTCTTCACCAAAAGGCCTCATCTCCCTGTCCTGCCTGCTCTTGCCTCCAGGAAGCCTTCCCTGAACCACAGATTTTAAGAGGCTGCACTCCTTACATTGACTCCACTTCACACATCTACACACGGGACCTTCTTTCTGCCACATCCTCCCACCCCAGCTCCCAAGGACAGGGCTAGGGTCTCCTCCCTGTCCCCTAAGCTGCAAACGCCTTGAAGACAGACCTGGTATTCTCCCCTTCTCCCTCCATCTCCTTCCGCTGTCACCATCAGGTGACTGTCCTTCCTCCGCTGAACATCCCCAGTGATGGGGCACTCACCACCTCCCAAAGCAATGAGTCTCCCTTTTGGAAGAAAGAGTCAAAGGAATGATTTGCTGAGCACCTGCCATGGTCCAGGGCCTGGATACTCATTGGCTTGGTCATTTCTCACAATAACCCTCTAAGTTGAGAAGTATTATCCCCATTTTAGAGGTAAAGAAATGGAGGCTCAGAGAGGTCAAGTAAATTTCTCCAGATCACAAGGCTGAGCGGGCAACAGAATCGATACAGTCAAACCCAGAACTGTGGGAGCCGAGCAAGAAACATCTCCCTTATGTTGAAGTGATGCTGGCCTCCCTAAGACATCGACTAAGGTGACCAGACATCCTGCTTTTGGCAGGACAGTCCCCATTTTGTACAATTTGTCCCATGTCCTGCGGCATTTTTAAAAAGTCCCGATTAAAAAATAAATAAATAAAAATAAAAAAGTCCCGATTTTTGGAAAGAAATCGGGACTTTTTTAAAACGCCGCAGGATGTGGGACAAATTGTTCAAAATCAGGATCTTTCAAAAAATTTCGACTTTGTGGGAGGGAAGGAGGGGGGCAAAAAAAAAATCAATAAAATATATTTTAAAAAAATTAAAAAATAAAATAAAAATAAAAAAAATAAAAAATTTCGACATTTTTTAAATGCGGCAGGACGCGGGACAAATTGTTCAAAATCAGGACTGTCCCGCCAAAAGCAGAACGTCTGGTCACCTTAACGTTGACCCAAGCAGTTAGCTGGCCATCCCACGAAGAGCACACTGCGGGAGGCCCAGGCAGGGGCAGTGGCTCACCCATGGTCACACAGCAAGATGCTGGAGGGGCCGGGACCAGAACCAATGGGCCCCGACTCCTAGTTCCCTGTGTTCCTCCAATCCGCCCCCGATCAGAAGCAGCTTAGAGAGTCAGGCTGCCATGCTGGGCTGTGGGCCCCTCAGTTCCGGCCAGTGTGGGGAAGGGTCTATTTGCAGGGCCAGTTTCTAAAAATCCCCAACCCCCGCCCCCCATTACACTGTCCTTGGAGGATACTATCTGAACTGGAGCAAAGCGGCTGAAACCTCGTCTAGATTAGTGGTCGGCAAACTACGGCTCGTGAGCTACATGCGGCTCTTTGGCCCCTTGAGTGTGGCTCTTCCACAAGATACCACGGCCTGGGCGAGTCTATTTTGAAGAAGTGGTGTTAGAAGTTGTTTAAGTTTTAAAAATTTGGCTCTCCAAAGAGATTTCCATCGTTGTACTGTTGATGTTTGGCTCTGTGGACTAATGAGTTTGCCGACCACTGGTCCAGACTAAGACGGGTCACGCAGACGCACCCCCTGGAGGAGCGGACGGGACCCTCGGGGCAGCCGGGCGGGCGGCCGGCCAGGCTCACCTGCTGGGAGATGAAGGAGCTGGAGAACGTGACCGCCGACCAGAAGAAGATGCCGCAGCTGAGGATCACCTTCCGGTTGAAGCGGTCGCCCAGGTAGCCGAAGATGGGGGCTGCCACCATGAAGCTGCAGATGAACACTGTGCGGGCAGAGGAGGGCGTGAGGGCCGGGGCAGGGCCCTGCGCCTGGACCCCCTGCCCACACCACCCAGCTCGAGGCCGGAGCCCAGGAGACAAAGCTTAGCCTGGGCCTGGGCCGAGGCAGCCACCCTAGAAACGAAGCACATGTTAACGGTAAACGTTCATGATGACGGGAAGCAGCCTCAGGCGGGCCTGGGCCCAGGGCGACGGGAAAGGCCCTCTGGGTTCTGGTGATTCCACGACCCTGTCCTCTTTGTGCAGGCCCACGACTCATCCAGCTGTAGCGGAGCCTTTGGGTACTTCTAAGACAGTAATGATGGCCTCCTCGGACCGTTTCTGTATGCCAGGAGCTGCGCGAGGCCTCACCACACAGTCAGCCTCCTGTGGATCCTTCCAGCCCGGCCCACCTCGCAGATGGGAGTCAGGCTCCGGGAGAAGGGACTTGCCCGGGGCCCCGTCGGTGTGAGCAGCCCAACGGGGATTTGATCCCGCCTGCCTGTCTCCAGAGCCAGCGGTCCTGATGTTGGCCACACCGCCTTCCCCGTTAGACTTGGGAAAGAGGGGAAGGGAACGACCCAAGGTCACACAGCCAGTCAGGGCAGGGCTGGGCCGGAACTCCAGGTCCCAACCCTGACACCACACAGCCCCCTCACTCCCAGCCGGCTGCAAGGCTTCCCGGACATTTGGAAACACTGTGGTTCATTTGTTCATTCGTTCATTCATTCATTTGTTTGTTCATCCATCCATCCACCCAACAAAACAGGCAGCCCTAGCTGGTTTGGCTCGGTGGATATAGCGTCAGCTTGGTTTCGGGCTAGATCCCCAGTGTGGGGCATGCAGGAGGCAGCTGATCAATGATTCTCTCTCATCATTGATGCTTCTCTCTCTCTCTCTTCCTCTCCCTTGCTCTCTGAAATCAGTAAAAAAAAAAAAAAAAAAAAAAAAAAAAAAAATTAAATTAAAGAAATAGAAGGGTCAGAAAAAGACATCTCAACACAGATCTGGAGGAGAAGAAAAAAACAAATCACGCATACATTGGGCAAGAATGCAGGTACCCAGGCCCTGGGGCAGGAGTGCGCTCAGTGTATCTGAGAGCAGCAGAGGCCAGAGTGGCTGGAACAGGCAAAGCAGGGACAGGCCAGCTGGGTGCCGGGCGGCCTGATGGCCCATTGTGAGGCTGTGGCATCTGCGGGTGAGAAAGGAAAACACGGGAGGATGCTGAGCAGAGTGACCTGACCTGGTTTTGATCCTCCAGAACAAGAGAAGGGCAGAGTCTCAGAGGGCTCCGTGGGGATGCCAGTGCCGGTGGTGGGAGGGGTTGGAGGTCCCAGGTGGGACAAAGAGGCCAGCAAGCAAAGGTAGGCTCTGGGTCAACAGGCAAGGCAGCCCTCCCTTTGCCCACCCTCCCCCGAAAGTCAGTCCCACAGCTGATGGGCAGATGGCCAGACAAAGCCTGGGAGAGGGCAGACAAGGTGGCCAGTGACTGGCCTCTGACACCAGGCTGAATGTGCACATGGGCTGGGCTGCTCCCTCAAGACCCCAGGGAGGCTGGGCTGGAAAAAGAGGAAGGGGGAGGGGAGGAAAGAGGGACGGAGGTGAACTAGGGGAGAAAGGGCTGGCTGGAGGGCATGACGTCTCTTATCCTAGTGAGAACAGGGAGCATGTATGGGATGTGTTGGGGGCATGTTAATACCAACTATGTGTGACTGGGATCTTGGGCATAATCCACATAGAGACGCACAAAAGTGGGCACCAGTGGCACACTGCCCGGGTTCTGAGTCCCAGCTGGGTGAGCCACACAGGGCACAGCCTCTCTGGGCCTCCGTTAGCGGTGTGCTGGTAAAGGCTGAACTACTGGCTCTCCTGAGGTATACTGTTGGCCAATTCCCACCCTGGCTGATTTCAAGCTACCAATGTGATGTCCCTGTTCCACACAGCACTGTATATACAGTAATCCTACCAGACAGAGACAATAAAAGTAGCTTTAAGAACACAGATAAAACATAGTAAAAATAAGTGACAGATTGTACCTAATAACTTGGTGGGTTTTTTAAACACATTTTTATTAATTTTTTAATTTTTTATTTGGCGGGGGAGGAGGGTGTTAATCCTCACTCTAGGGTATTTTTCCATTAATTTTTAGAGAGCATGGCAGGGAGAGGGAGAGACAGAGAGAGAGAAACATCAATGTGAGAGAGACATCAATTGGTTGCCTCCCGCACACACCTGGGCCAGGGCTGGGGATGGAGCCTGCAACCAGGGTGCATGGCCGTGACCAGAATCAAACCCAGGAACCTTTAGTCCACAGGCCGATGCTCTATCCACTGAGCCAAACAGACTGGGGCTGTTTTTATATTGGAAAAAGTAGAAGGGAGAGCGGGGAGAGAAACATCAATGAGAGAAACATTGATCATCTGCCTTCTGCACACCCCCTACTGGGGATGGAGCCCAAAACCCCGGGAGTGTCCCAGGCAACCTCTGGGTACATGGGACGATGCCCAACCAACTGAGCCACCCTGGCCGGGCCTATTACCTTCATGGGTTTTTTTTATTTTATTGATTTTTTTTTTTTACAGAGAGGAAGAGAGGGTTAGAGAGTTAGAAACATCGATGAGAAAGAAACATCAATCAGCTGCCTTCTGCACACCCCCAACTGGGTAGGTGCCTGCAACCAAGGTGCATGCCCTTGACGGGAATCAAACCTGGGACCCTTGAGTCCGCGGGCTGACACTCCATCCACTGAGCCAAACCGGTTCGTTAGGGCTTACCTTCCTTTTTAATATGAGCTGTTTAATCATAAGTTTATGTAATTTAGCTTTTAATAATTTAAAAACCAGCCCACACAATTCCTGAAAATCTAACAGTTGACCCTTAGGCGCAGGTCTAAGTCATTTCCATTTCCTCGTCTGTACAAGGAAGATAAAAGGAGCAGCTCCCCAGTGGCTCTCAGCAGAGGATGAGATAAGGCTTGTAAGGTGCTCCACGCCACACCCCACCCAGTCCACACTGGGCCCTTTTTTAGATTATTTCCTCATCTCCACAGAAAGAATTTTTCCTGCTGGACCGGTCTCCCAGGCCCTTTCAGAGATCAAACCAGGATACGGGCAGGAAGGAGAATCCGGTCTCATTAGGACTTATACACATCAGTCAGCGGGGAGGGAGAAGGTTCCCTCTGAGCCTGTCTGTGCTCCGTGGGGAGTGAGCAAAAAGAATCAGAGTGGGAGCGCACCCTGTCTGGTCCCGGGGGGCAGAGCCCATCCGTGGGTTGCCCAGCTTAAAGGGCTAGCATGCCAGCGAGCCAGCAAGGAAGGCCAACTCCTGCCAAGATAATCAAGGGACGCTTCCTGGTGATGTCAGTGCTGGGCATTGAAGGATGCATAGCAATGGGCCATGATGATCGTACTTAAAATATAACCGAAACCGGTTTGGCTCAGTGGATAGAGCATCGGCCTGTGGACTTAAAGGTCCCAGGTTCGATTCTGGTCAAGGGCATGAACATTGGTTGTGGGCACATCCCCAGTGGGGGGGGGTGCAAGAGGCAGCTGGTCAACGTTCCTCTCTCATCGATGTTTCTAGCTCTCTATCCCTCTCCCTTCCTCTCTGTAAAAAATCATTAAAAAATATATCTTTTAATTATATATTACAAATCTTATAAGTGGTCCTGTGTAACAGTAAAGGAGGCACCATGCCTATTGTTATAATAACCTCAGCTATCATGTATGGGGAATTTATCCTAGGCAAGGCCCAAGGATGCGCCCTGGTTACTCATCGGATTCTCACCATTGTCTTCATCGCACAGAGGGGACAACAGGGGCTGAAAGGAGTGACGTCACACATCTGGTGTGTGGCCGGGCCAGAATTCAAACCCCATTTGTCTGACTGTGGAGTCCTTGCTCTAAATCACACTACAGACGGTCAGGCTAGGAAGGCGGGTGGTCCCAACTGATGTTGCCGAGGTCAGAGAGAGTTCAGGGTGTATTGGGGACCGCGAGAAAGTGGGTCAGGCTACGGCTGAGGAAGCAGAGGAGGAAGCAGCGGGAAATACGAAATACGGTGTGGAGCGAGGATGGGCCCTGAACCCTGGGACCAGGTTTGGCGTTCAGTCAGCGGGCAGCAGAGAACCACAGCACACCTCATGCTCCCCCTTCACGGGCGCGCTGGAAAGCCCCCACGGTGGGTGGAGAGGGGCTGAAGGGAGTGAGCAGGGCCTTGGCCAGACCCCGGCCCTCCTGGTCCATCCCCACCTGCCTGCCTGCAGCGGAGCAAAGAGGCAGCTGCTGGATACCGCCCCCCCGCTCCTCCCCCCTGGCTTTCTGCCTGCTAACCTGGGTGGGCAGAGGCGCCCTGGACTGCAGGTGCACCCCGACTGCAGCAGGTTCTCCCTGTCCCCACCCCAGTCCAGCCTCTGAGGTCATCAGGCACCATCCTGAGCTTCACTATGTCTGTCCCGTCACAGCTGAGGCCACTGATACGGGGGAGTGGGGGGGGGACACTTGCCCAAGATGATACTCTGACCCTCCTGACCCTGGACTCCCTCTCCCCTCAGTGCCTTCCCTTGGGGACAAGGGGGTCCAGGGTCAGGAGGGGCACAGTGTCATCTTGGGCCAAGTCCCCCACAAACCAGTGGCCCCGGCTGGGAAATGGGAGACACAACCCATCTTTGCAGCCCGCCCCCTGCTCTGCCGGAGGTGGCGGGGGAGAGCGGGGTTCCCGGACCAGCTGAGGGGGCTAAACAATCACAACAGGCACAGGAGGAAAATGCTGCTGGTAGAGGAAGGGCACAAGGCAGGGCTCCAATCGGGCCAGCAGGACAGGCAGCTCTGCTGCACATAAAGACCAGCCGGGCCAGAAGCTTCCCTGTGCCCCACCCCCACCCCACCGTCTTTGTTTGTTTCAGGAGAGCTTTCTGGGCAGCCCGCGGCCCCACCCAGCTCCCCTGGGCTGTCTTTCCCAGCAGCTCCCGCAGGAGGACATCCTGTGGCCCTGGCGTGGGGAAGCCCTCACTCAGCTCACGTGTGCTGAGCCCACAGGTCTGGGACAATGGAGTGGCCAGCAGGGAGCTGTGGGCAGAGGGGGGGTGTGTAGACAGGGCCTTGATGGCCAGGGAGTAGAGGTTGTGGGGGAGTATGGGTTATGGGGGAGTAGAGGTTGTGGGAAGTAGGGGTTATGGGGGGAGTAAGGGTTGTGGGGGAGTAGGAATTGGGGGGAGTAGGGGTGGGAGGGAGTAGGGGTTGTGGGGGAGTAGAGGTTGTGGGAAGTAGGGGTTGTGGGAAGTAGGGGTTGTGGGGAGTAGGGATTATGGGGGGAGTAAGGGTTGTGGGGGAGTAGGAATTGGGGGGGAGTAGGGGTGGGGGGGAGTAGGGGTTGTGGGGGGAGTAGAGGTTGGGAAGGGTGGGAGGGAGTAGAGGTTGTGGGGAAATAGGGGTTGGGGAGTAGGATTGTGGGGAGAGTAAGGGTTGGGGGAGAATAGGGGTTGTTGGGGAATAGGGGTTGGGGAGTAGAGTTGTGGGGGGGAGTAGGGGTTGGGGGGAGTAGGGTTATGGGGGAGTAGGGGTTATGGGGGAGTAGGGTTGTGGGGGAGTAGGGTTGTGGGGGAGTAGGGGTTGGGAGGGAGTAGGGGTTGTGGGGGAGTAGGGTTGTGGGGAAGGGTTATGGGGGAGTAGCGTTGTGGGGGAGAGTAAGGGTTGTGGGAGAGTAGGGTTGTGGGAGAGTAGGGGTTATGGGGGAGTAGGGGTTATGGGGGAGTAGGGTTGTGGGGGAGTAGGGGTTGGAGAGTAGGGTTGCGGGGGAGAGTAAGGGTTGGGGGAGAGTAGGGGTTGGGAGGGAGTAGGCTTTGGGGGGAATAAGGATTGTGGGGGGAGCAGGGGTTGGTAGAGGTTTTTTTTTGGGGGGGGGAGTAAGGGTTGCAGGGGAGTAGAGGCTAGGGGGAGTCAGGGCTGAGCTTCACCAGCTTCCAGTGGGATGGCCAGGCCCCCTCCTTCTGAGTCACCAGGAAGGAGGGCATGGACACCATCTGTAAGGGTTGTCCACCCCATCGCAGTCCAGGGGCTCAGAGTGCTGGCTGAAGGCCTTCTCCCTTGGGGGCCCAAGAGGGACCAGCACCCAGAAGCTCAGGACAGCCCCACTGAGGTCTCTGTGACCTGGCAGGCCACCCTGGGACCCACCACAGGCTGCTGAGCCACCCTCAGTGCACATACACCCCGTCTGACCTCAGAAGGTAGTCCTAGAGCAAGAGTGGGCCAGGTCTGAGCTGGGAGCCCTGGCTCCCTCTCTGCGGCCTTGGAGCATGCACCCAGCCCCACCTTGGCCCGGCGGAGCCAGGACTATTTTTACGAAGCCCAGATCTGGCTGACCTGTCATTTGGAAAAGATCCACCGTCCTCCACATCCTGTGGGCAGGGAGAGTGCTCGGGCAGCATGGGGTGGGCAGGGCCAGGCTCTGCCTGTGGGATGTGGAGGAGGGCTGCCCAAGCCAGCCAAGAGGATGGGAGGACCCAGACAGCCTGGACCCATCAGTGCCTGGAAGCCACCATGCCCAGACTTCCTCCTTTACAGTCTGCTGGGGACATAAGCCCTAGGTGGGCCCTCAAGCCTCAGGAGGTCCTGGGGATTAGCCACATGGGCTGCTCAGCTTTGCCTTCGGAATCAAAGCAGAGGATGTCACTACGGTGGCCAAAGTGGGGAGGGGAGCAAGGCCAGAAGGAGACGTAGCCCCAAAGCAGATGTGCTGTCTAGTTTCAGTCTGAGCTGGCTCTTCCTGTCCCCACTCCCCACTCCCCTTTGCCACCCCACATCTCATCCTACCACTGCCTCGTGACTCCCCAAACCCCAGGCCTGAAATGCCGTCCAGCCTCCTCCGCCATTCCTTCCCACACTGGTCCCCGGAGTAAAGATCCTGATGCACCTGCCCATCCCCAAAACCTCCTCTGGCTCCCCACGGCCCCAGACAAAAACCAGATGCCAGTCACCATCAGCCCCTGCCTGTTAGCCAGCCCCTCCTCCCATCCCCCACACTCAACCAGGCGGTATCAGCCTTCACTCTCCCCCTCCGAGCAGCACATATGCCAATTTCCTCAGCTCCGTCTTCCAGCTTGCTTATTTCCTCTTCAACTAGGTCTAGTCTGCCTGTTAAGAACGCTAATTGTTACACTTTTTAATTTTAACCATTAGATTTTTCACCAGTAGGATTTAAAATGTAGGTCTTTTCAAAATGTCCCTGTTCTTTGGAAATCAGGTGCTGTTCCTGTCTTATACATTGGATGCTTTCCTGCAGAGCTCTGCACGCTGAGTCTGCCTGCTGTTCAGGTCCCTCCAGGAGTTCTGCGGTTTTCCGGGAGCTGGTTTTCCCATTGTCTGGGCCAGCTGACTCCCTCCCTCCAAGGTGGGTGTCCTTGTGTGCTCTACCCACTTCACATTTGAGTGTGTCCTCAGAGGGAATGGACCCCTGTGTGCCAGCAAGAGCAGCTTTGCACTGGCCTCTGCTGGGTTCTTGGAAACATTGGGCCCACACGGGAAAGGCAGGGCAAGTCTCAGAGCTGCACAGAGCAGGGGCTGGCGAGGCTCTGCCTAAAGCCGGAACCAGGAAGGCAATGTCTCCCACAGATGGGAACACTGCCTGCCAGCCTGGGGGTACAGATTGGCATCAGGGAGCTGCCTGGCTCTGAGTGGAAACCAAGCTACCCAGTGACACGAGAAGTCACGTCTGCACTGCCCGCCCCTCAGAACAAAGTATCCCCGGAGCCTGGAGACACCTGATGAGTCTGGATGATGGCTATACGGAGGGTCCTTGTGCCATTCTCTCTACACTGTGTGTATATTTACATTTTTCTCATAAGAATTGTTTACATTAGCTCAGCTTGTATGGCTCAGTTGGCTGAGTGTCATCCCATGAACCAGAAGGTCATGGTTCGATTCCTGTCGGGGCACATGCCCAGGTTGTGAGCTTGGCTCCCCAGTCTGGGGCCTGCAAGAGGCAGCTGATCAATATTTCTCTGGCATTGATGTTTCTGTCTTTCTCTCTCTCTCTCTCTCTCTCTCTCTCTCTCTCTCGCTCTCGCTCTCGCTCTCGCTCTCTCTCTTCCTCTCTCTAAAATAAATAAAAATGTATTTTTAAATGTTTACATTACAAATACTGCAAGAAGCTTCTAAGACACACTGTCCCAAAACACTCTGCAGCATTTGGCTTTAATAGCAGCTCCACTCCTGTGTTTGAGTTGAATTCTTTGCCCCTGAAACTTTCCTGCTAGCTTTAGCTTTCAAGCTCCGCGTGTAATTTAGACGTTTCCTGGCATCTTCCATCCAGCGTGGAGGGGAATGGAAAGCTTCTCACATCCACGAAAGCTGACAGACTGAGTCGACGGTCTTTCCCCTGAATAAATTCTAACTCATCCTTCAAAGCCTCCCTCACATGCCTTCCTCTGGGAAACTTCTCCACCTGCCTCCAGGCAGAGCTGGGCCCTCCTGGCCCCAGGCCTGGGTGGAGACTGGATGTTTGCTGTTCCCATCAGCGGAGTAGACTCCCTGAGAACAGGCCCCCAGCTCAGGGCCTGCCATGCAGCTGCCTCTTCGGGTTCAGGTTAAGGAGGCCCTGATTTCCCAAATAGGAGGAGCCAAGAGCTAGGTTTCTGGAGACTCGAGGTCAGCTCTGAGCGAGCAGCAATCTGCAAGGGGGCTACAGAAAGCGGGCTTTTCCCAAGCCCTGTTCACGCCCTGGTCCCAACCGGAAATCGTAGGGGCAGGCCCTGGCCTCACCCTAGCCACATCCCAGCCTGTCTCCTGGCCCAGCAGACCCTGGTGCCCAGAAACAAGCAGACAACCGGCTCTCATCCCTGGCCCTTTGATCCGGGCAAGCACCAACACCTGGCTGGCGCCCTCCACCTGTCTCCGACCTTATCAGGGCTTGGGGAAGAGACAGGTGCCTGCGGCCCAGGCAATTAGGTAGTGTGCCTGGGTGCCCACTGGGCCACATCCTGGTCTAGCTCACCTGGCTTCTTGGCTCCAATGGCCAACGGGGTGAGGACACTCTGGGAACCGTCCCAGGTGTGCTAGGGGTAGGTGTTAGGGTGAGGGTCGGGGCGTAAGACTAAGGGGTCTCTGAGAGTGCTGAGACTCTCATCATGGCTCCCAGCCTCCCCCCTTTTCTCCCCTCTCCCACCCCAAACACTGAGAGCCAGACTCTCAGACACCTGGGACAAGACTCACCAACCCAGTGGCCCTCTGTGCTCCCTCCCCAAGCCAAGAGGACTGTCTATGCAGAGTTCCAGCTCCAGGCCTGCTACTGTCTCAGCATGAGACCTGAAGCAAGTCACTGCCCCTCTCTTAGCCTCTGTCCCTGCATCTAGAAAGTGAAGCTTGTAGGAGGAATAATCAAACGAGAGGATGCCTATGGGATATTTGTCCATCTCCGGCCAGGTCTCCAGGGATCGCAGGGACAACCACGACTCCTCTCTTAGCCAAGAAGGCAGCCTGGGACATCACTGTGGCAGCGCTACAACCCTCACAGCCCGCCCGCCCGCCCGCTGGGTGGCTGCCCTGGCCTGACCTCACTAGTGGGGCTGAGTGGAGAGACGGGCAGAGCCTGGTTCTGTGTCACTCAGCAAGGCCAAGGCCAGGCGGGGAGGAAGCTCAGCAGTTCCCAGTGACTCAGGGGCCACAGAGGGGGTTCTGGTGGCTGGGCTCTGCTGCCCTTTCCTCCCCAGCTCAGCAGCCTGCTCTCTCCCATGCTCATCTGGCTTGAACTCTCTAAGTGCAGAGCCCAGGCTGGAGGGTCCCAGACCCCAGCGCACGCTGACTTACTCTGGCCCAGCCAGGGACACCCAGCCAGGCCCAGGGGATGGGTTTGGGCTCACATCCTGGGTGGAGGTGACGTCTGCAATGGCAGGGACCTTAGGAGGTGCTGGACCACACAGCCTTGCCCCTCGTCACTATGTTACATCGTAGGGAGGAGCCCGGAGCTATCACAGCCCCCTCTCTCTGAGCCCCAAAGACCCCAGCCGGTAGCCAGGCTGTATGAACTCATTGTTCGACTGGAATGCCACCTAGACAGGTCAGGCAGGTTCCCGGACAAAGCCAGCTCACTCCACACACACACACACACACACACACACACACACACCCCGGAGAGCCCAGACAGGGGTGGGGGTTCACAGCCTGGAATGCAGACTATGGACTCCCTCCCATACATCTGACTGGGCCTCATCGTCAGGCAGACTCCTGGGCCCTGGGCCACCAGAGGCAAGGGGGTCAGGCCCCCCACACAGCAAGGCTGGGATGCAGTGCTGGCCCTGAGCCTCGGCCCAGGTCTGGGGGCCTGTGAGAACACAGCCAACATGGCCGCAGCCAGGGAGAGGTCCAGGGCGCCAGGAGCTCAGACCCACCCGGGCTGTGCAGTGGGCAATGGGCAGGGCAGGGACAAGGGAGATGAACCCTAGAAGGAGGGGCCAACAGGCAGGGGTCGTCACTTAATGACCTGCCACCCTGCCCTGGCCCAGGGGCTCGAGCCCTGCCTCACCCAAAGTCAGCAGGTCCGGGGCCTCAAGGGAGCCGGGGCCAAGAACCTCAGGCCTGGACCGCGGCTCCGGTCTGGGAAGGGCTTGGGCTGACCAGGGGGCTCCTGATTGACATCTAAGCGATAACTCCCAGGCTGATGGCAATGGAAGGGATTGGGGGTGTGGGGGGATATGGAAACAGGGCTGCCCGGGCCCTGTGGACAGCGCCCAGCTTACTGACCGAAGGAGCCCCTTTCAAGCCTCCGGATGAAACCTGGAGCCCCGGGTCCCCTGAGGCCCCGGGAGCCAGCCTGGGCCCCGGGCCCTCAGCCTCCCTGGGCCTCTCAGGGCCGGGCGGTGGCGGCTTGGTTTCTTTTGCCGGAAGAGAAGCAGAGGCTGGAGAAGGGGGCCCTTTGTGAGCGGCCACAGTGGGATCTGTACACAAAGCAGAGCCCCAGCGGAGAATGGCCCCCAGGAAGGAGGGCAGGCCCGGGCAGGGGGGTGGCCTCACCTGACTGCAGCAGTCCGGCTCCTCGGTCCTTGACCCCGAAGTGCTGCTGGATGTCCAGGAGGACGCCTGGCAGGGAAGACAGACAGTGTTTACCGGTGACGCCTGATGCCTGGTACCCCCATTTCCTCCTGGCCGGGGCTACCCCAGCCCACACCAGCCCTCTTTCCACCTTACAGGGCCAGCCTGGCCCCAGCCCCACAGCTCCACCCACCCTGCCCAGCTTAGCCACTGGGGACCTTGGGGGCCAAGCTTCCATCCTGCCCCTCACCCCCACCCCTGGGCCTCCTGTGCTCACCCTGGGAGAGGATCTCACCCCCTCCCTCCCTCCGCCACTGGGGGTCCAAGGCACTGGCAGGCCCGACTCCTCCGTGGTTACTCAGCTGAGCTTCCTACCTGCCCGCCTGTGGCCCAGCCCCAGCCCCAGCCCCAGCGAGGAGCAGACATGGCCCCTCGGCCCAGAGAGCAGCGGGGCAGCCGCTGAAACTGCAGGGGAAGCTCCGGCTGGGAGAGGGCTGAGGCGCAACGCGCACACCTGCTCACCTGCACGTGAGCACATGCACGCAAACACACGCACGTGAGCACACACATCCACCCAGGTGTCCTCAGGAGCGTAGCCAGGACCCCCAACGTTTCGAGGCAGAGGGAAGCAGGTGGGGCTCCGAACTTGCTTTTCTGGGGGAAGGAGATTCCTTTTCCCAAGTCCCAGCCGCCTCTGCTCTCCCATTAGCGCATTGCCTGTCAGGGCAGGGGGGGAGGGGGGGGGAGGGGAACCAGAACAACCAGAAACTACCCCCAGCTGTGAAGAGACAGGGCCAAAGCTGAGGGCCAGCAAGCTCCTGGGCCCTCTCCCCTCTGCACTCACCCAGGGCCGTGAGTAAGCACAACCCCAGCCCTGAGGACCCAGGGCCCCAGCCCAGCCTCCCTCCCCCCTGGCTTATCTCTAGAACACCAGGAGGCCAGGCCAGAGCCCGGCTGACCATCACACCTGCCCTGGAGGGGGCAGGGGGCCAGGAGGAGGAGGCGGGGCCTGCCTGTGAGCTCCCCATGCAGGGGACAGAAGAAGGGACCAGACCCTGCCTTCAGGGGTTCCCAGGCTCTTCATGATGATGATAATGAGGATGAAAATGATGTCAGCATTTGAAATGAAGATGGTTCAAATTATTGAGCATTAAGTGCTTTGCTAGTTTAATCCTCCTGCAACCCTATTATGGTCCTATTATCCCACTGGACAGGCGAAGACACTGAGGCACCGGAAGTGAAGCCACAAGGTCAAAGTCATACCACGTGAAAGTGGGATTCCAAGCGTTGTGTGAGGGTCCCACCTGATGGCTGGGGGTGTAAGTGGGAAGACTGTCTCACTGCCTCTCCCAAGGCCCAGGGCTGGGGTGCTGGGCAGTTTCCTGGGGTGGGGGTCCCCCCAGCTGCAGCCTGACAGCCGAGAGAAGCTGGCCTCCGCTTTGTTAATGCCACAGTGGATTTACCATAATTACCCGTAATGAAGAGGCTGTGTGAGGCTCGGTAATGACTTAATAACCAAGCCGGGCTGTGGCCTTGCCTTGAAGGCAGGAGCCCAGGGCCCATCCTGGCCTGTGGAATGCAGAGCCACCGAGTGGACCTCCAAGGTGCCCTGAGCTGGCCTCAGAGGCCCAGAGTTCCATCGGGGCCTGTGGGTGGCCCTGGCGGGCCTGACCTTGGGGAACCACCCACACTCCCCTCCCACCCCACATCCACTCCCACTCCTGAGCCAGGACGTGTCCCCTCCTGGCGTGTGGGGCTGATCACATCCCTCTCCTGCACAGTGACTGTCCGCTGAGACTCCCCAGTGCTTCGGGGGGACGCCGGCCCTTCAGCAGGCCCCCAGCTGCAGGGTCAGCCTCATCAACCCCCCCTACCTCCCAGCTCAGGAAACCACCCCGCCACCCCAGACTCCAGCCACCCCAGACTACTCCCGGCCCCACAATTACCCACGCTTCCTCTTCTACCCTGGCACCACTTTGTTGACTCTGCAAATTCCTGCCACTCCTTTGAGACTAGTTCAGGTGCTTCCTCTTCTGGGAAGTCTTCCCTGATTTCTGCCCCTCCCACCAACCTCAGTAAGTTAGTTGCCCCTTGTCCATCCTTGTTTCAGCACTTGTCACACTAGGATTAGTTAGTCCTACAGGGAAGATACACAGGGACATGGAGAGGAGCTCCTTGGACCCACTGTAGCCGGGAGCTAAGAGCCATCCGTTACTGGTTCCCACTAAGTTCCAGGCACCGTGTGAGGCTCTCCAGGTGGTGTTCCTACCTGTGCAGGTGTCTACGATCATCATCTGCTCACTGCCTCTGCTAGGACCTACATTTATTAACCCCACTTGACATATGCGGAAACAGGCTCTGAGAAGTGAAGTAACTTGTCACAGAGCACTTAAGGTGTCAGAGGTGAGATCTGAAACACATCTGTTACCGTAATCAAAGCTTGTGCTTCTGCCACACTGCTTCCGTATGGTTTGCTTTTGCCCCCCGGGCCAGGGCCCAGCACACAGTCAGCCCACCATGACACAGCCAGAACACCAGGAGGCCAGGCCAGAGCCCGGCTGACCACCGCACCTGCCCTGGGGAGGGGCAGGGGGGCCAGGGGGAGGAGACGGGGCCTGCCTGTGAGCACCCCATGCAGGGGACAGAAGAAGGGACCAGACCCTGCCTTCAGGGGTTCCCAGGCTCTTCAAGATGATGATGATGATAATGATGATGAAAATGATGTCAGCATTTGAAATGAAATAATGTGGAGAGGACAAATGCGTGTGCCTGCCCCTCCCCCACTAGGCCAGGAGCCCCTGGAGCACTGGAGCCAGAAAGTCATCTCCAGAGCCCAGAACAGGGGCTGTTTATGTGCTGGGTAAGGATGGGCGGAGTTGGGAAGGGGTAGGCGGGTAACACTCCCCCTGGGACCCTGAGCAGTGGGTCCCCAACCACAGCCGAATGAAGAGCATGGATCTACAATAACTACTGGCCACTTCCTGGGAAGAAGTTCCTATCAACATCGGCATCATGAAGACAGCCTGTGTGCCCAACAAATAAAAACACTCTAGCCCTGGCTGGTTTGGCTCAATGGATAGAGCCCCAGCCTACGGACTGAAGGGTCCCGGGTTCGAGTCCGGTCAAGGGTCCCTGGGTTGCAGGCTTGGTCCCCAGTTGGGGGCGTGCAGGAGACAGCCAATCAATAATTCTCTCTCAACATTGATTTTTCTATCTCTCTATCCCTCTCCCCTCCTCTCTGAAATCAATAAAAATACATTAAAAAGGGAGAGAGGGAGGGAGGGAGGGAGGAAGGAGAAGGAAGGAGAAGGAAGGAAAACACTCTTGCTTCCTCCCAAGGCACATTCTAGCCACCTGACCAGACATAGCCTCCCTCCCATGACTTCATGGCCCAACGCTTGCCTCTGCCTCCAGGAAGCTTCCCTGGCCTCCTCGCCTGCACGGAGCTCCTGGGAAGGAGGAGGAACATTTCTGCACATCCAGATGGCACCCAGGGTCCCAGGGAGGTCCCAGGCAGTTTAGACCCCAAGATACAGGAAGCTTTGGATGCCCCCACCCAGTACTCTCCCCTCGCGCCCCCCCCCCCCCGGCACCCCAGTATAGGTGCAAGGCCTGAGATGTAGGCAGAAGGCCCGAGGGAACCTCCCCAGGAGCAGGGCCTCCTGCAGGCCCTGCCTGAGCCTCTCTGGGTTGTTTTCCTCTCAGGCTGGAAGGAGCCACGGCCACAGAGGAGAGCCCACCGGCCGCTGGCACGGGAAGCGTGTGTCACAGCAGCCCGGCCGATCGTCTCAGATTTTCCTCTGGGCTCCAGCCTGGCCTGGGCCCACACCCCCTCCCTTCTTCACCACAGCCTTATTTTTAGCCTCTTTCCTGGAGGCTGAGGTTTGGTGGGTCACAGGATGGGCCTCACGCCCAGGAGAAGCCTCCTACAGCTCAGGCCAAGCCCACTCCACCATCCCTACCCGCCAGGGGCGTGCACGGTGGAGTCCCCACCCCACCCAGCCCACGGCCACAGGTCCCCATCCAGGCGCCTCCAGGCAGTCACCCCAAATCCACAACCAGAATCGCCCTCTGCCCACAGGGTCCTCTTCCCTGAGGCAAGAAAACATTCTGGGACAGCAGGAGCATCTGAATCTTCTCTTCACTGACCCCAGCTACACTCTCCGAGCCCCGAGGGTCTTGCCTCTTATCTAAGGTCAACTGTCCCCTCTAGACCACCTGTCCTTCCTGCCTCTCAGGGATATCTCACCCTGGGCGCCCGCCCCTGGCTTGAGCTTGGATTTTCAGCACCTCCCTCACCTCTGTCTCCTGCACATCAGCCTAAGAAAGCGCTCACATCTCTCTCATCCTGGTGGCGAAAGCAATCCTGTCCTGCCCCCTCTGGCAACTGCTTCTTCTCTCTGCCCCTTTACAGCTAATGTCCTCACCCCTCCTCACCTCCATCATCCTCCTGGTGGCTCAGTCCCACAGCCCCTCTCACCCCTCAGTGTCCCAGCCACCTGGGCTCCACCCCTTTGGTCCCCATTCCCTGAGTGGCACCAGGGCCAGACACCTGGGAGTAAGCCATGATACCGCCTTGCCTCCCACAGGCCCATGAATGAGCCCAACGATTCTCTCCTTCCCCACGTGGCCTCCTCTCCAGGCTCCCAGCTTCCTCTCTTGGCCCATCTAGCATCCCTCCCGCAGCCTGACCGCACAAGCACTTACTGATCTGCTAAGTCACATGTGTCAAACACAAGGCCCGCGGGCCAAATCCGTCCCGCCAGGCCTTGCAATGTGGCCCGTACCACGCTGTCATCACTGCACTCCGCTGCGTTTCCATCACAATGACAGTTTATGACTGTTCAGTAAACCATTCGGCCCGTGATTTAGGCTGGATTTTAGATTTTGGCCCCTTCTCTGATTGAGTTCGACAGCCCTATGCTAAGTCCTGGGCGGGGTTCAGAGACACAGACAGTGTCTGGACTCAAGGAGCAAATGCCATGACCCAGGGCTTGTCACCTCTGGGAAGAGCTCAGCAAACCACGTGTTCTTCCAAGTCCCCCGGCCCAGGCCCCTGGCTCAGTATAATCACTACCAACAGCAACAGTAATCTGGGCTTTCACGTGTTTGGTGCTTACTATGTGCCAGGCACGGTTCCAAGAGGGCTACCAGTATTAGCTCATTGGTGCGGCTGTCCAATAATGTGGAGTGGCTCCCAATTGCCACCCAACTGAAGGGCAGATTTCTGCTGGCATCTGGGGCCTCCGTGACCCACGCCGTACAATCACCCTGTCTAGAGGCGAGGAGCAGAGGCCTATTACCACGCAGCCCGGGTGTTTGGAAACCACGGGCCTGGCTGATCTGAGGCCACCAGGACCCGCACATAACAGCCGGTATGTAGCCTCCAGGACTTGACTGCAGCCATGCCCTCCTCCTGGAGTGTCCAAGTCCACTTGTTCAGATCCACCTGATCCAGAGCCTGATCTGAGATCACTTCTGCCAGGACACCCTCCCACCTCACCTCCCCCCCACCCACCCCCACACTCTCTCTCTCTCTCTCTCTCTGGCTCCTGTTGAAGAGGAACCTGTAACCTCGAGGGCACCCCCAGAGCTGGCTGGAATCTGGCCTGACTCACCCAGTTGGCTGGTCACGGATACCCTCGGTGATCCCCATCACTGCTGGTCCTTCAGTAGCCACCAGAGGAACCAGGTCCAGACCCAAGTCGCAGACATCACAGAGTCCACCGAAAGGCCAAGGTGCACAAGGAAACCCACAATGACCTCAGGAGCCAGGTCAGACCAGCCTCGGATGCACGGTAGGGACATTGTGATCCTGAGGTCTCTTCTTGCCTAGTCAGCCAGGGCAGGCCACTCAAGCTCCCTTCCCACGCACAGTCATCCCCACCCCACAGGCACTCTGCCTCTCTCAGAGCAGCAGGCACCTTAGCTGAATGCCCAAGAGCCTGGGCTTTAGAGCCAGACCACCTGGGTTCAAATCCTGGCTTCTCAACCTTCTCTGCTGTGTGGCCCGAGCAAGTTTCTTAGCCTCTCTGTGCCGGTTTCATCTTCTGTCACAAGGCTTAGTTTGAAGATCTGCTTTCTATGGTCGTTGTGAGGTTTGAATGGGTTGGCCCATGTGAAGTGCGTGGAACCGTGCCTGGCACATAGTAGGTGGTCAATAAATGTTATCACAGGTCATTAGCTCATGGGGCAGGAGCCCTAGTCGTGACAGAGAACAATGGGAGCTCCCACCTCAGTGATCTTTTCTCCAAAATGGCGGCAGATGCCTAGAGAGACAGGGCCTAGGGATTTGAAGGGATGGGTCAGGCCTGCCATTGATTGGTCCCCCTAGGAGGGACCCTGGTCCCCCTGTGGAGGCCTCAGAGCTGGCTTACTCTGCTTGAACACGGCCACAGCTCCCACCCCAGTAATTACAGGGCCTGAGGGCCTGGCTCTGCTGACCTGGCTCTGGATGGCTAAGGCTGGGAAACCACAGCCTGGCCAGGCTGACAACACACACACATGCACACATACACACACACACACACACACACACACACACACACACACACACGTTTACCCTAAGGGACTGGCCAAGGGAGGCAGTCCCTGATAGGGGCCCCAGGCTCTCCAGCACACACACTTCTACCACCCAGAGCTCCCACCAGGGACAAGCTTACTGACTGCCAGGAGCTTCTGGGCCCTCCTGGGAGCCTCAGGATGAGAGAGACCCAGGGTGGCCCTACATCCCTGCCAGGTTCATCCTACACCTCAATCGCACTTGTTCTACATATGCTGGCCCTCCTGCCCGCATGTTGCCCTACAATCCTGGGGCATTAATGTCAGGATAGCTTAGTGGCCATTTCTGCAGGGACCCTGGGTATGAGGCCCCAGCGCCCCTCAGAGAGGCCCTACCTCCTCCCTAGAGGATCTAGACTGCAAGCTTGTCCCCCTAAGGAGCACTCCAGCTGGAGACCATAGCACCCTCCCTACCAAGAGCCCTGCCTGCCAGCCCTGGAGAGGACCCACCCCCAGAGCTCAGAGAGCCCTCCCTTCTCCCACCAAGTCTCCGTGCCAAGGGTGGGCGGGGGCAGGCAGCCCGGCCTCCGTCCTGTGGTTCTAGTCTATCATTTGGGGCCAGCTTTCCTGGAACCAGGCGCGGCCTTAGCAATTTGGGGGCTTTGCACAGCCACTCCTTCCCCAGCTCCTCCTCCCTGGCCCTGTCCTGCCTCAGAGGCCCCCCAGACCACTGGACAGAGGACAAGGCGGCCACACCCTCATCAGGATCCTCAGAGGGCGTGGCCAGTGTGGCCACAGACATAGGATAAGGGGAGGTGTGGGGAGAGAGATAAGAAACCGCAGAACGGCGCAGCTCCAGCCACAGACTCCCAGCTTTCCTGGGGTGCTGCTTCAACTTTCCACCCGCGATTTCTGCTCCCACTTCTCGGGTGGAAAGTTGAGATTCAGAGGTGAATGGGCCAAAGGCCAAAGAAACAGGCGGGAGCAAGGCTGAGCTGGCCTCCAAGTTCCAGACGTAGCCTGTGTTCTCCCAACAAAACCCAGAAAAGGGGGCGCAACCAGCCCCCCAGAACATCCACATCCACAGCCCTCACGTGGGTGCGAGAAACAGCGTGTGACCAAGTAGCACCACCCCTCCCCAGGCACAGCCCTTCACAGTTTCCTAAGGCCGATCATGCCCCTTGCCTCCTGGGACCCCCACTGGAAATCCATGCTTGACAGGTGAGGGACCACAAAGACCTCCATGAGCTACCAGGTTTGGCGGGAAGACCCCAGCAAGGCCTCCATGATGGCAGAGGACCAAGGGGAGGGAGAAGCCGGGCCCCAGTCCTCCCTCCAAGCTCCAGGGAGAGCATTGTTCCTGCTGACTTCTGCTACGTCTCCTCTAGGGCAGTGTTCGGCAATCTGCGGCTCGCGAACCACATGCAGCTCTTTGGCCCCTTGAGTGTGGCTCTTCCACAAAATACCACGTGTGGGCGCGCGCACACAGTGAGACTGAAACTTTGTGGCCCATGTGCAGGTTTTCGGCCTGGGAGAGTTTATTTTTGAAGAAGTGGCGTTAGATCACTCAAGAGGCCAAAAAGCTGCATGTGGCTCGCGAGCTGCGGTTTGCAGATCACTGCTCTAGGGCTCCTTTCACCAGCTTCCCAGCTAGTTACCCGAGAGGGCCAGGCCCAGAGCAGACAGTCTCACTGTGTACCCAAAGCCAGCCTGTCGCCTTTAGTGCCCTCCCTGCAGGAGACACCGAGCATAGCCACCCCAGTGCCCTCCCGGATGTACAGAAGCTGTTCTTCCCAGTATAGGGGCCAGGGGCCCCCGCTGTCGGGGCTAAGAGCTGGGCAGGCAGGGACCATACTGACCACTTCCCCAATTTCCTTCCGGGGGGTGTGAGGTCCCACAGATCACTGTGTGATCTGGTCAGGACGAAGGCTCGGGCCGGCCACCTTGACAGAAACCCTGGCCCCAGAGCAGGGGCCCGGTCCTTATCTCTGTCGTCCAAACCTTTCAAGGCCCTTTCAGCTCAGAAGGATGGGCTTTGGGGTCAGACAGGTCTGTGCCAACCTAACGCTGCCATTCAAGTCAGTCAACAAGGGCCAAGTTTGTGCCAGGCCCTCGGGTATCAAACCCACTACCAGAGATGGCCAGCTCAGCCCCTCAAGGGAGACAGCCACCCTACACAGGGGTAGGTGTTGTGATGGATATGGGAAAGAGTGCACTTGAAATCCACAAGTTAGGTGCCTGGCTCAGCCCAGAAAGTTGGGGAAGACTTCTTTAAAAAAAAAATAAAAAAAAAATTATATATATATATATATATATATATATATATATATATATATATATATATATATATTTTTTTTTTTTTTTTACAGAGAGGAAGAGAGAGGGATAGAGAGTTAGAAACATCAATCAGCTGCCTCCTGCATACCCCCTATTAGAGATGTGCCCACAACCATGGTACATGCCCTTGACCGGAATCGAACCTGGGACCCTTCAGTCCACAGGCCAACGCTCTATCCACTGAGCCAAACCAGTTAAGGCAGAGAAGACTTCTTGGAAGGAGGGAAGCGACACCACAGAGACCCAACCAGGGAAACTGAGGCTGGCTGCTGCAGTAACTGGGGATCAGATCTGGTTATCCTGGGGGAGGGAGGTGCAGGCAGAGCCAGGGGCCAGCAGGTAGGTGTTCCTGTGACCAAGTGGCCCATGCTACCCTTGGAGCAAGATGCTGACCACAAAAAGAGGAGCAGCCCGACAGGCATGGCTCAGTGACTGAGCATCGACCTATGAACCAGAAGATCACGGTTCAATTCCAGGTCAGGACACATGCCTGGGTTGTGGGCTTGATCCCCAGTAGGGGACCTGTAGGAAGTAGTCAATCACTGATTCTCTCTCATCATTGATGTTTTTATCTCTCTTTCTTTCTCCCTTCCTCGCTGAGAAATCAATAAAAATATACTTTAAAAAACAAAACAAAAAAAAAAAAAAACCAGAGAGGTGCAAAATCACCTAAAGCCAGGAGCTCGGCCCGGAAGACATTCAAAGCCCAACAGAGAGCCCAGCCCCTGGAGCCTGAAAACCAAACCAGGCTCTAGCCAGTTTGACTCAGTGGATAGAGCATCATCCTGCAGACTGAAGGGTCCCAGGTCAGGGGCACATGCCCACTGCAGGGGGCAGCCAATCAATGATTCTCTCTTATTGATGTTTCTATCTCCCTCTCCCTCCCTCTCTGAAATCAATAAAAACGTAATTTAACAACACAAAGAAAATCAAACCAGTGTCCCCTTTGCCTCCCTCCTCTCACTCCCTTTCTACTCTCAGGATTTCAGGACCCCTACACCTGGGCAGAAACAAAAGCCACTTCCTGTCTGGAGAGGTGACACGGCGCTCTCCTTGCTGAGCAGCTCTGACCCAGACAGAGCTGTAACCTGCAGCCTGCAGCCGCTTGCCCCATTCATAAAATGGGGATCTGAGACACAGGCTGGGACATTCAATGGCCCTGGGTCCCTGACTAAGGTAGTGAGTTCCAGGACACTTCCTCTGAGCCGTGGCTGGGTGGCTCAGTTGGTTGGAGCATCCTTCCAATACACTAAGGTTGCCAGTTCGATCCCCACTCACGAATCAACCAGCGAATGCATAAGTAAGTGAAACAACAAATCCAAGTTTCTATCTCTCCCTTCTTCTCTCAAGTCAATAAATAATTTTTTTTTTTTTAATTTAAAGACACTTCCTCCAGCAAGTCTACAGCACAGCCCAGGTGCTGATGGAACCGACCGCAAAAGGCCAGAGGAGGAAGAAGGATCAAGGAAATGGGCAGCTGGCAGTTAGTCATCAGGGTGCCGGCATTCCAGGCCATCGCTCAGTTCACCTGCCAGACAGGCGCTCTGGAATGCGGCCCGGGACACCTGCCCTGCAGATTTCAGGGCGGGCTGGTGTGTCAGAGGCTACAGCAGGGCCACCCAACGGGACAAAACTTCCTGGGAGGACGGGATGGAGGTAGCATGGACTATCCTTATCCACAAGGATAGCCACAGAGGTGAGGCTTAACATGGCGCTTCCCACCCAGGTAACCCTGTAGGAAACCCTACGCCTCCATTTCCCCGTCTGTCAGCTCTGGACAGACAACCAAGCAGACAAAAAGGAGCCAAGACCCCCAGCCTGGCAGCCCCCTCGGCACAGGCTCAGGTGTTTGGGGGAGCCCCTAGGCCCCGTGCCAGGCCTGTGTTCTTGGCTGTGTCCCTGTGCTCCGATCTTCTTCCGGGTTTGTGTTAGTGAGCGGTTGCCACGGATACCGATCTCAGCTTCTCTGGCAGAAAAGGACTCCCCCAGGGCAGGGCTCTGCTTCTCCTCACCAGCCCTCACCCCACCCAGGCTTAAGTGGATCCGTGGGCTGGATCAAAGGGAAAGGACTTAGGAAGGCACAGGTAGCCCCAGAGAAGTTGGGGAAGGATCCCAGCTCTCACGTAGTCAGTCTCCAACCACGAATAGGGCTGGCGCCGGCCCCCTCGTGGTTCCAGAAACAGAAGGCTGCAGCCCACACCCGCAGCTCGGCTCCCACTTCACAGATGGGAGAACGGGAGTCCAGGGGCAGAGGCAGCTCAGGCCCCAGGAAGCAGAGCTGGGGAGAGGGGACCAGGACCCTCCCCTGAGCGGCTCCCTCCTTCTCCTCGCCTGGCAGCCACAAGGAATAGAATGTGGGCCCCATATGCCATTTAACATTTTCTAGCAGTCGCATTTAAAAAAAATAAAATAAAAAAGAAATAAGTGAAATGAATTAATATATTCTATTCAACTCAGTCTACCCAACCTACCTCAACATGTAATCAGTGTAAGAGCTATGGGTGAGATCTCAGAATGGAGAGAGGGGCCAGGGGAGCAGGAGCAGAAGCCATATGCCGAGGGGGGGGGGGGGCCCTTCAACAACCTCTGTTAACCTGAGTGAAAGTCACCGCCCAGAGTGTGGCCAGCAGAGAGCAGAGGCCTCCACCACCAGGAGCACACCGCACCTGGGGCTCTGGTTCTGCTCTGCTCAGCCCTGGACCTCAGATGAGCGATGAGCGATGAGGGATGAGTGCTCTGCTCTGCACTGCCCTCAGCATCCCAGCTGCACAAGGAGGCAGAGGGAAGGGTCGGTGTCTGGGTTCCCTCAGTTTCATCCCACTGAAGCAGCTCGGGAAGGAGAGAGCCAGCGCGGGAGCCTGGCCCTCCTCACCTGCTGCCCTCAGGGGTTCCCATGGCGAGGAGAGGCCATAATTAGCTGGATCACGGGGTGGCGCTGGGAATGCCAGGGCAGAGGCAGACCTGCCGCTGTTCCCAGGACAGAGAGCAGCCCTGGCGGAGGAGGGAGAGGTCCTGAAAGAGACTGTTCCTCACAGAACGGCGGAGGGCACGGGGGCCAGGGCACAGCTTGCTCAGAGGCAAAGGGGAGAAGGCACGCGTCCTCAGGGACGCTCTCCTCGGAGGCCGGCCTTGTCCCAGGTGCTTAAGAGACATTCCGTTTGCTCCACACGACCCAGAGGTGGGGAGGAGGAAATGACCACCTGGGAGCCTGGGGGGACACGCCCAAGGTCACACAGCTGGCCGCTGAAGAGCTGGACTTCCATCTGGCATCAGGGACTCTAGAGCTGCCCTGCCCGCTGCAGGGGCCCCAGTGTCTGGTGAGCACCTGAGATGCAGCTCGCCCGAACTGGCACGTGCCATAAACGTCAAACACACGGGGTTTCAAAACCCTGTGGGAAAAGGAAGGCAAAAGATCTCACCCATAGCTCTTACACTGATTACATGTTGAAGTAGCTCGAGTTGAATAAAATAGACTAATTCATTTCACTTATTTCTTTTCTATTTTTTAAATGTGACTGCCAGAAATGTTTAAATGGTATATGGGACCTACATTATATTGCTTTTGGACAAAGCTGACCTATAACACGAAGACAGAAATTCACAGGATCGATTAAAAGAGAGTGGGAACTCTTTTTTGAGGCGGGAGCCAGGACCAGACTGTAAAGTTCTGGGGGGTAAGGGGAGGACAGGGGAGTGGAAACATCAAAAGTGACCCAGCAGTGGAGTGTCAGCATCCCCTGGCGTGCGTTCGTTCCCTCTCTCTCTCTCTCTCTCTCTCTCTCTCTCTCTCTCAGATGGGCCAGCCAGCAACAGGTGGGCCCAGACCTGGAATGACCATTCATCACCCTGCCCCACCCAAGCCACAGTAGTTGCCATAGAGACAGTAAATCTTCCTAAAAACTGACCTTGGGGGCAGGAGAGCGTGGGGGAAATCTACCATAAAGAGCGGGAGAGGGAGCCAGACTCATCCGGAGAGGAAATCTGTGTACGTTGTGTGCTGGAGGCGGGGCGGTGCATGGGCTCCGGCCTGGCTGGGAAAGGGAGGGATGCACAGCCCATAGATGGGTGTTTGCACAGGGCTTTCCGGGCCTTCCTCCCTGCTGTCCACGCCCCGCGTAGCCACTGCTCCCCACCCCCCCTTACCAATTCACCAGAAATTTCCTAGCGGCTGATATTCTGATGGGGGCAGATAAACATCAGACCTCCCTGATCCTACCCTCTCCTCTCAACCTCCCCTCCCCTAGCAGAGTTGGCTTCCCTAAGATCAGAGGGGGTGGTCTGGGGCCGGAAAAAACAAGTTGAAAGTGCTGCCTGCCAGAAGCAGCCCATCCACTGGCCGCTGGGAGAGGGTGGGAAGCCTCTTCCTAGGCAGGCTTTCCCGGTTTCTAACGCCATCCTCGCTGGGCACTCTCGGGCCATCTTGGACAAGGCTCGTACAGGGGCCTGGGTTTCCCCCGCCTGGATACAGAAGTCCATTTTGCACTGATGCCAGGGTCCCCATGTCCTCTGACTTCTCCCCACCTTAGGGATCAGAGTTCTCCCCTCCCACTGGACACAAACCCCCATCAACAGAGAAGGAGACCCAGGCCCAGAGAAGAGAACCCAGGTAGCAGCTGGTTTACGCAGGGCTCTCCTCTAGATCACCTCCAAGTTCTCTTTACAATCTGTCCCCGGTTCCCCCTGCCTTTTATTTTTTTGTAGCTCCAGATTCTACTAAGCTTGGGTGGGCAGGTTCTGGCCCAGCGCGCCAGATACGCGGCCACAGCTCTCCCGCAGGGAGCTCCCACCTACGCCAGGTCCTTTTCTCTCCCGGCTGCACCATTCCCACCTGAGGGCAGCCTCGGGGAAAGTCCCTGCTTCCAGACCCCAGAGAATTGGGGGAGGGGAGCGGAGGGCGCAGCCTGGAATTCCGTCCGCAGAGGCCCAGGATTCAAGCACTTCACCAACGGACTCAAACCCAGGCTGAGACCGGCCCAAGGTCACACAGGAGGTACCGGAGAGGTTAAATCTTGGACTGGAACCCGGTTGTTCCACGGAACGCCACCCCATCTTCAAGGCTAATCCGCCTTGCAGATGCTGAGGCAACCCTTCTCTAAGCCCCGGTGGCCAGCGCCCTAGCCCGGGCTCCAGGCGCCATGGAGCAGGGGGCGGCGTCTTCAGGCCTCCAGCCAGGGCCAGCTGCAAACCGCATCCTGGGTCCCCAGGCGCCACGGACCCGCTCCGCCCTGCCCTCTGCTCCCCGCAGCCCGGAGCCTTTGTCAGCCACGCGCTCACACGCTCACACACACACACACACACACACACACACACACCCGCGCTGCCTGCGCGCACACACTGGTCCCCCCTGGCGCACACCCGCAAGGGGCGCGCGCGCTCGCTGCACGGAGGACGCAGGAGAGTGGAGGCGGCGGAGGAAGGGACTGACGGGCTACCGACCTACAGACCGACCTACGGACCGTCTGGACAGGGGGAAGGGAAGGAAAGGCCCGAAAACCTGAAATGGGGGCGGAAGGGGGCGCGGAGGCGAAAGGCAGAGAGAGACGCAAAGGAGACTCTTGGGAAAGAGGACAACGGGTGGGACGTCAAGGGATGGCGAGGACGCGCGGGCCATACCAGGGGTGGGACCCCCCCCAAAAAAAACAAAAACAAACAAACAAACAAAAACCTCTGGTCCCGGGTGGGAGAACGGTTTATGGATTGGATCGGGGAGCCTGAGCAGAGAGGGCCCTTGGGGACCCCGCGTAAGGCGTGGATAAAGGGGATCTGGGACCACAGGCTCCCCGGGGGAACCTCGAGGCGGGGAGTTCTGGTTCTCAGGCTGAATGGGGCACCAGCTCACCTACGACGGTGTACCTGTCCAGGTAGTTGAGCACGTTGCCCAAGCTGAGGATGGCGGCGGCTGCCCCTCGCCTGCGGCCCCAGCTGGCGGGCTTGGGCTGCTGCGCGCCGGGGCCCTTGGCAGCAGCGGCTGCGCAGCTCGGGGTGCCGGGGGAGCTGGGAGGTCCCGACGGGGCCCTCCTCACGCTGCCCGACAGCGTCTGCACCTCGTCGTCGGGGCTCGCCGCTCCAGCGGCGCCCGCGGTCCGCGCCCCGCAGCAACCGCCGCCGCCGCCGCCAGCTCCGAGCTGCGCCCCCCGGCGCCGGCGCCGCCGCTCCGCGTCCGCCTCCTCGTCCTCCGCGCCGCCCGCCGCCGCCGCGGCGCAGTCCAGGCACATCATGCCGGCCGGGAGCGCGGCGGCGGGGGGCGCGGGGGGCGCGCGGCCCGGCTTGGCCCCGCTCAGGGCGTGTGTGCGCCGCGGAGCCGCCGCAGCACCATCCCGGCTCCTGCGCTCCGGGAGCCCTGGCTGCGGCGCGGCCCCGGTTCAGCACGATGCGCTGTCGCCGCCGCCGCGGCTCTGACAGCTGCTGCCCGGCTCCGCCCACCGCGCCGCAACCAATCAGCTCCGGGCCCGGGCCACAGCCCCGCCCCGCACGTGCTGCCCCGGGGGGGGGGGGGGGGGGAGTAGGGGGTGTTCTTCCGCAGAACCCCTGCTGCCGGACGGGGGCGCAGTCACGCTGCAGCCGCACGACCAAGGAGGCGGGCGAGGGCGCGGAGCGGGTGTGTGGGAGCTACGGGGCTAGGGACAGGGTTCGGGGAGCAGGACTCCCCCCCAGAACCCACTCAATGCCCTCCATCTCCACTGCCTACCAAAAACCAGGCCCTTGGCGGGGGCTGAGAGAAAGCTGAAGGCTCCAGCTCGTGCACGACCTGGAGAGAGGGTCTCTGTTAAGTGGGGGGAGGGGAGGGGTGGCTGCTCCAGCAGCTGCTCACCCGCCCTCATTTAATCAGTTCCCGGAAGCGTGATCCGTGCGGGCTTAGCCCAGAACCCAGGTCTCCAACAGGCACACAAGGCCATCTCCCCAGGGAAACCAGAGGAGTCCCCATCCTCCCCCGGGCCCATTCCTGTGTGTGCACTGAGACCCTCCCCCTGTCTCAGAGGCAGCCCCTGGCAGCGAGAGCCAGGGCTCCGCCAGAAACGGCATTAAAAAGGGGCCTCCTCTCCTCAGTGTGTGGCATCCCCAAGCGTCAGGCTTCCAGCTGTGCAATAGGTAAGGGGCAAACCCCTGAATGGAAGACAAGAGGTTTGGACCTCGCGCAGCTGTGCCCCGGAGAGTGGCAGGACCCTGGCCTAGACTCCCTGGGTCTCCGTTTCTCTCTGTTAGGGAGATGGGATTCAGACAATCTGGAAGTCAACGAGTGCTCAGTGGAGGGGGAGGCCTGTCTTCCATGGAGAGTGGTTGGTAGCTTGTGTGTCCACAACCACCACTCTCACCCATCTCAGAGGACCTGAGGTCCGCGCCCCACCACCACCACCACCACTCATGTGTTTGAGACTTTGATTGACATTAAATTCCTGTACAAAGTGCTGAGGACAGAATGGTAGAACTAGACAGAACCTGAGAAACCAGAATTATTCCATGAGTTTCACAGACCGGTCCCAGGGCCCAGAAATGACCCCATTATAGGAACGTGGCTACTCCGTCAGGTGCTGATGGAGGACTCCAACACCAGCCCCCAGGCTGGGAGCTCAGTTCCTACCTCCGGTTCTTCCAGGTCCAAGTCCACAGGCAGGTGCTTCTCATGAGGATGTTGACCACAGTGAGTCATGACATGGCAAACGGGTGACTCAGCATGAGGCATCCCCCACACAGACACCCGGCCCACTGTCTCTTGTGAGCAGTTAATCCCCAAGCCACGGGTGGCTTTTGACACCCTTGAGGTGTATTTTAAATTCTGAGAAATGACTAAAAATATGCTTTGGCATGTTGAGTATGAATGACTGTGATGGAAGGGTTAGAAAAACAGATTTCATTCTGAAAGTTGCCTTGCTGCCTCTTTCTGGCTTGCTGAGTTCAAGCCTGCAGGGCCGGACAGGGGAAGTTCCAATGGGTGGCCTGGGATGACAGGTGGCTAAAAGATAAAGACAGACCTAGGAGCTCCATGGGGCTGGGGCTAGGCCCTGGCAATGAACTTCATGTGCGATGGTCCTTAATATGATCTCCAAAACCTTTCATAACGCTTTGTGACCCATGCCAACCTCTAGCCTGCTGCCCACCTCTCAAAATTACACTTCACCACACAGAAAACTGAGCTCCATCAACTCATGCACAGTTACACTTCCTGGAGCCCAGAGGAGTGGCAGGAGTTGGGGCACTTGTGTATAGTCCCTTCTCTCCCATCCACACAAAAGCCCTTGTCCGACTAATGCAATGCCGCTTCAGTACCACGGAGAGCGTCACATGGGCTGGTCCCCCTCCCCAGGCTCCTGAGTCTTGTTCTGCCTAAGCTGTCTACCTAGCTGCCTCCTCCCACTTGTTGTTTAGAAACCCAGCGCAGACATGGTTTCCTCCAGGAAGCCCTTCTTGCACCAGCTGAGCAACTATCATTTCCTCCTCCCGGCTACCTGAGGAACCTGTGTATCCTTCCCTCCCACCCCACACATTGTGCCGATTGTGTTTGTCCGCCCACACACACACCCGCGCCACAATAGACTCTGAGTCTCCAGGCCCCATACCCTGTCTGATTCATCCCTGCAGTCCAGGACAGAGGAGGTGTTCAGAGGATGTTTGTTGATTGAATGAGTAAATGACATTTAGCAGGTGCTCAGAAGTATGTGTTGCTTTGTATCACATGTCTATTGCTCTAAGCGATTCCAAAACCAGCCGGATTCCTCTCCCAGGCCCCTTTGGAAAAGGCATTTCCTCCCTGATTGACTCACCCTCCATGAGCTTCTAAGTGCCGTGTTTGTCCGCCCTTTGATTACCTTCTCCACAGGTCACCTTCCACAGTGGGAGAAGGCACCTGCCCCGGTGTTCCCAGCTAGGATTTGTTAGAGCCCTCCATCCCCAGCCCAGCCTGCCTCAGGAGTTTCCTCAGAATGTTTCATCTCTGGCCAAAACCGGTTTGGCTCAGTGGATAGAGCGTCAGCCTGTGGACTAAAAGGTCCCAAGTTCGATTCCGGTCAAGGGCATGTACCTTGATTGCGAGCACATCCCCAGTAGGGGGTATGCAGGAGGCAGCTGATCAATGTTTCTCTCTCATCGATGTTTCTAACTATCTCTCTCCCATCCTCTCTGTAAAAAAAAATCAATAAAATATATCTAAAAAAAAAAAAAAGAATGTTTCATCTCTGCTTCTCTCTGCTGCTCAGAACAGATGGCTCTGAGTCTCCACAAACACAGGCATTTCTGTTCTGTCATCTGAACATGTTTAACACTTTCTAAATTACAGAAGCTTCGTCCTCTCGTCATGAAACAGACCATCGGAAATGAAGAATCCCTTGAAGGACATCGAGTCCAGCCTCTTCCCTTTTCCATGGAGAGACTGCATCTGAGATAGGACCAGTGGCCTGCCCAAGGTCACTGTAATGGACACCATGTTTGTTCTCGTTTTTTATTGTTTTATGTGTGGGGGGCTGTCTTTTCCCCCCTTTCTTTGCTGATTTGTTTTGATGTTCAGAGTCCATCCCCTCTCCTAATAGCACCCTCGTATCCTGGTCTTAGTGGAGTTATACATCAAGGCATGGCATAGGATCCGCTTGCCCGGTGTTTTAAATCTTGAGTAGGGTAGCAAGAGAAGAGGGAAGATTTGTCTGGAGCTTGGTGAAGGCCTCCCAATAAGATGATCCAAGGAGCCCTGGTTCCCGAATCTCCTATCTCCCCATCAATTTTGTGAACTCCTGATGTGCTTCCAACAAATTTCTTTCTGACTTGAGATAGTTTCCGTTGCACACAGCCCTACCACCCTAACTCGCATGGCCACACAGAAGGAGCACATGCAGCCACATACCTCTTGCTGCCTCCTGACAGCTCTGTCTCTAGAGTTTGCATTAAACCAAGCGACCTTACAGGCCAACCCAAGCATGGAGGAAAGACAGATACTTCAGGGACTAAAGCAGGCAGACTGATGTCTGGTGTTGCAGGGGAACAGCCAGGGTTGGGGTGACCATCTCGATACACACGTTCAACCCTTCAAGCCCGGGGTCAGGGTGGTAGAAGAGCTTTTATCCAGACCCTGTAAACACATCTTCACATGCTCATACACCAACACAGAAAGGAGCATGCACAGGCACACACACTTCAGGCACACCCCCGTGCCCGGATGACACCTGGACCTGGCATGCAGCATGTTTCTGGGAAGAGCAGTTCATACACTGTGGGAGCAGGTCAGGCTTGAGGGCCTCAACCTGTTGAGCAGCATGTTCTCTCGTGACATTCCCAACAAACAAGTCCCGAGTATTAGTGACAGGGATTGCCAAGCAAGTGCCCTTTAAGCCAGACAGGTGTGCTCTAGTTGAGTGGCTGAGCTCACACCTACCTACCCCTGTGACCTCAGCCCAGTCTGGCACTGGTCTCTCCCTCCCAGACTCCACCAGCCCCACAGCTCCCACCCTGCTTCAAACCACTTCCGATGATAGCATCCTATAAACGCCTGGCCCAGCATCTTGTCTAGCTCAGTCCTGAGAAGCTCCACCCATCCTTCCCAGCAGCATAAACACAGGAAAGACAGACACTTCAGGGAACCCATTGACGTCAGAAGAAACTACCCCAGATTATAAGACTCAAACCCCAACTCCTCAACTGGCATCTGAGCCCCTCCAGCCCAGCCAGTCTCTCCTGTCTCCTTTCCCTCCCCTGAAACACACACGCACTCTCTCCTCCTCTCCTGCCACACCATACCCCTCCATCACTCATCACAGGTCTGCTCCATGTCCCGTACCTTGGCCTGGTCTCTTCCTTCCACTGGGAATTCCCTTCCCCCACCACTTCTGCCATTTGCCAGCTCCTAGGCCACCTCCCCAAAGGCTTCTGAGGGATGTAACCGTTCCTCAGCCCAGGCCTAGGCCTAGCGGAGTGTGTCTCTGTCTTATCTTAGGCTGTGAGGCCCAAGGGCAGGGCTGGAGTCAGATTCCCTGCCTGACACCAAGGTGGGCACCTACATGTTTCTGGAACTGGTGAAAGTGAGGTTTCTGATCTTTCTCCCCAGCCACTGGACGCTGGGGCGGGGGAGGTGAGGGGTGTCTGAGGTTCTAACCCTTGGGAAGCCCTCACCCTTTTCTGAGAGCCAAACCCTCAGGGTTCCTCCCAGGGCTGTAGGGAGGAAGGCTCACAACCTGGTGCTGGGTTCTTGTGGGCCTCCTGGACCCAGCCTGTGAGAATCACGTGAGGCCTGGGCTGGAAAAGCCACATTCAGCCTCTTAAATATAGCTGGGGGCGTGCAGCTCAGAGGGGACAGGAAGGGGTCACACAGCCAGGGAATGCTGAAGGACAGTGGCACCCCGGCTTCCCCCAGACCGGCCGCCTCCTTTTCAGGAGAAACGAAGCGTGATGCTGCGATGTATAATATGTATACGTTTCTGACACAGAGCTCCCAACACCCTTGGAATTTCCTAAGTGATAAGAACCTGAAAGGTGTCTTGTTTGTTAACGAGGTGACTTTGGGACCCCACCAGTCCCCCGAGGAGGGAGGAGGGCTGCAGGTTGAGATCCGTTGCCAATGGCCAGTAGTTTAATCAATCGTGCCTATGTAATGGATGCTCCATAAAAACCCCAAAGGTCAGCATCCCGGAGCTTGCAGGTTGATGAATACGCAGAGCTTGGGGAGAGCAGCACCTGGCAAGCCCATGGAAGAAGCCCCGCCCCTTCCTACACCTTGCCCTGTGTTTCTCTTCCATCTGGCGAGGGAGGCCTCCGTTATATCCTTCTATCATAAGCCGGTAATCTAGTAAGTAAATGGGATTCCTGAGCTCTGTGGCCACTTTAGTGAGTTCACACGTCCAAGGAGGGGAACCTCCAATTGACAGCCAGCTGGTCAGAGGCACAGGTAACAACCTGGACTTGGGATTGGCATCCCAAGTGGAGGGCGAGGGGGAGACTTGTAGGACTGAACCCTTAGCCTATAAGGTCTGGCACCATCTCTGGGCAGACTGTCAGAACCCAGTGGGATCAGGACACCCGCTGGCGTCAGAGAATTGCTTGGTGCTGTAGGAACGCCCCACCCACATGGTAATTGGGTGCAGAGCCCTGTACTAAACATCCTCAGGAGTCCTTTTTCTTATCACAGGACAGCTTCTCCCCTCCTTCCCCATTTCATGAGCTCCAAGTGTCAAATCCTGGGTTGAGGGGCTGGCCGGCCTGGCTGCCTGGTGTGGCCTCTCCCGGGGGAGAGCTGGGCCAGAACAGGCGTGGGCTGAGCCAGAGTCTAGCTCCTGGAACTTGTCCCACCCACCAGCGAGCACAGGGAGGGCACACAGGGGGCGGGGATGAAGCAAGCAAGGGCCAGGAGGTGAGCACAGGGCTGGGTCACCGCTCTGCCCACAGCTGCTGGGAGACAGGCACAGCCTGGCGCAGGGAAGGGGGCGATCAGCAAGTAAACAAGTGATTGCCTGGCCAGGCACCAGGGGAGGGGAGAGGAGCTCATGCTCACAGGCGGAACCAACACGCCGCCCGCCTGGAAGCTGCCATCTCCTGCAGGGCCCGCTGCGCCCAGCTGCTCCGAGCACAGTGGGAATCCCGCAGAGCCAGCCCTCCCAGTGGGCTGTGCGAGGGTCAGGGCGTGGGGACAGGGTGGGGGCCAGGAGGACCCCTGCTCAGTCCTGGGAGCCCGCGTGGTTGGGGCAGCTGGGTCTGCACAGGCGTGGGCACGCCTCCATGGAGCTCCCTAGAACTTGGAAGCCACACACCCGCACCCGCACCCCAGCAGAAACCTACCTCCCAGACCCCAGATTCGGCCCCCACCTTTTGTTCAGAGGCTGAATTCACGGAGAGGGGTGTCCCGCACCCTCCTGACCCTGCAGCGTGAGGACACTGAGTCACTGTGGGAAGTCCAGGGTGAAGAGGCCCAGACACCCATCTGAGCGGCTCCCTCCGTTTCCCCACCTCTTCCTTTCCTGCTCCCACTCCCAGCACAGGCACAGCGAGACTGTAAGTAACATAATGGCCCACAGGCCTGCCACCCGTGGGCTTTGTACCGGCCACACTTTAATCAGGGCCCCCTGACAGACAGGCTGAGGAGCCCAGGCTGGAGCAGCCCCGTGCTGGGGGCAGGCGCAGGCCCAGGCCTCCCGCGGAGGGTGCTGATAGCTCCATTCCCAGCCCCGCCGCAGGCCCTGCCAGCTCTCCACGGGAGCAAAGACATGGCAGGTGCAGCTTGGCCAGAGTCCCGGAGCCACAGCCAAGGGCGAGCAGAGGCACTGACTCTGTGGAGACCAGCAGCAGGGTTGCAGACAGGGTGGGACTCCTCGCTGCAGGACAGGGGTGGGGAGCAAGAGCGTGGGGGGGTGGGGGGGACGCCTCAACGCCTCAGGAGACCTCTGTGGAAGCGTCCGTGCCAGGAAGCAGGCGTTGGCACTCCGCATCCTTGTCGTCCGGGGTCACTGTGTGAGGAAAAGTTCAGCCAGCCCCAAAGGAGGCAGAAGGAGCGTTGGGACCAGGCCTGGGCAGTCTGTCAGGAAATCCTCTAGCTTCCATTTTCAAAACAAACTCCAAATCCGACCCCTTCTTCAGCGCCGCCACCACCACGAGCGGGGGCCCGCGGCTCTTCCTTGAGGCTGCGAAGCCTCCTGTGGCCTCTCTGCACCAATGCCAAGTCCCCACGGTCTGTTCTCACAGAGCAGCCAGAGGGATGCTTTGGCAGGATAAAGCAGTTGCCTTTAGGCTCATCTGCTGGAAATCCTGCAGGGCCCCCATCTCACAAAGAGTTAAGGGCCCCTCGAAAAACTCCATGCTCGGACCCCATTACCGCCACCCTGTGCCTTTCCCCTCGCTCCTGCTCCAGCTGCACCAGCCGCCTTGCCAGTGCTCACACACACCAGGTGCATCCCACCTCAGGGCCTTTGCACAAGCTGCTTCCTCTCCACAGACGGCTGCCTGAATCATGCCCTCAACTCCGCACCTTTGCTCCACTGTCACCTGTGCGGTGAGGACCTCCCACACCATCCCTTTTGAAGAATTTAAACTGCCCCTACCTAGCCGAAACCGGTTTGGCTCAGTGGATAGAGCGTCGGCCTATGGACTGAAGGGTCCCAGATTCGATTCCGGTCAGGGGCATGTACCTTGGTTGCGGGTACATCCCCAGTAGGGGGTGTGCAGGAGGCAGCTGATCGATGATTCTCTCTCATCAATGCTTCTGAATCTCTATCCCTCTCTCTTTCTCTCTGTGAAAAAATCAATAAAATATATTTTTTTAAAGTTCCTTTAAAAGATAAAAAAATAAAAAATAAATAAACTGCCCCTACCTGTTCCTCTCCACCCACTTTTCCTGCTTAATGTCTCTCCGTAGCACTTATCACCTTAGACACACTCCATCTTTTGCTCTTTTTGGTTTGTTGCATGAATCTCTGCCTTGTAGAGCATCAGCTCCATGAGAACTTGCACTTGGCATTCACTCGCCAGCACCTACAACCTTGCCTGGCACATAGTAAGGGCATAATAACCATTTTTGAATGAATAAATGAATGATGAATGAATGAATGATGAATGAACAAATAAATTGGCCAGGAGCTCAGGGGGTGGCTGATGCTCCTTGCTCCTGTGGGGGTCAGCCCTGAGCCTGGCATGGGGGAGGGGGGTGGAGGTACCTGAGTCAGGCTGCTGGGCCTGGGCCTGGGCCTGGTCTTCCTCCAGGTGCAGTGCAACCTGCAGGAAGCAGCCGCCCCCCAGGACGACGGCGAAAGCACAGCACAGGAAGCTCTGCTGAAGGCTGAGGAAGCGCTGCAGGTAGGTGTCGGGGCGTCTGGCCCGCAGGACACTGGAGATCTGCGGAGAAGGGAGGCTGGGTCTGCAGGCCCACCAGGCCAGCTCGCAGGCCTTACCACAAGCATTTCCGCCCCAGACCTTCCCCACCTCACACACACACTCGGGCCCGCCTGCAGCCCGGCCACCCCCTGGCCTTACCAGTCCGATGAGATAGGGGCTGCTGGCATCTCCGAGGACGTGGCCCACTGTAATCTGAAGCGCCTCTGCCATGCCCCGGCACTTGGGCAGCACCACTGACTGTAAAACACAGGAGCAGCAGGGCAGCTCTCTGAGCAAGGGCAGGGAGGGGGTGCTACCTCCTGCTCACCCCCTGCTTCTCTCCTGCCAAGAACCGGAGGTGTGACAGGCTGGCCATGGAATACGGCAAGAGGGAGTCAATGACCCCAGTGCCTGAAGCCCCACCACCAAATGGCAGGCCCCACCGAGGTTCAGGAAGACCCCCAGGTCTCCCAGGATGGGGGTACCAGGGCCCTAACGAGGCCATCCCTCTTGAAGGTAAAACTAGCAGGGACAAGGCCTGGCTGTGACAACAGAGGTGGGCTGGGCCTTCCAGCTCAGGGGCCCGGGAAGCAGCAGTGCAGGCTGCCAGGGTAAAAGTGGGCACACTGCCAGGTGCAGGCATGGTGGGCGCCTGGGCAGGACAGAAAAAGGTCAGCGGGGCCTTTCTCTCAAGAAGTTCAAGCCCACCTTAGCTGGTTTGGCTCAGTGGATAGAGCATTGGCCAGGAGACTGAAGGGTCCCAAGTTGGATTCCAGTCAAGGGCATATGACCAGGTTACAGGCTCCAGTGGGGGGGGGGGGGGGGGGGGGGTGCAGGAGGCAGACAATCAATGATTCTCTCTCATCATTGATGTTTCTATCTCTCTCTCACCCTCTCTCTTCCTCTCTGAAATCAATATATATATATATATATATATATATATATATATATATATATATATATATATATATATATATTTTTTTATTTTTTTTTAAAGAAGTTCAAGCCCCACTGGGCAGAGACCAACAGCAGCCTAGCTGGAGAGGCCCACACAACTCCATGGAAGAGGGTAGGGAGGTTAGGAATATGAGTTCTGGAGTCAGAATGTCTGTGTGACTTTGGGCAAGTTGCTTTCTGTGCCTCAGTCTCCTCATCCTGGGGATGATAATAGAACCTCCACGGAGGGTTACGCTCTTGGCGTTCTTCACCCGGTACCGGGAGGCTTCTGTGGACATCAGATGGAAAGGCATCCTCGGACTGTGGGAGGCAGAATGCCTCCGGACATTGGAACATGCTGTGCCTTCTGCCTGGCCAGCCTCCCCTCTCTGGTCCAACGGGGGGATGTGTCCAAATCCCTATTTGTCCTTCGGGACTGACCTTTGGGTCGCCTCCTCGGAGAAGCCTTTCAGAGCTCAGGGGCCCGCCCTGAGTTCCCACGGCCCCTGTGTGCACCCTAACTGAATGCACATCCCCACCACTGGGACGGTTCCTCCTGTGTCCACCGCCTCTTACCCCTCCAATGTCTGGGCAGCAAAGCTCCGAATTTCTCTTGGGGTGCCTGGGGTACAGCGAGGCACCAGGCACAGAGAGGACTGCTAGATAAATCAAGTAGATCTGGAAACTGGGCCCAGGAAAAACCCTGCCTGGACCCACAGCTGTGGCAGGGGCTAGGGGCAGGGGTTCAAGCAGAAGCCACACGATCCCCACGGAGCAGGCGCAGGTGAGCTTCCCACTGCAGAGGCTTCCCCCTGAGATCTAGGTGTCCTATACCCATCAGAGAGTTTAACAATGAGGATAATTGCTAACATTCACTGAATGCTTCCTGTGTGCATGTTACTTAAATATGTGTGTACATGCTGAAACCTGTGGACTGAAGGGTCCCGGGTTTGAGTCCGGTCAAGGGCATGTAACTAGGTTGCAGGCACATCCCCATTAGGGGGTGTGCAAGAGGTCGGTGATTCTCTCTCATCGATGTTTCTAACTCTCTATCCCTCTCTCTTCATCTCTGTAAAAAATCAATAAAATATATTTTTTAAAATAAATAAATACATATGTGTGTACATATACATATTTATATGTGAATATATATTTATATGTGTATATATATTGAAATATATGTGTGTATTTATATGTGTATATATATTTAAATATACACTGAGTGGCCAGATTATTATGATCTCTGAATGCATAATAATCTGGCCACTCAGTGTATATCCTATATAATAAAAAGGCTAATATGCAAATTATCCCCTCAACCAGGAGTTTGACCAGCAGGCAGGCCGGCCAACTGCCCATGTCCCCTTGCCCTGGCCAGGCTGGCCAGAGATCATAATAATCTAGCGACTCAGTGTATGTGTGTGTATATATGTATATGTGTATGTATAGATATATACAAAGTAATATGCATAGTAGTATGTATATTCAGCCCAGCCATGAGGGGGTATGATTATGATCCACATTTCTCGGTGAGGAAGCCTCCCACAGGAAGGGTGAGGAACTTGCAGGGCCACCCAGCCAGGAAACAGCAGGCCTGAGCTTCCCTCCCAGGCCTTCTCCCTCCAGTGCCTGGCCACTCAGCTGCTAGGAGCAAGGAGTCTTTCCATGATTATGTATGTGTTTGTTCTAGAACATTTGGAAAACAGAGAAGGATAAGAAGGACAGGTTCATCCCTAGCCCTGCAAACAGGTACCTGGTAGGGACTGGGGAGGGCGTTCCAGGCCTGGGACAGTGTGAGCAAGGGGAGCAGGAGGCCAGGGACTGGGAGCCTCAGAGGGGCTGGTGGGTGGGCAGGGCAGAGTAGTTGGAGTCACTCTTGTGGGTGACCCGCTAGTCCTGGGGTCACTGGTGCTGAGCCACTCTTCCCAGATGCTGAGAAAGTGGGCCCCCACGCATCACGGCAACCTGCCAACAGGCCTGAGGAGGAACTGACCGCAGCGCTGCACCTTCCCCAAGCGCTTCCTTCTCACCCCATAATTATGTGATTACTCACTGGCCGTTCTGAGGAAAAGGGCAGGAATTCCTAGAGGCCAGGCCCTGAGTGTCCAAAGAAGCCCATTCGGGGGCCAGCGCTGAGTGGACCCTCAGAGTAAGATCCAGGCAGGCTGCTCCCATCCCCCGCTCCCAGGAGCCACAGGCAGTGGCTAGATAGGGAGGTCCCCCCCACCCCCTGCCTGCTCTGGGCCCCCTCGTCTCCATGTGGCCAGGGGGCCATGGTGGGGCCCGCCAGCTGCTGGAGAGCCCAGCTGGTCTTGTAGAAGCGAGAGGCTTTTGGGTTCCCAAATACCCTGGCTCGCTCTATTCTGAGACAAACGCACCTCTGTTTTTAGTCCTCTCCTTAGAGGAGCAATTCCCTTTATAGCCCGGGGTATAACCAGCGCCAGCCACGGGCCCACAGAGGGTCAGAGCGGCAACCACTAGGTGCAGACTTCCTGGCAGCCTGCCTCCTGCGCTCCCCACTCAGCCCTCACCCTGGGACTCCCTGGGATGGGAGAAGACACCCCTGGGAGTGTGAGCAGACAGCTACCTGGAGGGCAGAAGGCAGAGCAGGGAGGAGCTGGGACCAGGTCATCAGCACAGGAGGGTTACCCTGCAGGGGGGAGGAGGAGTCTGCTGGGAGGTGGGAGACCAGTCCCATGGCTGGATTCCAGACCCCAGAGGACGGACCTGGGAGAGGGCGTGAGCTCCCCTCTGCCCTCCTCTCCAGGGCTGGGCTGGAGTGAACTGACTCTGGGTCACCCCAAGTGGGGCCCAGACAGACAGGAGGGCTGGGAGGGAGCTGGAGGCCACCAGTAGGTTCAGGGAAGCTGGGAGCTCCGCCTGGAAAGACACAATGGCAGCCTTCCGGGGAGCAGTGCCCTGGGGGCCTGGCTAGGCTAGGGGGAGCTTGTCGGAGTGGGTCTTGGCTGTGAGGGAGCCAGATCCTTTTCATCACCAGGACGAGCCAGAACGGGGTCTCCCAAGGCTCAGGGAGGGAGCGCCCTGACAGAGAGCCGTGGACAAGGGGATGGGCAGCACTAGTAGGTTTGGCAGAGGGTTCACGGACTGAGGAGCTGGTGCCAGACCAGTGGGCGCCAGGTGTGCTGCGAGGAACATCTATGTCAGGGCCCATGGAACGTCCATTGGAAATGCAGGTCCCTGCCTCCCATGCACACCCACTGCATCGAAGCTGAATTTGCAGCAAGCTCCCCAAACATGAATCATGAACTTTGAGAGCCACTGGGCCAGAGAGCCCTGAGGTCTCTTTCTCCGGGAGACTCCGGCCTCTCCTATTGGTGGATATGCGGACCGGAGAGCAGTGCTCCTGGGGCAGGACGGACATGGAGGCCTTCTCTGAGGAGCCCTCAGGAATCGCAGGATGCGGTAGCAGGAATCAGCTCACCTGTCCCTGTAGCCTGGGGCCTCCTCCCTCCCTGGGTCTTGCCCCATGAGACCACCTGGGCCTCAGGACAAGAGCCGGCGCACAGATGGGACCCTCCGTCCATACCCATGTCCCCGCACGCTCCCTGCCCCTGCCCTGATCCAGGCTCTTCCCGCAGCCCTCGCCCTCCCCTCCTGCTCCCCTCCCGGCTCCTGCCCCATCTCCGGAAAAGCAGCACCAGCTTCCCAGGATCTTCTGCCAACTCAGCTGCCATCCTGTCTCTGCCCGGGCTCAGCTTCCTGCCGCCTTGGTCTGCACTCCCGGTCTCCTTCGCCTCCCACTCCTTCCTCGCCCTGCTCCGAGCTGGCATCTACTCCTCCTCTCCACACACCGGCTCCTCACAGCTGCCCCTCACCTGTGCTTGGCCAAGGCCACTTCCTCTCTGCCAGGGACCTGAGCTCCCAACGCCGCAAGCACTGGCCCAGCTCCCACCGACAGAGTGCCAAAGGCAGTCCTCGCTGAGGGGCTTCGGGAAGGTGGGGAGGCAGGAGAGGGGGGACGAAGCCTTCCCGGGGTGGTGGGCCTTGCTAAGCTTGGGGCAGGAGGCCTCCGGGCCAGGGAAGGACCCAGGCAGCACCCAGGAGTCTGGGCCATGGCCAGCCGGCCCCCTGGGTAGCTCCCCAGCAGAGCCAGACGTGTCCAACTATGGCTGAGCAGGTTCTAGCCCTCCCTTCCCCCAGTCCCTACCCCCAGCACACACAGCCCCATGACAGGCGCTTCCTGGCCAGGTTAATCATTCCTGCGAACACAGACACGGGGGGCCCTGGGCGCAGTCTTCACATATCTCTGGCGCTGTCACCCGGAAAAGGGAGCAGCGCTGCAGGGGGTTGGGGGGCAGGCCAGGGCGCTGCAGGGGGCAGGTTGCAGCTCCCCCTGAACCGCCTGGGAGAACAGCTATGTGGGGTCAGGGGCAGCTCCCGTGCCTGAGAGTGGGCAATTCCAGAAAGCACGTTCCTGCTTTCCCATCCACCTGCAGGGCTCTCTCCCTCGAGTACCCCGCCAGGCCTGTGTGATTACCCCTTTTTACAGACAAGGAAACGGAGGCCCAAGGCCGTTCGGCAGGTCTGTAGCTGAGTTTGGGCGGGAGCCCAGGCACCCTGTCTGGAGAGAGGAGGAGAGAAGACCCGCCCGCCCTGCAGCTGATACACCCACCCGGAGCCAAAGAGCCCGCAGGCCCGTCCGCACCGCTGAGCCCGGGCCCCAGGAGGATCGGGAGTGAGCACCCCTTCGGCCGCAGCGGTCCAGCAGGCCCTGGCGGCTGATTCAATGGCTGCACTTCCCCACGGCCCTTTCGAACCAGATTCTAGGAGCCAGGTTATCTCTGGGAGGTGGACTATGAGAAAGTGGGGACTTCTGAACTGCTCTCAGAACCCCGGCCAGCATTCTCCGCGCCAGCCGGTGGGCAAAGCTTCACACATGCCATCTCATGCCACCCTCACAATAACCCGTAGGGCATGTCCATCCCCACGTGCCACGCAGGGAAACCCAGGCTGGGGAACACAGAGTGACTTGCCCAGGTCAGACAGCCTGTGAGGGACAGCAGCAGGGCTGAAACCCAGGTCCGTTTCCTGAATCCGAGCCCGGGCCCCGGCCGCCCCATCCTCAGGACAGCTCTCAGCCAAGCTGCTCCGATCCCCCGTGCCCAGGGAAGAGGGTTCTTGGTTATCCACAAGGGCACAGCCCTTCGGTGCTCAAAGCCCTTCCCTGCACGTCTCCGAGAAGGACGAAGGGAGACTGGGAAGGAGGGAGTCCCTGGACCTCGCAGAGGGATGTGGTCAGGACAGCGTCAGGCCTCAGTACAGCCCCTGCCATGGGAGTGTGGTGGCCCAGACCCGCCTGGGCTCAGAGGCCAAAGCCCTAAAGACCAACACCCCCATCTACAAGCCCAGAGGGGAGGCCACGGAGCCTGCCGGTTGAAAAGCAGCGCCGTCGAGAAAGAGGCTGGGCGGAAGGGAGCCCTGGAGTCAAAAAGCCTGGGCTCCAGTTCCGGCCCAGTGCCTTGGCGTGCTGGGTGCCCTTCATCCGGGCCCTGCCCTCTCCGAGCCTCCATTTGCTCATCTGCAAAATGGGGGCGATAGAGGAGGCACTTAGGAGTGTCAGGGAAGCCCATGACCCACAGAAACTATTCAGTGATCTCGGTTCCCTACCCGAGGTCTCCCTCCCAACAGCCAGGCCACTAACAGCAGAGGTCCAGCCTGAGTGAGGCAGATGCCAGCTGCCCCTGCTCAAAAGGCCCCAAGCCCGGCCCCACTCTGACCCCCACACCTACCAGCAGGATATCAGCAACCACTGCCCAGTTGCAGGACAGAAGCAGCTCCCCGAGGGCCAGGAACACCTGTGGACAAAGGGCAGGCGGGTGAGGCCCCTGGACCCCATCACCTGCCCCTCCGAGCAATGGCTCCTCCCGCTGCAGAGAGGGAGACGGAGGCTGCACAGAGGAAAGCCCATCGAGACTTACTGGGATGAGCTCAACCCCCAGAGAGGGGCATGCAGGAGGCAGCCAATCGGTGATTCTCTCTCATCATTGATGTTTCTCTCTTTCTCTCCCTCTCCCTTCCTTCCTGAAATGAATAAAGATAGATTAATTTTTTTAAAAAGAAGACGTATTGGGATGGCTGAGTCTGGAACTATTTCCTCTTCCGCAGCTTCAAGGGTGGGTGGCCATTCCCATGGGGCAGGCTGGCAGCCATGACCCAGAGGGGAGGCTGGGCCCCGGCCTGGGAACAGAGCTCTCCTCATGGGCAGCCCCCGGGGCTAGCACTGAGGCCGCCCCTGGGCCCCAGCAGGAGGGAGGCAGCCAGGACTTCCAGGCCACCCTGAGAGGCAGGACAGCAGGCTGGGAGAGGAGCCTTGCCTTCTCTCTGCTCCACTGACGGGTGCCTATTGTGTGTCCCACCCCCACCCCCACCCCAGTGTCTGCTGGCAACAGGAGGCCACCTCGGCCTGTCTCTCCCAGCTCCCTCACCCCCTCCTTGTGCCAAAGGATTAGGACAATCCTCATTCCACTCACTCAAGAAGAGCTTAATGAGGCAGCAAGAAGGAGAAAAGAAGTCTTATTTCTCAGAGCTTCCAAGAGCTTATTGCTGGGGTGGAATCCGCCATCCCGGAGTCACGGGGCTGTGCCCTGGGCAGCTCGGGCTCTGGCTTCCAAAGGCCGGTGAGCACCCTGGGCAGAGGAGCCCAGGGCTCACTGCCTGCACACACACCTACTGTGTGCCAGGCATGGCCAATCTGCTCACCCACCTAACTTCGCAGCCACCTCCTAAGGTAGATAGCATTACACCTAGTTCACTGGTGAGGAGGCTCAAGCCCAAGGTCACACAGCAAAACCCTTTCTGGCAGGCCCCTCGCCCCTGTGGCTGGCCCTGTGCCAGGTGAGGAACAGGAAGCTGAGGGGCGGGGAGGGAGGCTCCACAGAGGCCTCAGCAGCCACCGTGCCCATCGAAGCTGGCAGGAGAGAAGCAGAGGGAAGCCCAGGACGGGCAGGGCCCCGGGTGGAGGTGGTGCTGAGCAAAGCCCTGGAGGATGGGCAGGATCGGGGTGAGCTGAGGAGGCAGAGGACCCACTGGAGCAGAGGCAGAGAGGCTGGCATGCACGCGCCAGGCTGGGCAGGCAGGAATATGGCCCAGTGTGGGGACAGGGCAGAACCCACCGAGGAGGGGGAGCAGCTGTGTGTGTTCTATGGTCTAACCAGTCCCTGGTCCTCTGTGCACCCGAACTCGGGAACCCTGAGGGCAGGGCGGGTCTCCCTCTGGGCCTAGGCAAAGGCTGGGCACCCACAGGGTGGGGGGCAGACCTGCTAGCAGGCAGGTCTCAGGCGAGGCCCCGGCAGGCCGCAGACAGGATTTGTCCCCCCAGCCTCCTGAGGCCACATGAAAGCCTGGGCTGGGCTCCCAGCCACCTCCCCTCACATTCCAGACCCTCCACCTGGACTACCACCTCCAGCTGGTGGCGGGCACCCGCCCTGGCACCATCCCTCTGCCTCTCCCTGCCCCCTCACAGCCACAGGACATGCTGAAATACACCTTTTCCTTCCTCCAGCTGGGGCAGGGCGGGGCCGGGTCCAGAATAGAGCAGATCAGAGGGAGGCTGCAGCCACAATGGGCCATTCAGGCTGAACGCGGCCGCCGAGGAAGCCAGGTTTCCTGACACACCTGGAAACCGGCCCCAAGCCGCCAAATCCTCTCTCCGCAGAGGCTGGAGGGGCAAAGGCCTCTAGAAGCCGCCTCCCAACCCCACAATTACAGTCTCCTGAGACAGCTGCTCCAGGAAGGGCCTCCAACAGATGGCATGTCCTCACCGTGGATGGGCCGGCCCCACCCTGCCAGGCCGGGCTGCCCTGGGGAGGGCACCCTCTGGGCCTTGGTTTCCCCAACCAGGCAGCAATCGGGTGGCCCAGGCGCTCTGCCAGGCGCCCCCAGCCTGTGCTTCTAAAGCCGGGACCCTCGCCGGGCACTGCGTGTTCCCACAGGCTGCGTGCAACGTGGGTCTGAGAGCTCAGAGGCTCCGTCCCCGGGTCAGACTCGGTTCCTCAATTAAAACTGAGAAAGGGCTGTGGGCTACCGACTGTCTGAGGCTACTCCTACATGGTTGCCTCAGCCCCACAGGACGGCGCCTCCTGGACACCCTCTCCCAGGCGGCCACAGGCTCCTCTCACTGGCCAGGTCCCCCCAAATGTGTTGTCTCCTGTGGAGCCTCCATCGCTGTCCTCACTGGATAATCCAGCCAGGACATGGGCTCCAGTCAGATGGCCACCAGTGAGCCCCAAAGCTGCTCTCTGGGAAAGCCTGTTGTACCCCATCACTCAGGCTGCCCCATACACTGCTTCCCCTCACAGCCCTCCAGTCACTGTGTCCTGTCCATTCTGCATCCTAAACATCCCTCCAATCGCCCGTCCCTCCCGCCCACTGCGGCTGGCCCGGTCCAGGCCTCCCTCTCCCTCCTCCGTACCAGTTTCCCAGGCCCCCCACCCCGCCCCAGCGCTGGAGGGGACTTCCAAAAGGGAAATTGGATTCTGCCCTTGTCCCCTCATCACTTGAGCTTGCTCCCTGCATGAGTCCCCCTGGGTGACAGGGCCTGGGAACGCTGCCTGGAGCCTGAGAACCGTATTGCCCCTCAGCCTCTGGCCTTTCCCATTTCAGACTCCAGAGGATTCCCCCCTGATTACTCGCCCTGGCCTTAATCACCCCACCACAGAGGCGGGCACACACACACACTCTCACACACACACACACACACACACACACTCACACTGTGATGCAGACACACAAGAACGCACAGATACGTGTGTGTGCAAAATCTCACACACGTGTACACAAGCTTTAGCACACGTGCACAATCTCACATATGCACACATACATGGACACTCATAACCTGGGACACACACAAAACTCATGCATCCCAAGAACACACATATGCAGGTAACATGAATGGCATTAAAACTCTGGTGGCAAAAGCATCAACCAAAGTAAAAGATGGCTGAAAACACTGGTACATGCTCACTTGGTGAAAAACAGCCTAGCATGTGCATGTCTCATAACATGGACACACACACAATCACATGTGCAATACAGATATGCATGTACACAAACATGCTCATGCCCTCACACTCATGCTCATGGACATGCATACACTCTTACCTTCACACACACACACACACACACACACACACACACACACGCGCGCGCGCTCGTGTGCACACACACACACACACACACACACACCTCTCCCGGGCATACCTATACGCACAGGGGGGCAGGGGAGGGAGCGGAAGGAGAGAGGAAGCCCCTGGCCGGAGAAGGCTCAGTCCCTATGGGGTGGTGGGCAGTGTCTTCACTTTGGCCCACCTAAGTCTTACAATTGGGCAGTATCTGACCTCTGACCTGCAAAGAACGGATTCTAGGCCCCGCCAGGAAGAGAGGCACAGACATCCTCCATGGGCCAGTGGAGACGGGGACAGAGCTAAGACCCAATCCTCTCCTCTCATGGATCAGCTCCTCTCGCCGCGTGGCTGGCCCAGTCAGGCCCCAGGCACAGACTGGCTGCCAGCAAGCTGCCGTGCTGGCTGGCACACCTCGCCCCTGGGCCTGCCAACCTGTAATTGCAAGGACTGGCTTCAGGGCACAAGGGCACCACCTGTTTCCCAGGGGCCAGCAGCAGCCCGCAGCCTGATAGGCAGGCAGGTGGGGCGTGAGACTGTGGGCTCTCCAGGTGGGCTAGGCTGACCATCCAAGAAGAGGCACCTGCTAGGATCTTGGCAGGGAAGTGGGGCCTTCGGAGGAAGGGCCGGTGGGTCTCTGCAGTCCCTCTGAGGAAGCGCCTGGCAGGTCTGGTTGCTCCAGCCCAAGATGCAAGAGGAAAAAGGCTTATTCATGAAGCCCCTCAAGGGCTAAATTGTAAGTGATACACACACCCTCACACACACACACACATACACCCTCCCGAGCTTGAGCACCCGCATGGCCCAGCTATCTGGCCCCACCACTACGGGCCAGAGAGAAAAACCCTTAGCTGACCCTGACTATGGCTGTGGTGGGCACTCGTCCGGGCACATCCTCGCCAGCCACTTCACAAGCCCCCGTGGGCATCCCTGGTCCTTGCTCAAGAGTCCTCAAAGCTCAGGGCAGAATGGATGGAAAGGCCTCGGGCACTGCCAAGCTGGCTCTGTCCTGGGGGGGGGGGGGACACATCCCTCCTTGGGCAAGTAGGGAACCGGAGCCATGATCTATTTGGGGCTGGAAGGGGCCTCACAGGTCACCTGGGCAGCTCCTGTGTGAAGATGGAAGGCTGATATTGCAACACGGACTTCCCTTCCCCCAAAAGGAAAAAATAGTAACTCAGAAAAATGTTGTTTTTCACCAAAGAACAAAACTTCATGAGACAAACATTAAGTATTGGCAGACAAGGGGAAAAACAAACACAATTCTGAACTAGAGTAGAGCGTAGAGTTCTCCAAAATCCCCTTATGGGAGTGAAATAGCGGAAGGATCCTAAGTCCCTGCTCTTGGCTGAGAACCAGAGGCAAAGGCTGCTGGGGGGGAGGGGGGGAGCGGGGAGAGGTGGGGAGTAAAAGTGGAGAAAGTGAACAATGGCTCCAGTGACTGACTCCACTCAAGGCCAGAGCACAGCCCCATCCCCAAAGGGGACGCACCCAGTAATTAGGTGGAATGTGGTAGAGCATTTCCTAAATCCCAGAGGAGAGCAGGGAGCCCAGGTGTTGGAACAAAGGCTCCTCAGGCCTCACCTGAGCCCTGCAATTCCCTCAGGCGACAGAAAACCTAATGCTCCGCGCCAACTGCGCTCCTTTGGAGAAGAGAACGCCACAGAGAAGGCTGGAAGGAGGCAAGACCAAAGTCACCCACAGGCCGTCAAAGCAAATTCAGTATCTGAGCAGAGCTGCCCAGACCCGAGCTAGGGGAGAGCACTCAGCAGACACAGAGAGAGTAGAAACAAGAAAAGGAAAGGAAAAGAAAAGAAATGAAAAGGAGGAAGCGGAGGGAGGGGAAAGGGAAAGGGAAAGGGAAGGGGAAAGGGGAGGGAAGAGGGAAGGGAAGAGGGAAGGGAAGAGGGAAGGGAAGAGGGAAGGGAAGAGGGAAGGGAAGAGGGAAGGGAAGAGGGAAGGGAAGAGGAGGGAAGGGAGGGGAGGGAAGGGAAGGGAAGGGACGGGAAGGGAAGGGGGGGAAGGAAGGGAAGGGAAGGAGGGAGAGAGAGAAGGGGGAAGGGAAGGGAAGGGAAGGGGGAAGGGAAGGGAAGGGAAGGGAAGGGAAGGGAAGGGAAGGAAGGGAAGGGAAGGGAGGGAAGGGAAGGGGAGGGAAGGAAGGAAGGAAGAGAAGAGAAGAAGAGAAGGAAGAGAGAGAGAGAAGAGAAGAGGAGAAGAGAAGAGAAGGGAGAAGAGGGAAAGGGAGAGAGAGGGAAGGGGGGGGAAGGAAGGAAGAGGGAAGGGAAGAGAAGAGAAGAGAAGGGAAGAGGGAAGGGAAGGGAAGGGAAGGGAAGGGAAGGAAGGAAGGAAGGGAAGGGAAGGGAAGGGAAGGGAAGGGAAGGGAAGAGAGAGAAGGGAAGAGGGAAGAGAAGAGGGAAGGGAAGAGAAGAGAAGAGAAGAGGGAAGGGAAGGGAAGGGAAGGGAAGGGAAGGGAAGGGGGAAGGGAAGGGGGAAGGGAAGAGAAGGGAAGATGGAAGGGAAGATGGAAGGAAAGGGAAGGGAAGGGAAGGGAAGGGAAGGGAAGGGAAGGGAAGGGAAGGGAAGGGAAGGGAAGGGAAGGGGGAAGGGAAGAGGGAAGGGAAGGGAAGGGAGAGAGAAAGGCAGGGAGGAGGGAAAGAATCCAACCTAGAAGACAGTTAATAAGAGGAGCAGAATAAAATTCCTTATAATTACTTCAGACTAGATTGAATGTTCAATCAAGAAAGAGCTCAGAGATGAAACAAACCCCCATAGGATGAGACATAAAAGAATATCACAGACCTAAGGAAATAAATTGGGGAGGGGGCTGCAAAACAGAAAACAACATTATTACAGAACAAACACATTATAAACAGTTAGAAACAAAATAGGCATTAATAAAAGACTTACTAATATAAAGAAAAGGCTTGATATAATCTCACTGACGAGTGATTTTTTTTCAAACACAAAGAGAAGGACACGTGAGAGAGAAGTGAATGATATGGAAGACACGTGGATGTGCTCAGGGCTGGGACTGGAGCGAGCACCCAAGGCACCGGACTTAAGGAGCTGCTGCCTCTCCGGGGGCACCCCAGCAGGGCCAACACCTGAGAGGGAGCGCCTCCCGAAATTATGTGTCCTCAATGCCTCACTTGCCTCACCCTAGGCCCAGCCCTGGAGATGACACAACCCACAAACATAAGAACTACTCCAAGAGTTGAAATGGGGAAGGAGGATGTGCCACACTGATTCAGATAAGACGAACATTATTAGGCCCGACTGGGCGTGGCTCAGTGGTTGAGAGGCAAACTATGAGCCAGGAGGTGTGTCTCCCAGTCTTGGCACATGTCCAGGTTGCTGACTCAATCCCCAATGAGGGAGAGATTGGGGGAACGGAGAGGGGTGCAGGAGATAGCCGATCAATGATTCTCTCTCATGGTTGATGTTTTTCTCTCTCTCTCTCTCTCCTCTCTCTGAAATCAATAAAAACATATTTTTTAAAAAGGAGAACATTAATGTTATCGGAAGAGATTTTGTTATGCTATGGGACAGTGGTCTGCAAAGCGAGGCTCACAAGCCACATGCGACTCTTTGGCCCCTTGAGTGTGGCTCTTCCACAAAATACCACGGCCTGGGCGAGTCTATGTTGAAGAAGTGGCGTTAGAAGACGTTTAAGTTTAAAAAATTTGGCTCTCCAAAGAAATTTCAATCGTTGTACTGTTGATATAATGAGTTTGCCGACCACTATATAGAATATTTACCATTGAGACACAGCCTAGCCATGGTAAGCATCTTCCGACATGATTCCCGAGGTGCCTCCTGTTTTCTCTCCCTTGCCTTGACAGCAGTCTGTAAGAGACGGTGAACCAGAGGGCCCCGCGAGGCTGTGCCTGGATTCCTGACCCACAGAAACAGAGGCGATAAATGCGTGTTGTCTTCCATGGCTAAGTTTTGGGGTGGTTTGTTCCACAGCAAGAGATAACTCATATCCTAGCTAAGCTATTGAATTTCAGGAATGAATAATAAAGTCTTCAGATATCCAGATGGAAAAAGTGACTCAACATTAAGGATTTTTTAAAAAATCAGGCTAACTTCATTCTCCATAGCGACATTTGATGCCAGAAGGCAGCGGAGCGAATGTTTGCAAAGGAATGAGGGAAGAAAATGTGAGCCAGGAGCGAATACCCACTTTGACGCTGTCGAAAGGAGAAGACAGCCTCAAACATGAATGCACCAAAGGAGCACACTCTCTCTAGCCTTTCTTGGGGGGACGTGGGAGGAGGGGGAATGAATGAAACTACTTAAGCCCCAAAATCTACCCGGTTAAGAGAAGAAGCAAAATAAAGAGCTCAGGCGTGGAGGATCTATGCAAAGGGACTGATAGTGAGCATTGCATCTATTTAAATCTGAGACTGCTGTCAAACAGCCAGAAGGATTATGCTTGCAGAACAGACTGTGGGTGTTCTACATCTAGGAAAAGTAAAACTAATAATATAACTACCAACCATCAGGAGGCTGGGTCCTGGCCGGCGTTGTTCAAGGGTTAGAACATCTGCCTACGCAACTGAGGAGGAGGGTCGAGTGTTCGATTTAGGATCTGGGTTGTAGGTTCAATCCCCAGCCAGGTCAGGGTGTGTGTGGGAGGCACTAGACATCTCTCTCACATCAATATTTCTCTCTCCGTCTCCCACTCCGTACCTCCCTTTCACTCAATCTAAAAATCAATGGAAAAAATATCCTTGGGTGAGGATTAACAAAAAATAAATGAATAAATAAATCTGCATGACATGTATAGCCTGATAGTCACCTAATTACATAACAAAAGTGGAAGCAAATAGGCCAAGATGTTGAGAGCTGCTAATTCTGAAAGATGAGGATATGGATCAAATTGCCCTTTTCTGCTTTTGCTTTTGTTTTGTTTTTTAATTTCTTCCAATTAAAAACGCAAAGGTCCGCCCTGACTGGTTTGGCTCAGTGGATAGAGCGTCGGCCTGTGGACTCAAGGGTCCCAGGTTCGATTCTGGTCAAGGGCATGTACCTGGGTTGAGGGCACATCCCCAGTAAGGGGTGTGCAGGAGGCAGCTGATCGATATTTCTCTCTCATCAATGTTTCTAACTCTCTATCCCTCTTCCTTCTTCTCTGTAAAAAACCAATAAAATATATATATTTTTAAAAAACGTAAAGGTCCTAGGGTGCCGAGTGGTAGACTGAACTGTTGGTCTCCACGCTTGATGCCTCCACAGCCTTGACACGTGGCGTGCCCTGGAGCTCAATCCGTGGTCCTCTTCTCCGGCCTGGATGCTCCCTCCCTGGATGATCTCATTCCACCTCGCAGCTTTAAATAACCAGTCTAGACCTCTCTCCTGAACTCCAGACTCATATATATCTAACTGCCTCTTAACATTTCCAGATGACTGCCCTAAGAGGCATCTTAAATTTAACATGTCTAAAATTGAATTCCTAATTTCACCCCCTCTGAAACAAAAACAAAACAAACTGCACCTCCCTCCGTTTGCTCCATCTCAGTCAATGCCAAGTCCATACTTCCGATTGCTGGGGCCAAAGCCCCTGGAGTCGACCTCTACTCCTCCCTCTCCCTCCTACACCACACCCAACCTGTCAGGAAATCCTGCAGATTCCACCTCAGAATATGCCAGAATCTGACCACTTCTCCACACCTCCTCCATAACGGCTCTGGTCCCAGCCACAAGCCTCTCTCGCCGGACTCCTTTCCCTGTTTCTGTCTCTGTCTCCTTTCTTTCTACTGCCAGCACAGGAGCCAGAGAGACCCTGTTACACCACGTGGTAGATCTTACAAAATGACTCCCAATTAATCATGCTTCTTGGCGGTCATACTCTTGCATAGCGCCCTCCCATGGTGAAATTGGGCTGGCCTTTCGCCTTGCTTTGACTACTAAATAGCAGAAGCGCCCTGACCTGTGTGGCTCAGTGGATAGAGCACCGGCCTGCGGACTGAAGGGTCCCGGGTTCGATTCCGGTCAAGGGCATGCACCTTGGTTGTGGGCACATCCCCAGTAGGGGGCACGCAGGAGGCAGCTGATGGATGTTTCTAACTCTATCCCTCTCCTTTCCTCTCTGTAAAATATCAATAAAATGTATATATTTTAAAATAAAATAAATAGCAGAAGGGATGCTGAGCTAATCTAGGCCTAGGCCTTAAGGGGCTTTGCAGCTTCCACTTCCACTTCTGCCTGGGACCGCCACGTAAGGAGGTGGTCATCCCAAGTGGAGGACAAGAGGCCACGTGAGGATCGGAGAGCCAGGCCTGAGTGAGGCCGGCTTGCACAGGCCAGCCCAGCCCGTCCTCCGGGTGAAGGGAGCCACTGGCGTGAGCACCCGCATTGAAACTGTCCCGCCCACCCACAGAATCGCAGGAAATAATAAATCTCTCTTTTAAGCCAGTAAGTTTGGGGCGATTTGTTATACAGCCACAGATCACTGGTACACCCATAAATCTGACCGTTTCATCTGTGCTAGACACCCTCTAATGGCTTCCCATTTCACTTAAACTTGAAGCCAAAGTCATCATCATATGCACAGGGCCCTAGGCAACCAGCATCCCCACTGCCATGACCTCTGACCTCACCATGTCCCCTGCTCTTCCCTGGCTCGCCCCGTTCCAACCACGTTTCCTCAAACGCACCAGCCGTGCTTTCCCCTTCGTGGCCTTGACACTCCCTTCCCTCTGTGCGGAATGCTCTTCCCCACTCCACCCTGAGCTCTCACGGCCCCTCCCTCGTTGCTTCAAGTGACTACGGACCTGTCACCATCTCAGTGAGGGCTCTCTGACTGCCTTGCACTGCCCCTGTCCCTCTGCTGGTCCCCTTTCCCTGCTCCGTTCTTGTCCACAGAGCTCATCCCCATCGAACATGCCACTTATTTTGCATCTTTATTTCATTGCACACATATTTTTTCGCCTGCTTTGTTCAATGCTGTATCCCCGGAACGGAAACAGAGCCTGACGCACAGGAGGTGCTTGGGAAATACTTGGTAAGTGAGTGGACATTGCAGCTCCTCTAGCCACCTCCCCATGGCCTTGGCTCTGCCCCTCCAGGGCCCTGCTCCCTCGGCCCAGGGGGCCCCGTGGGGATTGAAGGTGAAGACTGAACCCCAAGACTGAACCCACCTATGAGACCAAAAGAGCAGCGTGGAATTAGACACCTGCCCCGGGAGGGGCTGGCCCACGTTGGTGGGGGCCTCGGGGCCGTGTGCCCAGACACTGTTTCCCACAGGACAGGACCCAGACCACAGTTTTAGGAGGAGCCCTGCGGGCACGGTGGCAGATTGTATTTACCCCAAACACCCACTGTCATATTTCCACGTGCCCTTTAAGATCTCTGTCAGTCCACGTCAAGACGGAATCTATGTCCTCTCCCCTGTAATCCAAGTGAGAAGTTGTGGATCCAGCAAAGAGCTGAATGCCTTGAAAGTGTCGCTATGTAACTTTCAAGGGCAGGTCAGGAAAGGCAATATGGCTTCATCTGGCTCCGGCTCTCAGGATGCTGGTCCTTGGAACCCGGCCACATGCTCTGAGGAAGCCCGGGCCACGTGGAAAGGCCACGGGCAGGTGTTCCAGCCAATCCTTCCAGCTGCAGCCTCAGCATCAGCGCAGGTGGCCCAACCTTCGCTGATCCAGCCCCCAGCCCCATCCTGCCTACTGAACTCTCAGTGGAAAAAACGTAAATGATCCACACAGCCCAACTTGGTCCACACTGCAAATTGGTGAGCAGATGTGTTTGGGCTGTTTTAAATTACCAAGTATAGTTTTAAGTTACCACAGCCATAGTCACTGGAACAAGCACAGACGTTCAGTCAGCTCCCTAAGGAAGCCGAGAGGTGAGTACGCGTGCTCCCATTTCATAGCTGAGAAAACGGAGGCTCAGCAGGGCCAAGATCTTGTCCTAGCTCACACAGCTAGTAAACGAAGTCTCGGGAATGACATCCAGGTCTTGCAGGCATCTCGATGCATGCTCATTCCCATCCCCCCGCTCCTGCCCTCCCATCTGGACCGCACAGCCCACCCACCCACAGGGGTTGCGTGAGTTCAGCCATGTCCTCCAGCAACCGGGCCAGCGACGGTGGAGCCTGGCATGGGGCTCCGTCCCTCCCCTGAGTCCAAACCCCTTCTCCTCTGAAGGGCAGCTGCTTTGGGAAGGAGGCCAAAGAAGAAGGTGTGAGCCAGGACCTGCTGTGCGTGTCTGGATCCCGATTAACAGCCAAAACAGCCCGCTTCCCATGCCGAGGGGACTGGAAGGAGGAAAGAGGTGGAAGCCCCTGTGCCGGCAGGTGGGCCACTGGGCGTGAGCTCCCCCAGGGAAGGTCCCAGACCAGACCAGACCAGACTTTACAAGCTCAGGACACCTCATGGCCATGAAACATACAGCACGGTTTGGCCCCCACATCAGGGAATTTAGGGGCAGACACATGGTGCAGGTACAGCCACAAAAGCAGTAGAAAAACTATACTCAGCTGCAGACACACATGTGCACACTCACGTAGGCACATGTGTCCCACACAATTATCTGCATGCCCTGACACATGTACATGCACACACAAGCACAAACATATATACAAAATGGCACACATGGACTCACTCATACACCCCGTGTACATATAGAATGAACACACATTTACATGCAATACCTATGAAGTATGACTATACAGGTACATAAAAGTTGAACACACCAGAGCACACATCAGCACTCACATTCACAGACTTGAATATATTCACACGTAGATGCATACACACACTGACACACGTGTCCAAATTCCCACGGGCTCTTCCCAAGCAGATCTTGGGGCCCCTCCATTTTCTGAGGACTTGCAGAGATAGTGCAAGAACATTGGTTCCTGAAATCTGAGCACAAGGGATAAGTGGAGGGAGGAAAGAGATTCAAGTGACCCTGCCTATTTTGAAGTTCAACATCAGCCAATTCCTCAGCCCCTTTAGACGCCTTTCTGATGTGGACCCTCACAAGTTCTTCAAATCTAATGACATCTGTCATCGTGGGCTGCAGCCAGGTCCGCCCACTGAAGTTTTAGGGGTGATGTCATGCCCTTTGGACTCTAGACTCCTGTATCCAACTCTCCACTATACCTCCACTTGGATGTTGACCTCCCACCACAAACTCAGAATATACGAAACCATGCTGTTCCTGCCCCCTTTACTGTCTCCGTTAATGGTACCTCCCTTCTGCCACCTGCTCAGGCCAATATTTTAGAACTCACCTTTGACTTTTCTTTCTTTTTCACACCACATTGAGTCCATCAGGAAATTCTGACAGCTCTGCCCTCAAAAACTATCTGTAACCCAACCACTTCTCACCACCTCCACTCCTTCCACACTGGCCGAGCCCCATAACTTCTCACTGGCTATGGCAGTAATCTAACTCTTCTCTCTGTTTCTGCCCTTGTCCCCCAAGTCTATTCTCCACTGAGAAACCAGAGTGATTCTATTAGACACAAGCCAATTACAGAAAAACAATAAAGAATCAATAAAACCAAAGGTTGGCAGCAAAACTGACAAGTCTTTAGTCGACCTGGCCAAGAAAAAAGTAAGTGAAAACTCAAATGACTAAAATCAAGAACAAAAGAGGGACTGTTACTACTGACCTTACAGAAATGTGAAGGATCATAAGGGAATACTATGAACAGGTATACGCCACAAGTTAGATAATCTAAGTGAAATGTAAAAATTTCTGGAAAGACCCAAACTACCAAAACTGACTTAAAAGAAAATAAAAAGTCTTAATTGACCTAAAAGAAATAAATATTTAGTCAGTGATCAAAAACTTCTCACAAACAAAAGCCCAGAACCAGATGGCTTCACTGATGGATTCTAACAAGATGGATTAACACAGCCCTTCACAAACCCTTCCAAAATAATAGAAGGGGAGGGAACACTTGTCAACTCCTTCTAGGATGCCATTACCAAGAAAGCTACAGACCAATAGTCCTAATGAATACACTAGGTACAGACATCCTCCACAAACACTACCAAGCTGAATTCAGCATCACATAAGAATGATTTATACAGTTGTCCTCAGAATCAGAGGGGGATTGGTTCCAGGGCACCTAAGGACACCACAATCCATGAATGCTCAAGTTCCTTGTATTAAATGGTGTAGTAGCCTTAGCCAGTTTGGCTCAGTGGATAGAGCATTGGCCTGAGGACTGAAAGGTCCTGGGTTCGATTCTGGTCAAGGGCACATGCCCAGGTTGCAGGCAACTGATCAAGGATTCTCTCTCATTATTGATGTTTCTCTCTCTCTCTCCCTCTCCTCTCCTCTCTGAAATTAATTAAATATATGTATATTTTTTATTAAAATAAAAAAATGGTGCAGTATTTGGATATGACCTAGATGCATCCTCCTGAATACTTTAAATCATCTCTAGAGTACTTATAATACCCAACAGAATGGAAATGCTATGTAAATAATGGTTATAGATTATTGTTTAGGGAACGATGACCAAAAAAGTACATTTTAGTATAGACACAACCACTGTAGGCTTAATATAGTACAAGTCAGCAACAACATAATTTCCTTTTTTCCCAGTTATTTTCTATCCGAGATTGGTTGATTCCTGGATGTAGAACCCATGGCTATGGAGGGCTGACAGCACACCATAGTCAAGATAAGATTTATCCCAGGAATGCAAGGTTGGCTACACAAAACTATCAATCAACGTAATACACCATATCAATGGAATAAAGGACAAACGACACAATCATTTCAATGGATGCAGAAGACACAAGCCAGATCTCCCACTCAACACAAAACCCTGCCTCACTCTCAGTAAAAGCAATCCCACCTAGTACCCATGAGGCCCTATATAATCCGGCCCCTCAACTTTTTGTCCTCTTCTCCCTCTCTCCCTTCCCTCTCTCCACATTAACCACAGTGTCTTGCTGCTCCTGGAATCCACCAGGTACACTCCTGCCTCGGGGGTTTTACAGTTCCTGTTTCCTCTGCCTGGAAAACTGTTCCCCTAAACAGCCACATAATCCACTCCTTCACCCCCTCCTTCTCAGGGAGGCCTCTCTGGTTATACTACATGAAACTGTCCCCGCCAGTGTAGTTCAATTGATTGAGAGTTGCCCCATGCACCAAGAGGTCCCTAGTTCAATTCCCAGTCAGGGCACATACCCAGCTTGTGGGCTCCATCCGCAGTAGGGGACATGCAGAAGGCAGCCCATTGATGTTTTTCTCTCATCGATATCTCCCTCTCACTCTCACTCCTTTTCTCTCTAAAAAAAAAAAAAAAAAAAAAAAAAAAAAAAAAAAAAATCAATAAAAACTAATTTTAAAAAATGTGCAGCCCTCTCCCCACAACCCCACACATCCCTTATTTCCCTTCTCCTTGATGTAGTCTAAGCATTTATGATCATCCAGAACACTGCAAACTTTACTAATGTATCTTGCCTGTTGTCTATCTCCCCGGACTAGAATGTAAGCTCCCTGAAGACATAGATATTTTAGTCTGTTTTATCCAGTGTTACATCCACAGCAATTAAACCAGCATGCCACTTTATAGGCACTCACTAAATATGTGTTGGATAAATAAATGATCGCACATAGCTAGTCACTCAACCATTCACTCGGCAAGCAGTGACTGCCCCACCCATCCCACGATGCCTGACATTAAGTTTCAGGCGGGAGTTCTGAGAAAGATCAAAGCCCACCTGGCCCTGCTGGGAGAGGGTGCAAGCATCAGTGACCACAGACCACGGAAGGCAATGCAGAGGAGCACCGAGGATGGGAGAGGGTCAGGCCTACCAATCAGGGAAGGCTCTGTGAAGAGAGAATGCTCAGCCGGTCCTTGAAGGCCCAGAGTGATTCGGGCATATGGGAAAGGGGTGGGGGCAACAGAGAGAGGCCCCAGAGGCGGGAAGCCTGGGGCATGTCCTGGAAATCCAGAGGGGACCTGCATGACCGGACTGCGTGGGGATACGGCTACTAAGGTTGTCAGAGAGTCTATGAAGGGGCTTTTTTTTTTTTAAATATATTTTATTGATTTTTACAGAGAGGAAGGGAGAGAGATAGAGAGTGAGAAACGTCGATGAGAGAGAAACACCAACCAGCTGCCTCTTGCACATCCCCTACCGGGGATGTGCCCACAACCAACGTACATGCTCCTGACCAGAATCCAACCTGGGACCCTTCAGTCCGCAGACCGACGCTCTACCACTGAGCCAAACCGGTTTTGGCCTATGAGGGGCTCTGAACCCCAGGATGAAGAGAGGTACCCAGAGAGCCATGCAAGGCTTCGGAGCAGGGAAGGTCCTTGGTGCCACTGGCAGAGTGGGAAGAACAGATCGTGATGGGTGGGCAGGAAGTGGCTCCCAGAACAGTCTTGGACAGTGGTTGGCAAACCACGGCTCGCGAGCCACCTGTGACCAACACCCCCACTTCTTCTTACGCCACTTCTTCAAAATAGACTCGCCCAGGCTGAAAACCGACTTCTGCACATGAGCCATGAAGTTTCAATCGCACTGTACGTGCGTGCCCGCCCGCACGTGGTATTTTGTGGAAGAGCCACACTCTAGGGGCCAAAGAGCCGCATGTGGCTCGCAAGCCGCGGTTTGCCGACCACTGGTCTTGGAGAAAGACAGTCAGGCATGAGCCAGGAAAGGACAGAGGGGACCGAGAAAAGTGAGTAGGTGGGCAGTTTTAGGGTTTTATAACCCCTTTGGGGAGAAGGAGCTGGAGCCTGCATCTCAAGTCAGAACACTCAGGGGGGCTTCAGAGGTACCACGGGACCGTGGTGGCGGTGGGGGGGGGGGGGTGTTCTGTGGGGAGGTCCGGAAGAAGCACCGCTTCTGCGAGGCTGGCATTCTGGCCGCGGAGGCTCAGCACTGCTGGGCATGGTGCCAGGACCAAACACGAGCCACAGGCGGGAGCAGCTTCCAGCGCTGGAAGACGGATGCATCCTGGCCTCCTTCCTCCCTGCCCCTCGGCCCCTCACCCGGCAGGCCCGGAGGAGAGCGGATCCAGCTGGCTCCGTCAGCCAAGACGCAATGTCATTTCGAGATGAGCCATCCAGCTCTGAAAACGTGCCAGGCTGTGGGAGGGGGGACAGCTGTGTCCCCAAAATACAGCCAAGGAGCTGCCTCCCAGAGCCAGCCAAGCAGTGGCAGAAGCAGAGCTGACAGGGGGTCCATGGCCCAGCCAATGCCGGGACAGGCCTCTGACGGGCCTCCATCTGCCTGGGCCCAGCCCGCCTGCAAGGTCAGGCCCATCCGGGTCCCACCGGCTGGAGACGATGGTCCCAGTCACTCTTCTGCTCCCTCAGCCAGAAGGCATGAGGCGTCTGTCGGTGCCAAGTGCATGCAGGCTGTTCCTCTCCCATGCAGGTGACAAAGGTCAGTGCACGAAGGACACAAACTGCATCGTCTGCGGGGCTGAGTTTGGGTTTTGTCTGTTCTGTTCTTTGTGTGGCTGCCTCCAGGGCCTCAGTTTTCCCATCTGCCAAGTGGGCATGAGAAAAAGCCTTCCCCGTGAAGGTGTCATAAAGACCAAGAAAGAACAGAGGGAGAGAGGGATGCTAACGGGATGGCTCTCGAGGATTCTCAGTGGAAGCCCAGCCAGAGCTCAGGACTCAGGTGAGAAGCTCCACCCCTTACAAGAGGCGCCGGACGCACCCTGAGGGATTGGAGAGAGGAGTGGAGCTGTCCCGTGTGGCCCCGGCTGGTACAGAAGGCCGGAGACTTAGGCTGGGAGGGTCTCCTTGAAGTACGAGAAAGCTGAGTGAGGGGCCTTGGCGACGCACACACAGACCGGGCAGTGCCCGCCAGGAAGGAGGCTGGCCTCGCCCTCTGGCTGGACGCCAGGGACGTGCTGACCCTCCCGCACCAGGGCCACCCAGGGCACCCGCAGAGTGCATCCTCAGGGCATCTTGAAGCATGTCAGCTGGCCCTGGGAGGACAGGACCCTGGGGCCTCAGGGGAGGCTGAGGACAGCAGTGCCAGAGGGAGCAGCCCGCAGTGTGGGGTGAGGAGAGAGGGCAGGGGTGAGGGCAGCTTCACTTCCTGAGTTCATTGGGGGGGGGGGGGAATTAAACAGACACAGAGAGGAGACAGGCTTGCGGGTCATGAGAGGAGCCCCACAGGATGCCTGTGGGGACACAGGGTCTGGCAGGAAGGTTGGAAAAGCACCATCTGACAGGGGCGGAGGGAGAAGCGAGAGGCGGCAGTGACCGTCAGCCGCATCAGGGAGCAGCGCAATGCTGAGGCCAGGGCCCAGGTCCCTAACACCCAGCTCCTGGGCACCTGCAGCGTGGAGGGCACGCACAGTCAGCCAAACGACCCAGCTCCCATTTGGGGTCATGCCCCACCCCACCCCCCACCTGCCCAGCCCTGGAGGGGTCAGGACCCCGGGGAAGGAGCAGTGTGGGGACAAGGGACAGAGATGGGACAGGAGAGCAGAGCCCTCTGGCGCTCCCCCCTCTCCCCCGCACCCAATGCCATCTGGGCCCGGATAGACGCTTTATGGGGAAGTAGAAACCAAGTTTCCATGTAAACGGGCCTGGCTTGTTAGCCCAGGAGTGTGACTGGAGAAGCCGTGAGAGCTGGTGGCAGGAGAACAGGAAAGCTGTTACAGATTAACTTTCTTTGTTTTCCTTTTTTTTTCTTCTTCTTTCTGAGTCCAGTCTGCTCAGTGAACCCTGCACACGCGTGCAGGGGCCTCCGTGTCCATGTGGGGGGTCTCACCACCCTGGGACCAGGGACCGGGAGGCACCCAAGCCTGCCGTCCATCCGTCTGTCCGGGGTGAGGCTGCAACATCTTCCCAGTGTCGGCACCCTCCCTCTCGGGAGGGTTCGTCTGGGCTGGCACTTTGGGGGCAGGGACACGCTGCACACACATACGTGTGTATGTGGCTGCAGCCCCACCCATGTGCGCCGCGGTGCCTGAGGGGACCCAGACGGGCACTGAGCCCCAGTGGGAACTGCACTGAGAGAGACAGAGAGGAGTCTGGAGAGGGTTTTGAAGGCGGCGGGCTCTGATCTGGGTCTTGCCGAAGAAGGAGGATTGCCAGGGGCACAGATAGAATGGTGCTCCTGGCGGAGGCCCGGACATAGCAAGGCTGGGAGGCATGAGCACCTGGCACTGGTATAGAGCGTGAGGCGCATGTGTGGATCATGGATCTGGAAAACGGGACAGCAACACAAGGGTCACCATAAAAGCAGTGTCTGCACTGGCTGTGGCTGAGCGGGGCCTCACTCTCCCCATCTGTAACCTGAAAGAATCACCCTCGTTCTTCACGTCCTGGGAACAAGTGAGTCTCCGTATCTCCAATCAGAGCGTTAACCAGGAGCTCGGAGAATACATCTTTGAGTCGGAAAGGCTTAGGCCAGTGGTCGGCAAACCCATTAGTCAACAGAGCCAAATATCAACAGTGCAGCGATTGACAGTTCTTTGGAGAGCCAAATCGTTTACACCTAAACTTCTTCCGAATGCCACTTCTTCGAAATAGACTCTCCCAGGCCATGGTATGTTGTGGAAGAGCCACACTCAAGGGGCCAAAGAGCCGCATGTGGCTCGCGAGCCGCAGTTTGCCGACCACGGGCTTAGGCTCAAATCCCAGTTATTCCCTTTCCTAGCTGGGTAACTCTCGGTATGCGTCAGCTTACTCATCTGTAAAATGGGAATAACAAGCCCCACCAGGAGGAACTGATCCACCTGATGCACGTAAAGACCTGACACAGTGTGAACCTTTAGCAGGCAGGAGTTCCCACCCCACCCCATCGCACCCCATCGCACCCCATCTCACCCCGCCTCCGACAGGGCCCTCACTTACGTAGGCGGCCAGGAGTGTGGTCGGGGCCAGGATGAGAGCCAGGTAGAGGCAGACGGCTGCAGCGAGCAGGCTAGAGGCACAGATGAGGGGCTCGGCCCGCGGGTTGACTTTCTTGTACCTCCTCGAAGCCTCTGCTCCCAGGATCACCCCAATGATGCCAGTTACAACGGTCAGTGCCCCAAAAATCAGGCTGGTGGGAAAGAACAGAGAGGGATTGATCAGTGGGTGGGTGCAGCCACCAGCCGGCCGCTGTGCATGATCTGGGACCCAACAGAAATGTGTCTGTGGGCCCATTCCCTCCCTGCTGGCCAGTGCTCCTATGCCCTTGGGGACCTAAGCAGGAATCCAGGACCTCTTCGCTCCCTTTCCCGCCTCACTCTGGGGATGCCCAGCACCCCAGTTCCCAGGCTTCTTCAACCCCAATAACCTTCTCCATCCTCTCACTCAGATTCTCAATTCTATGGTCCCAACCTTACCCCAACCTCCTTACCTTCTATCCCCAATACTAATGGGAATGGAGGCAAGTGAACGTTTATCTATTGAGTTCCCCTGATTCTCAGCCCTGATCTAGACATTCTGCACACCCTCCCTCCTGGAATTCCACCTTCCACTCTCTGTCCTTGAACGCCTCTCCAGTAGCCCCCTCCGACCTTCACTGCCTTTCCCGCCTACTCCTGGGCTACGTCAGCGCCACGTGGCCCCTCTCGTACCTCCCTCCTGAGGACACCTGTCTCTCCAAAACAACTTCCATACAGGACCCCAGAGGGTGCTTTCCAGAACACAGATCCGACTGTCCCCCTGCCCACCCCCCGCCTAACATTCTCCACCAGCTCTCAAACACCTACCAGGTTTGGTGCCAACTCCTGGCATACATGTCCCTTCATGATCTGACCCTGGCTGACCTCAACCCCAACCCCCAGCTCCATCCTCATCTGCTTCCAACTTCGTTATCATTCCCACTTCATACTTTTATTCCTCCATCTGGACACACTTCACTAGTTTTTGCACCTACTGAAACTCTTACTCATCCTTCAAGACCCATCCCAACGATCTCCTCTCTGGAAATGCCTTCCCCTGGCCCTCTGCTGATTCATTTATTCCCTTCAGTTACCATCGCACTTTTTAAAAAATATATTTTTTTTTATTGATTTTTTACAGAGAGGAAGAGAGAGAGATAGAGAGTTATTAAAACATCAATGAGAGAGAATCATCGATCAGCTGCCTCTTGCACACACCCTACTGGGGATGTGCCTGCAACCAGGGTACATGCCCTTGATCGGAATTGAACCTGGGACCTTTCAGTCCGCAGGCCGACGCTCTATCCACTGAGCCAAACTGGTTTCGGCACCATTGCACCTCTGTGTCTCTGTCATCAAGGTGTGACCTGTGAATTCCCGGAGAACAGAGACTAGGTTGGTTTATTTTCTTGACGATGCTGGACATCAAGAGATACATGCTGAGCAAATGAGCTCCTTGAACCTTCCCAGAATGCCCAGGTGGACAGATGAGGAAAGTTAGACTGGAAAAGGTTAAGGTCAAGATAACCCCGCTAATAAAAGACAGAGGAAGGATTTGAACATACATCTTCATCTCCTGGTCCATCCCGCTCTCCTAAGCCTTCTCTTAAAGGAGCTCAAAGGGATTCCAAAACTGACCAATGTGACGTCTTGAAAACACAAATGTAACCAGAACCTTGCCAGCCCCCAGGTGGCTCCCTGTTGTCCTCAAGGCAAGCTCTTGGCCAGTATTGGCCCCCGTACACCTGTGTAACTTCCCCTCTCTTCTTTCTCCCTCCCTCTGCACAAAGGACTGGGAATTCTCTCAGCTTACCCTAAGCTTTCTAGCTTCCCTGCCTTGGCCCACATTCTTCTCTTGGCCTTGAGTACCATTTATCCTCCCCTTCCCCCCACCACTCCTCCACCTGGCCAGACCCAAGCATTTCCAGAAGTTCATGGGATGTCCGGTGCCCTGCCATTCCCTGCATAATCCCTGCATGCAAGACTGTGGTTACTGGCAAATTGAGTGTCACAAGAAACTCCTCTCCTCTAAACAACTTCAGCAAAATGTCCATTCCATAGGCTGAGGACTGGTAGTCTGTTTGCAGAAGGAAGTATAGAGCCCAGGGTGGGCAGGCACCTGACTGAGGTCACACAGTCCCTTCTGGCCTCCACAGAGGGCTTCCTGGCCCTCTGCCTCCCAAAGCATGTGGGTCCTTCGGCAGCTTAAAGGCGCTCACGGAACCCTCCCCACTTCCACTCTGTGCAAGGCTCCGGCTCAGCCCAGTCAGGTGACCCAGAATCCCGGATGAATGCGATCTGCCTGAGCCCTAGTCTGAGCCGGTGTTGGCAGATTTTCGAGACCAAGACTGATTGGTGTTAGGGCTGATTATTCAGACAGGCTATGTAGCCAGGGGAGACCCCTAAGCAGAGGGTGTGGCCACAGGACACACCCAGCGACCAAGCCCCTAAGGCCTATCCTAACCACAGAGGGCATCTTAATAGATGGAGTCTGTGCAGAACTTCAACCCTGGGCCCTTCTACCCACTCTGTGACAGACTGTATAATAACCCCCCAAGATGTCCCCATCCTATTCTCTGGAACCTGCAAATGTTACCTCGTATGACAAAATGTGATTGCACCAAGGACCTTGAGAAGGAGCCATTATCTTCCATTAATTAGTGGGCCCTAAGTGCAATCACAAGTGTCCTTATAAGAAGGAAGCAGAGCCCTAACTGGCTTGGCTCAGTGGATAGAGTGTTGGCCTTCGGACTGAAGGGTCCCAGGTTCGATTCCGGTCAAGGGCATGTACCTGGGTTGTGGGCACATCCCCAGTGGGAGGTGTGCAGGAGGCAGCTGATTAATGTTCCTCTCTCATTGATGTTTCTGACTCTTTATCCCTCTCCCTTCTTCCCTGTAAAAAAATCAATAAAATATTTTTTAAAAAAGAAGAAGGAAGCAGAGGGAGATTGGAGACAGAAGAGGAGACGCCAAGATGTAGAACCTGGAGTGATGCAGCCACAGACCAAGGCTGACGGCCACCAGGCGTTGGAAGAGACAAGAACGGTTCTTCCCATGGTGCCTGCGGAGGGTCTGTGGCCCGTGAAACCATTTTGGACTGCTGACCTCCAGAGCGATGAGGACATCGTCTGCTTCTGTAAGCCCCCAGGTGTGTGGTGGTTTGCTACCCCAGCCCCAGGACTCTAGAAGAAACGTCCACGTCCGTTTCTCACACAGGTGCCATGAAGGGGCTGAAGCTGAGAAAAGGGGAGGTAAGATGCCCAGGGAATACACAGCCCGCTGATGCTTGGGGAAACAGAATCGAGTACTGTTTCCCCCACTTTTTCAAGCTGCTGTGGGGCTGTTATGACTCAGTCTTTGCCTCCAGGGAGATAGCAATCTCCAAGACAAACATGGCAGCCTCGTTTGATGCATCCATTCGCTCCCTCCCGGGTGCTTTCCCTGTGACCCGCGGGGTGAGTGCCAGGAAGCTGCTCCCAGCCAAGTGGAGAGATGGTCAAGTCCATTCGCAGTAAGCGGAGTCTCCAGAGGCAACAGGAGGTGGAGCTTCAAGGCACCGACTTTGGCGTAGGTGGGTTTGCATCCTGGCTCTGTTACCTGTTAGTGGTGTGACCTTGGACAAGTCACTTACCCTCTCGGGTCTTCCATCGCCTCGTTTGTCTCACAGGAACAACAGGGCTAATAATTATAAAACCTCAGGTGGCTTTTCACTAGGATGCATAGCTTAGGGCCTGAAGTGAAGTGAAAGCCTAAGGAGTAAGAAGGAGAGAAGAGGAGGGAGCTGTGGGCAGAGGGCATCGCTTGAGCAAGGGCACGAACAGTGAGAGGGCAAGGGTCAGCCTGGACATCGCAGGGAGCTCTCCCTCTGGCCATTCGGGAGTGAGGAAGAGGCCAGGGAGGGGCCCAGCACAGAACTGGCGTCACTAAAGCCTCAGAGCGCACTGAGCACTGGGAAGAAAGAGCTCAGAGCCCTGAGCACTTGAAGGGCCCGTGGGGCAGGGGCAGAGAGGAGGAGGGACTGAAAGCATCAATTAGAAGGAGGAGAAATAGAATTAAGGGTTTCAAGGAGGAGGAGAAAGCAAGTAGGAGATGACCGAGAGGTGCTCTCTCAATCAGGAGTCACTGAGTCATTGGAGAACGGGGTGAGGAGGGCAGAGAGCGATAGGGCACTCCCTGAGGAATCCTCCCGCCCTCCCAGCAGCCTTCCCGGATTCTCAGTGCCCCGAATGAGGGAAAGGACAAATGAATGCATGGGTGAAATCCCTAAGCCAGCTGACTAAAGAGGCCTCCCAGTGCCCTGGTTTGCCATCTGCATACTATGGGTCCCTTCAAAGGAAACTTGCCTAAGCGTCCCTTCATGCTCACTCCGACCCCGAGTGCCTTCTGGACCCCCACAACAGTCCAAGAGTGGGGAGACAGGGACTGGGATCCAGGGAGCCGCCTCAGGACACGCAGGGTGGCTGGGGCTCAGCCAGAGCCAGACCAGCCTCCTGCTGCCAGCTGGCTCCCGAGCTCTGGGGTCTTCGCAGAGCAGCCTGGGCCCAGACAGATTGAGTTTGGGGGCTCGGAACCTCCTGACACCCCTCCACCAAGAGCCCCCTCACCCGGGCCCGGGGCCCAGGGCTCCCAGAGGCCTCACCTGTCCTTGCTGTCACACGGCTGCTGGAAGCAGGGAGGCTGCAGCCCGTGCACCACGCGAGCCTCAAACAGAAACTTGGGGGCCCAGAAGCCCACAGCTCCCGTCACAAAGGCCATGGCTGTCACTCCAAGGGTCGACCACACAAAACTCCAGCTGCAAGAGAAAGCACCCTGGCTGAAGCAGGGAGAGGGCCGGGGTGCAGGGGCCGTCCGCTTCTGTTCATTCCCCTTCTCCCATCGTCTGGGCACTCAGGTGGACTCCGCCTCCTACCCAGCATCCCCTAAGGCCCCTCACATCCCACTCCACACCTTTATCATGCCTTGCCTTCCTCCCTCCCCTAGGACCAGCTCCCCAGCCTGAAAGGCCCACATCCAACACCACATTCTCCAGAAGCTGCCCTGCAGCCCCCCCACACACACACACACACACACACCTCGCTCCTTCCTCCGGTGCCCTCCCTCGGCCTCGTGGCTCTGAAACAAACAGCCTGGGTCCTGGTGGTGGCCCACATTTGGGTAAATCATGAGGCCTGAGAGCGCAGTTGCCTCCTGTCTGCCCGCCCCCTTCCTTCCCCCCCCCCCCCCACACCATGCCTGGAATTGAGGCTGGGTGCACTCCCAGGAGGCTCAGAGAGGTAAGTGATTAACTCCCGCCATCCTCCCAGCAGCCCCAGAAGCAGGCGAGGCTGGAGAATTACGCCCATTAAGGAAAGTGAGGCTCCAGGTCTCAGGTCATTTCGGGCTAAGGCAGCGGCAGAGTCCAGGCTGGAGCGCATGCTACCCCCTCCCCTCTCCCTCCTTCCTTCCCTCCCAGCCCATATTCTGTCACGTGGCTGGGGCAGGGGGACCTCCAAGCGAGGGAGGGGCATCTCGGTGGGTGAGTGGGAGCTCAGAGGAGAAAGAAAGGGCTGTGGACTTGGGCAGTCACGCAGGGCTCCCTGGAGGCAGAGACGGGGAGGTCAGGGATTCTGGGGCAGACAGCGGGTTTCCGGGACAAGCAGGAAGGCGCAGGGACACTCACTTTCTCCCCAGGTATCTGACATCCTCACACCAGGTGCTCCTCAGGGCCCCCGCCTCCCTCTGCTTCTCCGCAGCTCCCCGAGGCGGGTCTGGAACCAGCGTGAGCAGCAGGATCAAGGCCACAGCTTCCAGGCAGGGCATGACCTAGGGGCAGGAGGACCGGGGAAGCTCAGTGCCTCATGCCCCTGTGGCCCAGGGACGTTAGGGTGACTGAGCCCTGTGGCCCAGGCTCTTGGGGTGCTCTGCGCCCTGAGGGTGGTGGGAGGAGGGCTCAGTTCCTGGGTGCTGGTTATACGGAGCCTAACAGTGTCCTTGGGGGTAGCGTTGATACCTGTCGGTCCAGTGCAGACCCTGCTCTGGAGCCCAGACTGTTGTGTACTTGCTGCCCCCTCCTCCTCCCTCTGTCACGCCCATCCTGCCCTAGCATCTTTCCATCTTGTCTCCTTAATCTCCTAAGGCAGCACTTCCTCCCTCGTCTTACAAATAGGCAAACTGAGGCTCCTGGGAGCGAGGTGGTTTGCTTCCGGTCACACAGCCAGCAAACTGAGCAGCCAGGATTTGAACCCAGGGCCATGGCTTCCACAGTCCACATTCCATAGGAGGCCCGGCTGTCTGAAGCTGCCGGTACTGATCACCGCCCATGGCGCCGGGTACGGGGCCAAGTGGCAAAGGCCACGGGAGGCTGGAAAGTCCCCTCAGCCCAGGGGGAGAGCGGAGGGGAGAGCTGAGGGGAGAAACGGGAGCTGGACTCACCCGCAGGGCCCAATGCCAGTTCCCCGTCAGCGCCTTCACCGCTGACCCCAGCACGTAGCCCAGACCGCTGCAATGGAAGGGCAAAGGGGATGGGCGGCGAGGGCGCCACGGCCAGCGGAGCCTGGGGCCCCCACCCCGGGGAGCCGGCCCCTGCAGCGATGGCCCTGCCCTGGGGAAGTGAGCCACGTGAGGCCCAGGTGTCCGCTGCCCTCGCTCAGGCCACCGGCGACCTCTGGCCCCTGGCCCACCCATCCCAGCACCACTGTCCTCTGTCTGTCCAGGCGGGGACGCCCCTCCCTCACCCGAGGCCCAGCTCTGCCTGAGTCAGGCGATCTCAGAAAACCTGGGTCAGCCAAAACCGGTCTGGCTCAGTGGATAGAGTGCTGGCCTGTGGACTGAAAGGTCCCGGGTTCGATTCCGGTCAAGGGCATGTGCCTTGGTTGCGGGCACATCCCAAGTAGGGAGTGTGCAAGAGACAACTGATTGATGTTTCTAACTCTCTATCCCTCTCTCTTCCTCTCTGTAAAAAATCAATAAAATATATATTTAAAAAAAAAAAAAAAAAAAGAAAAGAAAACCTGGGTCAGAGCGCTTGGGGCCTCACTGTCAGCCCCATGCTGTCCTGCCCGCTGTGGGGACACTGCCCAGCTCTAGTGCACGTCCCTGCCTCCCCTCAGAGCCCCCCTCTCTGAATAGCCCCCCACCAGGCTGCTCTTGCTCACCCTACAAAGTGCACTAGCATGTGGGAACACCTGTATTCTCTCCAAACCTCCCCACAGCCCCCAGCTTCCTGTCCCCATTCACAGATGGGAGTGGAGGCTCAGAGAGGGAAGGTGGCCCGGTGAGAAAGGCCCCTGCTCTGACTCCCCTGGGCCTCAGTTTACCGCCCCAAGAAGTGGGTCCAGGGGCCTACTGACCTTCCAACAGGAATGAAGATGTAGAAGATAGCCAGGACCCGGGTCCGCTGGTCCCTCACAAACAGGTCGGCCAGGATGGTGGGCGCGAGGGTGGAGTAGCTGGCGGCGCCGATGCCCACCGCTCCCCGGGACAGGAAGAAGAGCCAGGAGTACTGGGCGGGCAGGCAGGAGAACACGGTGCGTTCCAGACACCACCACAGGCAGGGGCCGCGGGGGTTTGTCAGAGGGGCGAGGGCGCTTGGAGACACGTGCTCCCAGGAGAGGAAGAGGGGCTGCAGCTGCAGGAGGCACCGCGCTGTCCTCCCAGCCCAGGTTCCTTCCCCAAGTCACACGGGCGCCCCCTGCTGGCGCCTGCGGCTGCTGCCTGCCCCGATCCCCCAGGAGCCCTAGCTCACCCCAGACTGTACGCTGGTATTACAACACCCCGCCCCCAGCACAGCGGGCAGAAATGAAGCCACAGCAGCAGCGGGAGGTGCAAGAGCGGAAGGCTCCTGTGAAGAAAGCCTAACGGGCCCTAGCTGGTTTGGCTCAGTGAATAGAGCATAGGCCTGTGGACTGAAGGGTCCCAGGTTTGATTCCAGCCAAGGGCACATGCCTGGGTTTTGGGCTCGATCCTCAGTGGGGGGCATGCAGAAGGCAACCAACCAATGATTCCCTCTCATCATTGATGTTTCTATCTCATTCTCCTTCTCCCTTCCTCTCTGAAATCAATAAAAATATATTTTAACAAAAAAGAAAGAAAGAAAGAAAGGAAGGAAGGAAGGAAGGAAGGAAGGAAGGAAGGAAGGAAGGAAGAAAGAAAGAAAGAAAGAAAGAAAGAAAGAAAGAAAGAAAGAAAGAAAGAAAGAAAAGAAAGAAAGAAAGAAAGAAAGAAAGAAAGGAAAGAAAGAAAGAAAGAAAGAAAGAAAGAAAGCCTAACAGGCTCCTCTCTCCACCTGGAAGGAATCCCCAGCCAACCTGGAGCCTGGAACGGAGCCCAAGCAGCCCCACCCAGAGCTGATGGGGCTGGGCCAGGGGGGAAGGGGGGGAGGGACACATTCCCTGGGGTCTGTGCAGGGGAGAGAGCACCTACCTGTGGGGGGATGAAGGAGCCGGAGAGGCCTGCCCCTGACCAGAGGAGGATCCCAAAGCTCAGCGTGGCTTTGCGGCTGTGACGGTCGCCCAGGTAGCCAAACACGGGTGCAGACAGCAGCAGGCAGCCGGTGAAGACTGGAGGGGACAGGCAAGGGGCAGCATGCATCTCCCCACAAAGGTGAGCAGGCAGACGGGCCCAGCAGACCCACAGAAGGGTGCCTTGGCAGCAGGTCAAGGCCCCCAGGAGGAAGAAAGAAGGTGAACCCTCAATCCCCTCCTGGCACATAACCCATTGCCCGAAGTCAGGGGCTGGACCTGACTCCCAGGCTCAAACCCCAGCGTGGCTATTTGCTTGCTGTGTGGCCTTGGGTTACTAACTCCACATCTCTGATCATCACCCAGCACCACCCCACTCTCAGGAGCTCCTCTGAGGCTGTGAGATAGAAATGAACATGGAGCCTGGCATGGAGCTGACAGTGTTGGTGCCCACCAGGGCCCTAGCTTTCCTGCCCTCTGTGAGCCCGATCTGGGACTGCGCCTGCTGGGGGTGAGGGGTAGTAGAGGGGTGCATGCCGGGGGGTGAGGGGTGGCAGAGGGGTGCGTGATGTGCCTGAGCCTTCTTGGAGCAGATGAGCACAGTTTAGAATGAGCACATCGATTCCTGGAGGCTGGGAAGGCCTTGGTTTTCCCAAATACGTAGAGCATTCCCCTGACACGTCAGTTGTGTTTATACTGTTTTTTAAAGTAAACCCTTAAGAACCGGCGGCTGTGTTAATGAATCCGCTTGCTATTCTGTGAAGACAAAGAAACTGCCACGTTTTTGCATGGCTCCGCCACGTGAATAGATACCCTCCGTGGCTCTGTTCCTGAAATAATTCACCTCCACCCTCCTCGGAGGACGTGTCCACTGCCTCTGAGCGCCCCGCAAGTGGTGAGGGGGAGGTCTGGACCCTCCCCACCCAGTCCCACCATCCAAGGGCCTTAGAGTTTGGTGGGCCCCGCCCACTGCCTGAGCCTCTAGTCACAGAGCACAATATGATTGACATTTCCTGAGCCCAACGACTGTCCAGATTCCTCCCGGGCTCAGGTTCCAGCCCCTCCCACTCCAGTATTGGGTTGTGCCACACGCAACTGCAGAAATGAGGCCAGTTTTGACCTACAAACACGAGACTTTAATATGGTTCGACCTTATTTGATGTAATAAATATATTTAATATAATACTCCACCGAGAACGGTCTTTGATGTCAATGGCATTTATAATTTTAATAGCTGCTGCCAAAACAGGCCTCCAAAAAGGCTGTATCGATTTGCACTTGCACAGAACCATATGCCAGCACCCTCGTGACACTTGATAGGATCAATCGTTTTATTTTTGCTCATCTAATGGTTGAGAAACAAATGGTGTCTCGCTGATGTTTTAATCTGTGCGCTGTTCCCAGGGAAGTCAGCATCCTCTGCCGGTTTTCCTACTGGGCTCTTTGTTGTGTGGAAATAATTCCTCCCAGTCCTCCGTATTTGTTTTAAGGATCTAAAATGCAAGATCTGAGACTACATTACCTGGGCTCATCCTGATGCCACCCCTTCCTGGCTGTGTGGCCTTGGACACATCCCTTAACTCTCCCGTTCGCCTCTCAGCCACTCAATGACAGTAAGAGTACTTGCCTCGTAAGATGAAATAAAATAAAGCATATGAAAGGCAGTGGCTGGCTTTATATAAATGCCTAATAAATGTTACCTGTTATTACTTATTGCATGTGTCGTTTCAACCACCATCGTGCAGGACAGTTTAGCTTTGATGTCGTCAAATGTATAATCTTCCTCCAGGGAAGTTGTCTGGTGTCTTGTTAACACCAACCTTTTTTACCCAAAGGATATAGAAATAGTTCCCTAAACCTAATGCTTTTATGAGAGTTGGGCAGGGATGCTTCACCGACAGTAACACCTTAATTCACATGTGTCAAACACAAGGCCCGCGGGCCAAATCCGTCCCGCCAGGCCTTGCAATGTGGCCCGCACCGCGCTGTCATCACTGCACTCCGCTGCGTTTCCATCACAATGACAGTTTATGACTGTTCAGTAAACCATTCGGCCCGCGATTTAGGCTGGATTTTAGATTTTGGCCCCTTCTCTGATTGAGTTCGACACCCCTACCTTAATTAAACCTGCAGGTGCCCTGGGCTGGAGAGACCTGCCCCTCAGGGGAAGGCAGGTACTCCTTTCCCTTCTAGCATCTCCAAGTTCAAATAACTTCTGTGACAAGGTGGGAGTGAGTCACCAAGGACCACCAGGTTAGGAGGACTCTCCAGGCAGCTGCCTGGATTTGAATCCCAGCTCTGGGTGGCCTTCAGCAAGCTCCACAGCCGCTCGGTGCCTCAGGTTCACATTGTAAAATGAGCATCATCATAATACCTGCCTCATGGGATTGTTTTGAAGATTAAATGAGTTAATATTATAGAAGCACTTAGAGTAGTGCCTGGGCCCTAGCCAGTTTGGCTCAGGGGATAGAGCCTTGGCCTGTGGACGGAAGGCTCCCAGGTTCTATTCCAGACAAGGACATGCACCTCGGTTGCAGGTTCTCTGGCTCCTGTCGGGGTGCATGCAAGAAGCAACCAATCTATGTGTCTCCTTCACTTTGATGTTTCTCTCTGTCTCTCCCTCTCCCTTCCACTGTTTCTAAAAATCAATAGATTCGAATCCTCAGGTGAAGATTAACAAAAAAAAATAAAGAAAAGAATAGTGCCTGGCACAGGGTAAAGGCCACACCAATGTTCCTTTTTAATATTATTAATCAACTAGAGGCCCGGTGTATGAAATTCATGCATTGGTGGGGCAGGAGGGGGATCCCTCAACCCAGCCTGCACCCTCTCCAATCTGGGACCCCTCGGGGGATGTCCAACTGCTCATTTAGGCCCGATCCCTCTGGGCCTCTCACAATCCAGGACTGCTGGTTCCCAACCACTTACCTGCCTGCCAGCCTGATCACTCCCTAAACACTCGCCTGCCAGCCTTATTGCCCCTAACTGCCCTCCCCCGATGGCCTGGTCCCCACCAACTACTCTCCCCTGTCAGCCTAGTCACCCCCAACTGCCCTCTCCTGCCAGCTTGGTTGCCCCCAACTGCCCACCCCTACTGGCCTGGTCCCTCACAACTGCCCTCCCTTGCCAGCCTGATGGCCCATAACTGCCCTCCCCTGCAGGCCTGGTTGCCCCAACTGCCCTCCCCTGTTGGCCTGGTCACCCCCAACTACCCCCCCCTGCCGACCTGGTCCCCCACAACTGTTCTCTCTTGCCAGCCTGGTCTCACCTAACTGCCCTCTCCTGCTGGCCTGGTCACCCCTACTGCCCTCCCCTGCTGGCCTAGTCCTCCAACTGCCCTCCCCTGCCAGCCATCTTGTGGCAGCCATCTTGTGTCCATATGGGGGTGGCCATCTTTGACCACATGGGGGCAGCCATCTTGTGTGTTGGAGTGACAGTCAATTTGCATATTGCCTCTTTATTAGATAGGATTAATTCCAGAAGTTTCTCTGTCCAACTGGGGAGCAGGGGGTCTGACCACTGTTTCCCCCTTCCCCCACTCTGACAGTTTGACCAAGCCCTCTCTTAGCAGCTTCCTTCATCCCACAGCCCTGAGGACAGACAGCAGAGTGAGTCTTTGGGCCACTTCATGGTGACTTGGAAAGGTTAAAATACTCACCGGAGGTCCCTGGAGACACACTCGGTCATCAGGCCTCCAGTCCACTGCCCGCTCCATCCATACACCTTCTCGGGCTGTTTCTGCAGAGAGGACCCTGCCCTTCACCCACTCCCAAACGCACACATTCACATGTCCACATCTGCACATGCCCGCCCCTCTCTCTCTCTCTCTCTCTCTCTCTCTCTCTCTCTCTCTCTCTCTCTCTCTCTCTCTCTCTCTCCCCCTCCCTCTTTCTCATTCATACATACACACACGCACACTATTTCCTCCACAGCATCTCGCTTCTCAGGGGCCTTGTAGTAATGATCCTATTCACCACGGTAAGAGCCAGAAAAGGGAAATGTTGACTCATTATCTGTGTAATCTAGAAGTTTGAGGGCACTGAGCTGAGATGATCTCGATTTAGCTACAATTATAGAGGCAGACCAGCCGCAGCTGGCGGCCTGGGACAGGAGAACTGGGAGAGCCGTGGTCTGAAGCAGCGCTCCGCTAACGCTCCTGCTTGGTGCCTCCGGGAGAAGCGTGTAGAATAGGGGTGTCGAACTCAATCAGAGAAGGGGCCAAAATCTAAAATCCAGCCTAAATCTCGGGCCGAATGGTTTACTGAACAGTCATAAACTGTCATTGTGATGGAAACGCAGCGGAGTGCAGTGATGACAGCGCGGTGCGGGCCACATTGCAAGGCCTGGCGGGACGGATTTGGCCCGAGGGCCTTGTGTTTGACACATGTGGTGTAGAATGACGCGCCCTGCACGTGTTTTCCGCTGACATTTAAAACACTTTCCTCGTACGTTTAAGTAGTTGCAAATGATGTGATTTCCAGCGTTGCCGTATTTTTTAAACTATATCTTCACCCAAATCCCCGAGGCTGCGGATCGAATTCATTCGCTTTATGAGAAATGCCTGCCCGAGAGTCTAATGAGCAAAGCCAGACCTGATTTGCCAAACCAACAGGGCAAATCAGGCTAGTTGTCTGTAAGAAAGACGTTAAAATGATGGCTTCATTTTTTTATCGAAATAAATGTGCCCACACCCGTCCCTGGGACAACCTTCTCACTTCTGAATTCTCAATCATAGATAAATAGCCGACTGTCACGCCAGCGAGACAGCGAGATGAGGCCTGGCGTCTGGCCATGGATTTGTGGCCTGGAGACAAATCCCCCGGGGGTTCTACCGGCTGCTCTGCTCCCAGCCCCTCCCCAGCCAAAGCCACGCACCCCAAGGAGGCCCTCTGTCTGACACCCAGGCAGGGCACCATGGTAAGACTCAGAATGGGGAGAGGGGTCCTTTCCTGCTGAAAGGTGGGTGGGTGATGGTTAACGCGGAGGGGAGAGGGGAGAGTGGAGAGCCAGGCAGGTCCTCTGTAGAAGGACCTGTTGATGGATTTTCTCAAGGCACTGCTCCGGAAAATCTTTATGTCTCCCCGCACCCCAGTTTGAGAGCCCTATTCTAAAATGCGGATATGGTGGACTGTTAGGAGGAGGAACCACGCATGTGCTGGTTACTGGCCGGGTGTATTCACACATGTGTGTCCTATGTCATGACAGAGTGTGTACACATTTGGGGGGTGCATGTGCAGGCACACATGACCCCAACTGCCCCTCCTTGGAATGGGACACGTGGCTGCTCCCTGATGCTGGACTGCAGGCGCCTGTGGGCCCAGATCCTCTCTGAGGCCGTGTGTGGGGGTGGGGGTCTTTGTCTGTCTGTCTGTCTGTCTGTGTGTCCTGGTGACCAGTTTTTCAGGTCCATGAGAGGAAAGCCGGCATCAGGAGTTCTCAGCCCCTGCCAGGCTCCGGTACCCGCTGAGCTGAACCAACATGAAAGGTGAGTGACCAACTCCACAGCCACGATCAGGAGCTCGGAGCCCTTTCCAGCCCCACGCCCTGCTCTCGGCAGCACCGCACTCAGACCCGAGGGCTGGCTGCTCCAGCACGAGTCTCAGCCCGCGCCATCGCCTCTGCTACCGGGCTGTCCCTCTCACCCGCCGCCGTCCGCGGTGTCCTCCTCTGTTCCCTGAAATCCCTCATATTGCTGGGCACAGAGCAGGACCTGCCAGAGGACCCAGCCCGGCCCCGGGCCCCGGCCACAGCCCCGGGCCAGGACTCCCTCCTTACCCGTCTGCAGCAAACCAGCACTGCTGTCACTGATGCCGAAAAACTTCTGTACATCCAGCAGCACTCCTGCGGACAGACGGACAGCGTCAGGAAATGGGAAGCAGCCCACGGGCCTCTCCAGGCAACTGCCCCGCATTGGGAGAGGGCCACAGCTGAAAGGCAGCCCAGGGTGTGCCCAGGCCACTGTTCTATCCCCCCCTCCTATACATAATACCACCACACACACACGCATGTGCACACACACACATGCACGTCAAACACATGCAGAAACAGTATCCCAAAGGCCCCGACTTATGCAGACACATTCACACACAGCACGCACTCCCAGGCACGGGCACATAGTCACACAGACACACAGACATGCAGGTCCGCATACATACAAACAGGAATGCCCAGAGAAATATACTCAGAGAGACGCAGATCCACACTCACAGAGGAGCCTGTGCTCACAGACACACACACACATACACACTGAGATGTACATAAAGACACCCCCACAGGCCTGCAAGCGTGTGCACATGTGTAGGGCTGCCATTCACATCACAGTCAGAGGGGCTGCGGCTGCCCAGTGCACAGCCACCCATTGGGCCTCAGTGTAACGGAAGTCCCTGGGATTGCGCATAGCAGCCCCGCTCACGGGCAAACCCCAGACATTCACAGACATCCATCTGCATCCAAAGACACATGTGCCGTGGCCTGTATATGCTCATATTCTTCCAGAGGCGTGAGCACACAGGCATGAGAATGCACGGGAACACTTCAGAGGTAGATCCGACTTTGACCCCAACTCCCTGAGGGCGGCAGGCTCCTGCTCCGCACTAGCCAGGTCTCTCCAGCCCCTCTGAGACCTTGCTAGGCCGTGGGCGGTGCGGTGGGCCCTCAGCCTACTGCAGAGATAGGAATCGGGCCCCTGACACCAGGCTCTGTTCCCTGACATCCCTCAGCTCTTTGGTGTATTTTAGGATTTCGGGGCCCTAGGACCCAAGTATCTGAGCGGTGGGGCTCTGGCCCTGCCTTGATGAGGAACAATCATTACTTTCACTGGATGATGAGATGCATGAGGGTCATACCCTGAGCTGGAAACTTGCAGCATTTTGCCAAGAAGCAGGGACTAGGAGCTCCAGTGGCGCAATCGGTCAGCACACGGCACTTATAAGAAGTGGGGACTATCTTTGTCCCCCCAACAGAGTCGAGGAGACAGAGGCTCCAGCCAGCCATGCTTGCACAGCCTGAAACGGGAGAGCTGGGACCAGAATGCCAGCCAGAGGCAGTCTGCCTTCCTACCCAGAGTCACAGAAGGGGGAAGAAACCCCCAATGGGCCCTGCAGAAATGCCCACAGGATGGGGGGAAGAGAAGAAGGCCCCCCATCCACACCTCCGAGACCTGTCAGCAGGCGAAGAAAGAGCAAAAGATCAGAGAAGTGAAGTAAGATTTATGTTCAGACTTTTACATCGGGCCCAATTGTCACAGCATCTAGGCGTACCGACCTAGATGCCTTTTCCTTCCCTTTTAATGTTTTTTTTTAAATATATTTTATTGATCTTTTACAGAGAGGAAGGGAGAGAGATAGAGAGCTAGAAAAGTCAATGAGAGAGAAACATCGACCAGCTGCCTCCTGCACACCCCCCACTGGGGATGTGCCCACAACCAACGCACATGCCCTTGACTGGAATCGAACCTGGGACCTTTCAGTCCGCAGACCGACACTCTACCACTGAGCCAAACCGGTTTCGGCCCCTTTTAATGTTTTTAACTACACGAATAAGACAGAATCATTGGAAAGAATAAATAGGTAAGCAGGTAAGAAAAGGCAATGGCTAAATAAAAAGCCTCTCTGACCACACTCATCTCCCGTGTTTGGGGACGAGGTCCCATCCCGGGTTTGGTCGGACCCTGGGCTCCTCCCAGCCCCGTGGTGCTCTGGGGCTTGGGCGCAGCCTCATTGTTTACGTTAAGCGTCACTCTGGCCTCCCACAGGGCTGCTTCCCACACTTGCTGCCCTCAGCGGGCGCCATGCTGGGTTTCACTTCTCCAGGCCCCCTACTTCCCAGTAACGCTCCGTGGGCCTCGCCTCTCAAGCAGAGGAAGTCCCAGCAGGGAAGGGCCTGGGGCAGGCGGAACTCAGGTCTGACCCAGCCAAAGGCATCTGGACACGTGAGAGCAGGGACCCCTGTCCGTGGGGCTCCGAGAGCTCTGCACCCATGACGGCCCTGCGGTCATCGTGTCCTGCCCGGCCCTCCCTCCTCACGCCCTGGGCCCACCCTCCAGCTCAGGCCTCTTCAGCTTTGGCCTCACCCTCTGAAGTTGCCCCTGAACTGGCTTCCCTGCTTCACTTTGCTTCCATCGGGGGCTCAAATCTGATTGTGCTCACCCCACGTAAAGACATTTCCCACGGCTCCCCACTGCTTCAGCAGAAAGTCCGGGCTCCTGGCTTTGGCGCCGATAAAGTCCATGACCTAGCCCCAAGCCCCCTTTTAGAACAAGTTCCTGCTTTCTCCCCCGCACCGCACGTGATCAGAGCATCACTTATGCCCCAGGTGCCCCGGCTCATCCTGACGGTCTCTCTGAATGCCCTTGCCTCATCCCATTCCCAGCCTGGCCAACTTTCTGAGTCTTCAAGGCCCAAACAATTGCTCCCTCTCCTGTGGATTCTACCAGAACCCTCAGTTGTTGGTCCTGGGGCCGCCCCACTGATGCTCACCCCACTCTGCCTGCATTAGAGCTGCTTGCACATGTGACCCTCTGTGACCCTCTGAGTTCATCACAGACAGACCCTGGATCTGGGGCTTTCTGCAGCCCCCGAGTCCAGTTCATTCCACAGCCTCTCTCTGATGTGCCCCGCTGGTAACTGACCACCCAGTATCCTGGCATCAGGGATCCCAACCCCTCCAGATGCCACCTCTGAGCTCACAGGCTAGGTGGCACCTTCCTCATCTGGCTGCATCTCTCTACCTGGCAGGAGTCTTGATAGTAAGCTTCTCCCTCTGCCCTATGAGATGGTCATTCTTTTTATTTTTATTTTTTTTTAAATATATTCTTAATTGAATTCAGAGAAGAAGGGAGAGGGGGATAGAAACATCAAGGATAGAGAAACATCAAGAATAGAGAGAATCGTTGAATGTCTGCCTCTTGCATGTTCTCCCCTGGGGACCAAGCCCACAGCCCAAGCATGTGCCCTTGACTGGATTCGAACCTGGGACCCTTCAGTCCACAGGCTGACCCTCTATCCACTGAGCCAAACCGGTTTCTACTAGAGATGGTCATTTCTGAGTTCAGTAACTACGAAGTTGGCCTCCCCTTCCCTGGGTTCCCAAACTCCACCCAGAGGGTCCTGCTCATAGTTGGTGCTTAGTCCATTTTGAATGAATCAGGGATAGAGAAAAGAAGGTTGAATTTTGAATGAATGAATGAATGAATGAATGGGGAAATGACAGACAGAGGAGGCTGACCCCTGGGGCCTAGAGGAAGGAAGGCAGATGTACAAGGTTTGCACGGAGCCCGCTGTCCCACAAATACCCAGCAAGCGTAGGGACCAGGCCAGACTGCCCATCCTCCCCAACCTCACCCCACCATTCCACCCAGAACCTTCTGGCCTTTGCCTGAAGGCCCAGGCCTGCTGTCCTCACTCACCCACCCACCCATGTGCACACTCTCAGTTTGGGGCTGGACTGGGAAGCTAGGTTGGCATGTCCGGGGGTGAAGACAGCGGGGATATGACGCGTCACAGGAAGAAAGCTTGCAGGACAGCCAGTGGGCAGCTGGGCAGGGCTGCCCGGGAAGCCTGTCCCTCCTCACCTGCGATGACGAACCAGTTCATGTAGTTGAGGAGGTTGATGTAGCAGAGCACCGCGGCAGCCACATACGCTCTCCAGCGGGGCAGGCTCCAGGGGGCAGGCGTGGCGGGAGGAGGACACTGACCTGAGCCAGAGGCCCCTGAGTGCCCGCCTGACCCCGGGGACCTCTCAGGCCCCTCTGGCCCCGGCTCCTGGAGCTCCGCAGACATGCCCCACAACCTTGCTGGCCTGCAGCTCCTGTCCTAGGAGGCATACAGCTCTGCACCGAGTCACTTCCTGTGGGTTCCAGCCGCCCAACCTCAAAGCAGCTGCCCTAACTGCTTGAGCATCTTATCACAGGTTCCTGCTGAGCCCACCACAGCCTCGGTGGTGAGATTTCACCATCCCCTGCCCCAGAGGCTGCTAGAGGGGAAGGGGGCTCCTGGGCAACTGAATGCCATGGCCATGGCCCTGCTGATGTTGTAGTCTGCGGGCGTTGATCTAGTCTGCGGCTGTGGTGGCTGCCCTGACTCTCGTGAAGAAGAGAAGCCTCACGGGACAGGAAACAAGATGAAACTCCTAGATGTGGGAGGATCTGGCTGCCCACACGAGAGATGTGAACCAGGGACTTGCATCCGGATCAAATCAGCCCAGAGAGCAGCATTGGGCAGCACCTACTCCTGAGTGATGCCCCCCTGGAGAGACAAGGATGCAGATGGGCTGGCTGCAGGAAGACAACCTGTGGGCAAAACTCACCAATGGATAAAAAATCTAGGGGGCCCTAACCTGTTTGGCTCAGTGAGTGGAGCATCAGCCTGCGGACTGAAGGGTCCCAGGTTCGATTCCAGTCAAGGGCTGTACTTGGTTGCAGGCACATTCTCAGTGGGAGGTGTGCAGGAGGCAGCTATTTGATGTTTCTCTCTCATCAATGTTTCTAACTCTCTCTTCCTTTCTCTCTGTAAAAAAATCAATAAAATACATTTTTAAAAATCTAGGGGGAAATACTTTTAAACAATTTTTTTAATTTTTCATTTACACTTAATATTCAATATTTGTTTCAAATGTACAACCCAGTAATTAGACATTTAGATAACTTACAAAATGATCACCCCAATAAATCTAGTACCCATCTGACACCATACATACTTATTATAATACAATACTAGAGGCCCAGTGTATGAAATTTTTGCACGGGTAGGTCCCTATTGGCTGCTGGCTGCAGGCCGGGGCCTCCCTTCTCAAGGTTGGCTGACCAGCCCCACCCCCTGGTCGAACTCAGGTTGAACTCCTGGTAGAGGGGACAATTTGCATATTAGGCTTTTATTATACAGGATTATTGACTATTTTCCCTATACTGAACTTTCCATCCCCATGACTGTTTTGTAATTACTAATTTGTACTTCTTAATCCCTCCCCCTCTTTCACATATCCTCCCTCTGCCCTTCCCATCTGGCAACCAATGAGTTTGTTTCTGTTTTGTGTTCATTTATTTTGTTTCTTAGATTCCACATTAAGTGAAATTACTTGGCATTTGTCTTTCTCTGTCTGACTTATTTCACTCAGCACACTACCCTCGAGGTTCAACTTGCAGACGGTAAGATTTTGTTCTTTTTTATGGCTGAGTCATATTCCATCATATATCTGCACCACTTCTTGTGCAGGGTCATTCTATATCTCTTGTTATAGCCTTTATTTTAAAATCTACTTTGTCTGGTATAAGTATTCCCTGGCTTTGTTTATTTGTTTATTTGTGCCCTTTTTCATGAAATATCTTTTTCCATCCCTTTACTTTTAGTCTGGGTGTGTGTCTTTCCATCTGAAGTCTCTTATCGAGAGCATATATAATAGTCTTGTTTCATTTCCCATTCAGCCATCCTATGTCTTTTGATTGAAGCTTTTAATTCATTTGTATTTAAAATAATTGTTGCCCTAACCAGTTTGGCTCAATGGATAGAGCATCAGCTTGCAGATTCAACAGTCCCAAGTTTGATTCCGGTCAAGGACATGTACCTTGGTTGCGGGCACATGCCCAGTAGGGAGTGTGCAGGAGGCAACTGATCAATGTTTCTCTCTCATCTATGTTTCTAACTCTCTATCCATCTCCCTTCCTCTCTGTAAAATATCAACTAAATACATTTTTAATAAGTAATTGTTGATAGATACATAGTTGTTGCCAATTTATTATTCATATTTTTTCTTTTTTTTTCTTCTCTATCCTAAAGAAATATGTAACTTTTTTAAAAAAAAATTTTGTGATACTGGTTTGGTGGTGAAGAACTTTTAGCTTTTTCTTTTTTGGGAAGCTTTTTATTTGTCCTTTGATTCTAAATGATAGCCTTCATGGGTAAAGTAATCTTGGTTGTAAGTCATTGTTTTCTTTCCCATAATCAAAACTTTATTGAAAAACTAACACCAAAATAGGACATCACTGTTGTATAGTACATACAAAATTAAATGAAATTACATTATCTTGGTAGAGTAGCTAGAGTTACTGAACTGCTAAGGCTTTCAGTGATGGAACACCAATGCAAGACGTTGTGTGGATCAAAAACTATGTACATCTACACAATGGAATACTCTGCTGCCATAAAAAAGAAGGAATTCTTACCATTTGCAGCAACCTGGATGGAATTGGAGAAAATCATGCTGAGTGAAATAAGACAGTCAATGAAAGAAAAACACCACATAAACTCACTCATTTATGGATAATAAAGAACATTATAAACTGATGAACAAAAAGATAGATACAGAGACAGTAAAGCAACAAACAGACTGTCAAATTACAGTGGGGAGGATAGGGAAATATGGGGGAGATAAGAGATCAACCGAAGGACTTGTATGCATGCATATAAGCAAAACCAATGGACCAAAAACTCTGGGGGGAGGGCATGTATGGGAGTGGGGGAGGGCAATGGAAAGATATGTACACATATAATACATTAATAAAAAAATGAAATAATAAAGCATAAAAGAAAAAAGAAAGAAAAAAAGACGTTGTGTGTGCCGAAACCAGTTTGACTCAGTGGATAGAGCATCGGACTACGAACTGAAAGGTCCCAGGTTCGATTCCGATCAAGGGCATGTACCTTGGTTGCAGGCACATCCCCAGTTGGGGGTGTGCAAGAGGCAGCTGGTCGATGTTTCTCTCTCATCGACGTTTCTAACTCTCTATCCCTCTCAATTCCTCTCTGTGTAAAATCAATAAAAGAACATTTAAAAAAAAAAAAAGACATTGTGTGGATCATTAGTGTAGGTTTCTTCAATGAGCACCCTTCCGTGAGTCTAGCCTTTCTTCCTGGCAGGTGACATAACACTGTTGAACAACCTACATAAAGAGCCACCATCTTGCCCTAACCGGTTTGGCTCAGTGGATAGAGCGTTGGCCTGTGGACTCAAGGGTCCCAGGTTCGATTCCGGTCCACGGCATGTATCTTGGTTGTGGGCACATCCCCAATGGGGGGTGTGCAGGAGGCAGCTGATCGATGTTTCTCTCTCATCGATGTTTCTAGTTCTCTGTCCCTCTCCCTTCCTCTCTGTAAAAAAAAAAAACCAACAATAAAATATATTTTTTAAAAGAAAAAAAAAAGAACCACCATCTGAGCATGGCTGAAAACCATGATGATGTTGTAGCAACTCTTGGCTTGCTCTTGGCATGTCACTGGAAGGGATGTGATCCACTAGCCAAGACTATAGGGCTGATCCCACGGAGTAGGATTTGCCTTAGCAGAATTCTGGTGCCTGCTGAGCCTGCCTTTGGATGTGTCATTTGGAGGTGGTTGGGTGATGCTCTCATGTGGTCTAAAGCTGGCCACCAGGTGTACTGGAGCCTCTGGGGGGTTGCAGGCCAAAGTCAGCTGCTGCTTGTACCATGCATAGGGCCACCTGGTATGAGTTGCAAAGGGATCTGCAGATGGTTGTCACTCGTGCTGGGAAAGGCCAAGCTGTGACCTGAGGCCAGCTGCCACTCGTGCTGGCTTAGAGTTGTTTAGCAAGAATACAGAGCACACAGAGGTCAGATGCTACTGGTTAGGGGTTTGTAAACCTTTGCGAGATTTTAGGAAAGTCCAAAACATGTGTCAAGATAGACTGTTAGTATGGAAAAGCCACTGGAAAGCTTAGGTGGGCCACAGGTTGAGTGGGCAGGGTCTCATGGAATCACCAGGGCTGGGTAAATAGTGTTAGCCAGATTGATGGATTTGGCACCCACCATGGCACCCACTCAGATATGGCACCCACCGCCAGCTCTGTGGGGGAAGGGCTCAGCAAAGAAACAATGGCTTCTGCCAGCATCTCTGTCAGGGAGAAAGCTGCCCTTCCAGCCCTTGCTGCAAAGCCAGACAATTCAGTTACTCCCCTTATGTTCCTGGCAGCTTTTGAGCTGCTGTGCCAGTGCTAGAGTTCAGAGTGAGTCTGTGCATGGGCCCTTTAAGAGAAATGCCTGGGCCCTTGCTGGTTTGGCTCAGCGGATAGAGTGTTGGCCTGTGGACTGAAAGGTCCTAGGTTTGATTCCTGTCAATGGCACATGCCCGGGGAAGTGGGCTTGATCCCCAGTAGGGGGTATGTGCAGGAGGCAGCCAATCCATAATTCTCTCTCATCATTGATGTTTCTGCCTCTCTCTCCCTCTCCTTTCCTCTTTGAAATCAATAAAAAATATATATTTTAAAACAAAACAAATACAAGAAAAACTTAGGAGTTGTTCCATCATAAGAGTGACTGAGCCACCACACTCCGAGGAAACGAAGTGTAATTCGAGCCTTGTTGTTGGAAGGTTTTTTATACAAGATCCTGGGGTGGGTTACTGAGGAGGAAAGGAAACATTGAGGTTCTGGATGCATCAGGAGGCCTCAGATGCCAGAAACTGTTCTAACCCAGGGCCCCTGAAGCGAGGAGGCGCCCTAGCTTGTGGAAAGTGGAAAGGAAGGAGCACTGCTGAACACGGGGAGTTGCAAGCGTGGGATCTCAAGGCCAGAGGGACTGACTGGGTACCAGAGTTTACAGCACTTTTTTCAAAAAAAGACACATCCTTCACCAGCAAGTCCTGTGGACTAGGCTTCAATAGCGACACCATGTGGTCATAAGAAGGAACTGCAGTCATGAACCATTCCAGGCGTGGTATCAGCCCTCCAAGTTCCAGGATAATTCAGGGTGGTCTCAAGATACTGGATTCCTGGCTAAGAAGACACGTGCAGGCATGAGCGGTTAATTGGGGGAATAAGACCATATTGCATACCACGTTGTGGAAAAGACCATATGACCATACAGGGTGGGGCAAAAGTAAGCTTACAGTTGTTCGTATGGAAAATAATACAATAATCCTATATAATAAAGAGCCAATATGCAAATGGTCATCACACCCAAGTCCCCTGCCTCGGCGCCAGGTGGGGGACCTGAGGCCACGCCCCCTACCCCAGCACTGGGTGCTAGGGGACTGGAAGTGGCGCCCCCCTATCCTGTGGGGCTTGATGGGGGTAGGGCTGGCCGGGTCTGATTTCAAGACACATGTGGGGACTTGACTCTGGATCCCAGCAGTGCACCCCAGACTCTGACAAGAGGGAGATTTTCATATACATTTTACTAATTTTCTTTCCTCTCTGACACTTCTATTATAGAGAAAGGGCAAAGAGCAACATTAAAATATTGCCTCTAGCCGAGACCGGTTTGGCTCAATGGATAGAGTGTCGGCTTGGGGACTGAAGGGTCCCGGGTTCGATTCCAGTCAGGGGCATGTGCCTTGGTTGCGGGCATATCCCCAGTGGGGGGTGTGCAAGAGGCAGCTGATCGATGACTCTCTCTCATCGATGTTTCTAACTCTCTATCTCTCTCCCTTCTTCTCTGTACAAAATCAATAAAATATATTTAAATATATATATATATATAATATTTTAAAAATAAATAAATAAATAAATAAATAAAATATTGCCTCTAATTAATTCCCTTTTAATGTGCATGAATTTTGTGCACCGGGCCACTCGTTAATAAATAATAACGCAAGAATGAACTCTGTGCTCCACACACTCAGAACTGTAGACCTACTTCCGCCCCCACCCTGTGTTTACAGAGCTTCTGCCCCTGGCAAGGCGTGGGAGGGCATATCCCGAAGGGTTTACAGCAGTGCTTACCTCAGATCACAGGATTGCAGGTAATTCCTGGCATTTCTTTTCTCCGTTCTTTAATTGCCAGTAATAACAACAGCAAATGCCAACATGGCACTTCCCACGTGCTGAGGAAACTGAGGCACAGAGCGGCTCAATAGCGGCTCCCTCTGGCTCTGCACACTGTGCTCCTACCCTCTTTCCCACAGGCCCTTCCTGTCCTATTTGTGTGCGCTAGTTTCTCTGCAGCGCCTCGCTTATGTAATATGTAAACGAAGAAAACCCAGTGGCAGGTATAGTTTTTACCATCACACGAAATAGTGATGCTACCAGACAAAACAAAAGAAGTGTGGCTGTGTGTCACACCTGTGGCTGCCGGTCAGGGCCGCCAGTGCCCGTGGTCAGGACTGTTCTGGCCGGTTTGGCTCAGTGGATAGAGCATCAGCCTGCAGACTGAAGGGTCTCGAGGTCGATTCTGATCAAGGACACATGCTTGGGTTGTGGGCTCAATCCCCAGTGGGGGGTGTGCAGGAGGCAGCTGATCGATGATTCTCTCATCATTGATGTTTCTATTGTATCTCTCTTTCCCTCTCCCTTTCTCTCTAAAATCAATGTGTGTGTGTGTGTGTGTGTGTGTGTGTGTGTTCTATATTTTTAAATGTATTTTATTGATTTTTTTACAGAGGGGAAAGGAGAGGGATAGAGAGTTAGAAACATCCATCAGCTGCCTCCTGTACACCCCCTACTGGGAATGTGTCTGAAACTAAGGTACATGCCCTTGACCAGATTCGAACCTGGGACCCTTCAGTCCACAGGCTGACGCTCTATCCACTGAGCCAAACCGGTCAAGGCTATATATGTTTTTTTTAATAAAAGAAAAAGAAAGGTCGGGACTGTGTGCCTACAGAGGCCCTTTTGACCTTTTTTTTTTTTTTTTTTTTTTAATATATTTTATTGATTTTTACAGAGAGGAAGGGAGAGGGATAGAGAGCCAGAAACGTCGATGAGAGAGAAACATCGACCAACTGCCTCCTGCACACCCCCCACCGGGGATGTGCCCACAACCAAGGTACATGCCCTTGACCGGAATCGAACCTGGGACCTTTCAGTCCGCAGGCTGACGCTCTATCCACTGAGCCAAACCGGTTAGGGCAGTGGGTAGCAATTTTGAAAAGTGCTCCTTTCCCTTGGCATCGACTAACACAGGGACTCTCAGTTAACAGGGACCTCGCCCAGGGGAGTGCTGCGCCTGGACCAGGAAAGGGGTATGGATGAGGGAGGCTGGCCAACTGAAGAAATGATGGGGAAAGAGAAGCAAAGGAAGAAAGGGGAAGAAGTGGGCAGAGGTGGATGAGGAGGAGGGACAGAATGTTCTAAACGCTCCTCACCCCTGGCTCTCCCAGCCCCCTGAGCTTTCAAAACACCATCCATCGGCTTCAGGAAACCACTTCCTACTGGTGTTTCCCAACTCCACTCAGTACTCACCCCTCCCAGAAGCCCGTGCCCGACGCCCGGCCCAGGGTTTGTCTGTATCGTGATCCTGACTGCTCGCATTGAAATCTTCTGTCTGCCCACGGCTCAGCGAGCCCCTTACGGGAAAGGCAGTGCGTGTGCCCTCTCTGCCTCCCCAGGAGGCCGGCTCCCGCCCTGCCCAACAGGAAGACACAGTGGATGTTCTGAAGGATAAGATGGTAGACTCTGGATTTCAGCAAAGATGTTTCTGTCACGCCAGCCAGCCCTTACCAGCAGAAGCATAAGGACTCGACCCGTTTGGGGAGACATGAGCCCGCACACTGCTTGTGGGACCGTGCCAAGGGAGACCTGCGTGTGTGTACACGGAACGCTCTCTCTGCAGAGAGGGCTGCGGGAGCGTCAGGAACCTCGGGAAGGCACTCCTGGAGGTGGGTGCGCAGCTCCCTCCGCTCTGGCCTGGGCTGGCGTCTGAGGAGCAGAGCAGGGCCTGGGGGTGAATGGAGTCGTTCAGGGCCTCTCTCTGCCCTCCAGTCTGGGGAGCCAGCTGCTCCAGCCACGCTGGGGACCCTGGCGCGCGCTCTCTCTCTCTCTCTCTCTCTCTCTCTCTCTCTCTCTCTCTCTCTCTCTCTCTTTTGGGCTAATTATTTTCCAGGGAACAAGCAAATAGACGAATAGACAGCAGCTGTATTTCTCACGTATCTAAGCATATCTGGAAGCTACAGGCTGACCGAGCTGAAGCTCAAGCTTGAGTCTTCCCTCCCAATGAAAAGATTTGGAAACCAGGGGCCACAGGCTCAGGTTCTAGTCCCGGCTCCAGCCCCAGGTGCTCCAAGCTCTAGCTGCAACCTCATGTCACCAGAGAGAAGAGGGAGTCCCTGGCTCTCGGCTCCATGTGGGGCTCCCCCACCATCAAGCCCTGGAGAGATGAGGCCCTCACAGCTGCCCAAGAGAGCAGACTGGAGAAGGGGAAAGAATAGTCTTTCCAACAACCCAGGCTGGGGAGCTGGATTACCACGTGCACAGTAATGAGGTGGGACCCTTACCTCACAGCACATACAGAAGTTAACTCAAGCCCGGCCACCACCATGGCTCAGTGGTTGAGCGTCAACCTATGAACCAGGAAGCTACGGTTCGATTCCTGGTCAGGGCACATGCCCGGGTTGCGGGCTGGATCCCCAGTGTGGGGCGTACAGGAGACATTGATCAATGATTTTCTCTCATTTGATGTTTCTATCTATCCCTCTCCCTTCCTCTCTGAAATCAATAAAATATATTTTTTAATTAACTCAACATGGATCAAAGATTTAAATGTAAGAGTTAAAAATATAGCATAGTGGAGGGTCTACTTACCAAGTGTCTCTCACTGTTGGCAAAATGGTGCTGGCTGCTGGTGGGGGTAGCCAGTTCCCCCAACCTGGGCCTTTCTTTCTTTCTTTCTTTCTTTCTTTCTTTCTTTCTTTCTTTCTTTCTCTTTCTTTCTTCCTTTCTCTTTTTTCACACCTAGAGTTTGTTGATAGTGACCACATAAAGTAGGTGCTATTTCCTCAGTGGGGATACATTACAGAAAGGCACTATAGAATTTTTTTAATTTGTTTGTGTAATCTCAGAAGGTTTGTTGTCACCTTGACTGGATGAGAATTTTAAAACTTTTGGAGTAAGATTCCCTTTTTTAAAAGATACTCTTTTTTAATTGATTTCAGAGAGAGGAAGAGAGAGAGAGAGAGAGAGAGAGAGAGAGAGAGAGAGAGAGAGAGAGAGAGAAACATCAATAATGAGAGAGAATCATTGACCGGCTGCCTCCTGTACACCCCACACTGGGGACTGAGCCTGCAACCCAGGTATGTGCCCTGACCAGGAATCGAACGGTGACCTCCTGGTTCACAGGTCGATGCTCAACAGTGAGCCACACCGGCCAGGTTGGAGTGGTATTTCTAACAGTGATTGAATTTCCTTCTTTTTATTTTTTTAAATACATTTTTATTGATTTCAGAAGGGAAGGGAGAGGAAGAGAGAGAAACATCAATCATGAGAGAGAATCACTGAGTGGCTGCCTCCTGCACACCCCCTACTGGGGACTGAGCCCACAACCCAGGCATGTGCCCTTGACTAGAATCAAATCTGGGACCCTTCAGTCTGCAGGCTGACACTCTATCCACTGAGCCAAACTGCTATGGCGTGACTGAATTCCTTTTAGTTATTTATAACGTAGGCAGTTAGGCAAATCTGACCAGAACCAGGACAATGGGCCAGGTACAGAAGGTCATCAATTACAGGGTGGGACCTCTCCCCAGGGTGACTTTTCCTCCCTTAGCATCTCGCTGGTCACGCAGTGTGGACCTGAGCTTTCCTCCCTAGAGACAACACCTGTGCTGCGGCCGTACTTCAGCTCCAGGCTCCGATAAGCAACCAAACCAGCCACCGCTGACATCAGGACAGCTGCCTGGAATGATGACCCCCTTGCCCGGCCAGCGTGGGTCAATGGTTGAGCATTGACCTATGAACCAGGAGGTCATGGTTCAATTCCCAGTCAGGGCGCATGCCTGGGTTGCAGGCTGGATCCCCAGTGTGGGATGTGCAGGAAGCAGCTGATCAATGATTCTCTCTCATCATTGATGTTTCTCTCTCTCTCTCCCTCTCCCTTCCTCTATGAAATCAATAAAAAAAAAATTTTTTTAAATAATAATAATAATAATGGCCCTCTGCCCTGGTGCAGCCAATCAACCAGTGGAGACCACAACCCTGAATGGACACACCTGAGAACCTGCCCAATATTCTATTAAGATTCTGTCCTGAGCTGAAATAGGTTTGGTTCAGTGGATAGAGCATCAGCCTGCGGACTAAAGGATCCCATGTTCGATTCCAGTCCAGGGCACATACCTTGGATGCGGGCACATCCCCAGTAGGGTGTGTGCAGGAGGCAGCTGATCGATGTTTCTCTCTCATCAATGTTTCTAACTCTCTATCCCTCTCTCTTCCTCTCTGCAAAAAAATCAATAAAATAGCTGAAACCGGTTTAGCTCAGTGGATAGAGCATTGGCCTGCACACTGAAAGGTCCCGGGTTCGATTCCGGTCAAGGGCATGTACATTGGTTGCGGGCACATTCCCAGTAATGGGTGTGCAGGAGGCAGCTGGTCAATATTTCTCTCTCATCGGTGTTTCTCGCTCTCTATCCCTCTCTCTTCCTCTCTGTAAAAAAATCAATAAAATATATATATTTTTTAAAGTCAATAAAATATATAGTTTTAAAAAGATCCTTTCCTGGGACCTCCCCTAAAATCTCAGCCCTTAAAACCAGGAGGACAGAGGACGAGGGCACACTCCCCCAGGGGAGCACCCCTGGGCCTTCCTCCATTCTCCCCCCCCTTCCTCCTCCTCCCCCTCCCCCCCACGCTCACTTAGGCCTTTCTACAGGGTTGACTGAGTGTCCTGGGGACATAGCCACTAGCTCCCCACAGAGTGGCCAGTCCAGGAGACCAAGACCAAAAACTACAATGGCTTTTATGGCCTTGCCTTGTCAATCACTTACCAAAACCTCCACCACATTCCATTGGTCACACAGACCCGCTGAGTCCCTGGGGAGGGTACCACACAAAGGCAGGGATATTAGGAGGCAGGGTCCATGGGGGGTCATCTTAGAGACTCATTTCCCCTTTTTCCTGGAGGGCACCACCCGAGCCCATCCCATCCTTCCTCACACACACCCCCAACCACAGTCACCATCATCCCCTAGAACCTCATCCTCTTATCCTGCTCTCTGCCTCCCCTAATCTGACCAACTTCCTGCCCTCATCCTCCGAGCCTCGCAGTCTACCAGCTCCAAAGTGCCCTCCGCTCTCACACGCTTCTCTCTCACACCCCTTTCCCCCTCTTAGGCCCCGGTGAGCCTCACCATCACTGGACTACATGGCTTTCCAGGCAAAGCTGCAGCAGGATGGTGCTTGCTTTGTTTCCCCTCTTTACCCCTCTCTTCTCAAGACCCCAGGGTTGCTGGGTGTCCTTTTTGCTCCCCATGGCCACTGTGAAGCCATTTTCCTCCCTTGTCTTTCAAAAGCCCCGATCCTGTGACACTGATGGCATCGGACCCAGCCATGTGTGAACCCGCCTTGCGTTCCCCTCATTCAGCAGAGCGGTTGATGCCTGGCTCAGCCTTTCTGTCCTCCCTGCTCCTGGCGCCCTCGGGTGACTGCACCCCCACGCAGATGCCCCTGGTTCCTCCACTTCTCAGAGGGGAGTCGTGCTCACCCCAGCCATGGTTTCCGCGCTGTCATCACTGGCATCAAGCACCACCTTGAAATCGTGACCTAAAAGTTCCCCTTGCTCAGCCCTGGCTGGGCAGCTCAGTGGGACAGAGGCTCACCAAGGTCACAGGTTTGATCTCCCAGCAGGGCACACGCAAGAATCAGCCAGTGAACGCATAAATACGCAGAACAGCACATCCACGTTTCTCTCTTCCATCCCCTTCTCTCTCAAATAAATAAATGAGCCCTAACTAGTTTGAATCAGTGGATGGAGCGTCGGCCTGCGGACTGAAGGGACCCGGGTTCCATTCAGGTCAAGAGCATGCACCTTGGTTACCGGCACATCCCCGGTCGGAGGTGTGCAGGAGGCAACTGGTCCATGTTTCTCTCTCATCAATGTTTCTGACTCTCTATCCCTCTCCCTTCTTCTCTGTGGGAAATTAATAAAATATATTTTTAAGATAAATACATTTTTAAAAGAAAAAGAAAATTCCCTTTCTTATTAATGTTTATTGCATGTGATTATATTTTAAATTGTTTTTCTAGAAATATTAATGTTTATTGCATGTAAATGGCTAATTATTTTGTATCTACAATCTGATAATAGATTTATGTTGTATGTTGGAAAAAATAAAAAATATCCTTTTTTTATTTTATTTAATGGTATGAGCGTTTATTTCAATAACGCCGGCAGTACGAGAGAGCAGCAGGTCATCCACAAAAATCTGCTTTGCACCCCCCACAAGCAAGCTGCTTATAAAGAGTAAGACAAAAAAAAAAAAAAATGACATGGGAAAGTAGGAATTACAGGCATGGGGAAGTAGGCAAGGTGGGCTGGGGTTGGGGCAGGACTCAATTGTTTGGGCAACAAGGTTGTTAATCTCCCATGATAATAGGCAGATCTTATCTGAAGGGACCACATTCCAAGGTTGACTCCCAGGTTGAGGGGGATGGGGGGGGGGGGGGGGGGGATACAACTCCCAGCCAGGTTAGCAGGACCTTTCTTTATTCAGAACCAGGCAATCATGGTTAACAGAACATGATTAATGTTCTTTATAACTATAGCTAGTCCTCAATATTCTGTTTTTGCCCCTAATATCTCCTCACTGCTATTTCTATCATCTCATATCTAGTCCAAGCCACCATCGTCCCTCGGCCTGGACCACTGCAGTGGGATGCTGACCAGCCCTCTCAGCAGGATTCCCCATCAGCCCATAAGCCACAGAGCAGCCAAGTGATCTTCCTAAAATGTACATCAGATAAAGCCCCTATTAAAGCACTCTGGGGCTGGGGGTGGGGGAGGAAAGGGGAGGGACGCCAAACTCTCCACAGGCTTTGCACCACTCTTTTTGGAGTAAAACCGAAGCCCTTCAGGCCAGATCTGCCTTGGCCTCCCATCTCTTGTCACCCTCCCGCTTGCTCACTCCATTACAGTCACACTGCTTGCTCCGTTTCTCAAACATGAGCGCTCATCCCCATTCAGGGACGCAAACAGTCCTCTGCCTGCAATGCTGCTCCTTGAGGTTTTTGCACAAGGGGCTTCCTCTTATTCGGGTAACAGCTTAAATGTCACCTCCTCCAAGAAGCCCTCCATGACCAGTTTGCCTCCCAGCATCTGTGATCTGAATGTCCCAGCTCCATACTTTAATGTTCTGCATAGCTCTTTTTTTAAATTTCTTTATTGATTAAGGTATCACATATTTGTTCTCAACCCCCCATTCCAATCCCCCACCCCCATCCCCCATACATGCCCCCAGCCCCCTATTGTTCTGGACCACTGGTTAGGCTCATATGTATGCATGTAAGTCCTTTGGTTGATCTCTCCCTTTTATCCCCACCCTCCCTCTGAGGTCCAACAGTCTGACCCATGGCTCCTTATCTCTGGGTCTGTTCTTGTTCATCAGTCTATGTTGTTCACCATTTCCCCCAGATGAGTGAGATCATGTCCTACTGAAAATATACTTATAAGAATAAAAAAATGAGACAAGCAATAATCGTTATGCTGAAAGGCATATGAATCAGTCTATAGAGAGTTTCTTTCTGGGCCACCAGTTCTTTTTGAGACCCTGCATAGCTCTTAATCAACTGATAGTTTTCTTGTTTTTCTTTTCCTTCTCCCCTACTGCCTATCTCAGTAACTGCTGTATCACCGTGCCATCGTCCCTGGCACTCAGGCCGTCTTCATTTACATTTTAAAAAGGAAAAGAATGAATGCCTGTGTGACCTACTTTAGGAAATGAAGTTATGTGAGGACAAGCTGATTGTGAAAACCAACCAGCATTCAAGGGGAGTCAGAGTTATAATGATCAGTGACCACCAGATGTCGCTAAAGACTAAGATGAGAGCCTTATTCGCTAAGCTGCGGTTCTATGGCAGGGCCCACGTGGCAAACGGGCAGCTCACCGCTGAGAACGCTTGGAGTCAGCACATGCCTAAGGGGGACCCTGAATAGGGTGCCTCCCGTGACCCCATCAGTTGGGCAGAGGACCTGGGGCTAGGCCTGGGTTGTCTCTGTGGCTGGGCCTCAGCCTTCCCATCTGTCTATTGGGTATAGATAGACTTATTGTCCAGGTTCTTCTGGTTCAGATTCTTCCTGTGGCAGAATCGTGGTGGGAGGAAGGTGAGCTAAAAAGGGTCCCCTTTTCTCTTCTCTTGTATTTTCAGGGACCCTTCCTTTGGGGCGAGGACTGGGTGCACTCCCGTTGTCCAAGCATTCAACGAGAAGTCGCCTCTGGGAGGGGGTAGCATTATCGTTATGCCTGCGATGAGGTTGAAACAATCATTTCACAGAATTCCTCTTACGAGGGTTGAGGAGGTGAGGTCCTGGAGGAGGAGGGAAAATGTATTTTTCTAAACAAGCTAATGTTAAAACTGTTGTTAGCTAAGGATTCAATGAAAATAAGACACCAGCCCTAGTCCGTCTGGCTCAATGGATAGAACATCAGACCACAGAATGAAGTTCTATTCCAGGCAAGAGTATGATCTCGGCTGCAGACTCGATCCCTGACCCTGGCCCCAGGTGTGTGCAGGAGGCAACCAATAAATATGTCTCCCACATCCATGTTTCTCTCTCTCTCTCTCTCTGCCTCTCCTCCTCCCTTCTACTCTCTTTAAAAATCAATGGAGGCCCTAGATAGTTTGGCTCAGTGGACCGAGCATCAGCCCACAAATTGAAGGGTCCCAGGTTCGATTCTGGTCAAGGGCATGTACTTTGGTTGCAGGCTCCTACCTGCCCCAGGCCCTGGTCGGGGCTCATGCAGGAGGCAACCAATCAATGTGCTTCTCTCACATCAATGTTTCTCTCTCTCTTTCCCTTTCTCTTTCACTCTCCCTAGAAATCCATGAAAAAATATCCTCGGGTGAGGATTAAAAAAATTGTTTTTAATCAGTGGAAAAAATATCCTTAGGTGAGCATTTAACAACAGTAACAAAAACATAAAAGAGACCACCAGCTAGGTTTGCCAGGCGGCCAGAGTTCGCAGGCCCCAATGCAGAGGAAATGCTGACAAGCAACAGGAAGAAGCACAGATCTGTCCAGCGTCTTCTCTCAGGTTATACATGCACGCAAACTGCTCCGCCTGAATTCAAGGGAGAGAGGAAGACGAGGGAGGGGACAAAGCCCAAATCTTCAGTAAGAATGAATTTTAGGGATCCTTCCCCCTTCCCCACGTGGGGGTCTATTCTGTGGGAGTCTGTACTTGTCCTTGAATAAATCTCCACCTTTGCAATACGAGAGGGGGGGGGGGGGGGGGGGAATTTTACTGCACACCTCAAAGTGGTCAAATTGCCAAAAGTGAGAGGGTTGCACCTCTTGCTAGAACCCTCATCCTTGTCCCCATTCCACCCTAAACGAGAAAGGGGGCACCTTTCTGGGGGCACATTCAGGCCCAGGGCTAGTGAAAGACTTGGGAGCAGAGCCTCACTCAGGTCCTTGTCAAATACTCAAGGGCAAGCAGGGGTGGAGTTTCCTTCCCACACAGGAGCCCCAGCCCAGGTGGCAGACCTCTTTTGGGGAGTAGACCCCAAATCAAAAGGCAGAATAAAATAAAGATGAATTTGCAAGCGTGCAGATATATACATATATACGGTATGCACGTATATCGTCTTTATTGAGATAATCTACATGCCATACAATTCATTCATTGAAATTGTACGTCAATGGTTTTTAGTATATTCAGAGTTGTGCAACTATGACCACAATCAACTTTAAAACATTTATCACCACATATGGAATTCCTATATCCAGCAGCAGCAGCTCCCTGTTTCCCCCCAACTTCTCCCTTCTTCCCTCACCCCCATCCCACCCCAGCTCTGGTTACCACCAGTCTGCTTTCTGTCTCTATGGACTTGCCTGTTCTGGACCCTTCATATAAATAGAATCATTCAATATGTGGCCTGTTGTGCCTGGCTTCTTTCACTTAGCATGCTTTCAAGGGTCAGTCATGTGTGGAATATGCCAGTACTTCATTCCTTTCTATGGCTGAATGATATTTCGTTGCATGAATACACTACACTTTGTTTATCCATCAATCAGTTGATAGACATTTGAGTTGTTTTCACCTTTGGCTATCAAGAGTTAACACTGCTGCCAAAACTGGCTTGGCTCAGTGGATAGAGCATCAGCCTGTGGACAGAAAGGTCCCAGGTTCGATTCCGGTTAAGGTCATGTACATTGGTTGCGGGCACATCCCCGGTGGGGGGTGTGCAGGAGGCAGCTGACCAATGTTTCTCTCTCATCAATGTTTGTTTTTTTTATTTTTTAATATATCTTATTGATTTTTTTCACAGAGAGCAAGAGAGAGGGATAGAGAGTTAGAAACACTGATGAGAGAGAATCATCAATCAGCTGCCTCTTGCACACCCCCCACTGGGGATGTGCCCGCAACCAAGGTACATGCCCCCAACCTGAATCTAACCTGGGACCTTTCAGTCCGCAGGCCAACGCTCTATCCATTGAGCCAAACCGGTTTCGGCTCAACAATGTTTCTGACTCTCTATCCCTCTCTCTTCCTCTCTGTAAAAAATCAATAAGATATATTTAAAAAAAGAGTAACACTGCTATGAACATGCATGTATGAGTTTTTGTGTGAACCTATATTCTCAACATATTGGGTATATTCCTAGAAGTGGAATTGCTGGGTCAAATGGTAACTCCATGCTAAACCACTTGAGGACCTGCCAGACTGTTATCCAAGGCGGCTGCACCATTTTGCTTCACACGGGAACGTGTGAAGGCTTCAATGTCTCCGCATCCTCTGCAGACACTGGCTGTGTCTTTGGCTCTATCTATCCTAGTGGGTGGGAAGTGGCATCTCATTGTGGCTTGACTGGCGTTTTCTTCATGACCGATGATGTTGAACATCTTTTCACGTGGTAATAGGCCATTTGTATATCTTCTTCAAACACTGTCTATTCAAATCCCTGGCCTATTTTGGAATTGGGTCATTTGCCTTTTTAATGTTGAGTCATAAGAGTTCTTTGTATATTCTAAATACAAATTCCCCATAATTTGCAAACATTTTCTCCCACAGGTTGTCTTTACTTTCTTGATATTTGCTTTATCTGTTTTATGGATATGATTAGAGTTCTGAGAATTGTTTAAAAATGTTTTTATTGATTTCAGAGAGGAAGGGAGAGGGAGAGATAGACACATCAATGATGAGAGAATAATTATTAATAATTGGCTGCCTCCTGCACGCCCCACATTGGAGATCAAGCCTGCAACCCAGACATGTGCCCCAACAGGGAATCTAACTGTGGCCTCCTAGTTCATAGGTTGACATTCAACCACTGAGCCACTGACTGGGCTCTGAGAATTGTTTTATCTTAGCACGTTGTTCCTATAATCATGATGTAGACGCTCTTGTTTTCCCTCACAAATATTCTTGGCCTTAAATAATATTTTGTTTGCTCTCTGTATAGATACACCAGCTTTCTTTGGGTTAGTGTTTTTTATCCATTTACTTTCAAACTCCCATATCCTTGTTTTAGGTGTTTCTTTGGTAAACAGCATGAATCTGGACTCTTTTTCAAATTCAACCTGACATCCAATTTGGCCAAGCTGGTGTATTTGAAATTACTGTGGCTCAGCTCATCGAGGCGCCTGCCTACTACCTCCCGGAGAAGTCTGCCCAATGGAGGTGGGAACGGTTATGGAGGCCATGCCTTCCAATGGGGTACAGACACTTCGTGCCTCTCCTGCGCCTCCTCTCCCAGGAAGGTTTGGCGGTCTCTGCCCTTCGGGAGGGGTCTGGAGATACAGCCTGTCAGAGCTGGAAAATCAGGCCAAGAGAGCGAGCTTGCCCAGTGAATTGCTGGAGACAACTGGGCATCTATAAGTCTCTGTGTGCACCTATAGTGCATGCACAACTCCGTGTTCTTGTCCGGGCCTGTGCACACCTACTTGTGCCTGTATGTGCATGAACACACCTGTGCGTTTTTGAGGCTGTTCTTTCTTTTTTTTAAAATATATTTTATTGATTTTTTACAGAGAGGAAGGAAGAGAGATAGAGAGCTAGAAACTTCAATGAGAAATATCGACCAGCTGCCTCCTGCACACCCCCCACTGGGGATGTGCCCGCAACCAAGGTACATGCTCTTGACCGGAATTGAACCTGGGACCCTTCAGTCCGCAGACCAATGCTCTACCGCTGAGCCAAACCGGTTTCGGCTGAGGCTGTTCTTTCTTTCTTTTCTTTTTCTTTTTTTTTTTTTTAATATATTTTATTGATTTTTTTTTTACAGAGAGAAAGGGAGAGGGATAGAGAGCTAGAAACATCAATGAGAGAGAATCATCAATCAGCTGCCTCCTGCACACCTCCCACTGGGGATGTGCCCGCAATCAAGGTACATGCCCTTGACTGGAATCGAACCCAGGACCCTTCAGTCCGCAGGTTGACGCTCTATCCACTGAGCCAAACCGGTTTCGTCTTGAGGCTGTTCTTGAGGTTGCACCATAACATGGACCTCTAAGTGGTGATATTTTAAAAACTGTGACCCTTATGGCCCTGGCCTGGTAGCTCTGTTGGTTACAACGTCATCCCGCCAGGGTTGTGAGTTCAATCCCTGACCAGGGCACATAGTACAAGAATAAACCAATGAATGCATGAAAAAGTGAAACAACAACAAATTGATGTTTCTCTCTCTCCTTTCCTCTCTCTCTCTAAAATCAATCAATAAAAAATAATAAAATTTAAGTATGACGCTTTAAAAAAGTACCCTTGTGCCAATATGCCCACATTTGTGCCAAGCTATTCATTACAAACGGTTTCTCTCTGCCTCAGCTCTCCCAAACCCCTTTCCTGCCCCTGTCCTCACAGGCATGGGAATTCCATCCAGTCTAGGCTCACCTATGGCCCAGACAAGCCTAGAAACCAGCTCCTGGGGGCTGGACCGGGCCATGTGAAGCCAAAGCCTGGGCTGGGTGGGAGGAAGCCAGGGGCTGGGGGCAGCCTGTCAGCAGGAGGCAGGCAAGGCGGGGGAGGAGCACAAGGGCAGAGCCAGGGGTTCAGGAAGCGGCTGCTCAAAACCGATGGAGGGGCCCTTCGCCCCCCAGCCTGCATGTGCCCTTGGCCCCGGTGCACAGGGCCTGTAGGAGGCAGTGGATGGACATGTGTCTAAATCAACCCGGGGAACAATGCCCACCAGCTACCAGCTGCCTCCATCACTCAAGTCAAATGGCATTTTCTTGGCTCCAAATACCTTTGCTGGTTGGTGGGCAGAGCCCCAGGGGGAGGCTTGATTCCAGCTGGCCAGGGGGAGAACGAGTTCCCAGGAAAGAAAGCGGGCCACTGTATCCTCTGGGTCCCAAAGGCAGCTCAACCTCTCCACTCACCTGCCCCCAGGACTCCCTGCCCCCTCCTCCCTTCCCTACTTCTCTCTCCCCATCTCCCTGCCCAGCTAACGTCACCCATCTCTGGGCTGGTCCAAGTTGTCCCAGAGGATTCTTTGCAACTAGGTATATATGTGTACCCATATGTGTACGAACACACCCATGGTACCTAGACAGGCAGATATGTACCTATCATATGTGCCTACACCATATGTGCCTAGACCTTGAATCCTCCTTTTGGGGCTTACTTTGCCAGTAGTCCATATATCACCTACAAATCACTTACAACTGCAAAGTCCCTTAGAAGTCATCCAGTTCAGCTCTGGCTGCTGTGGCTCAGTTGGTTGAGTGTCATCCCATGCACCAAAAGACTGCCTGTTCGATTCCTGGTCAGGGCACATGCCCTGGTTGTAGGTTTGGTGTCCGGTCCTGATGCATGCAGGAGGCAACCAATTGATGTTTCTCTCTCTCACTCCCTTTCCCTTCCTCTCTCTCTCAAATTAATAATAAATAAATAAATAAATAAATAGCCCCACTGACAAGTTCGGTTCAGGGGATAGAGTGTCGGCCCTCGGACAGAAGGATCCTGGATTCAGTTCCGGTCAAGGGCACGTACTACAGTAGCAGGTTCCCCCCTAGCCCGGGCCCTGGTCAGGACATGTGCTGGAGTCAACTAATGGATGAGTCTCTCTCACATCGATGTTTCTCTCAGTCTTTCCCTCTCTCTTCTACTCTCTTTAAAAATCAGCGGGAAAATATCCTCTGGTGAGGATTTTTAAAAAGAAATCATCCAGTCCCGCCTTCCCAGTGCTTCTCAGAGGGTCCCTCTTGGCACCAGGGCAGGATTCATTCTCCCAACCCACTGCATGAGCTTATGTCCCTGTCCCCAAACTCCAGTGGGCACAAAACATTAGTAGCACCCATGTCATGTGACAACCAGAGTTTGCAGCCTCTCATGGCGGAGTGGCGGGCAGTAGTCCCAGGGGTGAATGCTGTAGGTGCTGTAGGTGAGTGGCTGGGTTTTCCCCACAGAAGCTCTGGAAAGGACTTCAGCTCCCAGGGCTGGTTTGCTGTCCACCTCCAGCAGCCACTTGCCCGTCCACAGGCAGGGCTATCTGAGCGCAAGCTCCACCTCACTAGCCCCCCCAGTTCCTCCCTCAGGGCCACCCAAGCCCCACCCCTCTGCCTGGGCCTCTCAGTGCCCCTAGCAAACCAGGCCTGAGGCAGGAACTGCTCTGCGGTGGGCCTCACAGACAGGTGCCGGGTGTCTGGGGGGCCGGTGGGGCTCACCCCGGAAGAGAAGACTCCCTTCTGACCAGCTGAAAGCTGCAGAAGCAAAGCGGAGTGCCAAGCTCGACCAGGCGGCAGCTCCAGGCCTGAGGCTTCTGCATACAGATGTCCAGTTACTGAAAGGACTGCCCCTCTCTGGCCCTCCCAGGCTACTGCTCCTCCAGGAGGGCCAGTGTGTGTGTGGGGGGGGGGGGGGGGGGGGGGAGGGGGGGGGGGGGTGGGCCTGCAGCAGCTCGTGTGCTGTGTAGCGTGGCTGGTGAGGGCGAAGATGAGGGTGCCCGGAGTGTTGGTGAGGGTGCTGCCCGTGTCTCTTCATGGGCCCGTGCACTCTGTTCCCCTGGGTAGGGGCTGAGGGCGCGGTCTGTGGGTGACAGAGCAACCCTCTGCGGCTTTGCAGAAACTGCCCGAGTGCTTCCCAGGTAGTTTTGCCAGAGTCCACGCCACCCTGCTCTGCTCTGGGGTCCAGCTGTCCAGTCCCCCAGGTGCCTTTTACAGAGGGGGGGGGGGGGGAGGCCTCTCGGTGCCGCTTGCTTGCCCCACGCCTCATCTGGGGCAGAACTTTTTGCCTGACCTACGGAGAAGACTTTCTCTGGAATTCAGATCTATGCACACAACCAGCCTTCCATCTGGCAAACAAGCTAAGGATACTTACCCGGATTTTTAGAGTTTTAGAATCCAATTTGCGAATGATCTCCTCCTCCTCCTCCCTTTCGTAGTCAATGTTTCTACCCAGAGGGGATCTTTCCGTTGGACCTTTCTAAAGCAACTCCCTTCGCAGCCGATTTGAAATAAAATGTGAACCCGGCAGGCACGTCCTCTCATGCGCTCTCTTCTCGTCGGCTTCCACACCACCACGCTTATCGAAAATGAAACTAAGAAAAGAAACTAGTTATCAAAACAGAAATTGTGCGGGGGGGGGGGGGGGGCTGTTTTCACATCACTGTAACCTTTCAGAAAGATTCCGTGCTGAGACCCTCCCCGGCTGGCTGAGAGCGCGCCGCCTCCGCCCCCTCCCCTCGGGCGGGCGCACAGCCCCGCCGCCGGCTGCAGGTGGGAGCTCGCGGTAAAGGGTCCGAAAGGGTCCTGTGAGTCAAGAGGAAAATCACGTCTCGTTTGGGCCAGGTTTCCCCCCACGTTTTCCCACCCCTTGTCCGTCCCAGCCCCTCCCCGCCCCCGGCCTTAGCTCACCTTGGGGCCGGCTTCCAGGTCCCTCCGGAGCAGGTCTGACCTGTCACCTCGGACACTAGCCGGGAGCACAGCGAGGCGCCGTCCGGAGCGGGACCGGCAGGGGGTGTCCGGGCTGCAGCCCGCCACGCAGCCCCGAGCTCCGGCCCGCCGCCCGCCCGGGTCCGCGGCCCCCATCTGGATCCAGGTCCCTAAGCCAGGACCTCCCGGAAAGCGGCCCAGAGGGTCCAGCCCATCCTCCCCTCCCCCTCCCTCCTCCCCCTCCCTCCGTCTTTCACGGGAGAAGTCCTCTAGGCCCCCTCTCCCTTCCTTAGTTATTCTTTTTTTCTAATATATTTTATTGATTTTTTATTTTGATTTTTTACAGAGAGGAAGGTTAGAAATATCGATGAGAGAGAAACATCGACCAGCTGCCTCCTGACAGGAATCGAACCTGGGGCCTCCTGACCGGAATCGAACCTGGGACCTTTCAGTCCGCAGACCGACCGATGCTCTACCACTGAGCCAAACCGGTTTCGGCCCTTCCTTAGTTATTCTAACAAACTGCTAAGGACACCCTTTGTCAAGGCAGGAGCTATGCAAACGCCCGGGATGGTATTGTTCTTACTCACAAGAGCTGGGGCTCAAAGTCACTAAGGATTCGCTCCAACTCCCGTCTGTCCCACGCTGGGTGCCCCCTGTCCCCCCCCCCCCCAATCCCCCCCCACCGCGAGGCCCGTTTCCTCCCGTGTGAGTGGCAGGTTGGAAACTCCACGCGGAGACTTTCCGCCTCTGAGTGCGGGTGATCTGCAAGCTGCAAAGAGCGGGAGCCCTAGAGCCCAGCGGGCAATGGCTGGCGCTCTTCCTCGGCCCTCAGGCAAATCACTCACCTGAGCCTCGGTTTGCTCACCTGTGGAAGGGGACTGAAGACCCTCCTCAGAGTCTTGTCATGCCCAGGAAATGGAGAGAAAGCCTGTGGAGTTCCCTTAAGAGTGGCGATGGTGACTGCGCCCTACGAGACCAGGGCCTACCGTGGCCGGTGTGGCTCAGTTGGTTGAGCATCGTCCTGCGCAGAGAGGTCGCTGGTTAGGCTCTGGTCAGGCCACTGGGGCTCGATCCCCTGTGAGGGGCATGCAGGAGGCTGCCAGATCTCATTGATATTTCTCTCTCTTCCTCTCACTTCCCCTCTCTCTCTCTCTCAAATCAATTGTAAATAATAAATAAATCAAATAAAAGATCGGGGCCTGTGAGTGGTCAGGCAGGAGGTGGGAATGGGGGTAGCTGTTTTCAGCGCTGTGGGAGGTTAAAATAAGGATAAGCTGTTAAATTTGAATTTCAGATATACAACTACTTAAAAAAAAAAAAAAAAAAGTATGTAAGTCCCATGCAATTCTTGGGATATACTTATACTAAAAAAATTATCCATGACCTGAAATGGAAATGTCTCTGGCAAGCCTCCCAGAGGCTAAGGCGCTGTCCTCTGGGTTTCTGTCTTTGATGCCCAGCCTCGTTTGTAATCTAAGAAAGGTAAATGAAAACGAGGAGATACCACTTTGCACCTATCAGGTTGGGTTTTCTTGCCACCTGAGAGAAGCCTTCCCTGGGGCTGGGAACTCGGAGAGACGGGGTGAGGGCCACTGGAAGAAGCCAGGGTCAAAGCAGGAGAAGGATCTTGCACACAGCGGCCTGGGCGGGCACTGGCTTCCAGGCCTGTGTGACCGCCTTCTGCTCTCAGGCCAGCCACACTCTAGAACTCTCATGGGGCTGGGCTCAGTGGGCCTGGTGTCCCGCTCCCCTACCCACCCTCTGTGAGTCACAGGGACAGGAGGAGGCTTCATGGCAGGAACTGGACCGAGGTGGCAAACCAGGAGTGAAGTTAGCTCCGTGTTAATTATATCCCAGAAACCAGGTGTTGTCATTGCAGAGAGCCAGCCGCAGGACACACCCCAGACGTGGTTTAACCTGCTGTGGCCAGACTGGGTGCATTAACTACCTCCCAACTGGACACAGGACCACTGCCCTCCTATTGCCGCTGGGAACACATTACTCAAACAAACAACAAGCATTTGTTTCCTCCTTTATCCGTCCCGCAGGTAACCTCCAATTCACTCATCTCCCACCCTACTGCTCCCTGTCGCCTGTCTGCCCCTCTCCTTCCTCCTCCTCACCCAGTCCGCCATGCATGGCCACCTCTGGTGAATCTCGGAGCCCACGGGCCACTGCTTGGCTCAGACTCCTCAGCGCCCACCTGCACCGCTGCGGCCTCCTCCCCACTCCCCACCTTGCCCAGCTCTGTTTCCAGTGGGAGCAGGTCTCGGCTTGCTGTTTCCCTGCCGTACATGAGTCTGTTTTGCATCAGAGGCCAAGTCCCAGCCCTTCGGGACAGAAGAGCAGGACAAACCAGGGTGCCTGAATAAAACATGCCTCTCCCAGCAACGCCAGAGAAACTGTTACTCATCTCAGGTAAAGGGGCGGGCGGGGAAACAGCTCTTGGGAGCGCTGAGGGCCCAGGCCGCCCGGCCTCCTGTCATCTGCCGGGGTGAGGAGGAGGGGGCACATGGGCTCAGCCTGGGATAGGTGCAAGACCCCACTCCAGTTACAAACTGGCCTCTGGGTTTCTGTCTTTGATGCTCAGCCTCATTTATAATATAAGAAAGGTAAAGTAAAACTAGCAGATACCATTTTTCACCTATCAGGTTGGCCAAACAAAAACCCCAACGAAAGCGAGCTCACACAGTTAAAGGTGTCTGAAAACAGGCACCAGCACACGTTATTGGTGGGAAAGTTAATTGGCACAACTCCTTGGGAGGGCAAATTGGTAATATCTACCAAAAAATTCAATGTACAGCCCTAGCCGGTTCGGCTCAGTGGATAGAGCATCGGCCTGCGGACTGAAGGGTCCCAGGTTTGATTCAGCCCCTGGTTGCGGGCTCGATCCCCAGTGGGGGGTGTGCAGGAGGCAGCCGGTCAATGATTCTCTGTCATCATTGATGTTTCTATATCTCTCTCTCTCCCTTCCTCTCTGAAATCAATAAAAAATGTGATTTTTTAAAAATTAAATATACAAACTCTTTGTTCTAGTAATTCCACTTTCAGAAACTGACCTTGTAGGTATATAGATGCCCTAAGACATGTAATATGTACCAGAAAGTTTATTTAGTCATTGTTTTCATAGTTAAAGTTTAGAACCTAAATAGGAAGCTGGTTTAATAAATTATGCTCCAGCCATACAGTGAAATAATATGCACTAAGAAATAGTATGCACTATCAGAAATAGGTATTAAGATTAAGTGATCTGAGCTAAGATTTGTTATGTGCAAAAGCAAAATGCAGAATTGTGAGTACAGCATATAAAGTTTGTAATTTTTAAAAATGTAAAAGTTTGCTCTAGCCACTTTGGCTCAGTGGATAGAGCATTGGCCTATGGACTAAAGGGTCCTGGGTTCTATTCCGGTCAAGGGCACGTGCCTGAGTTGCAGGCTCAATCCCCTGTAGGGGGTGTGCAAGAGGCAGCTATCCATGATTCTCTCTCTATCATTGATGTTCCTCTCTCTCTCTCTCTCCCTCTCCCTTCCTCTCTGAAATCAATAAAAATATATTTTTTAAAAAATGTAAACGTTTGATATGTGTAGAACATCTCCGGAAGGATAAATAAGAAAAGTCAACAGCAGTGCTCTAAGGTGGAATGCTGGGAGATCGAGATCAGCAGTGGGAGGGAGGCTTACTTTCTGTGCCTTTAAAAAATGTTTTTATTGATCTTATTTTTTTGGTTTGTTTGTTCATCTTCACCTGAGGATATTTTTTCTATTGCTTTTCAGAGAGAATGGAAGAGGTGGGGGGAGAGAGAGAGAAACATTAATGTGAGAGAGACACATCCACTGGTTGCCTTCCACAGAGAGCAAACCCGCAACCCAGTTATGTGCCCTTGACCAGGAGTGGAACCCACAACCCTTCAGTGCTCAGGCTGATGCTCTAACCACTGAGTAACACCGACCTTTTGAATTTTGTGAAATATTAACAAATTAACCAAAATATTATGAAATGCATATATATATATATATATACACACATCTATATAAGATGTATGAGTGTATATAAAATAATTGTTAAAGTAGGTAACTTTTTACCACAGTGCTCCATGAGAGAAAGCCATGAGCATATTAAAAAGCTGCAGGGCCCTGGGCAAGGCCCTGCTCCTCCCTAGACCTCATTTTCCACCCACATAATGGAGTCTGGGACCAGAACACTATTCCTACACTATTCCTAAATCTTACAGCTAACCAACCAAATTCAGTGCTGGGGTAGTGAGTGGCCATAGATGACATTGGAGGGCCTGGGTAAGGGGGGCAGTATACACTGGCATTGATGTAACCAGGAGGCAGTGCCCATCACCTGATGGGGAAGGGTCTCACTCCACCTAAGCAGGTGACGAGGGCAGAGCTGCCTTTGCCTGCTTTGGAGGAGTCTGCCCAGCCTTTGCCAGCTTCTGCAGATGTCAGTTCCCCGGGGCTTGGAAGCTTCTCCCTCCCAACACGTGTCTGCCCACCTGTCTCTGCCCACTGAGGCCCTTGGCTGGCCCAGGGGAGGAACTAAAGATAGCAGCAGAACAGGTTCTGGGGGGCGGGAGAGGGGGCAGAGGGAAGACGCAGCTCTCCGTCCTGGCCTCCCTCTGGCTCTCTCCCTCCCGGACCAGGCTCTGCCTAGCTCAGCCATCTTCCTGGAATCCCCTCCCCCCTCCCTGTGCCCATGCAGAGGAGGAGGCGTTCACACCGTGGTTGAGCGTGACTCCCCCAGCTCCTTCCCCAGCCAGGCCTCCTCCTGTAACAGAGGGCGCCTGTGCCGGAGGCTGGGAGACCTGAGATGCCCGCTACAGCTACACCGAGCCTCCCTGGGAGGGGAGAGACAGCAATCTGAGCCCTCAGAGCACGCTCTGTGCAAGCCACCTCCTCCACAGCCTCCCGCCGGGCTAGGACTGGGCTTTTCTCTCACGATGGGAGCCGAAGGGAACATCCATGGGAATTGCAGGCGTCAAAGTTGGACACCTTTCCTGTCCCTCATCCTCTCTCCTTTCCTCTCTGGGTTTTCGAACTAGAGGAGCAGTGTTCCTGCCCTAGATTGGCCTTGGCTCCCTGACAAAGTCACTCCCTCTCCTGGGGCCTCATCGTCCGTCCGCCTGCAAGCAGAGGGGCTCAGGCCCTGAGAGCTGCAGGTTCCCAGGTGCCCCAGGTGGTTCTGGTGCAGGTGGTCTGGACAGGCTTAGAGAAGCCTTCCTCTGGTGCCATGGTCAGCAAACCGAGGCTCTCGAGCTACATGCGGCTCTTTGGCCCCTTGAGTGTGGCTCTTCCACAAAAAACCACGGCCTGGGCGAGTCTATTTTGAAGAAATGGCGTTAGAAGAAGTTTAAGTTAAAAAAATGTGGCTCTCCAAAGAAACTTCCATTGTACTGTTGAAATTTGGCTCTGTGGACTAATGAGTTTGCCAACCACTGCTCTGGTGCATTGCAGAGAGGTTTTGTGTTCCCTCCGAAGACAGGGGTCCTACCTGGGCAAGCTTCTGGGAACGAGGCTGATGAGCCTCTTGCTGAACCTTGACTCTGAAAGCTGCCGCCATCCTTTAGCTTCCACCTGAAGCCTGAGAAAGAAGCCAATGAAAGAAGAAGGGCAGAGCCACGCAGAGCCAAGCAGAGAGAGAGACCTGCCTGGGGACCTCACCTGAGCCCTGGTTTAGTTACGGAAGCCAGCCCAGCTCTGGGAGTCAGGGACCCAATGCATCCCAGGGCATGAGCCGCCCTCTGTTAAAGCAGGAGGCCTGGCTGGGGAAGGAGCTGGGGGGGCGTTGGGGGTCACGCTCTACCGCATTGTGAACTCGTCCTCCTTTGAGTGGGCACAGGGAGGAGGGAAAGGGGTTCCAGGAAGATGGCTGAGCTAGGCAGAGCCTGATCCCGAAGGGAGGATGATGTAGAGAATGGCACCATAGCCATGCCAGGTCGTACCCCATCCTCACCCCCAAATCTATACTCTGTCTCTGCCTAAGAGTCAAAGCTGAGTGAAAGAACTCATGTGAAGCACTCACTAAGTCTGCCCTGCAGTCAGTCCCCTTTCCTCCCGTGAAGTACACACTGAGTGAGTGAAGCCTTTTCTGAGTTTACCAGCAGACTGTTATCTAATGGGGCAAGAGAGTGACTGCTTCACTCTGGCCGGTTTGGCTCAGTGGATAGAGCGCCTGCCTGTGGACTTCAGGGTCCCAGGATTTATGGGGCATAAGCCCAGGCTGCCAGCTCGATCCCCAGTAGGGGGTGTGCAGGAGGCAGCCCATCAGTGATTCTCACCATGGATGTTTCTATCTCTCCTTCTCCCTTCCTCCCTGAAAACAATAAAAATATATGAGAGAGAGAGTGTTTGTTAATACTTGTCAGTGTGCCCTGTCTTAGTTTGGACCCCCTCAGAAGCAGACCCTAAGACAAAGATCTGAAGGCAGAGGTGTGTTGGGCAGGTGACACAGGGAACCGCGGTAGACAAGCGGGGATGTGAAGAAAGCAGGTCAAAGGCACAGTCAGGCAGGTTACCTCTGAGGGCAGCAGGCTCCATTTTCAGGGACTCTGGGGCCAGCAAAGAACATGTCCCTCAGACTTTTGATGAGGTAAATAGCAACTCCACCAGTCACTATGTGAGCACTGCCGGGGGCCTGACGAGTAGTATGTTAGCTCTCCTGCGCTTGGGGCCTGCCATACCGGCAGAGCGGGCTGCAGCCAGAGAAGCTCCCACCACAGAGAGAAGCAGAGGGTGGCATTGGCAGTGCCCCACCTTTGTAAGCTCAGCGGCTCCTTTGTTTTGATTATATCATTATATCAACATACACATTGCCAAAGTATAGCTAATAGGGTGACCAGGTGGAGTTATGCTTTTTGGTTTTTAATCCTCACCTGAGGATATTTTTTTTATTGATTTTAAGAGAGAGAGAGAGAAGAAGAAGGGAGAAGGAGAGGGAGAGGGAGAGAGAAACATTGACATGAGGGAGGAACATCAATTAGTTGCCTCGAATACACACCCCAACTGGGCCGGGGATCGAACTTGCAACCCAGGCCTTTGACTGGGAATCGAACCCCCAACCTTTCAGGCAGCCACTCTAACCACCTGAGCCACACCGACCAGGGCAAGTTGTGCTTTTCTTGAGGGGGTTAGGGGAGGGTGGTGACGATGGTGTTTTACAACATAAAGGGTTTATGGGACTTTGTCAAAGATAAATGGGCGTGAACTTGCTCTTGGGAAATTCACCATGCTCTGTCCAAAGTCATGCCCGGTGCTGGGGACACCGCCATCAAGGTGAGTCCCGCTGAAGAACTGAAGTACAGATTCCATCCCAATCAGAGTCTTTAAGGCGTTGGGTTAAATGCCTTTGGTTTTCTTTGGGTAATGCTCTTCAGGGCAAGACTTCTGTCTGCATGTGAGGTGGAAATTTGATCGTGAATGCTGCAAGATTACTTTCCACCTCCAGCCTCTTCTCATTTGCACAACCTGCTGAATGAATGTGTGAGAAATGAGTGCAGGAATTAATAAACAATGATTGTCTGAAAGAGTGAATAAATGAATTTTTAACTATGCCAGGAATATTACAGGGTCATCTATCAGCCTCTTTTTTTTTTATTTTATTTTTTATTGATTTCAGAGAGGAAGGGAAAGGGGGAGAGAGAGAGAGAGAAAGAGCAAGAGAGAGAGAGAGAGAGAGAGAGAGAGAGAGAGAAACATCAGTGATGATAGTGAATCATTGATTGGCTTGCAAGCCCCACACTGGGGATCGAGCACACAAACCGAGCATGTGCCCTTGACTGGAATCGAACCTGGGACCCTTCAGTCCCCAGGCCAACGCTCTATCCACTGAGCCAAACCAGCTAGGGCTATCAGCCTCTTTTGATCCTCTTTAAGAAATAGGCCCTATTGTTTGGAAATGTTAAGTTCAGCAGCCATACCCTCAGAATTTGAACCATTAATAAATCAACTCAGGACCTTAGCCGGTTTGGTTCAGTGGATAGAGCATTGGCCCAGGCACTGAAGGGTTCTGGGTTCGAGTCCAATAAAGGGCACAGGCTCTATCCCCATCCCCCTTGCAGGAAGCAATCAATTGCTGTCTCTCTTACATCAATATTTATCTCTCTCTATCTCTCCCCCTCCCTTCCACTCTCTCTACTAATAAAAACCAATGGAAAAATATTTTTAGATGAGAATTAAACTGATAAGAACAAATACTACACTTGATCTTAGCCAAAAGGCCGAGAAGCGATTTTTAGATGAGAATTAACAAAAATAAAATAAAATTCCCACCTGAATAAATTTCCCCTCTATCATTTTTCTTGCATTTTCATCTCCTTTCCTTTGTATTAAAGATGGCAAAAAGAAAAAGAAAAAAAAGAAAAAAGAAATGAACTCACAGTTTCTTCCTAGTCATCAGTGTGTTTCCTTTATTGGGCAAAGTCCTTGGGATTCCAGAGAAGGTGGAGGTGAGGTAGTAGGGACAGTCAATGTAGAACATAAGACTTGCAGTAGGCCTTCAAGGATGAAACAAGAAGGGAATTTCTCAGCCTCTATGGAGTGCCAAGCACCACTCTGAGCTTTTACCTATGTTTTCTCATTTAATCTTCACCATAATCCTGTGGGGTTTTATTTCCCTTTCATTAGATGAGAAAGCTGAGTCGGCAGGCAGGGAGGGAGTCAAGGGTGCCAACATTTCAGAGCCAGCCTTTGGTCTCAGCACTGCCATTCAGGAAAGGGAGACAAGCAAACAGGTGATTTCAGCACAAGCACTGCATCTCACCAGCCAGTGCTTGACAATCCTTAAAAACCCAGAAACCGCCCTAACCAGTTTGGCTCAGTGGATAGAATGTCTGCCTGCAGACTGAAAGGTCCCAGGTTCGATTCCGATCAAGTACCTTGGTTGCAGGCACAACCCCAGGAGGAGGTGTGTAGGAGGCAGCTGATCGATGTTTCTCTCTCATCGATGTTTCTAACTCTCTATTATTCTCCCTTCCTCTCTGTAAAAAAATCAATAAAATATATATTTTTAAAAATCCTGAAACGTGGTAGCCCCAGAGGGGACCTTCTTTGCCGGGAGGACAAGGAGGCTTTGGTGGTCACCACAGCGGCCAGGAAGAGTATCATTGCTCCTTGGGCTTCGCAATCTGTGCAGGCTCCACGAGTGTGGGGTGCTTTTCTTAGTTCAGACAACTGAGGACTTTTCTGATCACTCCAGAGTTTTTAGCCCAACTATGGACCTGGAGAAGTGGCATCAAATACCAGTGCCCGGAGCTATGGACCATGGAAGTCCCAGGACGGGGTGCGCCATTTCCACAGTATTATCACTTTAGTCACGCTTACCCTCTTCAGGGTCAGAACTCAAACCCCTTCCGAGCCATTGCCTTGGTCACCTGCGTCCAGGGGCAGTCTTTAATGGAGAGGCTGTGTTTTCCTGCCCTTGTCGCCCACAGCACACCAGGCGCTGTTGTCACCAAGGCCACACTTACCAGCCATGTGTGCTGCCTGGAGTGGGTTCTGATCATGAAAAAGCCATAAAGAGAGATAGCAACTGCCAGGCAATTTGTCAGAGGAAGCATTCCTATTGGGAGATTTACTGAGGGAAGAACATTTTTCTCTTTCCTTCATTCATTCACTTCATTCTTTCATTTCTTCATAGAAGTAATATTTAAATAGTGAGAACCACCCCTTGTTCCAGGCCTTGGGGATACGTAAGAAAGATGATATGAAGTCCCTCTGCTCATGGAGCTTTATTTCTTGATGGTGATTAACTTCCCAAAATGACCTTTAGTTACAAATAACGGCATTCCTAATGCATTTAAGCAGAAGCGGACTTTGCGTGGTAGCCTAAAGAGTGTCTGGGGTGGCCAGACCATCAGGCTGGGAGGCTCTAGATCTACACCAGATCGACTTCAATCTGGTAGCCACTGGACACATGAGCATCTGAAATGTGGCTGGTCTGAGTCGACACATACTTTAATTGTTAAATACACATTGGATTTCAGAGGCTTAGTATAAGTTAAGAATATAAGTGATCTCATGAATACTTTTTTATATGGATTACATGTTGAAATAATATTTGGTGTATATTGGGAATTTAAGAAAATATGTTATTAAGATGATCACACTTTTTAATTTCTTAAAAATGTGGCTATCACTCGGAGCACCCAGGGGTGGTGGCCGTGGAGGAAGCCGATCTGATAAGAGGGGGAGGCAGAAGCAGATATTAAAAACAAAACTTTGGACCAAAATCCCTGTTCAAAGAAACAAACAGAAAGTGGAACTTATGCTGTCATAACTACCCAAGAACTACTAAAAGGAAAAATTATGTTACATTTTTCAAATTTCCTGTTAAGTTCCCCTTTCATAATTTTTATGTTCTTGTGAGGAGAAAAGTAAAACATGTTTGATCTTAGGACATTGCTTTCAATAAGCAAATGTTAAATGTGTTAAGGCTTGACTTGTGTACTAGTGGTATCATTTTCCAAGTAAAAGTGTCCCAAAGGCCACTTTCTAATTTTCCCCCCAGTTAATGAGAAGCAATTCTAAGATCTACAAACATTTAGCCATCTAAAATGGACAGATGAATCCCTCTGCCTATACAAATAAGCTAGCTATTAGAGGGTGGTTGGGGTATGCTAGTCTTAGGATATCATTACAGTCTTCAAACTGAAATCTCAGATGTTACCAGTATGAAAAACTTGAGATCAGATGTTTATGTAAAAGAATGTTATTCACCCAGTAAACCCAAAACAGTGCTGGCCATATTTTGTCTTTCTGACATTTCCTTGGGAATCTACAAGAACCTCCCCTTTCCCCCTCCCCCAATAAGATCATTTTAAGTGTGTGATAAGCAACTACAGAATACTAAATAAAAAGTTTGGCCAAAACCAAAAAATAAAAATAAAAAAAAAATGTGGCTCTCAGACAATTTAAAATTACTTATGTGGCTCACTCTAGATTTCTATTAGACAGCTCTGCTCTAGAGCTAGAAATAATGTGCGAGTTACACAGAGGTTGGTGAGGAAGAGGGATCCATAAGTAGGGTCTGGAGGATTTTTAGGACAGTGAAGCTACTCTGTATACTAAAATGGTAGAGATGCATCATTATACATTTGCCCAAACTCATAGACTGTGCTGATTACACAGCGAGGCTGCTCACAGGCAGGAGGCAGGACTTCACCCCACTGGACACCGCACAGTAGCTACCTCAGCAGTTTCTGAGCATCATCACTATCGCGAGGACCTCTGCTCCTACTGCCTCTCAGAGCCTTGCCACCCTTCTCATGCCAATGCCACCTTCCTTATGGCACTGAATCCTCAACTCAGGTCTGATCAATGGCCAACTCAAACTTTTGTGCCCTGGCTACAAAGGAGATTGGGCAGGCAAGTCCTGGCATCTACCTTTGGTAGGAGGAAATTACCAAAATCTAAGAAATGGGATCCAGTGGTGCTGAGTGTCTGCACATAGAACAAATCCCATTATGTGAACCAGTCACCTTTCTAAAACATTTGTCTGCAGCAGGGGGATCACCAGTGTCCTCCACTCTTGCCCAGTTGTCTTTGCATTATACCAGCCCTTAGTCATTCCAACTCACCATCTTCCCTACGTCCATATCTGGGCAGGTGAGCACTGCTGAAAGCCAAACCACACACTGAGCAGATGGGTACCATATAAATGTGTCCCAGCATCAACTGGATGCCTGGTCATCCTTCCTGTTTCCCTCGTCAGCTTCCTCTACTGTTCCCCCAAGTGGCTATTTCTTAACCCTCCCCACCACCTTACCCCCAAGCTCAGCAAGGAGCCTTGCTTCCCATTTCACAGAGCAGACAGAAGAGACTCGCCCAGCCTGCTCCCCACACACCTGCAAATGCACCTGCATCTCTCTGAGTTCTTTCCTCCTTCCCTCTAGCTATAAAGGAAGAAGGATTGGAAGCCTACTTCTTCACCTGTGCTCTGGGGCACACCTCTTTCTCTTCTCAGGGACCCTACTAAATTCATCACCCCCAGTTCTCCTGAATCTTTATCATTTTCCTTTCCAATGACTCCTTACTACCAGCAATCCAGATTATTTTCAACTCCATCTTAAAAGACAAGCACAACACAAAACCAACAAAAGCTTCTCCATTGGACCACTTTCCAGCCACTGCCTTCTATCTTTCAACTCATTGACCGTCACCTGTCTTGAAAAAGTCACCTATGTCAGTCATTCCACACTCTACTCTGGCTTCTACCCGCATGTCTAGTATCAGCGTGCTTACAAAAATCAGCAACAACTTCCTTGTTGCTAAGGCTGGCAGGTGAGGGGAGCAGCACTCAGAGGTGGGTGGATGGTACCTGGGACAGATAAGAACTTCCTGAAGTCCTAAACACCCAGCACAGGGGAAGAGAGAGAGGTCAGGTTTTCAGGGAACTAGATCCTAGCAGGTTCTGAATCTCAAATTCACCGTTTCTGGCCACACCGTGCTTTGTGAGAACAGCAGGAAATGAGAGCTGAGGCCTGGGTGCTAGCTCTGGATTTATCTCTGTCTCCTTGGGAACTTGGGCAGGCTCCTCCCCCTCTCTGGGCCTCGGTCTCTCGGATGGTCCATCAGGGTGAAGGTGAGGAGACCCGCAAGCACTGAGGGTTAGTGGGCTGCTCTGAAGCCTGCAGGGAGCGTGGAGTCCTGGCAAACGTTTCCTCTGAGGGACCCAAAGGCCTTACACTCAGGACTTTCTGAAGGAACACAGATCCCATCCCATTTTACAGACGGGAGAACTAAGGTACCAAGGGACAAAGAAGCTAACTATCACTTATGAGGAACTGCAGGTATCTATGCATGCATTGTTGCTACTGCACCATAGTTGATAAAGGAACGGATTTGCTGCCAAATCTGTGACAGCAGCTGGGAGAGTAGGGCACCACAAGGTAGGAACATTGATAGAACTTAAGACCAAGTGTCATTCTTTTTTTTTTTTAATATATATTTTATTGATTTTTTACAGAGAGACAGGGAGAGAAATAGAGAGCTAGAAACGTTGATGAGAGAGAAACATCGACCAGCTGCCTCTTGCACACCCCCTACTGGGGATGTGCCCACAACCAAAGTACATGCCCTTGACCGGAATTGAACCTGGGACCTTTCAGTCCACAGACCAACGCTCTACCGCTGAGCCAAACCGGTTTTGGCCCAAGTGTCTATCTTCACAGTGATGAAAACGTATCACTCCCTTAGGCTATTAGTCTGCCTTTTTTCTCTTTCATAGTCAAATTTCTTAAAAGAGAAGAGACTCCTTCAAACTCTACAATGACTTCCCACTGCAAATAGAAAAATCCACTCCTCACGTTGGCCTAGGAAACCTACCTCTAAGCTACAGCCTGGTACTCTCTTTCACCAGCCCTACAACCTTCTTTATGCTCTTGACACAGCCTGGTATTCTCTCTCCTCATTCCTTTGCCCCAGCCCTACAATCATTCTTTTTTTTTTCTTTCTTTTTTTAAGTAATATATAATAAAGAGGTAAGACACAAATTAACCCTCATGCCCTCACAAGATGGCTGCCTACGACCAGGCCTATAAGGGGGTTAGTGAGGAATGACCAAACAACTGAACAGCAGGCTGTGTGGGGCAACCAGGCTGGCAGGGGGGCCATGAAGGGTGACCAGGCTGGTAAGGGGGACAGTTGGTGGTGACCAGATCAGCAGGGGGTACAGTTGGGGGTAACCAGGCTGGCAGGGGGGTGGGCAGTTAGGGGTGACCAGGCAGGCAGGCAGGTGAGCGATTAGGAGCCAAGCGGTCCAGGATTGTGAGAGGGATGTCCGACTGCCGGTTCAGGCCTAATCCCAGGGCCTGAACAGGCAGTCGGACATCCCATGAGGGGTCCTGGATTGGAGAGGGTGATGGCTGTGCTAAGGGACACCCCTCCATGCACAAATTTTGTGCCCTGGGCCTCTAGTAAATAAATAAAATGTTTATTGATTTCAGAGAGGAAGAGAGAGAGGGAGAGAGATAGAGGCATCCATGATAAGAGAAATCATTGATATGCTGCATCCTGCATGACACACAACCCGGGCATGTGCCCTGACCGAGAATCAAACCAAGACCTCCTGGCTCAGAGGTTGACGCTCAACCGCAGAGCCATGCAGGCTGGGCTCTATGACAGACTTTATGCTTTTATGTCAGTCAGTCATGGGGCCTTGTCTTCGTGGTTTCCTAAGCCTGAGTCACTCTTCCTCAGGCTGCCTCCTTCTCACCATTCAAGTCTCAACTCAAATGTCACCACCTCAGAGAACCTTCCCTGGCCACCTTTTAGCTAAGGTAATCTTTCCAGTCAGCCTTTTCTGACACCCTGTTTTAGTTTTAGTTTCTTCACAGAATATCTCAGAATGTGCAGTTCTTCTTTTTAATTTGTTGACTGGTCTGCTGGTTGTCAGTTCCCTCTAGCATGTACACTCCTTGAAGATCTTGTCTTTTTTTTGTTTGTTTGTTCACTGCTGGCTCAGAAGTGCCTAAAATACAAATAGTACTGACACACAGTAGATCCCCATAAATATATGTAAACTTTCTTCCTCCACTGCCCTTTGGCCACGTGTTCCTCTGTCTCTGCACCTCTGGCTTTGGCCTGTGCCGTTCCCTGACCTTGCTCTCACCAAGGTCCCCCACGATTTCTGTCACCAAAGGACATTATTATTATTATTATTATTATTATTATTATTATTTTAAATATATTTTATTGATTTTCCACAGAGAGAAAGGGAGAAGGATAGAGAGCCAGAAACATCGATGAGAGAGAAACACCAATCAGATGCTTCCTGCACACCCCTCACCGGGGATGTGCCCGCAACCAAGGCACATGCCCTTGACCGGAATCGAACCTGGGACCTCTCAGTCCGAAGGCTGACGTTCCATCCACTGAGCCAAACCGGTTTTGGCACCAAAGGACATTTTAGTCCTTTCAATCTATTTCTTATTTAACCTCCATGTTGATCACTTCCTGCTTCTTGAAAATCCTTCTTCCCTTAATCTTGACTACCATCCATTCTCTTAGTTTTCATCCTCCTGAGTGTCTCTGGAATCTTCTTGCAGATTTCTCTCCCTGTACCACAGCTTTCAAAGGTCATCTTCCTCAATGTGCCTCTCCTTGAACCACTGTGTTCTCTAACTGTTTAAATATTATTCAAGTTTCTTCCGTTTGAAACATTGTTTTTCTTTCTTGCCTTATTGTGTGGGCCAGCAGCAACAGCGTAGTTGAACAGAAATGGTGATAGTAGACAGCTTGCCTGGTTTCTGTTCCTAAGGGGGAAATTTTCCAGGTTTCACAATTTAGCCTTACACTAGTTTTTATAGCTCCCATTTAACAGACTAGAGATGTTCCTCTTTTTCTGGCTTATTACTTATAAAAGGTGTTGAATTCTATCAGATTCTTTTTCTGTATCTACATGCCTCTCCAACTCCTCTCTTACTCTATTAATGTGGCAAATTATGTTCATTGATTTTCTAATAATAAACTAACCTTATATTCCTGGACATATCTAACTTGAACATGATATTCCAGTTTGTTTGTTTGTTTTACATACTGTACTGTTGTACTGTATTCAAGTCACTAAACGTTGGCATTTATGCCGAAACCAATTTGGCTCAGTGGTAGAGTGTCGGTCTGCGGACTGAAAGGTCTCAGGTTCGATTCCGGTCAAGGGCATGTACCTTGGTTGCGGGCACATCCCCGGTGGGGGGTGTGCAGGAGGCAGTTGGTCGATGTTTCTCTCTCATCGACATTTCTGACTCTCTATCTCTCTCTCCCTTCCTCTCTGTAAAAAATCAATAAAATACGTTTAAAAAAAAAAAGATTTTGGCATTTATGTTTACGATTTATACTGACCTGCAACTCTCCTTTTCTCAGGCTGTTCTTATCAGGGTTTTTTTTCTTTCTTTCTTATCTTATCAGGTCTTGATATCAAGAGTATGTTGCTACTGTTATAAAATGTATCCTCTGTCCTTTACAATGGTTTGTAAATTCTTTACAAAAATTAGAATTATATGATCTTTGAACTTTGGTAAAAAATATCAATAAGCCGGGACCGGTTTGGCTCAATGGGTAGAGCTTTAGCTTGGGGACTGAAGGGTCCCGGGTTCGATTCTGGTCAAGGGCATGTACCTTGGTTGCGGGCATATCCCCAGTAGGGGGTGTGCAAGAGGCAGCTGATCGATGACTCTCATCGATGTTTCTAACTCTCTGTCTCTCTCCCTTCCCTCTGTACAAAATCAATAAAATATATTTAAAAAAATATATCAATAAAACTATCTGGACCTATAGTTTTCTTTGTAGCAAGATATTTAACTAAAATTCCATTTATTTAGCCGAAACCGGTTTGGCTCAATGGATAGAGCGTTGGCTTGGGGACTGAAGGGTCCCGGGTTTGATTCCGGTCAAGGGCATGTACCTTGGTTGCAGGCATATCCCCAGTAGGGGGTGTGCAAGAGGCGGCTGATCGATGACTCTCTCTCATCGATGTTTCTGACTCTCTATCTCTCTCTTTCCCTTCCTCTCTGTACAAAATCAATAAAATATATTTTTTTAAAAATTCCATTTATTTAATAGTAAGGAAATTAATTAGACTTACTTATTGACTTGCTTTTCTTTTAGCAGCTCAAATTTACCAGTGCTATGTGCCAGATGCTTTATACTATTTCATGTAATCTCCACGACATTCCTGATTAGTTATGTACTGATTATGTATGTATGTTGTTATTCTCAGTAGACATATGCGTAAGACATTTCTCTCTAAGTGGTGGGAGCTGTGCGATTCCACTCTCACTTCTTGATTCATTTTGGTAAATTATATTTTTCTAGGAAGTTTTTTCATTTAAGTTTTCAAATTTTTGGCACAGAGTTGTTCATAATCCTCTTATCTTTTTAATGCATGTGGTTTTGCTTCTTTTCTTCCTTAATTTAATTTAATTTTTTTTCACTTTTCCAACAAGTGTTTATTATTAGTTAAGCTGTGATTCAGCATCCCAGGCTGACGTGTACCTAGGTACTCTTTCACTTCCCTGGGAGAAGGATGGAGGATAGAAGAGAGGAAGGGTGGAGCCAGTTCAGGTCTTCCAGGACCTGTGCCTTCTGCCCAGCAGGGCAGAGGGATTGGTTCACATGCTGGACCCATTCAAATGAAGACATCACTCCCTTTAGTGGTCATTGCCTTCTCACAGGTAGTTCTGCCAGCAGTTCCTTTCCTGGTCTGGTTATGGTTGGGGAAATGGCTGTCAAACCAGCAACCTCTAAGTAGATGGGCAGCATTCAAACTACTGAGCCACACTGGTAGCTCATGATTTCAGTCTTTTTTTTAAAAAAATATATTTTATTGATTTTGTACAGAGAGGAAAGGAGAGAGATAGAGTTAGAAACATCGATGAGAGAGAGTCATCAATCAGCTGCCTCTTGCACACCCCTTACTGGGGATGTGCCCGTAACCAAGGTACATGCCCTTGACCAGAATCGAACCTGGGACCCTTCAGTCCCCAAGCCAACCATTGAGCCAAACCGGTTTCGGCTGATTTCAGCTTTTTTTTTTTTTTTTTTTTTTTTTTTAATATATTTTATTGATTTTTCACAGAGAGGAAGAGAGAGGGATAGAGAGTTAGAAACATCAATGAGAGAGAATCATCGATCAGCTGCCTCTTGCACACCCTCCACCGGGGATGTGCCCGCAACCAAGGTACATGCCCTTGCCCGGAATCGAACCCGGGACCCTTCAGTCCGCAGGCCGACGCTCTATCCACTGAGCCAAACCGGTCCCGGCTGATTTCAGTCTTGATGTCTTCTGCCATGTTGCTGACTCCAAACGAAGCCTCTGAAGCAGTTGGCAGTTCCACGTGACCCTCAACAAAGCCGCCTCTGTCTGACCAGAAGCACAATTAGGACACTTTTCACCCTTAATTTTATTTGTGCTTTCTCTTTTCTTGAACAAATTTCCCAGAGGTTTTTCAACTTTTCAAAGTCCCATTTTTTGGCTTTGTTATTCCTCTTTACTGGTTTTCCTGTTTATTGTTTGTATTCTTTGTTTTGTGCTCTTGTTTTTATTATATTCTTGTTTCTTTAGGTATACTATTTTTTTTTAAATAGGGTTATTAAAGCATAATTTATATACCATGCAATTCACTCATGCAAAATGCTCACAACTCAATATTTGTTAGTATATTCACAGTTGTACAAACATCACAATTAATTTTAGAACATTTTCAGCATTCCAAAAGAATTCTGTACCCACTAACAGTTCTTCTTCATTCCCTTTCCTCCAACCCCATCCACAGACAACTAACTTACTTTCTGTCTTTATAGATTTGCCTATTCTGGGTATTTCAAATAAATAGAATTATATAATATGTGGCCTTTTGTGTCTGACCTCTTTCAGTTAGAATAATGTTTTCAAGATTCATCTGTGTTGTAGCATATAAAAGTACATCATTCCTTTTTATGGATGAATACTAGTTTATTGTATGGATATCCCACATTTGTTATCCTTTCATTAGTTGGGCATTTGAATTGTTTCCACCTTTTTGCTATCCTGAATAATCATGCTACAAGCACGCATGTACAGATTTTGTGTGAACACATATTTTCAATTCTATTTGGTATATACCTAGGAATAGAATTGCTGAATAATATAGAAATTCTATGTTTAACTTTCTGAGAAACTGCCAGACTGTTTTTCACAGTGGCTGCATCATTTTATTCTTCTAGTATGAGAGTTCCAATTTCCTTATATCCTCCCTATTACTTATTACAATAATTACTTAATTCATTATGTTTTCACTGTTTCTTTTTAAAAAAAAATTTTTTTTTAATTGATTTCAGAGAGTAAGGGAGAGGGAAGAGAGAGAGAAACATCAGTGAAGAGAGAGGATCATTGATTGGCTGCCTCCTACACGCCACCTACTGGGGTTGACCCTGAAACCCCGGCATGTGCCCTTGACTGGAATCGAACCTGGGACCCTTTAGTCTGCAAGCTCACCCTCTATCCACTAAGCCAAACAAGCTAGGGCTTCTTTTTTGTTTTTAATTTTTTTAATTCATGGGTGTATTTATTGCCCTAGCTAGTTTGTCTCAGTGAATGGAGCATCAGCCTGCAGACTGGAGGGTCCAGGATCAATTCCAGTCAAGGGCACATGCCTGGATTGTGGGCTCGATTCCTAGAAGGGAGCAAGCAGAAGGCAGCCGATATCCATGATTCTCTCTCATTGTTGACGTTTCTATCTCTCCGTCTCCTTTCTTCTCTGAAATCAATAAAAATATATTTTTTTAAAAAAGCTCATGGCTGGGATAGGCATAGGTGTGCTCCAGAGAGAGCATCCTTTTATTCTTTTTAAATATAAACACTTAAAATCATACTTTTTCCTTTAAGGTTTTTTTTTGTTGTTGTTGTTGTTTTTTTGTTTTTGTTTTTGTCTCAAGAAAAATAGTACAAACTAATAATCCAAGAGAGGTTTATCCTGTGGATTCAACACCACTCTGTACTACCCTCTGCCAGACACACAAACCCACATTTAATAAGCATAGGTCTATATTAATATTGAAAAGTTATCCTATTATTAATTCAATAGGATTGACTCATTCATTCAACAGATATTTGCTGAGTGCCTACTACATAGCATCATTATATTAAATTCTGAGAGCAGAGAGGTAAAATAGAGTTCTGCCATCACAAAGCTCAATAACAATGGAAAGGAAAAAAAAAAAAAGCAATACCACATGATAAACATTAGGAGAGGAGATGTAATACATGCTGGAAATAGAAACCATGAGAGTAAGATGTTTAATTTTGAGATTGAAAACGTTTTCGTGGAGAAAATCGCTTCCTTCAAGGACCTGAAAAATGAATTAACAGCAGTTTGCCAAGTACGTAGTAGAAAAAAAGTGTTGGAGGCCATTGGAGCATGGAAAGACCCAGAGGTGTAAAAACAACCTTGACCTTTCGGAGGAAGGAAAAGAAGCATTTCGGGAGAGGAGAGTCAGGAAGAGGCACAGGATGAGAGTCAGGATGAAGCTGGAGAGTTCCTGGAGACGGGACTCTGAAAGGCAATCCAGCCATATTTGGGAGCTTGGACTTCATCCTAAAACAGGTGGAAGGCCATGGAAATAGGAGTGGGACAATAGCAGATCTTCATGTTGGAAGTTTTGCTCTGGCTGCAGAAAACAGATGAGGGGAGGGAGGGTCAAGACCAGTGGCCAGGAGACCTTAGTGAGTGTGGCAGTCATCTAGGCTTGGATTAAGGAATGTCCCTGGGATTGGAAACTAGGAAACATTTAGGCCTGGGAGATCAATGAGATACAGGGGTGAGAAAGGAGGAATACCAAGGTTGAGTGTCCCATTTCTGATTTAGGTGACTGGGTACCATTGGTTGTGACAAAGCAGATGGGGAGAAGATGATGGGTTCCAGTCATGGTAGTTTGAGGTGCTCATGGGATACTTCTCCATCTCCTGGCCTTATCTGAACCGGGCTGTCTTCAAAAGACTCGGTTTTATAGCCATCTCAAGGGAAGGCGTCTTCTCTCACATCCCATGGACTTCAGGGCCTGCAGGCTTATCATTTTCTTGTGTTTCACTGCTGCTTCCCAACCTTTTCTCCTCCTCTTCCTTCCCCTAATCCTAGCTTTAAAAAAAAAAATGATTTGAGAGAGAGAGAGAGACATCGATTTGTTGTTCCACTTACTATTTTTTTAATTCTCACCTGAGGGTATTTTTCCATTGATTTTTAGAGAGAGTGGAAGAGAGAGGGAAAGACAGAGAGAAATATCAATGTGAGAGAAACACATAGATTATTTGCCTCCTGCACATGCTCTGACCAGGCCCGGGCCAGGGAGGAGCCTGGACCCAAAGTATGTGCCTTTGAATGGAATTGAACCCAGGACCCTTTGGTTCACAGGTTGGCACTCTATCCACTGAACCAAACTGGCTAGGGCTGTTGTTGCACTTACTAATGCACTCATTGGTTGATTCTTATATGTGCCCTGAGTTGGAAACCTTGGCTGATTGGGTCCACGTTCTAATTAACTGAGCTACCTGGCCAGGGCTTTTACCCTAGCTCTCTTGAGGTAAGTGCCATCTAGCTGTGTCACTTATTACTCTCTTTGTTGCTATCTCTGTGGACCCGTTCACCAATGACTGGCCCCTGGTTCACAGTCTTTCTCTTCATCCTACTCTGGTCCTCATGCTGGGGGACTTACCCACATGGATGACTTATCTAGTACCCCTGCCTGTCACTTCCTTGATTGCCTCCCGCCCCCTCCACACCAGGCAGCCTCTCCCATGTTCACATGAGACAACCTCACCTCCCATGATCATACCACAGCCAAATTCTGGATTTCAAGTCACCCACCCTGACCACCATTTCCTATCTTTCCAGCTCACTTGCTTTAGTGTCTACACTACACACGTTTTTAATCTCATCAAGATCTCATTATTTGTGTCACTTTTTAAAAAATGAATCTTTAAAAAAAAAAATCTTTATTGTTGAAATTATTACATATGTCCCCTTTTTTCTCCCATTGACCCCTTATTGCCTGCCTCACCCCCATCCCACCCCCAGGCCTCCACCACTCTATTATCTGTATCCATAGGTTATGCAAATATATATACAGTTCTTTTTTTTTTTTAATATGTTTTATTGATTTTGTACAGAGAGGAAGGGAGAGAGATAGAGAGTTAGAAACATCGATGAGAGAGAATCATCAATCAGCTGCCTCTTGCACACCCCCTACTGGGGATATGCCCGCAACCAAGGTACATGCCCTTGACCGGAATCAAACCTGGGACCCTTCAGTCCCCAAGCCAACGCTCTATCCATTGAGCCAAACCGGTTTCGGCTATACAAGTTCTTTGGTTGATCTTTTCCCCACTCAACCCCAGACTCCACCCTCCCACCCCCACACCCTATCTCTCCACCTTCAGAGATTGACAGTTTCTATGTCTTTGGATCTATTTTGTTCATCAGCTTATTTTGTTCATTAGATTCCACATATAAGTGAGATCATGTGATACTTGTCTTTCTATGACTGGCTTATTTCACTTAGCACAATATTGTCCAGATCCTTCCATGCTGTCTCAAAGAATAAGAGATTTTTTTTTTTTTTTTTTTTTTTTTTTTTTTTTTTTTTTTACTTCTGTATAGTATTCCATGGTGTAAATCCTTTTTTAGCCAGCCATCTTCCGATGGGCATTTAGGCTGTCTCCAGATCTTAGCAGTTGTAAATTGTGCTACTATGAACATAGTGGTGCATACATTTTTCCTGATTGATATTTCAGGATTTTTAGGATATATTCTGAGAAGTGGGAATCCTGAGTTTATTGTTGAAAATATTGTATATGTTCCCTCCCCCCCTCCCACCCCCATTGACCTCTTCTAGCCCACCTCTGCCCTCTGTCCCAAGCCTTCACCACCCTATTGTCAGTGTGCTTGGGTTATGTATATGTGCATACAAGTTTTCGGTTGATCTCTTTCCAACCATCCATACCCTCCCCCTGTATCATTTTTTCATTATTCATCAGCTCCTTCCTGTTTTTACTTTCTTCTCTACTCAGCTTAGAAAATTGTCCACTCCTACAATTTTCAAACACCTTCAACAAATCTGTCTTATCTCCATCTCTCTACTTGACTGGTTAACCTCCAACTCCAAATGTATCCTCTACCAGCCTTCTCCATGCCTGCACCTGGGCAGATGAACATTACCAAAAAAATTGCTGAACTGTACCTATTGGTTCCACTTTCAGTTCATTACCTCAAACTTCATATAAGCCCTCAACACTGAGATCTCCATTTCCTCACCTTACATTGAGACCACTCTGCTTTGCCTGCTGTCAGCAGTGCTCCATCAAAATCCTTCTATCAAGGTCAACAATTTCCCAGTTTCACAATTCAGTGACCACTTCTCAGCACTCCTCTTTCTCTGCTTTTCAGCAGCATGTGGTAGTTGATCATTCCTTTCTCCTGGGACCACTGTTTCCTTTCTTAGCTTTTGTAACACCACACACTGGTTTCTCTCCTTTATGTTCACTCTCTGTCTCCATTGCTAGTTCCCTCTCCTCTATCTGACCTCTAAATGTCTGGGTGCTTCTGGACTCATTTTTAGGCTTAAAAAAATTTCTCCAAGCCCAGCCAGCATGGCTCCTGGTTCAATGGTTGAGTGTTGACCTATGAACCAGGAGGTCATGGTTCGATTCCTGGTCAGGGCATATGCCTGGGTTACGTGCTCTATCCCCTGTAGGGGATGTGCAGGAGGCAGCCAATCAATGATTCTCTCTCATTGTTGATGTTTCTATCTCTCCCTCCCTCTTCCTTTCTGACATCAATAAAAATATATTATAAAAAAAGAAATCACCCCAAAACTCATTGTACGTACTTTCTCCCTAAGCAGCCTAATGCTGATCCCTCCAAATTTGTATGTATAATGTTAGCCTCTTTGAGCTCAGTCTTATGTATTTACTAGAGGCCTGGTGCACGAAATTCATGCAGGGGGGGGGGGGTAGAGGTGTGTCCCTCAGCCCAGTCTGCACCCTTTCCAATCTTGGACCCCTAGGAGGATATCTGACTGCCTGTTTAGGCCTGATCCCAGTGGGCCTAAATGGGCAGTCGGACATCCCTCTCACAATCCAGGACTGCTGGCTCCCAACTGCTCACCTGCCTACCTTCCTGATTGCCCCTAACTGCTTCTGCCTGCCAGCCTAATCACCCCCTAACCACTTCCATGCCAGCCTGATTGATATTTAACTGCTCCCCTGCCAGCCTGTATGCCCCCAACTTCCCTCCTGTGCTGGCCTGGTCACCTCTAACTGCCCTCCTCTGCAGGGTTGATTGCCTCCAACTGCCATCCTTTGCAGGCCTGGTTCCTCCCAACTGCCCTTCCCTGCTGGCCATCTTGTGGTGGCCATCTTGTGTCCACATAAGGGCAGGATCTTTGGCCACATGAGGGCAGCCATCTTGTGTGTTGGTCAATCTGAATATTACTCTTTTATTAGATAGGATAGAGGCCTGTGCATGGGTGGGGGCCAGCTGGTTTGCCCTGAAGGGTGTCCTGGATCAGGGTGGGGGTTCCCTTAGGGTGTGGGATGGCCTGGGCGAGGGGCCTGTGGTGGTTTTCAGGCTGGCCACGCCCCCTGTTGACCCAAGCAGAGGCCCTAGTATCTGGAATTTATTTACTTTCTACAATTGAAACTTTGTAGCCTAGAGAGGAGCCAAGCCTTCTGCTTGCTCCTTGGCTGCCGCCATTTCTGTTTGGATTTGTTCACCTTCTATAATTGAACTTTGTAGCCTTGAGTGGAGGCTTAGGCCGGCAAAGGCAGGCAGAAAGCCTGGCTTCTTCCATTGTCTGGGAAAACCAAGCCTCCCTCCTGCTCTCTGTGGCTGTAGCCATCTTGGTTGGGTTTAGCTGCATACTTGCTCTGATTGGCTGGTGGGCATGTCTGATGGGTATAGCAGAGTGATGGTTAATTTGCATTTTACTCTTTTATTAGGTAGGACTAGAGGCCTGTTGCACAAAGAGATTCGAGCAATAGGCCTTCCTTCCCTTGGCTTCCAGAACCGGTTTTCCTCTAGCACCTGAGACCCAGACCTTCACTCCAGCCAAGTCTGCTTTCTTTGTTTTTGCTGATTCTCTGCAGACTCTGGCTAAAGTGTAGTCTTGTCTTCACTGCGGCACTCCGTTCCTGTAGATCCCTTCACCTCCCCAACCACCACCCCTCACCTCCCTCTTACAGTAGGTGTCCTGCCCTGCCTGGCCACTCCACACCTGGAGCAGCTGGGCAGCTGCCATCTTTGGCCATCTAATTTGCATACTCACTTTGATTGGCTGTAGGTATAGCGGAGGTATGGTCAATTTACATGTTTGTCTATTATCAGGTCAGATATGCTAATTTGATATCTCTTCTTGGAAGACTAATAAATAGCTAAAGTAGAATTCGGCCAAAATAGATCTCTTAATACTCCCCCCCCCAAAAAAAAAAAACACTATTATTCCCTTCCCCCCTTTTGAAATCAAGCCAATCATTCCAGGAATCAGAAATGTAGGAGTCATCCTTCCCCTTCACCCACATTCAATCTGTCTGCAAGCTCTTTCTATTTTTCTTCCAGAATTTATCTCAAATCATTCCCCCTTCCTCGCCCCACACCTGTCTTATCACCCTTACTCCCATTCTGGTTCAAGCCACCACCTGGAATAACCTTCTGACTGTTCTTCCAGTAAATTCCTTCCCTTTCTATAAGCACTAAAGGGGTTTTTAAACAATATAAATCATGTCACACCCCTCTCAAGGCTTCCATTGCAACTAAACTGAAATCTAAACTCTTTATTGTGGTCAACAAGGCCCTTGTAAGATGACCCTGACTGCCTCTCTAACCTCCTCTTAGCCTCCTTTTCATCAGTCTCCAGTGGATCAGCCCCACCCATGATGACCTCCTTTTTAGTCTTTGGATAAGCCAAGCTCTTTCCTTCTTCCTTCCTTCCTTCCTTCCTTCCTTCTTTCCTTCCTTCCTTCCTTCCTTCCTTTCGAGTGAATAATATTTTTTCTTTTTTTTTTTTTTTTTTTTTATTAGCCAAGCTCTTTATAACCTCATGGCCTTAGCATTCATCTGCTTGAAATGCTTTTCCCTAGAATCCTTAATAGCTTCTCCTGTTTGTAATTCAGATCTCAGCCCAAATATAAACTCTTGGAGAGGGCTTCCCTGATTGCCTTTTATCTACAAAAGTCCCTTTCCTCATCTATTCACTCTATTTATTTCCACCATATCACTCACTTCTCATAATCCAAAGCTGACTTGTTTAATTTTTTACTTTCTGTTCTTTCCTACTGGATGTCAGTACCATAGCGCAGGGACATGGCCTTGGTTTAACTCCCAGACCCCGGGTCATAGAATTGCCTCTAATTCATCGTAGGTGCTTAGTAAACATTTGTTAAATAAATGAATACAGAGTGAGAGAGGTGGGTGTGCAGATATAATCCTCTGGTGAAAGATATGGGCTGAAGATAAAGTTTTGGGAATAAGAAATAAATCTTAATAAGCAATAGAAGGGAACTTCCTTAACCGGTTAAAAGGATCTACAAAGAAATCTGTAGCATGAGATTTAATAGTGAGACATCAAAACAGTCCCTTTAAGAATGGAACAAGAGCCGGGACCGTCTCATCGACGTTTCTAACTCTCTGTCCCTCTCGATTCCTTTCTGTGTAAAATCAATAAAATATATTAAAAAAAAAAGAATGAAACAAGGGTCTCAACTACCATATTTCTTATGCAAGTCTGCTGGAGATCCTAGTTAGTAGAGTGTAGAAAAAAGAGAAATAGTGTTTTGTTTTGTTTTTTTAAAAAGGAAATTTCAACATATCATTTATGTAGAAAAAAGCTATAAAAATGATTAATTTAGAGTTTAGTGAGATTGCTGGTTAATTACAAAAATAAAATGTTTTTAAAAATTTTGTTACTAGCCGAAACCAGTTTGGCTCATTGGTAGAGCATCGGTCTGGGGACTGAAAGATCCCGGGTTCGATTCTGGTCAGGGGCATGTACGTTGGTTGCGGGCACATCCCCGGTAGGGGGTGTGCAGGAGGCGGCTGGTCGATGTTTCTCTCTCATCGACATTTCTGGCTCTCTGTATCTCTCCCTTCCTCTCTGTAAAAAATCAATAAAATATATTTAAAAAAAATTTTACTAAAAATTTTTTTCCTTCCTATATCAGGAAAACACAGACTATCTCTGCACAGTGAATTAAAAAAAGAAAAGAGCCCTAGCTGGTTTGGTTCAGTGGATAGAGCATTGACTGTGGACTGAAGGGTCCTGGGTTCAATTTCGGTCAAGGGTGCATGCCCAGGTTGTGGGCTCAATCCCCAGTAGGGGGTGAGTAGGAGGCAGCCGATCCATGGTTCTCTCTCATCATGGATGTTTCTTTTCTTAAAAAAATATATTTTATTGATTTTTTACAGAGAGGAAGGGAGAGAGATAGTTAGAAATATCGATGAGAGAGAAACATTGATCCTGCACACTCCCTACTGGGTATGTGACCACAACCAAGGTATATGACCTTGAGTAGAATCCAACCTGGGACCCTTGAGTCCACAGGCCAATGGTCTATCCACTGAGCCAAACTGGTTAGGGCTCTTTGTATTTAAAAAAAATAAATAAATTATATATATATATATATATATATATATATATATATATATATATATATTATTGATTTCAGAGAGGATGGAAGAGGGAGAGAGAGATAGAAACATCCATGATGAGAGAGAATCATGGATCAGCTGCCTCTTGCAAGTCCCCGACTGGGGATGGAGCCCACAACCTGGGCATGCACCGTTGACTGGAATTGAACCTGGAACCCTTCAGTGCCAATGCTCTGTCCACTGAGCCAAACCGGTTAGGGCAATATAATGGCTTAATGTAGGAGAATAAAGAATAAAAGGTAGCCGGGACCGGTTTAGCTCAATGGATAGAGCGTCGGCTTGGGGACTGAAGGGACCCGGGTTCGATTCCGGTCAAGGGCATGTACCTTGGTTGCGGGCATATCCCCAGTAGGGGGTGTGCAAGAGGCAACTGATCGATGACTCTCTCTCATCGATGTTTCTAACTCTCTATCTCTCCCCCTTCCTCTCTGTACAAAATCAATAAAATATATTAAAAAAAAAAGAATAAAAGGTAGATAAGACAGTTAAATTCTTATCAGTTACAGCAAGAATAAATATATAAGGTTTAAAATGGATAAATAAAGAAAAAGTATTATACATATGTCACTTAAGAGTAATGGAGGTAACAACCAGAAGAAACTGCTTAGAGTTAAAAGGGGTAGCTTCTGGCAAGCAGGATTTAGGATGGGGAAGGGGTGTGTCAAAACATGTTTGTTTTTTGCTACAAGCCTTAAGATATATTATGGATACACTGGAGGCCTGGTGCACAAGATTCCTGCACTGGACTGAGGGGGGGCCCTCAGTCCAGCCTGTGCCCTCTCGAAGTCTGGGACCGTTCGGAGGATGTCTGCCTGCCAGTTTAGGCAATTGGGCCTAAGCTGGCAATCAGACATCCCTCTCGCAGTCTGGGGCTCTCCCAATCCGGGACTTCTTGCCCCTTACTGCCTCCAGAAGCTCCTGCCACCACCATAGATGCTTGCCAGCTGTGAGCCTGGCTTCTGGCTGGCGCTCCCCTGTGGGAGCACACTTACCACCAGGAGGCAGCTTCTGCATTGAGCATCTGCCCCCTGGTGGTCAGTGCACATCATAGTGACTGGTCATTCCACCGGTTGGTCTATTTGCATAATTGGCTTTTATTATATAGGATGGTCAGAGGTCAGAGGGAAGGGGGATAGACATAGACAAAAGTGTGGTGATGGCCAGAGGTGGGGGGGCTGGGTGGAGGAGAGTAAAGGGGGGAAAATGGGAAACATCTATAATAGTGTCAACAACAGAATAAAAAACAACTACCCTGTTTCCCCGAAAATATGACAGTGTCTTATATTAATTTTTTCTCCCAAAGTTGCGCTAGGTCTTATTTTCAGGGGATGTCTTATCTTACCATGCGCTAGGTCTTATTTTCGGAGGATGTATTATTTTCAGGGAAACACGGTATATACCACTACATTATACACCTATTAGGGAAAAAAAAGATACATTATGAACTATGTATTTACACTTTGATAAAATTAAAAAATTTAAAAAGAATTTTGTCCAGAAAGGAGTGTTGTTGAAATGTTTATTTTTGTTTTTATGGTAAAGCTAAAGAAGCTTCAGAGCCCCTGTGAGGACTGGATTTGTTCTGGGAGAGAGAACAAGCAAGTTGCAACCAGCAGCATTCAGGATAACCTGCCTGAAATGACTCGAAGGAGAAAGGGACAGATTCCATAAGCCTACAGTTATTTGTAATTCATTTTCTTATTCCAAATAAAGTCATTTTTGAACCTTATTTTAAAAATCTCTCCCATCCCCCAAATTAGTCCTTCAGGTTCAGTAAACTATAGGCCTCACAAAACCTGTGTTAGTCCCTGAGGGTTGGGGTCCCCAAAGGAGTTGTGATTCATCTATTATATTTATTTGCTCCTTTTAATTCCTGTTCTAGAGGGATAGTGAGGACAGTTTTTCACTCAGTAACTTTTATAATAAGAATTGTATTGGAACCAGCTCCTTTTTTGGCTGTTTATGGGTTTACCTTACCAGGAACTCAGAGACTTTAAGACCTTTGACGATAGGTTCAGAGCTGTATTGTGTTTCTATAACACAGGCACAACGTTAATACAACTTTTATAAATGTTTGTTGAAGAAACAGATGTCAGTGCCATGAGCTATTACTTTTCCTTCTGCCTCTTCTCTTTATTGAGACTTTTATGCAAAGCGTAATAAGGCTGAGAGGATGCGCAGGGAGAGCAGAGTCAGGTTGATTTTTCCAAACCCTAGATCCCATGCTTTGATTTTATAAAGTAGATGCATTTCTGAATGCCGTTCTGAATTGGGTATATTAGATTTTGCTAATATCAACTCCCTTTACTCATAGAGCATTATTTTTAATGATGTTTAAACGTTTCATACTACGAGGTGCAAAATATTTTGCTTATTTCAAGAATCTTAGAGCATTCTTTCTGTAATAAAGTGAATTATCAACATGGGAAGTCTGTTTTTTTGGGGGGGCCCTCTGCTTAAAATGGGGCACAGCAGTCCTAAAGTCGGCTCTGACAATGTCTAATTCGCACACCACGAGTGGAGTTGGACGGCTGCTGGACATCATCGTTTCTTTTGGCCCCTTCGATCCCACCGCACGCACCTGCTCGCACCAGAGGCGGTGTCTTGACCCTCCGTGACCTCTTTGTCATGGCGTCCGCGGGGCGTCTACCGCCCGGGGCTTTGGCAGGCAGCCGGGGCCTCGACCTTCCCAAGATGGCGGCCACCCCGGCGAACGCGCGTCAGGGGCGGGGCCGCGACGGCGGGGGCGGGGCCGGGAGGCCCAGGGGGCGGGCCTTCGGGCTGGCCGATCCTGGAGCAGGCGGCCCCAGCGCGCCTGCGCGGAGCGGCCCTGCGCGCAGTGAGGCTGGAGCGGGGGAAGGCACCGGTGGGGCCGAGCCGCGGGGCTGACGGAGGGAAGCAGGCGAGCGACATCCCAGCGCGCGCCGCGGCGGCCCGGGCTCCCTCCCCTCTCCTTCCGGGCGTGAGGCTGCTGTGAGGAGCGCGGAGCCGGGCGGACTCGCCCCGGCAGCGAAGGCGCCGCTCCCGCCGCCCCAGTCCGGCCTCTGGCTTCGGCGCTCCCGCCGTGGGGCCCGGTTCCTCAGCACACCCAGCTCCGGCCGCCTCCTCCGAGCCTGCCCCTGGCCTTTCGCACGCCGCGGCGCCAGCCCGGGCCCTCGGCGGGAGGATGACGGAGCTGCAGTCGGCGCTGCTACTGCGAAGACAGCTGGCAGGTGAGCGGGCGGCGGGCCGCGATCGTGGCGAGCGCTGCGGCTTCCCTCCTCCTCTCCTCCCCTCCCGGGTCGGCGGCCGGACGGCTGAGGGGAGCGGCAGCCGCTGGCGAGGCCGGGTGCGGGCTCGCGAGGGTGGGGAGCCCGAGGCGCCGGTCCCGGCCGGGCGGCCAGGCGGGCGGCCGGGCGGGCACTTCTTCCCCGGCTTTCGGAGGGTGTTGGGGGCGGGGACGCGCCCCAGCCTGTGCGCTGCTGGGACGGGGCCTGGAGAGGAGGGAGGCTGCCCCCTCCCCCACCGCGGGGTGGGACGTTGCGGGGGAGGGGCTGTGGCTCTCCAGCCCGGACCCACCCTCCCAGGGGCGGGTCGCGGGCTCAGGTGCTGCCGGGGCCGCCGGACCCTTGGGGGCGGTAGGGAAGGAGCGCCCGGGCCCGCCCCGCAGGGGGTCCCTGGCCCGGACGTCCGAGCGGCGGCGGGTGGGCAGCGGGTGGCGAGAGTAGGCGAGGAAACTGGCCCCCGGCCGGATAGGTGAGGCGCGCAAAAAACTTCTGCCCGGGCCGCGCCGGGGCCGCGGAGTTGTGCGGCGGGATAACAAAGCGCTGGCACCCGTGGCCTCGGCGCTGGCGCGCGGGGTCTGAGGACCCGGCGGGGTGCGGGACGCGCCACGCTCGCCTCCGCCTGGCACGGGCCCCGCTGCGCCGCCGGCTGGGGGGAGGGCTGGGGCCGGCCCAGCGCGAGCCGCTTTCTGGCCGGCGCGGGGCTTTGTGCTCGGCGCGGTCCTGGCCCCTGCGCAGGCCTGCGGAGCCTCCGGGCTGCGGCCCGCGGGCTCCAGCCGGGGAGGCGGCCGGGCGTGCCTCCCTAGAGCTGCCGGCGCCCCCCTCCCCCATTGTCCGGGCCTCTCTCCGGCCGTTTGCGGCTTCCAGGTTGACTTTTTTAGGGGGTTGGCTCCGACTCTGCTAGACTGTACGAGCGGAGCATGCGCGCCGGCGATGTACGTGTGCGGAGTGTAAGGGGGGGAGGCGGGCTGCAGGCTTCACAATGCCGCCCCACGTGCTGCCAGATTTAAAGAGAAATGAACCAGCGGTTACCCCTGCTGCCCAGCGCCCAGCGTGTGCCCTTTGCCGTCCAGGCGAATTTTTTCACCTTCCCCGCTGTACAGCCAGCCAGCAGCCCGGAGCCCCCGGCAGAGGCCATAGGCTGGAATGAAGAAATCTGTTTTTGAATTAAGGAGAGTTTGAGGTTAAGTCACCTTTGTGGCTTCTTAGGAAAAGGTTGTCAGGGGCTGTTACAGATTGTATAATTAGGTTTATTATTAGAGCATGAGCAAGCAGGTTTGGGCAAGTATGAAAGTTCTGGGTGCTCAAGGGGAGTGACTTGAAGTGAATGGAGAAGTATTGATAGTTATATTTATCTGGAAAAATGGTGAAAGAATAATTACCTATTACAGCTTATATTTTCAAACACTTTTCTGTGTAATTTTTTTTGTTTTGTTTTGGATGAAGGAATCTCCCTAATCGTTCTTTTATCAGAATAAGTTTTTGTTATGTAGTGGATTATTAAGCAATATGGAAATACTAAATTAGTATTAAAATAGTACGCAACTTGTATAATGAGAAAGATACACTCTTAAAATGGTGTAAAAGGGTTACACGGTTAATAAAGTTAGGTTAATAAGAGGGTTAGGCAGTAGCAATATTACAAGTTATTTCCTACCCATTTATGAATTAGCTATAGATTTTGATAGACACTGGTTCAGTTGAGTACTCTTTTTTTTTTTTTTTTGACAAGGTTAATCCCACATACTAATAAAACATTTCTAAAGGTATTTATTTTGGTAAGGCACAGTAAAATATTCTTTAAGATCAGAGGAGAGAATAATTTAGTTTGTAATTTTTCAGGCCTCATTAAAAAGTTGCTTAGCTGCTTTTTTTTTAAAAAAAAATTCACATTTATTGACTTAATATATATTTTTACTGATTTCAGAGAGGAAGAGAGAGGGAAAGAGAGAATCATTGATGGCTGCCTCCTGCACGGCCCCCACTGGGGTTTGAGCTTGCAACTGAGGGATGTACCTGTGATCTGATTGGAACCTGGGACCCTTCAGTCCCCAGGCCGACACTCTATCCACTGAGCAAACTGGCTAGGGCTTTTTTGCCTTCTTTTTTTTTTTTTTTTTTTTTTTTTTTATATATTTTATTGATTTTGTACAGAGAGGAAGGGAGAGAGATAGAGAGCTAGAAACATCGATGGGAGAGAGTCATCGATCAGCTGCCTCTTGCACACCCTCTACTGGGGATATGCCCGCAACCAAGGTACATGCCCTTGACCGGAATCGAACCCGGGACCCTTCAGTCCCCAGGCCGACACTCTATCCACTGAGCAAACTGGCTAGGGCTTTTTTGCCTTCTTGATCAGAGTCATTGGACTATTCTTAATTTCTTAAATTTTTGAGAGGTTTTAATTAACATGCTCAAAATGTACAAAATAGAAGCCAAAGTATAGTGAAATGTAAACATATCAAGTTTATTGGAAAGAGTTTATACCTACATACTAAAATAAAAGTCCTATTGTATTTTAGTACTACAATGCTCAACTTTGTGGTTCTTCAGATATTTAAAAACAGGAAAGAATGGTAATCTGTAATCTCCTGAAACCTTTTAGCCTGCACTTTTGAAAGGCATTATAAGATGTACTTTAGAAATCTTGAAATGTATTGAATTTAGTAGACACACAAACCTGTAAGGTATTCTAGCTGCTAGAAACTAACAGCAGTGGCCAACAATGGTTACATTTATTGAGCCCCTAGTCTGCTAGTCCTTATATAGGATTTTATTTCATTACTTAAGGAGAGAATTTATTGTGTGTTTTGTAGGTAACTTAAATGAAGAAGCTAGTTACGTTAAGAGTTGGGTTGCAATTTCCATCTCAGCTCTACTGACTTTTTGGGTGGATTATTGGTGTGTGGTTCTATACTTGCATGATAGAATGTTCAGCAACATTCTTGGCCTCCATCCACTAGATGCCAGTAGTACACCCCCTCAGTTGTGACAGCCAAAAGTGTGGCCAAGTGTCCCCCAAAGGACAGAATCATCCGAGACTGAGAAATTACTGGTTTAAGGTGTTTTAGTTAAGACCTTTTGGCTATTGTAAAGAATAAGAACACCTTACAGATTCCTGAAATATGATAGGTTGTGTATTTCTTTGTGATATTATTGGACTATGACTTTATTCCTTTGCGAATTCTGCAGTGGCACTGTAGCTTTTGCAGTGCATTATGCTAAACACACGAAATCCCACAGCACAAGAGATAAATTTAAGCATTTTTAAAAAGTTATTATAAGCACTGGATAAAAATACAAAGAGTACAAGAAGGTATAGTTTTTTCCATCCTGACCTCCAATTCTTTGCTTGGAAACAACCATCATCGATAATGTCTTGTGTGTCTTGTCTTTTCAGAGAGATTCTTATATACGTTTATATGGGTTAACGTTTACTGAGGACTGACAGGTATTAGGAACTGAGTGCTTTACACACATTATTTTATCTTCCCAATAAGGAATAGAGGCTCAGAGAGGTTAAGTAACTTGCCCAAGGTTACACAGGTAGTAAGTGGTGTTACTGGATTCATATTCAGTTTCTTATTTGAGAAACTTTGATTTTTTTAATTTGTATTTTTTAAAAGTTTCTCATTTTTGTGTTATTTTATCATTTTTAAATTATTTTTAATTCTCACCTAAGGATGTTTTTCCATTGTTTTCTAGGGAGAGTGGAAGAGAGAGGGAAAGACAGAGAGAAATACCAATGTGAGAGAAACACATGGATGGGTTACTTTCTGAATGTGCCCTGACCAGAATTGAACCCGGGATCCTTTGGTCGGTAGTCTGACACTATCCACTGAGACACACCAGCTAGGGCGAGACTTTGATGTTTTTAATTGGCAATATTGCCTCCAAGGGAATCCTATCTAATAAAAAGGGAATATACTAATTGATTGCCCTGCCCTCAAAGATGGCAGCACCCACAGCCAATAAGGATGGAATATGCTAATTACTCACTCAAACATGGCAGCACCCAGTCCCCCCAGCCCTGCAGGAGCGTCAGGCATGTGGCAAGGCCCAGCCTGCTGCTTGCTCTGGAGTCCCCCAGTCCCCTCAGCTCCCCAGATCCTAGTGTTTGTGATGTGCTATGTTTCATTAGCTCTTCTGGTGTCCATAGGATATTGAAAGAATACTCTTAAAAGGAGGAGTTAGAATGATTTGGTATTTTTTATTGGCCTTTCTAGAATATATTGGCACTGACGTACAAATCCATTAACAATCTTAAACAAGCAGAAATAGAGTAATTGATTATTGACAGGGACACCCTAGTGATAGAAGATTCTGGGTGATGAGCCAAATATTAATAACCTTTTTTTTTAAGTTGAAAAATTTAAATATAGTTAACTGGTTTGCTATTTCACTTATTTATGCATTCATTGATTGATTCTTATATGTGCTCTGATGGGGATTGAACCCACACTTTGGTGTATGGGGATATTGCTCCAACCAACTGAGCTTCCTGACTGGGCTAACTATTAATAATCTTAATGCCAATAATTATTGATTCACATATTTAGAAATGGAAGAAAAGTCTAAAAGTAAATTTTCATTGCATTAAACTACTATTAATAATTGCTTAACAGAGTTTGGGAATTTTTATATCCAGAAATCATTACACTATTATAGAAAGAATACAGATACTATGTATTGTACTGAATATATTGTTAGAAAAAATGCATAGAAGAAACATTGTGGTTGAGGGAGAAGGTGTAGGATGATTTACAATCTTTGTAGTAGGGGAAGCATCAAAGAATTATGTATCTGGCTGGTTTGGATCAGTGGTTAGAGCATTGGCCCTTGTACCAAAGGGTTAGGGTTCAATTCAGGTCTAGGGCACATACCTGGTTGCAGGTTTGATCTCTGGCTCCAGTCATGGTGCAGCATTGATGTATTACATATTTATGTTTATATCTCACAGTTGCTCTCTAACCATCCCCCTCCTTTTAAAAACCAGTAGTAAAAATATCCTTGGATGAGGATTAGTGACAACAAAACAAGAATTATGCATCTGTTACGTTGTGTTACAGAATCTAAAATAGTCTTATTTTTGTAATTTATACATATATCAAATCCTTATGTTGTACATCTTTTTTTTTTTAAAATATATTTTATTGATTTTGTACAGAGAGGAAGGGAGAGAGATAGAGAGTTAGAAACATCGACGAGAGAGAGTCATCGATCAGCCGCCTCTTGCACACCCCCTACTGGGGATATGCCTGCAACCAAGGTACATGCCCTTGACCGGAATCGAACCTGGGACCCTTCAGTCCCCAAGCCGATGCTCTTATCCATTGAGCCAAACCGGTTTCGGCATGTTGTACATCTTAAATGTACACAATGTTATATGCCATTTATATCTCAGTAAAGTTGGAAAAAAGTCTCAATTTTTTAATGAATAAGTGAACTTTCTTACTAGAGTAGATGATTTAAAGAAGTATATATATATTTATTGATTTCAGAGAGGAAGGGAGAGGAAACATCAATGATGACAGAGAATCATTGATTGGCTGCCTCTGCATGCCCTTATTGGGGATCATGCCCTGACCTGGTGACCTCTTGTGTCCTGGCTTGAAGCTCAACTGCTGAGCTACACCAGGCTGGGCAGGAATAGGTGATTTTTAAGTTATAGTTTTTGTTCAGTGAATATTTTTTAAATACAGTGAAATTTAGTTTTTTATAAATAACAGAATTTTAATTTCCTGTAAACTACTTCAGGCCAAAACATACTTTCTACATTAGTCTTTAAAAAAATATGTTTTATTGATTTTTTATGAATACCCAAGTCTTAACGATGAACTTGCTGAGTAGGTGATGCGCAAATTCTTGTTCTTTAAGGACTGAGTCTGTCTTTTCCTCTCTTGGGCCTATGTGCCCCTGACCAGAATCGAACCTGGGACGCTTCGGTGTGCAGGCTGATTCTCTATCCACTGAGCCAAGCTGGCCAGGGTTGAAAGGAAGAATCTTTAGTGTTAAGGATTATAGTAAAAATACTAGAGACCTGGTGCACAAATTGCATGCACTTGGTGGTGGGGGGAGGGGAATCCTTCAGCCTGGCCTGTGCCTTCTCACAGTCCAGGAGCGCTTGGGGGATGTCTGATTGACAGCTTAGGCCCATCCCCACTGTGCTCACCAGCTGTGAGCCTGGCTTCTGGCTGAACGGTGCTCCCCTTGTGGGAGCGCACTGACAACCAGGGGGACAGCTCCTGCATTGAGCATCTGCTCCCTGGTGGCCAGTGCATGTCATGGCAACTAGTTCTGCTGTTTGGTCAATTTGCATATTAGCCTTTTGTTTTATAAGATACACTCTGAAATTGAGTTCATTGAAGTTCTTTCACCTATTTGATTCTCTTAAAGCAACCTAACACTAGATTAAGAAGTTACTTCTTCAATTTTATTTAGCAAGTACAATAAATGGCAGAAATAGATATAAAACCCAGGTTACCTTATTACCAAGACTACTTTTTATACCTAAACATACTGTTAAACTCTGAGAACTCTTGTGATTTTGGAAGGGAAACTACTGTTGCGCATGGCCTCTCCTGATAATATTTTGAGTTTATCTTCTATGTTGTAAGATTCTAAAACTAAAGCATCTCTTTCAAGGCTTACATAGAGGTGTTACTTTGAGAACTTCCTTAATACTCTTTTAGTGTAGGTAAGTATAGGATAATATTTATCTTAATTGTATTTAACAATACATAGAATGGTTTATATTGCGCTCATTAGAAGTCTAGGGCTTTAGGCTGTGAACATCTATGGTGTGGTATTTCCCAAGGGAAATACTGTATTTTTGAAGTCTTCTCTGGTTGTTTTTATATCTCTCCCTTAGGATTATACCTTTGCTGCTGCTTCTACCCTTAGTATTTGCTTAATGGAAATAGAACAAAACTGTTGCTACCCAGCATGGTTTATGTTTAATTCTTTCAGGTGCAACAGTGGCTTGGATGAAGGTACTGTGCCTCTTGCAGCTCTCTTCAGGGTTTAAGGTATATGGATGGTATGGCTGCTGAGGAAGCAATACCATTGTGTTAGACTTAAAAAAAAAAAAGTGTTGTTTTTTTAAAAAATCTTAGAGTGGAAGGGAGAGATAGAAACATTGATGAGAGAGAAACATTGATTGGCTGCCTCCTGCATGCCCCCTACTGATGATTGAACCTGAAACTTGGGCATGTGCCCCCATTGGAAATCAAATCAGTGATCTCTTAGTTCACATGTGTCAAACACAAGGCCCTCGGGCCAAATCCGTCCCGCCAGGCCTTGCAATGTGGCCCGCACCGCACTGTCATCACTGCATCCGCTGCGTTTCCATCACAATGACAGTTTATGACTGTTCAGTAAACCATTCGGCCCGCGATTTAGGCTGGATTTTAGATTTTGGCCCCTTCTCTGATTGAGTTCAACACCCCTATCTTAGTTCATGGGTTGACCCTCAACCATTGAGCCACACTGGCCAGGCATGTGATAGACTTAAAAAATTAAATTTTAGAACAGTTTCAGATTTACAGAAAAAATTATAAAGATAGTATAGAGAATTCCTATACCCTGCATCCATTTCCTATTAATATCTTACGATATGTTTATCACAACTAATGAAGCAATATTGATCCATACTTATTCAAATTTTCATAGTTTTTACTTGATATCTATTTTTCTGTTCCAGGAGACTATACAGTATCCCACATTGTATTTTAGTTGTCATGTCCTTTTAGTCTTTTCTGTTCTGTGAGAATTTCAGTTTTCATATTTCTTGAGTCTTTTCAGTTTTCAGGAATACTGGTCAGGTATTTTGTAAAATGTTCCTGAAAGTGGGTTTACCAAATGTTTTTCTTATTAGTAGAGTGGATTTGTGGGTTTTCAGAAAGGTTACTATAGAAGTGAACTACCCTTGTTATCACATATTGGTGGTACATGATAACTTCAGGACAGCACTGGTGATGTAAACCTTAATCACTTGGTTAAGGCAATATTGTTCAGGTTTTTCCACTTAGTTACTATTATTTTCTTTTACTAAATCCTGTCCACACTCATGTGGGAAGGAGGGGCTAGGTCCTACTTCCTAGTACAGTGTTTTTCAACCTTTTTTGGGCAAAGGCACACTTGTTTCATGAAAAAAATCACGAGGCACACCACCATTAGAAAATGTTAAAAAATTTAACTCTGTGCCTATATTGACTATATATAAAGTAATTCTCTTGAATAGGAATCAAATAAACACAAAGAAAGTATTTTACAATTACTTTATTATGAAATATTAAATAAACAAAATAGTGAAAAATTATAAAATTCTTGTCTGCACCTACGGCACACCAGGCAACATCTCCCGCGGAACAGCGGTTGAAAAACGCTGTCCTAGTAGGGAGAATAACTATATTATTTGGAATTGTTCTGTAAGAAAGATTTGTTACTCCTCACCATTTATTTGTTCAATCATCTATTCTGTGTGGACTTGTATGTTTTATGCTTTGGGTTGAATTTTTTATTAGGACTCTTTAAAGAAATAGAACTAATAGAATGAATGGAGATACATATATATGTCAGTTACGTTATTGATTTGGATTGGCACGTCCAAAATCTGCAGGGAAGCTTGGCAGCCTGGAGACCTAGGAAAGAGTTGTTGTTGCAGTTTAACTCTGAAGGCAGTCAGCGGGTAGAACTTACTCTTCCGGGGAGGCCAGTCTTCTTGTTAAAATTAAGACCTTCATGCCAAAGCCGGTTTAGCTCACTGGTAGAGCGTCGGTCTGCGGACTGAAATGTCCCGGGTTCGATTCCGGTCAAGGGCATGTACATTGGTTGCGGGCACGTCCCCGGTGTATGCAGGAGGCAGCTGGTCGATGTTTCTCTCTCATCGACGTTTCTAGCTCTCTATCCCTCTCCCTTCCTCTCTGTAAAAAATCAATAAAATATATATTTTTTAAACAAATTAAGACCTTCAACTGATTGTATGAGGTCCACTCACATTATAGAAGGTAGTCTGTACTCAAAGTCTACTGATTTAAATTGTAAACTCATCTAAAAAGCACCTTCACAGAAACATCTGGGATAATGCTTTTTACTTTAAAACTAATATACATATACACATTATATATGTAGTACATACCCTGATTGAATATAACTTGCAACCTGGGTCTATGCCCTGACCAGGAATAGAACCTGCCACCTTTTGATGTACAGTACCATGCTCCAACCAACTGAGCCACACTGGCCAAGGTCTAAGATAATGTTTGACCCAATATCTGGGTACAGTGGTTTAGGCAAGTTGATGCATAAAATTAAGCACTTTTATTTTGTTCCTTATGTCATTTATTAAATTTCTAAATTGTTCCAGCTTTGGTCATTGAGAGTTCTTTCAGATTGCTTCATATGTTCCTTTGACACTTTATTTTCTGAATAGAGGCCCGGTGCATGGATTCATGCACTGGTGGAGTCCCCCGGCCTGGCCTGCACCCTCTCACAATCCGGGACCCCTTGGGGGATGTTGGACTGCAGGCTAGGCTGTGGGACCCCAATGGTGTACGAATCCGTGTACCAGTCCTCTAGTATGCATATAAAATATTTGGTTAATCTCTTCCCGCCCTCCCCACTTCCCTCTGAGATTCATCAGTGTATTCCATGTTTCCTTGCCTGTGCGTTGAGTGTCTGTCCCCTGGTGGTGAGTGCATGTCATAGTGACCGGTTGAATGGTCGCTTAGACATATTTTATATCTATCTATCTACAGGATGTATCATACCTACCTTGCATTTTCTCTACCTAGCCCAAGAATGGTATCTAGAAACGAAGATCTGGCATTGGAAGTGCTCATTACTACAAGAGGCCTGGTGCACGAAATTCGTGCCGCGGAGGGTGGAGGGTGGGGACTGTACATGAGCCCGGCCTACATCCTCTCCAACCTGGGACAACCCTCCCACAATAGGGATCGCTGGCTCCTAACTGCTCGCTCGCTCGCTCGCTCGCTCGCCTGCCTGCCTGCCTGATTGCTCCTAACCACTTCTGCCTGCCAGTCTGATTGCCCCCAACTGCCCTCCCCTGCTGGCCCGATTGCCCACAATTGCCTTGCCCTGCTGCAACCTGCTGCCTCTGTGCAAGTTGGCAGAGACACTAGGACCAGCCTCCATGGCACAGAGGGCCCCCCCCCCCCCCCCCCCCGGTGCACTGCCATCTTGTGATGATGTCATGCTCAAGGGCACAAGGACCACCTAGGGTTTTATTAGTATAGATCGGCCAGAGGTTAGCAGTGTGTATTTATATTAATCCAGGTGTGTGTGTGTGTATATATATCTTGATGATGTTTCTGTGTATCTATCTGTATATATATTAAGCTGCACTTAGGTTCATACTGTTGTTTTTTACTCTAACAAAGTACCAGAGAGTATTTATTCCAGCCTTCCCTTCTTATTTTTCTATAACTTCCCCCTCTGTCAGAAATTAATTTATTTTTATATTTTTGTATTTTTATTGATTTCAGAGAGGAAGTGAGAGGGAAGGAGAAACATTAATGATGAGAAAGACTCATTGATCACTTGCTTCCTCCATGACTCCTACTGGGGATTGAACCTTCAACTCCGGCATGTTCTCTGACTGAGAATCAACCAAAATTCTGTATCCACCACTGTAGGGCCATACAGAATAGTTATAGCACCCTAAAATTGTGTTCTCTATGTGTTCCTTTTGTAGTGTAGCACTCCCCTCTACCAGTCTCTGGCAACCACTGATCAATTTTCTGTTCTTATAGTTTTGCCTTTTCTATATGTCATAAGTAGCTTTTAAGGTGTGGCTTATTTCTCTTAGCAAAATGGATTTAAAATTCAACTATATTGCTGCATGAATTAGTAGCTATTTCCTTTTTATCACTGAATAGTAGTCCAGTGTATAGTTTTTACTGTGTACATTCCATTGTACCATATTTTGCTTGTCCATTTCCATGTGGAATGATAATATAGTTATCTTGCTTGTTACCAGTTTTTAGTGATTATGAATAAAGCTCCTATAAACATTTGTGTACATATTTTTGGGTGAGCTTAAGTTTTTCAGTTTACATAGATAAGTACCTATGAGTACAGTTGCTGGTTATATGGTAAGACTGTTTAACTTGGTATGAAACTGCCAAATTATCTTCCAAAGTGGCTGTACCAAACATTTTATTGTAAATAGTACCATCTTAATGCATTTTCTTCATCTTAGTTTTTCACTTAATATAATATAGACATCTTGGTATTGGTATGTAGAGACTTATTTTGTTCCTTTGAAACACCACAATATTCCACTTGTATGGCTAAAACACAATGCACTTTTTTATTGATGTTAGAAAAGGAGAGGGAGAGGGGAGGAGAAAGAGACATCAATGTGAGAGAGAAACATCGATCAGGGACTTTTCTTGCAATCTGGGCCTGTGCCATGACTGGAAATTGAACCTGTCACCATTTGGTGCATTAGACGATGCTCAACCAACTGAGCCACACTGGCTAGGGCCACAATCCACTTTTTATTATTGGATATTCATGGCAAAAATATAAATTCTATAAAAAGAGAATATAATGAAAAGTTTCATCCTTTTCCATTCTCTAGAAGGGAATTTATAGCTGATGCTTATGCTTTTCAATACAATTTATATGATACCTCTTCATTCATGAGTTTATTTAATTTTTCACTATAAAAAATGAAGAGCCCAGGACAGGTAGTTTAATTGGTTATAGTATCATCCTGATATGGCAAGGTTGCAGGTTCCATCCCCAGTCAGGGCACATGTAAGAATCAGTAAATGAATGCGTAAATAAGGGGAACAACAAATTGATGTTTCTTTATCCCTTCCCCTCTCTCAAATCAATATTTAAAATAAGATGAAGAACTTAACACTACTTCCCTTTTCTAATTTGTATTATGTATTTGTAACTCTTCTAATGTTTGTCTTTATTATTATTAATAAAACGATTTCTCAACCTTATATAGAAGTCCTTGCTATAAAAGGTAAATGAATCAGTGCACTTACCCTTTAGTGATTTCCCCCTCTCCTGAAAAATTTTTTTTAACATTTATCTTTTTTTATAACTGAAACAAGTCTTCTATATTTGTCTAGTCTCAAAAAAAGGAAATCGGCAAACAGTATTTATATGATTATGTTAATATGCTCATTATAATACCAAATAATGATTTTGGTACTAAAAAGGAGCTGTAATTATCATTGAAACTTTTCCTATTGAAGAAGAATCTTTAAGCCTCAACATTTCCTATCTTTACTTAGTTATTATGTTCATACTCAACTATCACTACTCCATGTTGTCTTCTAGTATTTTTTAACTTTTAAAAAAAAATATATATTTTATTGATTTTTTACAGAGAGGAAGGGAGAGAGCTAGAGAGCTAGAAACGTTGAGACAGAAACATCGACCAGCTGCCTCTTGCACACCCCCTACTGGTGATGTGCCCGCAAACAATGTACATGCCCTTGACCGGAATCGAACCTGGGACCTTTTAGTCCGCAGACCGACGCTCTACCACTGAGCCAAACCAGTTTCGGCTTGTATTTTTTAACTTTTATAAAGATACGTGGGTGGTAAATTTTGAGTCTTTGCATATTGAAAAATGTCTTAATTTTGTCCTCAGATCTAATAATTTAGTTTTCTGGAAATTGAATTCTGGATTGAAAATATTTTCCCATGGAACTTTGATGTTATTTTTCTATTGTTACATTTTTCCTTTGTCCAGAGTTTCTCAACGAGAAGACAGTGATGAAGAATGACTCATGTCAGTTATGCAAGGGTTGCTCAGTGGTCAAGCATCAACCCATAAATCAAGAAGTCACTGGTTTGATTCCTGATCAAGGCTCATGTCCGAATTGGGGCCTTGATCCTCAGTGTGGAGGGGGAAGTGTGCAGGAGGCAGCCTATTGATGATGATTTTCTTTCATTGATGTTTCTTTCTATCCCTCTCATTTTTTCTCTAAAGATTGATAAAAACATTCTTTTTAAAAAAGGAATGACTCCTATCAGTATAATTTTGTTTCTGTGTAGATACTTTTTTGAAGTTCTAAAGGATTATCTGTATACTTGATGTTCTAAATGGGCTCTTTTATTTATTTAAAAAATTTTTGTTATTGATTTTTTATAGAGAGGAAGGGAGAAGAATAGAGAGTTAGAAACATCGATGAGAGAGAAACATCGATTAGCTGCCTCCTGCACATCCCCCACTGAGACCCCTCAGTCTGCAGGCTGACGCTCTATCCACTGAGCCAAACCATTCAGGCTTTTATTTATTTTTATTGTTAATCCTCACCTAAGGATATTTTTTTCCATTGTTTTTCTGAGAGGGAGAGAGAGAGAGAGTGGGGGGAAGAAGGGAAGGATGGAAGCAGAGTGAGAGAGAGACAGACAGTTGTGAGAGGGACAAATTGAATGATTGTCTCCTGCACGCTCCACATTGGGGACTGGGGAGCGGACCCACAACCCAGGTATTTGCCCTTGACCAGAAATCAAACCCAAGAGCCTTTGGTGTGCCAGCTGAGGCTCTTAACTATTTAGACTTAATAGCCAAGCCAGTCTGTTTTGAGCTCAGAAATTTCCATTTATTATTATTTTTGTCATCCTCTACATTCTTCTGCATTGTCTTTGGAACCTTTACTAGTCAGGTGTTTGAACTTTTTAATCTTATTTCTTTGCCTTTTAATTTTCATATTGTCTATTTTTTGTCTTTTGTTACTATATTATGGAGATTTTGTTCCTCCTCTTTTCCATATTAGTGACTTAGTCTTCACCCATGCATGTTTTGTTATTTAAACTGACTATTCAGTTTTTCATTTTAGCAATTGTATTTTTAATTTCCAAGAACTTAGTCTTTCCCATAGAAGTCTGTTTTTAATAACGCTACTGAGGTTTAATGTGCATACCATAAAATCTACTTTTTTTTTTCTTTTTTAAATATATTTTATTGATTTTGTACAGAGAGGAAGGGAGAGAGATAGAGAGTTAGAAACATCGATGAGAGAGAGTCATCGATCAGCTGCCTCTTGCACACGCCCTACTGGGGATATGCCCGCAACCAAGGTACATGCCCTTGACCGGAATCGAACCCGGGTCCCTTCAGTCCCCAAGCCGACGCTCTATCCATTGAGCCAAACTGGTCTCGGCGAAATCTACTTGTTTTAAATATACAGTTTATGTTTAGAGTTGTTCAACCATCAGCACAATGTAGTTTTAGAATACTTCCATCACTTTAGAATGAAATCTTGTGCCCATTAGTAGTCACTTCTTTTTCTTAGCCCCACACCCAAGCAACTACAAATCTACTTTTTGTTCCTATAAAATTGTCTTTTCTGGACATTTAATATAAATGAAATAATATAGCATGAGTTCTTTTGTGTATGGCTTTTTTCACTTAGCATGTTTTTAAGGTTGATCTCTGGTGTAGTATATTAAATCTGTTGTTTCAATGTCATTTGTTGGATACACTATCCTTTTCCTATTGAATCACCATGGAACTTTCATTGAAAAATCTGTTAACCAACCTGTGTATGTTTCTTTGAGTACTCTTATCTGTATGTCCACCTCTATTGCAATATCATAGCTACTTGATTATTGCTGTATAGTAAGTCTTGAAGTCATGTAGTATAAACCTTCTAACTTGTGAGAAAGAATTATAGAGAAATTAGGTGCTTACAAAAATATTGGAAGGCCTAAAAGGATGATTTAAGGAGAAAAATCTCCACTATGACAACCAGAGATTGACTCCCCAGGAGCCTTAAAGCTAAGAGTTTAAGAACCAGAATACAGCAACTGTGATCCAGATTCACAAAGATGAGTCAAGGAGAATTCACTACATCACTTCTGTGCATATCATATCTAGCATAATCCTATCTATTGAAGACTGAATATGCAAATTGTCCATAACTCCACTACAAAGATGGCGGTGCCCACAGCCAATAAGGAGGGAATATGCAAATTGATGTGTCAAGGCAAGAGGCAGAACACAGCTCCAGGTGGGAACAAAGGTGGAAAGGTGGCTCTGGCCTGAGTGAAGGCGGAAAGACGACTCTGGGTCCCATGGTGAGCCCCAGACTCTGACAGGAGGAAGGTTTTCATATACATTTTACTAATTTTCTTTAATCTCTGACACTTCTATTACAGAGAAAGGGCAAATAGCAATATTAATCTCCTTTTAACGTGCAGGAATTTTGTGCAGCTGGTCACTAGTTTAATTATAAGTTGCTTATTTTAGTTCCTGGGTGCACATTTTAACACATAGCTGGAGTTGGAGAGTATAGCAGAAAGTAACACTGCTCAAATCGAGACATTCTGTGAATGCTTTATTATTTATTTTGAAGTGTTCAAGGTGGCACTTGGTTTTAACTGCCTTGGCAGTGTTTTTAGCTAAATTTGGATATCAGAAAGGAGGTTAAAAAATGTCGAAGGCTGCCGGGACCGGTTTGGCTCAGTGGATAGAGCGTCAGCCTGCGGACTGAAAGGTCCCAGGTTCGATTCCAGTCAAGGGCATGTACCTTGGTTGCGGGCACATCCCCAGTAGGGGGGTGTGCAGGAGGCAGCTGGTCGATGTTTCTCTCTCATCGATGTTTCTCTCTGTCCCTCTCAATTCCTCTCTGTGTAAAATCAATAAAATATATTTTTTTAAAAAGGTCTAAGGTTAATTTGATTTTCACCAGAAGTTGTCTCATTCTTTAGTTAAATATTTGAATGCTGACTTTAAATACTATTGGTTTTGGGAGACACTAGAGAAATTGATTTTCATAGAAAGCACATTAGGTTAACAAGGAAGACAATCAAATTTTTAATTATCACAAAATCTGAGAATGATATAGCAGGAGGAGAACAAGATAATTAGTAGGAAGTAGCCAAATATTTGAAAAGACCAGGATATTTGTGGAAACTAAAACAGGTCCAGAATGGTTGAGAGTGTTGGCTGCGTGAATCAGGGACTGCTATTAGCCATTTTAAGTATCCATTGGGATAGTCTTCTCATTAGTCATAAGACTTCATTAGGGCTTTCGAGGATGTCTGCTCTACTCTAGGTTTACTCTAAATTGGCAACATAGAATATATGTAACTAGATGCATGGTGCATGAAAATTCGTGCACTGGAGGGGGTGTCCCTCAATCCAACCTACTCCCTCTCTCAGTCTGGGAGCTCTCAGACTCTGGGAGGTGACCCAGCAATCAGGGGATGGTGACGTCCCCATCACACCTCTGCTGCTGCCACTGCCAGCCCTGGTTACCTGAGCCTCAGGTGGCCCTGGGCAACTGGGCAGCTGCCATCCGAGGCTTGCTTGCGCCTTGGGCCTGCCCTGGGTGGCTGAGGGGATTGGGGGATTCCCGAGACAGGTGCGTGGAGTGGCCCAACCTGCCTGGGGGTGGGCCTGGCCATGCTGTGCATCTGTGAGACTAAGGGGACTGGGGCGCTGCCCATATTGTGGCTGTGGGTGCTGCCATCTTTGAGGGCGTGACAGTCAATTAGCATATTCCCTCTTTATTGGCTGAGGGTGCCACCATCTTGTGAGGGCGTGACAGTCAATTAGCATATTTACTTTTTATTAGATAGGAGGATATGTCCTTGGCTAGGGCATAGAGCCTTAGATTTGTTTCTGCCATGTTCAGATTAAATTATATATTTTGTAGATTGACTAATCTCTGCAGTCAATCCTTCACTGTGGGGATTTTGGATGGATATTATAGTCTACAATCCCTTGAAATTGTATTAAAAATTGTGCATTTGTAGAGGGGGAGGGATGCATCTGTCCCTACATTGAGATTTGTGTATTTTTTTTTCTACTTAATTTTATTTATTTAGAGAGAGGAAGGGAGAGAAACATTGATTTGTTGCTCCACTTATTTATGCAGTCATTATTTGCCTCTTGTATGACAGGGATGAACCCACAACCTTGGTGTATCAGGACCCTGCTCTAACCAAGTGAGCTATCTGACCAGGACATGGAGTCTCATAGGGTTTTGAAGTCACCTGCCAGATGATCTTTTTAATCCTCTTGTCCTGCAACAAATTATCATTGTCTTTGTAGCCTTAAAATGCAACTTCAGACTGTAGAGTCCTGTGTACCAACCCTGCATAGAAGTGTCTTTACTGAGTTGTGCTTTGGGTAATACCATTGCTCTCTCTACCTGTGGAGATATGCTGTCAGTAGCAGCCCTGTGAAATTCATTTTGGGTGTTGTGAAGATGTTATATTATAGTGTCCTTTTTAAGGGGACCTTTACAAGTAAATTCATTCTTTTTTATTTAATATATTTTATTGATTTTTTTTACAGAGAGGAAGGGAGAGAGAGAGAGAGCTAGAAACGTTGATGAATGAGAGAGAAACATTGACCAGCTGCCTCTTGCACACCCCCTACCGGGGATATGCCCACAACCAATGTACATGCCCTTGACCGGAATCGAACCCGGGACCTTTCAGTCTGCAGACCGACGCTGTACCACTGAGCCAAACCAGTTTTGGCTAAATTCATTCTTGTTATCAATGCTAATACAATGGAGCTATGATTCTTGAAATTAATTTGTTCTGGAAGGCTGTTTAAAGAACAGTTTGTTTGAAAACTAAATCATTTTTGTCTCATGAGAAATAATGTAAATTGAATTTATCTGTTTTAGAACCCCAAATGATTCCCTGTTTTAATCTTTCTTGTATACAGTACATGTCTAACATATGGTTTAATCTATAATAATAAAAGTGTAATATGCTAATTGGACAATAAGTCCTTCTGGATAACCTGGGTGAAGCCGAAGCTGCAAGGGAAGCCTGGGTCCCCGGTGCCAGAAGGAAGCCGGTGCCTGCAGCCGAGTGATGGAAGGCACGAATTTCATGCATCTGGCCTCTTAGTCCTCCACGTAATATTCAGCTTGTTTTTTTGGTGGCATTATTTTTCTTGGAAAACTCACCAAGTTTTCAGAATGGTGATGAGTAAAGACTTCAATTTAAAGTTCCTACTGGCATTCCCACACAATAATAATGTCAGCCTGTCCTTTGGCTTGTGTCCTGGCAATGACTTATGTGTGATGTAGGTCCTTTTTGGCATTTTCTTCCAGAAGAGGCCTATCTCATAATTGAACACTTATGGGGAACACATCCCTTGGCCTCTACGGATTCTTGAAATTCTGTCACTAAATCAGCAGCTACTTTGTTAGAACTGGCAGCCTCCTCATGCCTCACTACTCTTAAGAATGCCACTTTAACTTTTTTTTAATTTTCTATTTTATTTTCAAAACATGTATTTAAAAATTTTTTTTACAATGTACAAAATAAATTATCAGAGTGTAGATACAAAAAATTACCCATTTACATGCAATAAACATTAATTTAAAAAATATATATTTTATTGATTTTTCACAGAGAGGAAGAGAGAGATAGAGAGTTAGAAACATCGATGAGAATCATCGATCAGCTGCCTCTTGCACACCCCCTATTGGGGATGTGCCCGCAACCAAGGTACATGCCCTTGCCCAGAATCGAACCTGGGACCTTTCAGTCCGCAGGCCGACGCTCTATCCACTGAGCCAAACCGGTCCCGGCTAAACATTAATATTTTAAGAAATAAAAAGATTTGAAATATAGTACCAAAACTGTACTAACAGTATAATATCACAAAAGTTGTAGGAAATATTAAAAGTCTGTGAATAATAGGATTACTTCTATTTTAAAATAGTTCTTCCTCTGGCTCTTTTAAAAAAATATATTGATTTTTAAAAAAATATATTTTATTAATATTTTACAGAGAGGAGGAAGGGAGGGAGAGAGAGAGCTAGAAATATCGATGGGAGAGAAACATCGACCAGCTGCCTCTTGCACACCTCCTACGGGGATATGCCCGCTACCAATGTACATGCCCTTGACCGGAATCGAACCCGGGACCTTTCATTCTGCAGACCGGCGCACTACCAGTGAGCCAAACCGGTTTCAGCTATTATATTTATTTTTTACAGTGAGGAAGGGAGAGGGAGAGAAAGTTAGAGATATTGATCAGCTGCCTCTTGCACACCCTCTATTGGGGATGTGCTCACAACCAAAGTACGTATTGGGGATGTGCTCACAACCAAAGTACGTGCCCTTGACTGGAATTAAACCTGGGACCCTTCAGTCTTCAGGCCAACGCTCTATCCACTGAGCCAAACCTGTTAGGGCTGTATCACAGGTTTTTAATCCACTCATCTGCTGATGGGCACTTGGGCTGTTTACAAATCTTAAGTATTGTAAATTGTGCTGTTCTGAACATAGTGGTGCATATATCCTTTGCCACTTCTCTTAAATTTTTTTTTGAACATCACCTAGCTTTAAACGAATTAATTCCAGCACTCATATCAGGAGTGTCTTTCAGGAAGTCAGTATGTAGTATTTTCACTTTTTCACATTATTGCCTCATAAATGCTATCACCAGCTTCTTTTCTACCTCTTCAGTTGTCTGTGATGATTGTTTTCGTGAGCATTTTCACAAACCTTAGCAACATCCGCACCCCTGATAGCCTCTTTAAGTTTTAAAATTGTGTTAAACATGAATTTCACCATGCCATATACTCAGTAGCCAGATCAGATATGTAAACACCCCTATCTTTTTTAAGTTTTATGTTTCTCACAACTTTGCTTTTTCACTTTTATGCTCTCGCTAACCTTCTTAGAACCCATGGTGACTTACTGTATGTACTTAATGGTAATAAGCAGCAACAAAAGCAAAAAACCCCACAAAAATATTCACAGCACAATTTCCTGAGATGTTAATGACGAGAGGAAGATTTAGCAGTAAATTGACTCATACTCTCGAATTCTCTCCTTTGTCACCTGACAGATGTGTGATCATACAGGTGTCAGCATGAAAGGATTGTTGGGTTGAAAACAGAAGTTTGTGCAACAACTAAGACATTTTCTGTGAAAAACTTAGTTAAGAACTGAATTGTTTGAGATGGGAGACTCTTGAGGACCAAGGTTTGACTATCTCTCTTTATTCAGAAAAATAATAAAGAACCTTAGTTGTATGACTCTCTGATCATATTTCCATGTAGACTGCTAGAAATTTTGGTTACAGTGAATTAGTCATTCATCAAAAATTATGCATTAGAGTTGAAGTTCTAGGCTGTTAACCTTGTGAATGTAGAGGTCTCCTTTGAGAATTTTAAAAAATATATATTTTATTGAGTTTTTACAAAGAGGGAGGGAGAGGGATAGAGAGCTAGAAACATCGACCAGCTGCCTCCTGCACACCCCTCAGTGGGGATATGCTTGCAACCAATGTATATGCCCTTGCCCGGAATCAAACCTGGGACCCCCCAGTCCCCAGACCGATGCTCTAAGCCAAACTGGTTTCGGCTCCTATGAGAACTTTTAAGGCATTTTTATATTAATATTTGCTTCTATTTGTCCCGCCCTTGTTTATCTTTTTCTCATCTGTTTATAATTTATATTTGTATTTTATGTACCTCTGAAAAGTGCTTTATACTTGGGGGAAAGATAGGATATTTATTACTTATTATTAAATTTATCTTTATTATTGAGATTATTACAGATGTGTTTCCCTCTTACCCCCAGTTGAATCTCTCCACTCCACTCTCCCCCCACTCCTCAAGATAGATATCTAAAAACCAACCCTAAACCCTCTGTGTTTAGGAATTTCCCTTTTGGGGAAAAAAAATTCTTTTCTGTTAAGTGTTTCTTTTCCTATATAAAACACACTTTTTATTTGGAGGCATTCCTTTCTCTTTCCCATCTCTGCTTGATTAAATAAACTCATCCTTTAAGGTAAAGGATTAGTTCAAATGTTTTTGCTGCTTAAATGACTTCTCCAACACCCTATCCCTTGCAAAATAGTTGTTCAAGGTTGTTGGCATTAAGAATATGTCTAGAGTAGGGCCTGGCATATTTTTAGTAACTTTTTAAAAAATATATATTTTATTGATTTTTTTACAGAGAGGAAGAGAGAGGAATAGAGAGTTAGAAACATCGATGAGAGAGAAACATCGATCAGCCCCCTCCTGCACACCCCCCACCGGGGATGTGCCTGCAATCAAGGTACATGTCTGTGACGGGAATCAAACCTAGGACCCTCCAGTCCCCAGGCTGACGCTCTATCCACTGAGCCAAACCGGTTTTGGCACTTAGCTATAAGTTTTATGTGTTTGCATTTGCCCCTTTGATATTAATTGTCAATCTACTATTAATATCCTACTTCTTTTTAGTTTATTTTTTAATGTATTTTTTATTGGTTTTGTACAGAGAGGAAGGGAGAGAGATAGAGAGAAACATCGATGAGAGAGAGTCATCGATCAGCCACCTCCTGCACACCCCCCACTGGGGATATGCCAGCAACCAAGGTTCATGCCCTTGACCGGAATCGAACCCGGGACCCTTCAGGCCCCAAGCCGACGCTCTATCCATTGAGCCAAACCGGTTTCGGCAATATCCTACTTCTTTTTAAAGATTTTAAAAGAATATCTGTTGATTTCAGAAAGAAAGGGAGAGGGAGAAAGATATGGAAACATCGGTGATGAGAGAGACACATTGATCCGCAGCCTTATGCACATCCCACACTGGAGATCGAGTCCACAACCCAGGCTTGTGCTCTGAGTAGGAATTGAACCATGTATGACCTCCTAGTTCATAAGTCAATGCTCAACCACTGAACCACACTATCCAGGCAATATCCTATTTCTTAATATGCATTCTCTTCCTTTTCTCCTTTTTCAGTCATGTAGTCATATAATATTTTGTAGTGATTGTGTTAAGGCACTTGTCAGAATGGTTCATGGTAGCCATGTGAAAGACTGGATGCTTGTACATCCAGTTATTGGTATAACCAGAATGGTGGTTGATTGGTTGCTGTTAATCAGGATGGGGTTTATGAACTTGACTGATTCAGTTATAAGAAATAATCACTTGGTTGAAGACATTAGTGTATGTACTATTTGTAGAAATCACAGGAATAGAATAACCATTATGTTAGTTGGGCAGAAAATTTGCTAAAATAATATTTAGATAATAGTACCATATTTTCTGGCGTATATGACGACTTTTGAAACGAAGAAAAGTCAACCGAAAATCGGGGGGCAAAAGACCAAAATTGCACAAAAATTACCTGCAGATCTTGACGGCAAAGTAAGTCTTTTCTTTTAAGTGGGGGGCAGTCTTATACAGCGAATATAGGCCTAAACTTATCTTTTAACTATAAAATTAGGGGGTCGTCTTATACGCTGGAAAATATGGTATTTGTCTTAAAAAAACACAAAATCTTGGCCAGCTTGAATGAAGTCAGGGAGACCTAGTTTAGCCCTAGGTAGCTTGTGAGAAAAGGAGCTGTGTTGATCACCTTTTGTGTTAGTCACAATAGACCAAGTTATTCTAAAATCTCAGTGGCTTAAAACACAAAGGTTTATTTTTCATTGGCCTAGGTTAGCAGAGTTTCTGTTCATTGAGGTTACAATCTCAAACTTTGCCAGAGAAAGGCAGGGTTTTTCTGGAGGCTCTGTTTAACTAATACCTGTATTTTTCGGACCATAAGACGCACTTTTTTCCCCCCAGAAGTGGGGGGGGAAAAGTCCCTGCGTCTTATGGTCCAAATATAGCCTACACATATACTTTTAAAAAAAGTTTTTTTACTTGCCCGGCTCTGTGTGGTCTCTGTGTGATTGCCCGGCTCTAAAATGGTTCTAATGCTGCTGTTTACTTTACAGGGTTGATTACATGTGTTTATGACTGTGATGTTGGGTTTTAATGCACTTAAAATATTTTAGGACACTATTTGTTTCAGAATCTTTTTTTCTTCATTTCCCTTCTCTAAAAACTGGTGCGTCTTATGGTCCGGAGCGTCTTATGGTCCAAAAAATACGGTAGTTAAATTCTCTGGTTAGAAGTGAATGGAGACACTTCCACTTACAAATCATGGGCCAACTTTAATCACCTGGTGTCTGCCAACTATGGGGGGCCAAGAATCTCTTACTTGAGTGCCTGCAAGTGGGAAACCAGAAATATTTGACAATAGTACTAATGATTACTATATTATTATATTACTAGCACTTGACAGATAGTATTTAATATATACTCAGTAAATGTTCAGTGGATGGTACTGTTCAGGTAGCTGCTAAATTTAAATTTCTGTAAGGGATGTTTTAGAGGGAATGGCTGATAGATTATATTAGATAAACTAAGCAGACTTTATTCTTTAAAAAAATTTTTTTGTTAAACAATGAATATGTTTATTTTATTTATTTTTTCATTTTATTTTATTGATTTTGTACAGAGAGGAAGGGAGAGAGACAGAGAGCTAGAAACATCGATGAGAGTCATCGATCAGCTGCCTCTTGCACATCTCCTACTGGGGATATGCCCGCAACCAAGGTACATGCCCTTGGCCGGAATCAAACCCTGGACCTTTCTGTCCCCAAGCCGACACTCTATCCATTGAGCCAAACCGGTTTTGGCCTTTTAAAAAAATTTTTGTTGTTAATTTTTAGAGAGAGAGGAAGGGAGGAATAGAGAGAGAGAAACATCATTGATGGGCTGTCTCCTGCATTCCCCCTACTGGGGATTGAGCTCACAATCCCAGGCATGTGCCCTGACCAGGAATCAAACTGGTGACCTCTTAGTTTCTGGGTTGATAATCACTGAGCCACACCAGCTGGGCAGTCTTTTTATTCTTGAATTACTACAGTTGTATTTGCTTCCTCAGTATCCTTTTCTCTGGCATTTTCATTCGTTTTCTCTGATCCTCCTTTCTTGATTCCCATTAAATGTATCTTACCTACTTTCAAGGGTCTTAAAACTATTTGAGTTTATTGGTTATCTAATTGAGATAGCTACCTAATCAATAGAGTTAAGATTATTTCAGTTTAGGTCTGGATACAATGTTCACATTTATTGTTGACTAGCATTATTAACATTTGATGTTCATTGGAGAATGAGCTACATACAAAGCCTTCTTTCAGTAGGTAGAGAATATACCTATGATGAGAATTCAGATTTGTGTTACATTGTCAGTAAATGATATTTTTGTATTTTAAAGGTAATCATTTTTATACAGAATAAGTTGAAACTGGATAGCAATTCTGAATGCTGTATTTTTGAAATATCAATAGCAGACAATAACACCCTATTAGTAATCCTAATGTAAAATAAGTTTGAAAAGTGCAGTCTTAAATTACTTAACATTTTATAATTAAGTTATGGGAAATGATCAATTTTTTTTGTTTTGAATAGGACTATAGGTTCTTTTCTTTAATAAGGCTTGCTGTGTTTTTCCTCCACCTTCTCAATTTGAGCCTCTGGAATCTGTTCTATTTTTACTTGTGGATGCTCATACCAAAGCAGTCTCTGATTTCATGCTCTGAAGATCAACAAGGGATCTTCTCTTGTAAGATGAGAATTGTGTAAAGGGGACTGTTAAAAGAGTAAACATGTCTTAGTAAGTTGGTAATCATTTATTGAATGAGGTGTTTTCAAGGAAAAGTAATGCTGTACCAAATGTCTCTGTTGAGATAAAAGATAAATGACCAAAGATAAATAATAAATTCAATAGCTGGCTGTATGCCTGATAAGAACTTGATAGAAGTAGTTGTTTGTATTATTGAATAATATATGCTTAATTTTTAACTCTTTAAGGAATCAATGAAAGTAATATCTAGGAAATATTTATAAATTGTTGGAAATAAGCCAGGAGAGTTGAATTAAAAACAGTCTTGCAACTCAGTTTTTGTCTTCATTTTAATTATTAAATGAAAATGAAACAGTACTGTTTAAAATTCAAATTGAGGCCTGGCTGGTGTGGTTCAGTGATTGAGCATTGACCTATGAACCAGGAAGTCAAGGCACATACATGCGTGGGTTGTGGGCTCCATCCCTGCTAGGGCATGTGCAGGAAACAATCCATGATGCTCTCTCATCACTGATGTTTCTCTCTCTCCTTCTCCCTTTCTCTGTAATCAATAAAAACATATTTTAAAATAAGTACAATTCAAATTGAGCAACATTTATACTTTTCAAGGCATTGGAATCTGCTTGGGGTTTAGATTGGAAAGATCATTTGTTAGAAGATTACTTTTGCTAAACATAGCATAGAAGACCTAATAACACTTATTTCCTACTCCCCTCCACCCCCCCAAAAAAGTAATGAACATTATGTTGTTTATTTTGAGTGTGGGGCTTATATTTTTGACTGCCCATCTGGTGCTATCATTTTAATTGTCCTTTTATGGGTGGCAAGGTAGACTTATTAGAATTGGGCCATAAAAGGTGGCTTTGTCTATTAGCTGGATAGACAGTTGGGTATACTTTGTATTGATACTGGAGTAATTAGGAAAAAAAGGATAGATAGGAGATTTTGGGAGAATGCCATAGGATATGATGACATATTTATTACTTTTTTTACTAAAAGGAAACAGGGCTCCATAGAGAAATGATCATTTCTCCTGGGACTGGAAATGTTCAGAATATCTTGCCATACCAGAAAACAAAAAAGCTATCCAACAAAGATCACTGGCCAGGGTTCCCATTGGACAAATTCTTCCTGGGACAATTTGGATGGATAAAAAGAGCAATAATTATGAGCTAAACACATCAACTGTGTTAAAATCCATGATTTCTCAATACTAAAATAAAGCAATAACAACAAAACATCTTAATGGTCATCTTTGGAAGATGCTATGAAGAATCAAGCATTCATCTTTCAACACTTTACCAGATAACCAAATAGTTGGTAAGAGATGTTTTTCTTTATTTTTTAAATATATTTTATTGATTTTTTACAGAGAGAAAGAAAGAGGGATAGCTAGAAACATCGATGAGGGAGAATCATTGACCAGCTGCCTCTTGCACACCCCCTACTGGGGATGTGTCCGCAACCAAGGTATATGCCCTTGACCGGAATAGAACCTGGGACCTTTCAGTCTGCAAGCTGACGCTCTATCCACTGAGCCAAACCGGTTTGGCAAGAGATGTTTTTCTTTATAATAAATGAAGAAACAAAGAATTAGGATATCACAATTTTGCTACCTCTAATGAAATAGATCTAGACAATCAATGTTCATTTACTTATTAAAGCTGACAACACCTGAATACACGGATCATAAAAAGAGGAATAAATCAGACATGTGCCTCTTGATGTGATATAGTGGCACCACCTATGAAATTTCTTGCTCTAAACTTCAAATCTGAAACTGATCAAGCCTCTAGCAATTTGTTTAGCAAATAAAAGTACAGAAGAACATATTTATAGACACCATTGGTGGATATAATCAGTAAGATCTAGAAGGAAATGCTATAGAACAAGTGTCTTGTTTTCTTCAACAAATATTGATAAATGACAAGAAAAGGCTCAGGAAATCTATAAATTAAGAGAGATCTATTAACCAAATACAGTGAGGATTTTGGATGAATCTTGATTCTAACCAACTAATTGTAAAAATGCTCATATGGAGCAAAAGGGTAAAATTGATCACTGGGTACTAACAAATTATTGTTAATTTTTCTTATGATGTAATAATATTGTGGTTATAGTTTAGATTCTAAACTTTAGAACTTCCACTGAAACTGGAGGCCCGATGTGTGAAATTCATGCATGGGTATGGTCCCTAGGGCCGATCTGTGGGTCGACTGGTGGGGTGATTGGGGGGCTCCCACTGGCAACTACCTTGGCCGGCCTGGTGCTGCCTGCTTGCCAGCTCCACCCCTTGCTGCTGCTATTGGTTGCCTCCCTCTGTGGGGCGACTGGCAGGGCAATTAGGGAGCCCCCGCTGGCACCCACCTTGGCTGGCCTGGGGCCTGCAGGCTGGGGGCAACTCTTGTGTTGAGCATATGCCACCTGGTAGGGAGTGCATGTCATAGCTACTGGCCTTTTCACCCGTTGTTCCACCATCCGGTCAATTTGCATATTAGGCTTTTATTATATAAGATATTAATAAAATCATGATATGTGGAATTTACTTTAAACTAGGTTGAGGGGTTATGGGTAAGGATATATAGACTAATAAGATGGTCCATGTGTATAATTGAACCTGAATGATGGGTACATGGTAGGTCATTTTACTATTCTTCTTTTCTGCTGAAAATTTGGTAAGATCAGCCTAGCCAGCATGGCTCAGTGGTCTCAGTGGTTGAACGTTGACCTGTGAATCAGGATGTCACTTTTTTTTTTTTTTAAATCAATCTTTATTGTTCATATTATTACAAAGGTTCCTCATTTCTTCCCCCCTCCACCAGGTTTCAATCCATAGGTGCACAGTTTATGTTCAGTCTCTTCCCGCATCCACCACTCCCCCTTTCCCAGAGAACTGTCAGTCCACTCCCCTCCCGTCAGTCCACTCCCCTCCCGAGTCTACAACAATCAACAGCTAATATTGTTCATCAGGTTTTTCAATCTCTTTTTTTTATTGTTTTTTTTTTTAAATTAATTTTTACACTTCTAAGAATAAGTTTTAAAATCTAATAATTTTAAACCTTGTTTTTTTCTGCCCTGGGAATTGAGAAGCAAACTTGTTTACATGTAAACTTGCCCTTAGGCTATCAAAAGGTGTAGCCATTCAAGTGTAAATGAACACATTGTTTAAAGATAGTTGCTGGTTGGAATTGGATTACCTGTTCTGGGTGGGAATGGCTTGTCCTCCCCTTTCTTCATTAAAATTAAGGTGTTAGCTTTAAAACCTCTTTTTGGCAAGAGACCTTAAACTTTCAGAACTTAAAATTTTTCAGATAGTAAGTCAGTTACTTAGCATTTTCTCAAATCAATAATACTTCCACATGCCCAAGGATACACTTCACACAAAAGACATTTCCAAATAGGTCAACCAACCTCATCCAGACCCCACACAAGGCACTCACAGATCAACACCCCAGCGCTATACTAAACACTTCCAGATCTAAGCCTTCATCACTTGATTCAGCAGACCCTCAAGTTCCCCCAAAAGTCTCCAGCCATGTCTGAGAGGCAGCCCTGGGGCGGGGGCAGGCGAGGAGCGAGCTGTTTCGGGCCTGGCTGCTCTGGGCCTGGCCTCTGTTGCTCTGGTCCATTCCACAACCAGCTGCTCCGGGTCTGGCCACTGCCGCTCCCAGCCTGGCTGCTGCTGCTCTGGGCCCGGCTGCTCCGGGCCCGGCCGCCAGGATGTCACTTTTTGATTTCCAGTCAGGGCACGTGCCCAGGTCTTGGGCTTGACCCCTGGTGTGGCGTGGGCAGGAGGCAGCCTATTGATGCTTCTCTCCTGTCATTGATGTTTCTATCTCTCACTCCCTTTCCTTTCCTCTCTGAAATCAATAAAAAAATTAAAAATATATATATTTTTAAAGGTCACATGCTTTGGTCTTATCTAAATTATATAAAATTCAAGTATGCATTACCTAAATGAGTTTTTGGAATTGTTAACTTTTCTTGAGCTGGTTAAGACTAGATGAACCTTCTGGTGATGGTATTTATAATTTGAACTAGAGGCCCGGTGCACAAAATTCGTGCACAGGGGAGGGGTCCCTCAGCCTGGCCCGTACTCTCTCCAATCAAGGACATACCTCTTGCAATTAAGGAGCATTGGCTCCTAACTGCTCACCTGCCTGCCTGCCTGATCACCCCTAACCACCTCTGCTTGCCTGCCTGATAGCCCCTAACCACTTCTGCCTGCTGGCCTGATCACCCCTAACTGCTCCCCTGCCAACCCGATTGCCCCTAACTGCTTTCCCCTGCTGGCCTGGTCACTCCTAATTGTCCTCCCCTGCTGGCCTGGTCACCCCTAACCACCTCTGCCTCAACCCCTGCCACCATGGCTTTGTGGATGGATGTCTGGTCTAATTAGCATGTTACCCTTCTATTAGTATAGATAGTCTGTGAAACTTAAAGTCATGCCTCATTTTTGCAAATGTAGGGTTACTCTAATTTGCCATCATTTCATGCTTGTCTAGTGCTACACATTTTACCAGGGTGTACCCAAAGCTATAGTATAAAATATGGTTTAAACATCCTGGAACTAATAAGTTTCCCTGAAAATTCAAGAAAAATCATGAATATTCAATTAAATATTGTATATTATAGAGTTAAAATGAGCATTTTGCCTTTATCTTTAAGAAAAATTTTATTTGAAAGAAATTTATATTTGGGATTATTTATGGTTCCCTCTAGTTATTGGAGTATTTTGTTTTGCCGACTTCCTAATTTATTCATGTGCCTTGTGGTTAGATTAAGGATTTTTTTTTTTTAATATTGGGATTAAAATAACTACTGAGACCCATTTCTTTTAATTTGACCACTAGCTTTATTACTAGGGCAAGCTGTATTGACAGCCCTTTTTATATTATTGATTGGCTTTCTGGGTTGTAGATTCTTTGTGGTATAAATGGTATGTTGTGGGGTCAGTGTTAATGGCAATATCTATACTACCCTGTTTCCCTGAAAATAAGACAGTGTCTTATATTAATTTTTGCTCTCAAAGATGCGCTAGGTCTTATTTTCAGGGGATGTCTTATTTTCCATGAAGAAGAATACGGTACACATTTATTGTTAAATGAAAATAAAGGAAATTTATTACCTGTATATGGTAACACAAACCAGACAAACTGTGAATTCTACAGTATCAAGAATTTACTCATTCAGCCGAAACCGGTTTGGCTCAATGGATAGAGCGTCAGCTTGGGGACTGGGGGTCCCGGGTTTGATTCCGGTCAAGGGCGTGTACCTTGGTTGCGGGCACATCCCCAGTGGGGGATGTGCAGGAGGTGGCTGATCGATGACTCTCTCTCATCAATGTTTCTGGCTCTTTATCTCTCTCCCTTCCTCTCTGTACAAAATCAATAATATATATATAAAAGAATTTACTCATTCAATGACAATCATGTCATCATCTTCTGGTACATCATCATAACAATCAATTCCTGAATTTCCTGGTGAATTTCTTGTGACTCCATTTCTTTCAGAATCAGTGGACCAGATCTCTCATATTTAGCCTAGGGGGGCCTTATTGTCGGGGGGGATGCCTTATATTTCACTCAGAAAGAAACCTGTAAGTAGGTCTTATTTTCGAGGATGTCTTATTTTGGGGGAAACACGGTATTTTAAAAAATAAATTTTTGTAGAGGCCTAGTGCATGAAATTTATGCACATGGTGTATGTCCCTCAGCCCAGCGTGCACCCTCTCCAATCTAGGACCTCTCGAGGGATGTCCAACAGGCAGCCAGACATCCCTTTCACAATCAAGGACTGCTTGCTGGCTCCCAACTGCTTGCTTGCCTGCCTGCTTACCTGCCTGATTGTCCCTAACCACTTCTGCCTGCCAGCCTGATCACCCCCTGACAACTCCCCTGCCAGCCTGATGGACACCTAACTGCTCCCCTCCTTGCCCAGTCTCCCCTAACTGCCCTCCCCTGCTGATCTGGTCTCCGCTAACTGTCCTCCCTTGCTGGCCTGATCACCCCCAACTGCCCTCCCCTGCAGGCCTGGCCCTACAGGAGAGGGTAGTGGCGGGCATCTTGTGTCCATAAACGGGCAGTCTGACATCCCTCAAGGGGTCCCGATTGGAGAGGGTGCAGGCTGGGCTGAGGGACACTTCCTCTCCCTGTGCACGAATTTCATGCACCAGGCCTCTATTATAGGATTGATTTCAGAGAGAAAGGAAGAGGGAGAGAGAGAAACATCAATGATGAGAGAGAATCATTGATTGACTGCTTCCTGCATGCCCCATACAGGGCATGTTGCCCTGATTGGAAATCAAATCATGACCTCCTGGTTCATGGATTGATGCTCAACCACAAAACCATACCACCTGGGCAATAACTATACTCTTTATTGTTTGTTTTCTTGTTTTACTATTTATCCCTCATATTACAGTGCCTTACTATTCAGAATAACTTTGGCTCTGCCTTCAATAAGCGAAGGATTCAGTGCTGTTTTAGAAACCTTCTAGAGCACCAACGTATTTGTTTGCTTCAGTTCTTTCCTTTGGCTAATAGCCATTGCTGTTTTTTTCCAGAGGCATCCCTCGAGTTTTAGTCTCCTGAGCTTATATCTGTTGCAACTGAAGATAAATTTACCAGTAGTATATGCATATATTTTTTCCTTTCTGGAAAAAAGATTTGAAGAGTATAAGGAAACCCCTCATCCTCTTATATAGGAAAAGAGTGGTTGACCTTGTTTTAGTTTTACAGCTTTTAAGCAATAGGCTCACATAAAGATGCAATTTAAAGGGCTGACAGATCAATTCTATAGTCTTAAATATTTGAGTGCCTACTTTTTAAGCATAGTAGTGCTTAGGTACTTTAAAGAACAGAACATAAAAATCTTGCTGGCTCAGAGTTTATGTATTTAGTGTGGGAAGACAGATAATAAGCTAGATAATTAGGTTTAAAATATGGTGTATTAATGTGATAAGTGCCTCAGAGAGAAAATAAAATGGGGAACTGAAATGAAAAGTTGGGTGGAGCATTGATGTCTGGGGGAAAAGTTTTCCAGACAGACACAATAATAAGTACAAAGTCTCTAAGGTGGGATTGTGGTTCTTATAGGTAAGGACTTACTTTTACTCTGAGTAAGATAAACTATTAAAATTTTTTCAGCATAGGTATGACATAGTCTGATTTAAATTTTAACAGGATCACTCTTGGGTTTGATGCTGAGAATATAGACTACATAGAGAAAAGGCAGAAATAAATAGTGGTTATAAGACTTTAGCAATGCCAGATGAAACATTGGCTTGGACAAGGATGGTGGCAGTGGAAATGATAAATGGTTGAATTCTTGGATATGTTTGCTAAATAGAGTTGTCAGGATTTACTAATGAACAAGATTTTTTGGGGTCGTGGAATGTGTGAAAGAAAATGAATCTAGGACGCCTTCAAGGTTTTTGGCCTGTGTAACTGAAAGGATGAAGTTGGCATTAACTGATATGGAAGAGACTGAAGGACAAAGAGAAAAAATTACCAGGTGCTCAGTTTTGAATATACTAATTTTGAATTGCTTATTGGTCATTGAATTAGAGAAGTCAGACAGGCAACTTACCATATATAATAAGGTATTCAGTGATAAAGAGGTTTGGTTTACAGTCATAAACTGGAAGATAGTTTATAGATTGTACAATATATAAGCCATGAAGCTAAATGCAATCAGTAAGAGAAGAGGATTAAGGACTATGTCTTTGGGTATACCAGAATTAAGAAGTCAGAGAATTACATGGAAGCATGTAACAGAGTACAGAATCTTGGAGGGAAGATGGGTGAGTGGGAGGTAATCAACCATGGACATGGTATGCATATATGCATGGGCCCATAGATATAGACAATTGGGCGGGACCTTCTGGAGCAGGGTGGAGAACGGTGCAGGGGGGTCAAGGAGGGGAAAGGGGAAACATATGTAATACTTTCAATAATTTTTTTGCAGACGTTGGGATTTAATCTTATTGATTTGTGAGTGGCCTTGACTTACTTGGGGATTAACGGCTGCCTTCTCCCTTGTAAAGTCAAATATCAAAAATTTTGAGATTTTGATGAAAAAAAAGTCACTTTTTTTTCCTGGAAGTTTTTGGGATTTGGTGTTTTGAAATTTTATTTTGATGTATATTATTGTGAACCTTTCCATTATTAATGTCTTAGGCATTTTGAAAGTCCTATTATAAATTTAAGTGTAGTTCTGGGAAAATTGTGTGTGTGATGTCCATCCTCTTTTCTGGTTATCTTAGCTTTCTGGAACTTAGACTTGTTTGGACATTAGACTTGTTGATCAATGTGGAAAGCTTAAAGTGAGCAGTGGGAAGACAAGTAGGAGATGAAGTCAGACAGCTGAAGGGGAAGGTAGGCCCAGGTCCTGTTGGGACTTGTGAGCCATTATAAAGACTTCCACTGTAAGGTGGAGAGCCAAGGAGGGTTTTCAGCAGAGGAGAGACATGATCTGACTAATTTTATATGATTACTTTTTAAAATGAAAACTGCAACTCTCAGCCTTACTGAATAAGAGGGGATCACTGCTATTTGAAGATGTAGTTAGAATAATATTTAGAATGTACTTTTTAATAGCTAGAAAAATTTGTCCCTGAATACTTAAAATTCAAATGGTACAATAGATGTGCTTTTAAAACAAAACGTAAAATATTTTTCTTTTTGTATATTTTAGGTAAATTTTTAATGCAGTGATTTACTTTTGAATAGCTTGTTTTAATTTGTCTAATGTATTTTTGTTAGTATTTAAGTTTAAGGAAGCTGTTAATTTGTTTAATTTTGTTTAATTGGTTGCTTGGTTCTAGATTTTCATTGGGTTTTTTGGCTATACTAGCTATAAAGTAATTATTTTCAAATTTCTTTAAATATATTTTAAATCTGAGTACATTGCTTGATTGTTCTTAAAAGAGTTAAATGTTTCATTGTTATTTATTACTGTTAATAGATTAACTACTAATGGTGTTACATGCTTTCATTTTTCTTTTTCTTTCAAGGAACATTAGTTTTGTGATTGTTTGTCTTCATTTCCTCTCTTCCACAATAGTTTTCTTGGCAGGCATCCTTGTTTTGTCCTGTTAGTGGACTTTAATGGAGCTACTTCTGGTTTTCACATTACTGGCTTAATATATTTCCTGTGTATATAAAATCTTTAACAAATATACACATATATACAGCTTAATGTATATTATGAAGTATCCTAAAAATACTCGTTCTATATCCACCTCTTTTATTGGAATTCTCTCTTTTTTTAATTCTTACCTGAGAATGTTTCTCCATTGATTTTAGAGAGAGTGGAAGAGAGAGGGAGAGACAGTGAGAAACATCATTATGAGAGTAAACAACACATTGATTGGTTGCCTGCAGGCACCTTGACCAGGGCTGGAGCCTGGGAAGAGCCTGCAACCGAGGCATATGCCCTTGACTGGAATAGAATTTGGGATCCTTTGGTCTGAAGGCTGACGCTCTATCCAATGAGCCAAACTGGCTAGGGCTGGAATTCTCTTTCCTTTTAAGATTAGCATTTTATAAAATACGTTCAATAAAAATGAGTGCCTTTTCTCTTTAGACTTGAGTATGTTAGCTCAAAAGATTGAGCCTCTCTGAATTTGTGGAGTGATACCTTTTAAATTTATTATTGGATTATATTTATTAGTATTTTAATTTAGGAAGGTCCCATAACATAGAGGTTAAATGCCTCATCTCTGAAGCTTCGTTGTATTGCCTTCAAGCGCTAACCTCTGTTATCTAACTTCTCCCGGTCTGTTTACTCAACTGTAAAATGGAGATCAGTTGTTCTCAGCACATAGGCAAGGAGTGGTAAAAAGTCAGTAGGAACTAGCATTAATGTTGTGATATACAAGTTGTTAAAATACTTGATCCTTTCTTGGCTATGAGCCTTCTTCTTTTGTGATCTAGCCACTGAAAGGGTAATATGGGGGGGGGGCGGGGGGAAGAGGGCATTTAGGACTGTGTTCCAACGTAGTGTAGCTCTGGCATCCTTCTGATGGGTTTGGTGACTATTCTATACCTGCTGTTAAAAAAAAATAAAAAAAAAATATTTGGACCCTCAAGCTTATCAGATTGTTTTGAAAGTAAATGAGTTGATGGTATGTACCTTGTCTATCTAGACAAATGTCTGGAATGAATATATATATATTACCATGTAATAGTGTTTGTTACTATATAGAAATTTTTCAAGATTTTTCTCTGTGGTTGGCCTCATGAAATGTAGGACATTTTCTTTTCTGGATATAGTTTAATAAAATTTTTAATAAAGAATTACCTTTTGAAATTAACTTTTGAATTTATTCTGAAAATGCTTGGGATTGTTGTTTGGAATGGTTGGGAGATAATGGTTTGACAATTTATTCAATTCTTGGGATATTATCTAGGGGTTTGTTTTCTAGTCTACTTGATTCCACTTGACAATTTGCATTTCCTAGAAAACCATCCATTTTATCTGCATTTTTAAATTTAGTAGCTTAAAATTTCCTGGGAACTTACTTCATACTTCTTTTGGTTTCCTCTGCATTTTCTCAATTTTTAGTTCTAATATTATGTAAATCTTTTAAGTTTAGTTAGTAATGGCTTATCTGTTGAGGTTTTTTCTTCCTTTCAAAGTGCAACTCCTGTGTTTTAGAATTAAATGTATTAGCTTCTGCTTTCTAGTGTATTAACTCGAGAATTTCTTAAATTCCTTTATTCTGATTTTAAAAGTATTTTATTTTCTAATCTTGAGTTGAATGTTTCATAAATTTAATTTCAATTCTTGATTCATTGATGTATTTAGGCTGTGGATCTTCCACTGAGTATAGCTTTATTTGTGTACTAAAGTCTTTTTATATAAATAGCTTTTATAATTGTTATTTACTAGATAGTCTATATTAATTTTGGTTTTCATCTTTGAATGGAGAAAGTTTAGGGTGAGATAGTATGTAAGTGTTCAAGTCTCCTCCACTATGGAGACTAGCTTAATTGTTTCATTGCCAGATTATGATCTATATTTCTACTTTTTTGAATTTTGAGGTATTATAGTATAAATAGTTGAAAAGTTTTTTAAAAAAAGTATTTTATTGATTTTTTTACAGAGAAGAAAAGAGATAGAGAGTTAGAAACATCGAGCAGCTGCTCCTGCCATGCCCCTTTCTGGGGATGTGCCCGCAACCAAGGTTCCTCATGCCCTTGACTGGAATTGAACCTGGGACCCTTCAGTCCGCAGGCTGATGCTGTATCCACTGAGCCAAACCGGTTAGGGCAGTGGTCGGCAAACCCATTAGTCAACAGAGCCAAATATCAACAGTACAATGATTGAAATTTCTTTTGAGAGTCAAATTTTTTAAACTTAAACTTCTTCTAATGCCACTTCTTCAAAATAGACTCGCCCAGGCCGAAAACAGACTTCTGCGCATGGGCCACGAAGTTTCAATCGCACTGTATGTGCGCTCCTGCAAATGATATTTTGTGGAAGAGTCACACTCAAGGGGCCAAAGAGCCGCATGTGGCTTGCGAGTCGTGGTTTGCCCCCCCGCTGGGTTAGGGCATAGATGATAAATTTTAAAAACGTTCCATAAGGATTTCATCCCATTCCTTCATATATTCAGCCATTTTATCATTTATTTGTAGGTTTTGATGAATATAGTTTTATAATCTTCTTTATAGATCATTTAAAAATGTGACCCTCCCCTCCTTCTTTTTTGGCCACCTTTAGTGTTTACTTTGAATGCAACTGTATATCTTGAATGCAACTATATATCTTGACTGATATACTTTTGTCTAATATTTTACTTTTAAACCCTCAGTCTTTGCTTAGGTTTGTCTCATGGAGACCCCATGTAGGTGGAAATAAAGATTAGTCTTTTTGACCCAATCTGAGCTACTTTTAATAATTTAAAATAATGTGGCCTAGCCAATGTGGCTCAGTAGTTGAGTGTCGAACTATGAATCAGGAGGTCACAGTTCAGTCCAAGCACATGCCTGGGTTACAGGTTCCATCCCTTTGTGTGTGTGTGTGTGTGTGTGTGTGTGTGTGTGTGTGCGCGCGCGCACTGGAGACGACCAATCAATGAATTTTCTGTCATCCTTGATGTTTCTATCTCTATCTCCCTCTCCCTTTTCCCCTGAAAACAATAAAAAATTATATATTAAAAATAATTTATATGTTGTATGTTTGTTTTTTTCTTCTGTAATACTCTTATTTTCTTCATATCTTTCTGCTCGGTTTTATTTTTTTTCCTCTTTAAACTACATGATTTATTTGTTTTCCCTTTCATTTTGGAAGTTATATACTATATATCATTATGTCTTAAGGTACCATTGATTGTAAGATACCTCTTTCTATTGATAGCCACTAATATGGTTAAGTAATGTCAAAGAAATTATAATATGCATGCTGATTTTAGATACCAAAAAGTGAAAAAATAAACTATCTTAGAGATGAAATATGGTAGTTTGTTTATAGGCCTGTGGCCATTATTATAAAGCTGTAATTTCAAAATATTTAATTGATCAAATAGATTTTTATCAAATAGATTTTTCTGTTTGAGGAGTAGTTATTTGCTGTATTCTCAGGGTTCTTGTATGTTTAAAAATATCTCAGTGGTTTTCACAAGTGAAATGATATTTTGGTTGGTTATAGAATTTTCAATTACATTATCTTCCCCTTAGTAATTAGTAGACATTATTCCATTATCTTCTGGCATCTTAGGGTTAAGTCTGGGGTGAGCCTGACTTTGTTTTTCCCTTTGTAGGTGACCTACTTCTGCCTGGGTATTGGTAGAATTCTTTCTTTATCCTTGAAGTTCAGTAACTTCATCAGGATATATCTCGGTCTTGGTGTGATTCTCTATTACATTTTCCTGTTACATGGTAAGCCCTTTCAATCTGCGATTTAGGAGTATTTTCTTATATATCTTTTAATATGTTTTCATTTTCTCATCTCAAGGGATGTCATTTTATGATTGTTTATCTTCATTTCTTTCATTTTTAAATTTTTCTATATGCTTCTTCCTTTGTTCTTTTCAGCTGTGTTCTGTGTAATTTTCTTGAGATTATTTTTAATTTCCTAAATTTGTTTTCATCAGTATCAGGTCTTCTTTTATACTATGCAGTTTTCATTTTGCCAGTGGCTTCAGTACTTCATTCAGTTTTGTTTATTGATGTCTGAGCTGCCCTTTCAATTTGTCTTGTTTATTTCCCTCTTTTTTTGCCCACGAAGACCTTTCCTTCTTATGGTCAAAACAGTAAAACCACATTGTTTTTGAGAAGGTGAGTAAAACCAGTTATAAAGCAGCTAATATTGAAATTTATTCCCCAAGAACACAAAACAAGTGATAAGTAAAATTGTTTTATCAAGTCATGCTATATTAATAGCATGAGATGTGGAAAACCCATTATTCACTTGCAGAGTAAAAGATATTTCTTTTTTATAGTGGGATATGCTTTTTTGTATACAGTAGACATCTGTTTTAGCCATGTGTGCCTTTTGAATTCTCTTTCTGTTTGATTACTTATTTAGAGAGAAACATTGATTTGTTCTACTTATTTATGCATTCATTGATTGATTCTTGTACCTTGATTGAGGATGGAACCTGCAATCTTGGCGTATTGAGATGATGTTCTAACCAGCTGAGCTACTGGCCGAGTGTCATGTGTGTTTTTTGTATGAGAGAGGTGTTCAAGGACTTTCCCCCTGTTAATTGTTGAAATCTACCGAATATATTTTTTCATTCAACGGGTTGTAATGTAGGCTAGAAAATAATTCATTGATGCTGAAACCGGTTTGGCTCATTGGATATAGTGTTGGCCTGTGGATTGAAAGGTCCCAGGTTCAGTTCCGGTTGGGGGCATGTACCTTGTTTGAGGGCACATTCCTGGTGCGGGGTGTGCAGGAGGCAGCTGGACAATGATTCTCTCTCAAAGATGTTTCTGGCTCTTTATTCTTCTCTCTTCCTCTCTGTAAAAAAATCAATAAAATATATTTAAAATGAAAAAAAAAATTCATTGAAATCATGACTGACAGGCGTTATTCATTGTGCCACAATAAAAGACCTATTATGTGACTTTCACCTGAATTCTCATTTGCTCTTTGATTTATTCTGAATGAATGAAGGTGATCAGCAGTGTGCCTCCTTGATCTCGAGGGTTGAATGAAATAGTGAAAATTGTGAATGTGTGCCAGTTGTGGTTACTGAAAATAAGACTTTTACTGTGATTTATAAAAAAAAAGTAAAAGACTCCTATACTTTAAAAAATCTTAGCTGTTTAAGGAATAGGTTTTCTGATTTTTTTTTTAATAATGGCTGAGATAATGTTACTGTTGATGTTAACCAAGGTTATTTAATTATTTCAGTAGATTTGCACATTCAGTATGGCATAATTATGTCAGCAATATATTCAGTATTGTGAATGACCTTACTTGATGACTCCAGAGAATAATTCTTAGCTTATTCTTATAATTAAAATTACCAGAATTTCTTTTAAAAATATTTTTATTGTTTTTAGAGAGGAAGGGAGAGAAAGAGAAACATTAATGATGAGAGAATCATGATTAGCTGCCTCTTGCACCCACTCCTCACCCTCCAACCGGGTTAGAGGTAAAAGCCAGGCATGTGCCCTGAGTGGAAATCGAACCGACCTCCTGGTTCATATGTTGACACTCAAACATTGAGCCACAATGCTGGGCCAGAATTTTTTAATGACTCCAAACTGTTGTGCTTGACTGCCATTGTTTAGCATCTTCCTAAGATGATATATATTTTTAGACTATTAATTCAGCAGATAGTTACTGAGGGCATACTATATGCCAGGGACTTTAACAGGTGCCAGGGCTAACTCAGTAAACAAACAAAAATCCGTGACCTTTTAGGGCATGCATTCTAGTGGAGGTGGAGGAGATAAACAAAATTAATAGAAAGCTTTAGAGTGCTAGAGGAAGTAAAACAGGGAATAAAATAGTGTTTAAGAGTAATAAAGATTAAGGGTTTGAAATAGGAAGTTTGGAAGAGTGTGGGGATTATAATTTAAAGCAGGGTGACATTTGAATAATTGAGAGGCCTTGAAGTGGGGACATATTCAAATGTTGGAAGAAGATGAAGGAGAGCAGTTAGAGCTGAAGCCAAGTGAATGAGGTAGCAAGTGAAAGGTTGACAGATATGCTAGTTAATTCTGATGGGACTTTTGGGCCATCTTACAAGCTATTATTCTAAGTGAAAATAGTGACATGATCCTAATTCACATTTTTACAAGATTGCTGGGCTGAGAATAAATACAATAAGAGAGATTTTACATAGTACCTCAGTACTCACATTTAAGTCAACATTTATAACTGAAATGAAAGCACCAATGTCTCTATTTTACTTTTTATTTTTATTATGAAAAAGAAATGCTCTTTATGTTCCACTAGGTCTATTTCATGACATTTTCAACTTACACTTGAAAAACATTGCTAAATGAAAGACAGCCTCAGCCTTAGTGGGAAGGAAGTAAAACATAGGGTATTGTGTATTAAAATGAACAAAGGATAAAATTAAAAGGAATAAAAATTGAAAATCAATATTATATATACATTTAGCTTAAACAATCAAGTAATTAAATAACTGTTATACAAAAGGCCTAATAATGACTAGACTGACTCCCCAGAGGCAACTAATTGAAAAAAACCTTTTTGGTTCAAATTTCCTGGGGCTTATACCCCACGTTTTTAAATAATACGCTTATAGTGTTGTATTTTTTTTTTTTTTTTTGATTTATCAACTTTAGACATTCTCTGTTGACTTCTTGCTATGACAGATGTTTTCAGTCCCACTTCTTACTACTGACCTTCCTCGTACGTCGGTCACTGAACTGGTGCCTCTCTGGGGTTCTGCCCAGAAGATTAGCCTTCCTCCTTCGCTGCCGCCCCCTATGTGAGTATTCTGCTCTTCTGCTCCCTCCGCTCTTACTTAATCAGTTCCCATCCTTCCATTTGTTTTTTCATCTTTCAGAACTGTGAACGATCTAACATAGCCTCCTAATATTTTAAATTAAAGAGTTATTTTAGAACTTCTTTAGAAAATGTATTTAAGTTATTAGGAAGGAAGGGAAGTCAACTGACACCTTGTGCTCATACTGACACCTTGAACTGGAAGATAGAAGTTTAGGCCAATTTTTTTTTTTTTTTTAAGTATGTATGTGTAATGTGTTTCTAAAAAAGAATTAGATATATTTACAATAGTTTATCTTTTAAAAACATTGTAAATATTTTCCCATGTCATTAAATACTCTTTCAAAGTTTTAAAAATAGATGTATAGCATTATTTCATATGCTGGTATCATACTAGTCTCTAAATTTTGATTTTCAGATTGTTTTTTTTGAATTAAAAATAATTATAAATGATTTAAATTATAGCTAATGCTTCTGTGTTAACTGTGGTCATCATAGTTAACTATGGTCATCATGTTGTGTTTTATATCCCCATTACTTACTAAATTTTTACCTTGTTGATATTGTTAATAAATATCACCAATTGCCTCTAAAATGTGCCAATTTATATTTCCACTATCATTGCATTAAAAACTAAAATGCCACTTTTTACCATGTTCTTAATACTATCAGGGACTTCTAAAAACGTTTGATTCTGCTATGTAAAGGAATATAAATTTATTTTTAAAATTTTCAAGAAAGTTGAGCACTTATTGACAATTTTGAATTGTATATATGTGAGCTGGTTGTATTAAAGATTTGTAAGAGCAGTTATTTGTCTTTTAATTAAAAAATTAAAAAAATATATTATTATTGATTTCAGAGAGGAAGGGAAAGGGAGAGAGAGAAGGAAAGAGATAGTAACATCAAAGATATGGGAGAATCATTGATTGGTTGCCTCCTGCATGCACTCTGATCTGGGCTCCGGCAGGGGTGGAGCCTGCAACCAAGGTATGTGCCCTTGACTGGTAACCCTTTGGTCCGCAGGCTGATGCTCTATCCACTGAGCCAAACTGGTCAGGGCTCAAGATACTTTTAATAAAAATGTTAATGTAGAAAGAATGGAGTTATAATACGAACACTACTTACAAATTATAAATTAAATTGGTTGCATTTGACTGAAGAAAACAACAATCCCTAAACAATTAAGGTACTATTGAAAACACGATAGAGATGCAGCTAGATGTTTGTTACAAGAAAAATGAATCCCTAAAACAATCTTAAAATGGAGAGAAGAGAACTATAAAAATCTCTATATAGTTTTGTGACTCTCTTCTACCCACCCCCTACCCCCAAACCTAACTTTTCAAAATCAGGTTTTTTCTCATTGTCAAATTTGCCCTAGAGAATTCATTGCAGTTGTCCTAGATAGTGTGGGTGACTCAAGAAAATTAACATCTGCTAAGATCTATTTCTATCTTAACTTCTTTCTGGCTTCCTATAGATGCCCTGGAATGTCACTTGGGGTGGATTTGTTTTTGGTTTTTAATCTATTCCTTTTCATCTCATTTGGCTTTTTGCCTCTCATAGGAGAAACAGAAATGTGATACCTTTGTTTTATTATTTTAATTTTATTTTTGTCCATCACTATTTATCCCCTCTATGCCCTCATCCATCTCCACCCTCCACTACCCCCCTCCCTTCATCTCCCACAATCACCACACTGTCTATTTTGGCAGACCATTTGACTTATTGATAACCAGGATAAGGGAATAAACACATACATATAATTCTTCTTTCTGTCAGGATATCTCTTTTTGTTGTTTATTTTTGCTTATTTCATTCCATTTTAGCTTGATTCTCACATTGGCTTTTTCCTTGAGATTTGAACTATAACTCTTGACAGCTCTCAGGCCTTTTAATACTTAGCTTCCCTGTGGTTTGGGACTTCCTTTCGTCTTTAATTCCAGTTTGAAAACCCCCCGCCATCTCATTTTTCTGGCTTGCATTAGATACTCATTCACTCATTCTTATGGCCAAAGGGCCTGGGGGCCTTGTTTGGCTGCTCCTGCAAGAAACAAGTAGTTGGGTATGATGTTGGGATGGGTAGTATTTCCTAAAAAAGTATTTGAAGTATGGCTTGTTCTTGAGATTCTAAAGAACACTATTCTTTTTCTTTCATAGTCTATAGTTTGACGAGCAATTAAAAAAAAAAATATATATATTTTATTGATTTTTTTTTTTGATTTTTTTAACAGAGAGGAGGAGAGAGGGATAGAGAGTTAGAAACATCGATGAGAGAGAGAGACATCGATCAGCTGCCTCCTGCACACCCCCTACTGGGGACGTGCTCACAACCAAGGTACATGCCCTTGACCGGAATCGAACCTGGGACTTTTCAGTCTGCAGGCCAATGCTCTATCCATTGAGCTGAACCGGTTTACAGCTAACATTTATGTACTTTAAGATGGAAAATCTTTTGCAAATACAATACCTCTCATTGATCTTGTAAATACTACTAACAATTTTACTACCTCTATATATTTTACTGATCTGGCAAATGAGACAGGGAGAGAGGGAGAGAGGGACAGAGAGAGAGAGAGAGAGAGAGAGAGAGAGAGAGAGAGAGACACACAGACAGGGAGAGAGAGAGGGGGGGGGGACAGGGAGAGAGAGAGAGAGAGAGAGAGAGGGACAGGGAGAGAGAGAGAGAGAGAGAGTTGGCAATCAAACCCAGGTCTGACTGATATAATACTATGCTCTGTGCTCAAAATTATGTCCTAAATTTTCTATTGTATAATTAAATTCAGAATTTTCCCCCAAAATGTGTATCATACTTGTTTCTGAAAAATAAATGAGATCACCAAGTAGATTGAAGTTTATATAAAACTATATAGTAGAGTGTCAGGCATAACAATTTCTGTATTGTGAGGAATTCCTGCTATAGCATATCTTAGCAGATATGTATGATGATGCTACTGTATTAAATTTAACCATAAGCAACAACATATTTAGGACGTTCTGTTGAAGAACCCCTACATCTAAGTGTTTGCAGAAAGGTGTAAGCAAGGTAAAATATTGCAGGCAGCAGACCATCCTTTAGAATTATTTTAGGAATGTGGTCCTCAATTCTGACAAGCAATTTTTTTCTAAAACATATTGTCAAAATCTTTGCGAGATATGATCTATGACATGTTTTTCTTGTCTGCTCCATATTCTGTATGTTGTTTTTTAAAAAAATATATTTTATTGATTTTGTACAGAGAGGAAGGGAGAGAGATATAGAGTTAGAAACATCGATGAGAGAGAGTCATCGATCAGCTGCCTCTTGCACACCCCCCACCGGGGATATGCCCGCAACCAAGGTACATGCCCTTGACCGGAATTGAACCCGGGACCCTTCAGTCTCCAAGCCAATGCTCTATCCATTGAGCCAAACCGGTCCTGGCCATATTCTGTATGTTTTTGAAGTATGGTATAACAAACTGATCGGGGTTGAAATGTTTTAGATTAGGAAATTAGCCAGCTCTAACCCTAGCGCATTGCATGATATTAAAAAGAAATTCAAATTTTAAGCAAACTTTTAAAGCTTATAAGAAATTGATGTATTTTAAAATATGTAGAAGAAATACAAGTAGACTTTTTGCAACTATTTGCTGATATATTACTTTTTTCAGTATTAATTAATTAATGGAAACTTGCTGGAAAGAAATGTTTTCCCAGTTAATTTTGTTGACTGGGTTTGTGGTAATTTATATATCTTACAGTAATATGGCTATCTATTCCTCTAATAATAAGGCTAAAATTATTTTGACAAGCCATCTCAATACTTAAGAATAATTAGATAGTTTCTGGACAAAAGGTTCTATCTGTGATTTCAAAGTGAAGCTGGTGTAAAATGGTCACTTTATAGAAAATGCAGCTAGAGCCAGCTGTGTGTTACCTAAATAAACTTGACAGGAATGCACATTCCCTGGAGCAGGAGACTACAACCATCCAGGCACAAAGGAAAATCAGTGCTAGGCTATAAATACCACTTTGTATTTGGCTTTGTAGCTGTTAGACTTGATCTTGGCAAAGTATATTTATAGTGTTCAAGTAATAGGTCTAGTAATAATTAATGTCGTTTTCTAATACTTTTTTAAATTGAATTTATTTGAACAATACAACAAAATTTAATCAGCAATATAGTTGCCGTTGTTTTCTACTACTTGTGCCCAACGCTCAGGAAGTATTTTAATCCCTCTGTTGTAAAATTCTTGTGATTTTGATGCAAAAAATTCGGTCAATGCATTTTTGAGGCATTCTTCATTATTAAATTTTTTTCCAAGAAGAAAGTTTTGCAAAGAACGAAACAAATGGTAATCGGAAGGGGCAATATCAGGAGAATATGCAGGTTGAGGGAGAACTTCCCATTCCAACTGGCGCAGTTTTTCAGCAGTGATTCTTGCAGTATGCGGTCGTGCGTTATTGTGGTGAAGAATTACGCCCTTCCGATTAATCAGTGCGGGTTCTTTTTCTCTTAAAGCTTGGGCTAACCTTTCCAATTGGGCATTATACACTGCACTTGTAATGGTTTGGTTAGATGGTAAAAGTTCATAATGAAGAATTCCTTTAAAATTCCACCAAACACACAACATCACTTTTTTCGCATACAAGTCAGGTTTTGGCGTGGGCTGCGGAGCCTCATTTTTGTCCAACCATTGAGGCCGCCTTTTCAAATTAACATACAGCACCCATTCTTCATCTCCGGTAACAATTTGCTCTAAAAACGGCAAACGGTTTTGACGAGAGAGGAGTGAACTGCAAATTGTGACTCTTTGATACGGTTGTTGTCGGTCAACTCATGAGGAACCCATTTTCCAAACTTTTGGACTTTGCCAAGTGCACGCAATTGATTGGAAATTGTTTTTTGTGAACAATTTAAAGTTGTCGCAAGCTCTTGCTGGGTAATTTGAGGATTTTGCACCAAAAGAGCTTGAAGAGCTTCTTGATCAAAATTGGACACACGGCCTCGACCACTCTTGTCATCTAACGAAAAATTTCCCTCGCGAAATTTCTCAAACCAACGCTGGCATTTTCTGGCGCTAACTGCATCTTGACCAAGAGCACTACAGATGTTTTTTGCAGCCTCACTTGCTTTTCTTCCTAATTGGAACTCGTAAAGCATGCAGTGCCGAATATGCTCTTCATCCGCCATCTTAGCCCTAGTTTTGCAACAAAAACCAAACCAAACACAATCTTTTTCAAGCAAAACTTGTTAATTGCACTTCACACATTCTGTAGATACCACGTGTTTGAAGGTTATGTCAATACAAGTCAACGCCAAGCAAGATTTTAAACGAATGCTTAAAAACGACATTAATTATTACTAGACCCATATATACAGCCCTATCTGGTTTGGCTCTGTGGATAGAGTGTTGGCCTTCAGACTGAAGGGCCCAGGCTTGATTCCTGTCAAAGGCACATGCCTCAGTTGCAGGCTCAATCTCCTGCCCTGGTCAGGGCCTGTGCTAGAGGCAACAAATCATTGTCTCTCTCTCACATCTGTGTTTCTCTCTCTCTCTGTCTTTCTGCCTCCCTTCCACTCTCTCTAAAAAGCAATGGAGAAGTAGCCAAAACCGGTTTGGCTCAGTGGTAGAGCATCGGTCTGTGGACTGAAAGGTCCCAGGTTCAATTCCGGTCAAGAACATGTACGTTGGTTGCGGGCACATCCCCGGTAGGGGGTGTGCAAGAGGCAGCTGGTTGATGCTTCTCTCTCATCGACGTTTCTAGCTCTCTATCTCCTTTCCTCTCTGTAAAAAATCAATAAAATATATTTTTAATAAATAAGTAAATAAATAAATAAATAAATAGCAATGGAAAAATATCCACAGGTGAGGATTAACAACAACAAAATATTATGTACAGAATGGCATTACCAGTACCCAAGAAGTCCTTTTTATCCCTCCTTTGAGATATTATTCTCATTCCCCTTTCCAAAAGAAAAGAGAAAAAAAGATTTTGAGTAATGTTGATTAGTTTTGCCTGCTTTAGAACTTTACAGTTTTGTTTATTCATGATTTGTGGGAAACAGAACTCTTTCTAGGTCTTTACAACTCTAATTGTGTGTCCAGTTAGCATTCACAAAAGATGTTATCTTCTTTGACACATTCAAAACTTTCGGCAATACCTTAGGAAAGACAAGTAGAAACCAGCATAGGCACTTCTTGGTTCAAATATTTGCCTTAATTTAAGCAGGCTAAGTTCTTGTGTTTATATAAGCTTCTAGAGGGCCGTTGTATGATATTTGTGCAATAGGCCCCTGGCTTCACTCCCAGCCCCCTGGGAGCTAGCAAGTCTCCCCTCTCCACCCCAGCTGCCTGGGAGCTGGCAAGTCCCCGCTCATGGACTGCCCAGTGCTGGCAAGTCCCGCTCTTGAGCTGCCTGAAGCTAGCAAGTCCTCGCTTCTGTCTGGAGCATCACTCTAGTAGCTCCCTCCGCCACCCCCCTTACCATCATAGCAGGCTTCACACCGCTCTGGCCTGCATATGCAAATTAACCTCCATCTTGTTGGTTTAATTTGCATACCCACTCTGATTGGCTGTGGGCAAAGTGAAGGTATGGTCAATTAGCATTTTCTTTTATTAGTGTAGATTTCCATTTTCTCCCCATGTGTTGGTACCCTTTGCCTGTTTCCCTCTTCTTTTGATTTACAGGAAATCTATTTGCATTGGAATATTAGACTTTTACCAACTGTGTTGTAAATGTTCTTCCCAGCCTGTCACTTGTGTTTAAATTTTATTGCTGTACTGAATTTAAAATATTTTGTATAATCTGACTTGAGTTCTATATTCAGCTTTGAAATGCCACCTTTACTCAAAATTATGTAAAAATTTTTTCCTGTATTTTAGTTAACTTTTATTTTTTTAATATGTGTAATCCATTGGGATTTGGATGTAGTGTGAGGTTATCAACGTTTAAAAGCAGGTAGGATATTTAAACATCTTTTTGGCCTTTTCCATTAAAGAACCTGCTTGAGCCGAAGCCGGTTTGGCTCAGTGGATAGAGCTGACGTCAGCCTGCGGATTGGAGGGACCTAGGTTCCATTCCGGTCAGGGGCATGTGCCTTGGTTGCGGGTGCATCCCCAGTGGGGGGTATATGCAAGAGGCAGCTAATCGATGATTCTCTCTCATCGATGTTTCTAACTCTCCCTCTCTCTTCCTTTCTGTAAAAAATCAATAAAATATATTTAAAAAAAAACACACACACACACAAAAAAACACCCTGCTTGAATTTTATCTTCGTTTGGCTACTACACTTTTCCACCCACAACTTCTAGAAAAAGTTTCCAATCATGTTTTTCTCCTGTGCCTTTTAGTCAATTCAGTGTTGCTTGTATGGCTTCTGCTACATCATTACACTGAAACTATTTAGGCATAGGCCAGCCTTTGGTCTGTTTACTGAGTCAAAGGGCTGAATTTAGACCCCTCTTTCCTGAGTAGTATGTATTTATCATTGTTTTTTTTTGGTCTTTATTGTTCATATTATTACAAATGTTCCTCTTCCCCCCCTCTTCCATTGCTCCCCTCCACCAGGTTCCCACCCCACCCTCTGCCCTTTCCCCCCCATCATTGTCCTCATCCATAGGTGCACAGTTTATGTTCAGTCTCTTCCCACATCCCCATCTCCCCTTTTCCCTGAGAATCGTCAGTTCACTCCCCTTCCATACCTCTGATTCTATTATATTCACTAGTTAATATTCATCAGATTTAAAAAAAAACATTTTTGGTTTTTAGATTTACTTGTTGATAGTTACGTATTTGTTGTTCATAGTTTTATTTTTATTTACTTTCTCTTCCGAAAGAACCCTCTTCAGCAATTCATATAATTCTGGTTTGGTGGTGATGAACTCCTTTAGCTTTTTTTTATTTTATTGGTGAAGCTCTTTATCTGGCCTTCAGTTCTGAGTGATAGGTTTGCTGGGTAGATTATTTTTGGCTGTAGGTTCTTACTATTAATCACCTTGAATATTTCTTGTCATTCCCGTCTGGCCTGCATGGTTTCTGTTGAGAAATCAGCTGACAATCGTATAGGTGCTTCTTTATAGGTAACTACCTTCTTTGCTCTTGCTGCTTTTAATATTATCTCTTTGTCTTTTGCTCTTGGAATTTTAATTATGATTTGTCTTGGTGTGGTCTTCTTTGGATTCCTTTTGTTTGGAGTTCTGTGCGCTTCCTGGACTTGTAAGTCTAATTCTTTCACCAGGTGGGGGAAGTTTTCTGTCACTATTTCTTTCAGTGTGTTTTCGATATCTTGCTCTCTCTCATCTTCTGGGACCCCCATAATCTGATGTTGGTTCGCTTGAAGTTTTCCCAGAGTTTTCTTACATTATCTCCAACTTTCTGGATTCTCTTGCCTTCTTGCTTCTGCGGAGGAGTGTCTTCTGGCTCTTTATGTTCCAAATCTTTGACTTGATTCTTGCAATCTTCCATTCTGTTTTTAGGACTCTGTATAATATTTTTTATTTCAGACAATGTATTCTTTATTTCTTTTTGATTTCTTATTATTTCTTGTTGATCCCTTATTATTTCTAGTTGATCCCTTTTCATATCCTCATAGGTCTCGTTTATTTATTGGCCTTTTCTAGTAGTTTCTTGAACAAACTTATAAGTGTGGTTTTGAACTCTATATCCAGTCGCTTTTTGTCCTCCATTTCTTTTGTTTGTGATCTATTTCCTAGTCTCGGCATTTTCGCAGCTTCCCTGATGGGGGCGGAGTTTCAGGGTGGAGCCTACAGGCTTGGCTTCCATCAGCCATGCCCTATGCTGCTCCTGAGTCTCAGTATTCCTTAGGGTCCTTCAGTATTCGCGTCAAGCACCTCTGAGAGTGAGGTGCCCTCGATTTTCGCCTGCTACCAAACAGTCTAGTCTCTCCACCAATGGGCCCGGAACTGGGGTTCAGTTCAGTTGGAAGTGGGATTGGAGGTAGCGTTCAGAGCAGTCTGGAGCCCCTGTCTCCTTCCCGCCAGGGCAATCCCGCGGCACAGCCAACCATCCCTTCTCTGCACCCAATGTGCGCGCCTCCGGGACCTCTTTTCGCAGCTCCCCCAGGGTTCTGCCTTACAGCCCAGCTTCCTATGGATGAGCCTGGGTCCCCGGGGTCTGGCGTGGAACTGGGGTAGAGCACAGTTGGAGCTTTTATCTCCTTCCCGCTAGGGAACACCAGCCAGGCACTCAGCCTCCCTCCTCTCCGGCGCCGCGTGTACCTTAGGCTTTTCCAGCTCCTCTGCCCTTCCTTCTGGTTTTCTCCTCGCTTCTCGTTGTAGAATTTCCAGTCAGTCGACTTTCCTGTGGTTCTGGATAATGTCCATTTTATATTTTCGTTGTATTTTATTGAAATTGTTGTGTGCAGCTGCGGTTAGGTGTTTACTTGTGCAGCCATCTTGGATCCTCCCCCTGAGTTTTCTTTATTGTGTATTTATCATTGTTGTTAACTTTCTCCTTGAAATGCATCTTCTGTGATACAGCTTTTTCCTGGTTTCCTTCCTATTTCTAGGTTTTATTCCCTAGGTCACTTTAGTTGCTTCTTTAACTCCCAGATATTGGTATTCTCTAGAATTCTTTCAGGTAGAAACTTTATGGTTTATACTTAATGCTCATCCTTTGGTGGTAGTGTCAATCTTATGACTTTAGTTATCAACAATGTTTTGATATAACCCCCAAATCTTTATCTCTAACTCAGACTTTATATATATTGATTTCAGAGGAGAAGTGAGAGGGTGAGAGGGATAGAAACATCAGTGATGAAAGAGGATCACTGATGGCTGCCTCTTGCATCCCCCCAGTGAGGACCAAGCCCGCAACCTAGGCATGTGCCCTTGACCAGAATCGAACCTGAGACACTCTTCAGTCCCCAGGCCAGCGCTCTGTCCTCTAAGCCAAAACTGCTTGGGCTAACTCAGACTTAAAAAAAAAAAAAGAAATTTATATTTGTATTTGTGCCCCAATGGCATTTAAAACAAAACCTATCATAATTTCTTCCCCTCATCTCTCAAATCAGCACATCTTCATATATTTCTCACTTGAGAGAATGAACAGATTTATACCCAATTGCTCCGTATAGAAACCTGTTTATCATTTTAAAAAATTGAGTTGGAATTCAAATAACATACAATTAGCCATTTTATTTTTCTTTAAAAAAATATTTCATTGAATTTATTGGTTAAGAAAATTATATAGGCTTCAGATGTACAAAATCTACAATACTTCATCTGTATATTGTATAGTGTGTTCATCACTCAAGTCTCTTTTCATCACTATTAACCCCCCTTTGTCCTATATTACCTTCATACACCCTCCTTTTCCTCTGGTAATCACCATACCGTTGTCCGTGTCTGAGTTTTTTCCCCTTTGCTTAATTCCTTCACCACTCCCCACCTCCCAGGCATTCAGTCCCCTTCCTCTCTGACAGCTGTCAGTTTGTCCTCTGTATCTATGAATTTATTTATATTTTGTTCATTAAAATTGTAAGAATTTGAAGGGGCCCAGCCAGCATGGGTTGAGCATCAACCTATGAACCAGGAAGTCATGGTTCTGATCAGGGCATGTGCCAGGATTGCAGGCTTGATCTCCAATAGGGGGTGTGAGGCAGCCAATTAATGATTCTCTTTCATAGTTGATGTTTCCTCCTCCCCCTCCCCTTCCCCCTCCTTCTCTAAAATCAATGAAAAAAATAGATATTTTTTAAAAGGAAGAAAAAAATTTTGAGGGGAAGTAAAAGTGCTTAATAGTTAAAACGGTCCTGCACATTTTCTCAGCCACTCTGCTCTTAACAAATTTAATTAAAACCAGACCTTTAGAATCAACTTTACTGATTTTCTTCCCAGCAACCTGGTTTATTAATGCTCTTGTGTCCTTGTCACTCATATATAGCGTGTCTGGAATATGAGTTGGAATGAACCACAGTTCTGAACTTTTCTGGTGATATACCTTTATATGATTTTAAATATGTTTTATTCGTATCTTGCTACAATTTTTTAACATGAAAAAGCAAATGAATATTTGATAGGAAATATAATGTCTTGTTTGTTAATTTCTTTTATAATAAGTAAAGTATTAATTTCTTTTATAATAAGTAAAAATTCAGTTTTTTTAATGGTAGACATCACCAAGATTTTGATTATTTTTAAAAATAAATATATTTTATTGATTTTTAACAGAGAGGAAGGGAGAGGGAAAGGGAGCTAGAAACATCGATGAGAGAGAAACATCCATCAGCTGCCTCCTGCACATCCCCCAAAGGGGATGTGCCTGCAACCAATGCACATGCCCTTGACCGGAATCGAGCCTGGGACCTTTTAGTCCCCAAGCAGACGCTCTATCCACTGAGCCAAACCGGTTTTGGCAAGATTTTGATAATTTAAATGGAGATAAAGTAGATATAATCAAACTTGATCTAATGATAAAAATAGTATTTTTTCCTGAAGGGATGATTCAAATAAAAAAAAAAAAATAGAATTTTTCCTTTACTTAAAAAAAAATATCCACGTATATCTTGGGTTCCATGAGGTAAGAAGAGTTTCCAGAGAATTTATGCAAAGTAAATCACTTACATCTGGACAATTAGACAACTTCGACACAAGGAACTCATTTTTTGCTCATTCCATGTATTACCACTTTCAGAAAAGAGTTAGAAATAAAATTCCTCTTAGATTTATAGCTGTTAGCTACTGAGTACCAAACTCTTTGCTGTAAATGCTTTATAAACACCACCAAATTTATCCTTATAAAAGCCCTGGAAGATAGATATCATCCCATTATATAGGAAAAGAAAATAAATCTCAGAAAGTTTTAAAAACCTTGCTCAAGATCACTTTGACACCTAAAATCAAAGTAGCCAGTGACTGAGGTTTGAACTTAGCCTCATCTGACTGGAGACCTTGGTCGTCATCATCTGATTTTAGTGACTTTGACCAAAGATTAAAGGCAAACCAATCACCGATTAATCTTGAACACTGCTCACTATCTCTCCCTGGACTCTGACTTTTTTTCTTTTGTTTTTACTTCATTAGCATCTGTAATAATTTAGAAATCCCTATATATTTAAAGACAAAGTTAAGGATTATAAAATGTGTTTTGTCTACATGTATACTTATAATGAGAGAGAGAGAAATATTCCTTTCTAATACAGTCAGTCAGTGATAGTGCCTGGCATAAAAATTTTTAAATTCTGCTTATCATTATTTACAGAATTGATACATTTTTTTTAAATGAGGCTACTTTTCATATTTGAATCCAAGATAAGTGATGTGGTGATTTGATATAATTTTTTTTCATTACTTCAAGTTTTTTTTTGTGTGTGTGTGTGTATTAACCCTCACTGGCAGATATTCCCCCCCCCCCCCCCCCCCCCCATGATTTTTAGAGTGGAAGGGAGAGACTCTGAGAGGGAGAGAGAGGAGGGAGAGAAACATTTATGTGAAAGAGACACATTGATTGGTTGCCTTTCGCATGCAGGGGCGGGGATTGTACCTCTGACCATTCTGTGCACACAGGCAGCATTTTTAACATTGAGCCACACCAGCCAGGGCACCTTCAGCCTTTGACTTAAGAATTATATCCTTGCTCTGAAAACCAGGCATTTTTCAGTGACTCATTAAAATGATCATGAACTTGATTCAACTTCTTTAGGTAGTACTACTCATGTTCTTAAGCCTTTTTAAAGAACATCATATAAGCATTTAATGATGCTAATATTAACAAGCATATAAATTGTATAATAATTCTAAATAACTTATATAAACTAATACATTGATGGTTACTCTAAAGAAACAGTCTGCAAGAGATTGGAATTCCAAAATGCAAAACCTTCTCCTGCATTTCACAGATGAAAAATCAAGGGGTGTGGAAGGTGAAAAAAGCATTGCTCCCATATCCAATATGTAAGAACTGTTCTCTGTCCAAGAAAATGATGGGCTATTTTTCCCCTACTGGTCAATTTTACTGAAAGTTTTCCCTTCAGTATACGCATGTGATCCTTAAAAAGACCTGAAACTATTTTTCAGGTTTGTTAAGTATCAGAAAACCTAGAGCAGCCCTGCTAAGTGCATCATTATCTGCCATTGCAGAGTGAGAGCTACAATTTTGTAACTCAGTGATGCAGGGTCTTAATCTTTGCAATGACTGTATTGGCATCTAGTTATTACTAAAAAAGGTTTACCAGAGTCATAACTTTGACTATTGGCAATTTGCTCTTGGCAAAAGAAATCTTCGCTTCCAATAGCTTTCTGGAGCTGGTTAAAACACACATTATATATAATACATGCACCCTTATTTATAAAAAACACACACACACACACACACACACACACACACGCACACGATGGGTACTTATGCATATGAAATAAGGTCTCCTTAAGTTATATGAGTGCAGTATATCCTCCTTACAATTTTATTCCCTTTTGCTATTCATCCAGTTATAACAACAGCCAGGTATATCAGCTACATTACTGGATATTCACTGGAACACAAATGCAAAATACAAAACTGATAAGAGAAATGCAGATTTTAATTAAAGGACAGAAAGTGAAGCTTTTCCAATGGTTAATAGAAATGTTAAGATTCTTCACTTGGCTCTTTTCACTGAATTGATTTCTTCCTACTGTGAAATTTAATTAAAAGTGTAAAGGAATTTTATTGCCAAGAAAGGTTTTATAGAAATTGCTTGCAAAATACCTTTCTTAATTTCCTAAAAGCACATTTTAGTGTGTCACAATTTTTAAAGATAAGGGAAAAATACAATGAACACGATAAGTATAAACATAGATATATCTATGTTTCCATTTTTGTGTGTGTGTGTGTGGGGGGGAGGCGAAATTAGGTCATTCTGAGTCATCCAAAGAACCATTGAACTCATTAATGTAGTTCAATAACATTTAGTCATGTGATGAGTAATTGAAAGTATTTATGCCATACCATATAACTCACCTTACAAGCACTTCTTTTAAATTTCTTGAAATGTCTTTGTAGTAAAAATTGTTTTTACACATGAATTGTGTGTATGTAGATATACTATACAGTAATGCCAAGGTAACTTTGGTTCCTCAAAACAAAATTTTAATGTTTCATCTAAAAAATTGTAAATCTTAAAAGACTTAAAAAGTTAGACTTAAAAACTAACAGAAAATAAAACCTTTATTTAAATGTGAAAAGCTTCTTAATATTCTCTGTAGGAATTGAACCTAGGGAGGCCAGGACATTCTGACCAGTGGCAACCAGAAGCATTTCCCAAATTTCCAGGGGGGAAAAAAGGGGTGGAAGGGCGGTGAGGAGCTTAATCGGTAACACAAACTCAGAGGTGTCTACTGATTCAATTAGCCACTTTAAAGTATATATTTCAGTGGTGTTCAGGGAATTCACAATGTGCAAACACTATTTCTTTTAGTTTCAAAACTTTTCATCGTCCTATAACCCCTCCCCCCTCCATGCCTGTTAAGTAATCACATCCCATTACCTCCTCGCCCATCCACTGGTAACCTCTATTCTGCTTTCTGTCTCGTGGGTTTGCCTTTTCTGGGTATATCAAAGGCGTCATACAATATGTGACCTTAGTGTCTGGTTTCTTTCACTTAGCCTGATTTTTTTTTTTTTTTTTTTTTTTTTTTTTTTTTTTAGATTAGTTTAAGTTGTAACATGTATCAGAACTTCCTTTTTATGGCTGATAATATTCCATTATGTGTATATGCCATAATTTGTTTGTTTATTTGTTGATGGATATTTGGATTGTTTCCACCTTTTTACTATTATAAACAATGCTGCTATATAAACATTTGTGTGCAACTTCCTATGTGAACAGATGTTTCCATTTCTCTTGGGTATATACCTAGGAGTGGAATTGCTGTGTTACATTGGAACTCTATATTTAACTTTTTGAGGAATTGTGTGTGATTTTTAACCCCCCACAATCACGAAGCTTGGTTGGTTATTCTGTCTCCTAAATATCCCCGTTTTTCATCATTATTCCCACTACCATATAATACTAAAGGTACTTTCCAGGATTACTTTACTAGCTTCCTTTTTGTTTTCTTTGTCATCACCATGGCCTTATTCTGTGTCATCTTTCACATATTGCAAACTTGGTTTTCAGAAATGTAAATCTTATGAGGTTATCTCATTGTTTTAAAAACTAAACACAAACTCAGAGGCTCATTATTACAGTCCTCAGGATATGAAGTCTAAACTTATATGTCTTACAAAGGCTCTTTGCTGTCCAGTTCCTTCTGTGTGGTTTCAACTTAATGCATACATTTGTTCTATCCATATACTGATGCCTGTATTTCAATTTTTGTATATGTTCTAACTCTAGCAACTTCCTTACCCAAATCCTATGTCTTCTTTCAGATGTCTCCTCTCTTTTTTAGAAGCCCTTTCTGTCTCTTCATGATTATAATGTGCCCTTCTTTTGTGCTCTTCACATTTCTGTACTAATGTTGAAGAGTTTACACACAAGTGCCAGCTGATGTATTAGTGTAGACAAAAAGTATAATTAATAGGAATTAAGAAGTCAAAAGGAGATTACTTGGTACTAAGTTACATAAGGAAGTCCTCATGGAGGAAGGTGTTACTTGAACTGGACTTTGAAGGAAGGAAGCATTCATGAAGGTATGATAATGATCTGCAGCTATAGGTAAATTAAACCTGTTGAATATCCATGGATCTAGATGTATTATATGAGGACTCATGGTAGAGGGCAAAAGCTATGTCAAACTCATGGCATTCGAGTTTGATGTGCTTGTACATTCTTCAACATTGCTTTTGTGTTACTTACATGAAATAAGCACTAGATACAATTACTGTGGAAGAAAAGCACAGAAAGAATGTGCAAAAGATTTTCAGAACTTACAGTGTGTTGACAAAAGTGAGATGCAATGATATACTTTATGGTAGGGGTGTCAAACTCAATCAGAGAAGGGGCCAAAATCTAAAATCCAGCCTAAATCGCAGGCCGAATGGTTTACTGAACAGTCATAAACTGTCATTGTGATGGAAACGCAGCGGAGTGCAGTGATGACAGCGCGGTGCAGGCCACATTGCAAGGCCTGGTGGGACGGATTTGGTCCGCGGGCCTTGTGTTTGACACATGTGCTTTATGGGAAGTGTAAGAAAATCATTAAGGGCAACTTTTTTTTTTTTTTTTTTTTTACCATATATGCTCATTTCAGTGCTTACCCAAATACATTTATAAAAATCAACGAAACTTCAATTACTGCAGACAGAAACTGCAGTAACTAGGCAATTTCTACAGATGAATTATAGAATCTTCCACAAGACTTGTATAGTGTTGGATAAAAGGTCTGTGTTTATCTAGAAAAAGATTGGAAATGAGATAACTCCATTTTGCAGTTATCTGTGCTCTCTCCTGTTTCTCAAATGACAGTAAAAGTGGGACTTTCAGCTCTTTGCTTAGTTAGCATTCAATAAATGTTTGCATGCATAAACAAAATAAGATTAAAATGTAATTCTTATGTTTCCATTTTTAGTATCTTTTACGTGTTATAATAGCTAGCAACTTAAAAGGTACAAATGCATTTTCTTGTGTGTGTGTGTGTGTGTGTGTGTGTGTGTGTTTACAGTACTGATTATTTAAAACTATTTATAAAAGTCTACTTTGCCTGTTAGGCAAAAATATTAGAATTATTAAAAAATCTCCCCTTAAATTTTGAGAACAGAAGCCATTCATGTTTAAATATAAATAAACTTCCACTTTTGGCTCTGTGTTTCACTGGCATTTTGGGGTGTTAAAATTTTAGTTGAAATAACACCACTTCTGATTTCTCAAAACAATATTTTATTCTCTGTTACCAGCATATTTTGTTCCGTCTTTTATAGCCTTTGAGTTGTAGTACACTTAGTTTTATCATTAGACTGAGCTCCTTGAAGAAAATGGCAGGAATTTTGAGAATTACAAATCTGTTCAAACTCCCAGCAAGTTCTGAGCTGCTCTCCTCTTACGTGGGCTTTGTCTCCACTTCCCATTTTCAGCCTGTCAGTGCTCCCTGTCTGAGCCTACCAGCCACACATATACTAGGTGTGCAGTTAATAATGTGGATTTTTTTTTTCAATAGATGGAATTACATATGTTTATATATGTGAATTGACATGTATGCTATTTGGTTATATTGACGAGCTTCAAAATTTCATATATCAAATTTTCCGAAGGTGTTAAAATCCCATAGGTATTTTTACGCTTAAAAATGTCGAATATCAGGCCCAAAAAAGCATTTTCGGGAAGTTTTAGTTCATTATTTTGAAAAAAAAAAAAAAAAAAGTGCTGCTGACTACTTTGGGAAGCTTATGATGAACATGCTCCATCTCAAGATACTTGTGAACACTAGTTTAAACACTTTAAAAGTGATGACTTCAACATAAAAAACAAAGAATGTCTAGGTCAATCAAAAAAATTTGAAGACCAACAATTGCAAGCATTATTGGATGAAGATGCGTGTCAAACTCAAAAACAACTTGCAGAAAGATTAAATGTTGCTCAGCAAACAATTTCCAATCTTTTATAAGCGATGGGAAAGATTTTAAAGGAAGGAAAATAGGTGCCACATCAACTGAATGAAAGACAATGGAAAACCGAAAAATCATCAGTAAAATGTTGCTTCAAAAGCACGAAAGAAAGTCTTTTTTGCATTTTATTGTGACTGGCGATGAAAAGTGGATTTATTTTGAGAATCCCAAACGCACAAAATCATGGATTGATCCAGGTTGATCCAAAGCAAGGCCAAATCGCTTTGGAAAGAAGACAATGCTCTGAGTTTGGTGGGATCAGGAAGGTGTGGTGTATTAGGAGCTTCTGAAACCAGGTAAAACCATCAATACTGATCACTACCGACAACAAATAATCAAATTGAACCACGCTTTGAACGTGAAACAGCTAGAATGGGTCAGAAGACACGGCAAAGTAATTTTGCTTCATGATGATGCACCATCATACACTTCAAAACCAGTTAAAGACACGTTAAAAGATCTTGCCTGGGAAGTATTAACTCATCTGCCATATTCACCATTCCTTGCTCCTTTAGATTACCACTTGTTGCAATCAATGGCACATGCACTTTCCGAAGAGCACTTTAAAACATACAAAGAAGTGGAAAGTTGGGTCTCTGAATGGTTTGCCTCAAAACAAGAGAAGTTCTATTGGGATAGAATCCACAAATTATCTAAAGATGGGGGAAATGTGTAGCTAGCGATGGACATTACTTTGAATAAAGCACTTTTGATATTTCTCTTGAAATTGTGTTTTCTTTGATTTCAAAATCTGCATTATTATCTGGTATACCTAGTGCTTAATTTTATATACTACTATGATTGTGGTGATACCTTCAAAGGTGTATTCATTGATATGTATCCAATTATTTAAATATGTTTAGTTCACAGAATGCAAATTATACCTCATTAAAGCTGTTAAAATTTTTCTTACATGATGCCTACCATCAATAGGTAAATACTTGACTAAGTCTTGTGTTTCCAGGAACAGTAGAGACTTGCACTCATTTGTTTTGAGATCCTCTCTTGGCCTGTGTCCCCAATCCTCACTAGTTTGCCCTTTATCTTGTCCCCAGTCTCCATCATTCTCCATTAATGCCACAGCCACTCTTTCTGGAAGAGAAAATTTCATAGTTATAAGCTACAGGTAATTTTTTTTTTTTTTTTTTTTTTAATCTTCACCCTAGGATATTTTTCCCATTGATTTTTAGAGAGAGTGGAAGGAAGGGGGTGAGAAGGGGAGAGAGAAACATGGATGTGAGACACATCAGTGGGTTCCTTCTGCATGGTCCCCTATTGGTACCGGGGATCAAACCTGCAGCCCAGGTTCATGCCTTTGGGAATTGAACCAGTGAACCTCAGTCCACAGGTTGACTCTCTAACCATTGAGCTGAGCCATGCTGCCCAGGGCTGGGTATTATTATTTTTAAATTTTTATTTAATATTTTTATTGATTTCAGGGTGGAAGGGAGAGGGATAGAAGAATCAGTGATGAGAGGGAATCATTGATCCGCTGCTTCCTGCATGCCTCTTACTGGGGATTGAGCCCACAACCTGGGCATGGGCCCTTAAGTGGTAATCTAACAGTTACCCCTCCTGATTCCTAGATTGATGCTCAACCACTGAGCCACATTGACTGGGCTGGGAATTATTCTTAAGTCATTCCTATGTACTGGAAGCTGTGGCCATTAGAGGGATTAACACACACCCGCAAGGTACATTCGAGCCTCTGTTCTCTCTGAGCTCAGAGCCTGATGGGCCACACATGAACAGATGTATGTTCTCCAAGATTACAGAGGAATTGACAAATAGATATGTAGGTATTAATATTAAGTGAAAGTTGGTTAAGCTCAGCAAATTCCAATGAAAAGGTATTAGGTACCCTGTTGGTGTTAGGTACTCTGAAGGTGAATCCTACATAAGAATTGTCAGAAGTGTTGGTTTAATAATTTCCCTCTGAAAAAGAGTTTCTGGTGAATGGGCCTGGATATCTGCATTTTAACAAACTCTACACCACTGTAGAGCTACCCAGAATGGTAAGAACCTAGTTGGAAACAAGGGTAGAGTAAGAGGCAGTAGAAGTTGATTTTCTGGGCAGTTTGCTTTTGCTCATTTGGCTCCTTGTGTCAACAGAGTTGGAAATATTTTGGTCATCCGGTTTTTGCTAATGAATCCAGTTATATTCATTTAATAGTTTAGAATTAATAAAGTGTATATTCAAGTTTTGTAATTTATCTGTGAGTGAAATTTATGTGCTTTAATTTTAAAGTTTTGATCAAATTTTCCTTTCTCCACAGAACTCAACAAAAATCCAGTGGAAGGCTTTTCAGCAGGTTTAATAGATGACAATGATCTCTACCGATGGGAAGTCCTTATTATTGGTCCTCCAGATACACTTTAGTAAGTACAATGATACTGACATCAAAATGGAGCTCTTTTAATTAATTGAAATATAAACTATTTTGGCAAACTGAAATGAAAAAATTATTTTTTAAAAAGCAGATTAAATGGCTGTATTTAGTATCATTTGTATGGAATGATCTATCTATGGTTTTTGTATCCTGCTGAAACTATCTAAAACTTGTTACTTTCTTAAATATATGAGTTTCAGAAATTCAGATATTTTTGATTCCTGGGATAAATTTATTACAGAGAAGCTATCTTTAAGGTGAGGTTACATATAAGTAATATACTTTTTTTTACTTATATTACAGAAATTGGATTATTTTGTCAGAATAGAGAAGGGTATTCTTTATTGAAATGTTTCTCCTTCTTTCTTCCCTTGTGCTTCCTGTGCCTTGTCTCCAAAGGGAACATAACTTTAAAGATAAGGATTTACAATTTTTAACATTTTATCAATTTAATGAAAGCATACTATTAGTCTGGGAGATTTCATACAGAGCATAGTGTACACTAGGGGTGTCGAACTCAATCAGAGAAGGGGCCAAAATCTAAAATCCAGCCTAAATCGCGGGCCGAATGGTTTACTGAACAGTCATACATTGTGATGGAAACGCAGCGGAGTGCAGTGATGACAGCGCGGTGCGGGCCACATTGCAAGGCCTGGCGGGACGGATTTGGCCCTCGGGCCTTGTGTTTGACACATGTGGTGTACACAAAAGTATCTTAAGCAGGCTGGAAAGAACTTTGAAGAATATCAATTTCAGTGGTTCTTTAATTGGGTTCTCACAGAATATTGGCTAGAACAAAGGTGTTCTCTATCTAAAATGAACTCACAGTCATCTTTTTCCAATTTGTAAATGTGACTGTTACAGTTAATCATTTTTCATTAACCTCTTACTAACTGATGTAAAGATGGAAAACAGATTGTACTGCTATCAAAGAGCAATAGAGAGATGGGATTTCTTAAATATTTTATGTAATACATTTCTAGATTTGAAGTCTACAGTTTTATTTTCTGCCCCAAGTGTTTATATATAGACTAACTTAAACTTACTAATATTTAATGTTCTATAAGAGGGGTCATGACTACCTTGTACCTGACTGGTACAAGCTCCATATTTTTATAGAAGTTGAGGTATTGGAAGAAAATGCAGTGACCTTCTCACAGACATACACCTGAGAGATGGTAGGGCAAATCTAGATCTAAGTCTCTTGGGGGACTAATTACACTTCCAGCCATGGTCCTTGATGGTATTAAGGCGAGGGTTTGGATGCATCATACATTTTTTTCTAATGGTTAAGTAGTGTCCTTTTATTTTATATATATGTTTTAACAGAGAGGAAGGGAGAGGGATAAAGAGTTAGAAACATCAATCAGCTGCCTCCTGCACACCTCCTACTGGGGATGTGCCTGCAACCAAGGTATATGCCCTTGACTGGAATTGAACCTGGGACCCTTCAGTCCTCAGGCCGACACTATCCACTGAGCCAAACCAGCAAGGGCTGAAAGCTACACACACACACACACACACACACACACACACACACACACACACACGAAATCTTTATTGTTCAGATTATTACAGGTGTTCCTCTCACCCCCCCCACCCCCCCATAGCTCTCCACCTGATTCCCCACCCCATGCCCTTACCTTTGCCACTATCTTCATCCATAGGTGTAATATTTTTGTCCTATCTCTTCTTTCACCCCTCAGACCCCCTTCCCCCTGAGAATTGTCAGTCCACTCCCTTTCTGTGTCATTCTATTATATTCACCAGTCCATCCTGTTCTTCAGATTTTTTATTCACTTGATTTTTAGATTCACTTGTTGGTAGGTACATATTTGATGTCTTTTTGTTGTTCATAATTTTTACCTTTACCTTTTTCTTCCTCTTTTTTTTAAATATATATTTTATTGATTTTTTTTTTTTTTTTTTTTTTTTTTTTTTTTTTTTTAAGGAGAAGAAGGGAGAGGGATAGAGAGCTAGAAACATTGATGAGAGAGAAATATCAACTAGTTGCCTCCTGCACACCCTATACCGGGGATATGCCCACAACCAGTGTACATGCCTTTGACCAGAATCGAACCTGGGACCTTTCTGTCTGCAGACCGATACTCTATCCACTGAGCCAAACTAGTTTCAGCTCTTCCTCTTAAAGAATACCCTTCAGCATTTCATGTAATCCTGGTTTGTGGTGATGAACTCCTTTAACTTTTTCTTGTCTGTGAAGCTCTTTATCTGACCTTCAACTCTGAACGATAGCTGTGCAGGGTAGAGTAATGTTGGTTGTAGGTTCATGCTGTTCATCACTTTGAATATTTCTTGCCACTCCCTTCTGGCCTGCACAGTTTCTGTTGAGAAATCAGCTGACGGTCATATGGGAACTCCCTTGTAGGTAACTAACTGTTTTTCTCTTGCTGCTTTCAAGATTCTCTCTTTGTCTTTTGCCCTTGGCATTTTAATTATGATGTGTCTTGCTGTGGTCCTCTTTGGATTCTTCTTGTTTGGGGTTCTGTGCACTTCCTGAACTTGTAAGTCTATTGTATTTCTTTTACCAGGTAGGGAAAGTTTTCTGTCATTATTTCTTCCAATGGGACTTCATTATCCTGCTCTCTCTCTCTTCTTCTGGCACGCCAAAAATCCGGATGTTGGTACACTTAAAGCCATTCCAGAGGCTCCTTACACTATCCTCACACTTTTGGATTCTTCTATCTTTCTGACTCTCTGGTTGGGTGTTTTTTGTTTCATATTCCAGAATTTTGGTTTGACTCTTGGGGTACGTTGATCTACAGGTGAGTTTCTGTATATTCTTTATTTCAGACAGTGTATGCTTAATTTCTGACTGGTCCTTTTCCATTTTTTTGATATTCTCATTATAAGGTCCTTGAAGGTCTCTTCAAGTTTCTCAGCAGTTTTTAGAAGATTCTTAAATAACCTTATAAATGTGATTCTGAACTTTGTGTCATCCAGTAGTTTACTTTCCTCTATCTCTCCCATTCGTGACATCCTTCTGTGCCTCCACATTTTGGCTTCCTCCCTGTGTTGATGGAGTGGGTTTGTGTGGTCGGTGACCTAAAGGGGCCACTAGCTCAGCTTCCCCAATCACCCGAGGCGGTTGCTCTTGGTAGACCCCTTTGTGGAGTGAGTGCAAAGACTTGGTGTAATTAAGCCTTGATTGCTGTTGGTACACTGGGAGGAACTGACCTCCAGGCCAATTAGCTGTGAGGACCCACTGTGTCTATAATGAAAGAACTGCTGTGCTGGAGACATGCTTATGGAGCAGAATTTGCTCCAGTGGGGCTTTGGTGCTCACTGAGTCCGCCTCCCAAATGTGTCACTTATGGATGTGAGCAGTTGAAATCTGGTGTCCCATACTGACCATTAGGTACGCTGACTTCTGGGTCTCCAATGGGGTGCGATTCAGCTATTGTCTCTCAAGAGTTACAGTGAGAAACACAGTCCTCTCTTTCCTGCTTGGAGCTTGGAGGCTTTGGAGCTGTCTGCACCGGGTTGCAAGTTTGCTAGGTTAAACTAAAACAGAGAAGGCCATTCATATGCAAAAGCCACTCTTTGGAGCTTGGGTGTGTTTGTAGATTGTGGAGGGCGGAGTCTCGGCGTCACTAGGCCAGGGGATGGCAAACAGCGATGGCTGGCTATGAGCCTTCTCTGCTCTCTGACTGAGTCTCTACATCTCACACCCCAGCACAGCAAACAACTATTTTTGCATGTAGCTCTGCAAGCAAGCCACCCTCACTTTCCAACCTGATGGCAGACAGTTCAGCTTCTCCCCAGAATCTGGATTTCAGAGAGATCGGTAGCTTGTCTCTCTTCGGGTTGAAGAAAGCAACATCTTCCTCCAGCTGGGGTCCACTGCCAGCCCGAATGGCGCTCGTGCATCCCCGTTCCTCAGTTTTTTAGCGCCATGTCCTGATTGTTTTTTTTTCTAGTTGTAGAATTTCCACTCAGCCAGTTTTCTCATGGTTCTGGATGAAAGAAGTTTTGTCTTTTAGTTGTAGTTTTGAAATGGTTGTGCACGGCCTAAGTTTAGATGTTTACCTACGTTGCCATCTTGGATCTCCTTTAAAGCTCATTTATTAACCAAATTTTATACAGATATCTGGTTTATGAACTTGATGAAATTCAGGTCTTTTCTAGATTTTGCAATCAAAACACATTGCATGAAGGTTTATACAGCAATATTTCAGTGATAGAATCTTATTACTCTTACAGTTAATATGAAATAATGAGAAAAATTCCTCTAAACTGATATTTTCTATATAGAGCAGGGTGGGGAACCTTTTTTCTACCAAGGACCATATTTATAACATAATTGTAGGCCATACAAAATTATCAACTTAAAAATTATCCTGCTGTAGTCTGTCAAACATTTAATTTAAAGCCTTGGCAGGGCCTGGCCAAATGATTTCTCAAAGTTCTTAACATGGCCAACATGCTGTACTTCTCCAACCCTGATATAGAGGCTTGGTTAGGCATCTAGACTTGAGCTCCATCTCTAAGGACCTAACAGAATTCTTTTTTCATGCCAATTGTCTCTGAATATTATTAGCTGGTCCATGTATTTTGTGTACTTTTAGTTTCACCAAAGAGAACCTCTTTTTAATAGTTATTGTACTATACACACCATTATTTCCACCAATACAAACCTATTTCTGGCCTTCAATATACATTTAAAAAGTACTGGCTGCTTGATACGAAATGTGCATAGCAGAAGCATTTGTGGGAGCTACTTTGGAGTATGGACCTACTGATGAGTCTGTTGATGGCCACTTCCACACTGTCCCATCCTGATGAGAGCACTGGCAGCTGGGCTATATAATTTGACCTCAGTGCCATGAGTATTTGAGCCTCCTGTGAGTAATGAAGCCTTAATGCAATTGACAGACATAATAATCATTTAAAATTACCTGGATCTGATTTCTTTTTATTAATGATCTTTTTTATAATTAACATACTGGAAATTATAAGATTGTTTTTACCATAAAGCCCTCAAAAAAGAGGTTTAAGATACATTAAGTTTAGGCTAACCCTTTTGGCAATGTCCTATTTTGAATGGTTGTAAAAATAAAGTATTATACTGGCATTTACACTACTTACTTATTTAGTTCTCAGATTTTTTTTGAGTACTCTTACATCAGATGGGAACATGACCTTGAATTAGTTAATAGTCACTGTTCCCAAAGAGGTTATACTTTATACACTTTGGTGCTAGGTATGGTGCAGATAATCACTGGGTATTATGAGAAATCATTGGGAACATGGCAGGTTTTGAATGTGCCAGGAACTTTTCCCAGAGGAAAAGATGTCTAAAATGGGAAATGAAGAGTTAATAACTGTATGTTACTAGGCATTTTGGCTCCAAGTAACAGAAATCTGATTTTAACTGGCTTAGAATACTTTGAATAATTTGTTGTCCCAATACAAAATGGTTACAGCAGTTTCGAGCATTTGAGAATATTACCCAAGGAAATAAGAGAAGGTACTTTCTTCAGTAGACTCTGCTTCTTGTCTCATTGTCAGAATTGAGTGGTTTGCCATTCTTTAACCAGTAATTGGCAATATGAATGAGATTGCCACATCTGGTTTAGGTTAATTATTCTTGGATGGAAGAGATTTGGAACTGTCAACAACAAGGTAAAAATTAACTGGACAGATATTCTGGCAATAACAGTGAGTGGTAGGGATAAATTGAAGGGAGCTAGGGATTAAGCATTTCATAGGGAGAACTGTATACATAGGGCCTAGAAGAAAGGCATGGAATAAGTAAGGATATGGAAACTGAGTAAAATGATTATAAAGAATTTTAAGAAATGAGGTTGGACAGGGAATCGAAGGCTAGATGAAATTTACAAAAAGTATTAAAGAGTTTAAATTTATCTTTTGCCCTAAGGACAAAGCCTAGCCATTGAAAAATTTTGCATCAGGAGGTACCAGTTAAATTTACATTTAAAAATGTACATTGAGTTACTAAGTATTATAATTTCAGGAATATGGGTTTTATTTTTCTTGTTTATTTGTATTTCTGCAACAACAATATACTTTAACAACGTTATTTTTAAAAATTGTCTATAATATAAATATGTTATAGACAAATTTTGAGGAGTTTGAGGGTTTCTCGTGGCTGCTTGAAATAGAGAGATCAGCAATCTTTGTTTAGAGGATAGAGAAAGGGTAGGACACTGAGAAAGCAGAGGAAATTAGCCAGGAAAGGTATAAGGAGAGGAAAGGTTTTATAGAAGTAAGTTTTATAAAATTCTGCTAAAATCAAGAATAAAAAATTAGGTATTTAATAGAGTTATTTACTTAATAGCAAGGAGATTATGGGTATTCTTTTAAAAATATTTGTATTGATTTCAGAGAGGAAGGGAGGGGAAAGAGATAGAAACATCAGTGATGAGAGAGAATCATTGATTGACTACCTCACACACACCCTGCACTCGGGACCATGCCTCCAATCTGAGAATATGCCCTGATCAGGAATAGAACGGGCATGGTGTTCTTGTAGTTACTTCAGTGGAGTGAATAGGGTAGGAATCATTCTGCTGCTTGAGGAATGATTTGGAAGTGAATACATAGGCCTTGAGTATAAATAACTGCATAGGAAGAGAAACGGGGGCTGACAATGGGAATCAGGGTGGCAGGGATATTGGATTGAAAGTAAGTTAATGTTGTCTTAGATGGTACCTAGACATAAGTGATTAATTTACCACTTAACACTTAGATAGTTTATCCTATAAAATAAAAGCCTAATATGCAAATTGTCCCCTCAGGTGGTCATTCTGTAGTTCAACTGCTTGCTATGATGTGCACTGACCACCAGGGGGAACATGGCAGTTATCAGCAATACACTGTGACCTCTCGCAGGCTACCTGGGGGCAGGGGTGACAGGGATGGAGATGCAATGCTACCCTCCCCCAGGATGCCAGGGCTTGCAGCACACCACTTGGGAGGAGTTGGGCTGCAGCCACTGGACCACAGCGGCTGGTCAGACTCCTGTGGGTTCACTCAGGAGCCAGTCTGCGTGGCTGGCCGGGAGAGAGTGCGCTGCCCACCTGGCTTCCTTGTGGTGCTGCTGGGCTGCCCAGAGGCCCATGCTGCACCTTGTCCCATGGCATCCAGCTGCACTCAGTGCATCTCCACGTGGGGACTCAGGTGCCATGGGTCAGCTGGGACCTGCCCTTTCACGCCAGACTCTCATGTTTCGATTGCTGGCCAGGCCTAGAGACCGCACCGGGTCTCTAGTGTAATAATAAAAGAATAGGGTACTAAAAATTTTTAAAAGCTAGTGTGATATTTCATGGTGCAGCATTAGCCTTCATTTAGTCACTAGAGGGCAGTCCATACTTCATTTAGTCACTAGAGAGGGCAGATGGATCACTGGCTATGCCATACCATTTATGGCCCACTACTTACAGTCAGTTGTATAAAAACAATAGGTATATCACACAAGTTTCAGAATCTCTGTCATAAAGACAGCCTCAAGAATTGATTCTTAACAGCACTAGAAAGATTAATAGAAAAGTAATAAAGATTCAAGACTGTAAAGATAAATACAATGGCTAAATTAATATTTATGGCAGCTATCAGTTTCAAATAAAGTAATGCATAAATATACCACTTTTTTACATAGATTGTAAAGTAGTGGATAGCTACTCATAACCAGAGAAATGAAAAATTCAGGTAGGAGTGGCATTGGGTTTTTAAAGAATGTCTTGGACACCTGGATAGCAGTGTGTAAAATGTATGTTTAAATTTATATTGGTAAATGGTGAATGTACAACTTCTTTTTATCTCTTACTCTCTTTTTCTTTCATCAGTGATGGCTACTCTGTTCAAGTTGTGTGCTGCTTTATTTCATACTACTGGCAATAAAAAATGGGAGAATCTTAAGATTATATGTATTTTTTTTTAAAGTATATTTTACTGATTTTAGAGAGGAAGAGAGAGGGAAAGAGAGAAGCATCAATGAGAGAGAATCATTGATCAGCTGACTCCTGCATGCCCCCACTGGGGATCAAGCTGGCAACCCAGGCATGTGCCCTTACTGGGAATCGAACTGTGACCTCCTGGTTCATAGGTCAACGCTTAACCACTGAGCCATGCTGCTGGGCTGTATTTTGTAGTATTGCCTTACCTTGAGATAATATAGAAAATAAAGAGTTAGCTAACCAAACTTTGATTAATATTCTTTTACAGTAACAATTTTTTTTTTATTCTTTTAAGACAGAGTCACAAGCCATATGTTCTGTAATGCATTTTTGGAGGGAATGAATCTCATACAGGTATTCATCAGAAATTGATGGATCACTGGATATGCCATACCATTTATCATTCAGTGCTTAAGAACATGGGCTTTGGGGACTATCTTTGTTTAGTTCCCTGACTCTACCATTTTTATTAGTTGTGTGATTGAACAATTACTTAAACATTGTCTTAACAGTTTTATTTCTAGGGTAGAATCCCTATGCCTAGGAAGTGTTTGGATTGTTCAGTGTTACATTGCTTGCAGTAGCAAAATAATTGGAAGCAATCAGATGTCTTATAATTGTAATGGATAAACTGTGGAATGTGGCAGATAAACTAAATGAACAAGAGATAAGTATCAAGATGAGTACAATGTTGAGTAAAATTTCATATGACAGCATATAGTTTATAATTTTTAAAAATATATATATTTTATTGATTTTTTTTTTTTTTTTTACATAGAGGGAGAGGGATAGAGAGTCAGAAACATCGATGAGAGGGAATCATTGATCAGCTGCCTCCTGTACACCCCCTACTGGGGATGAGCCTGCAACCAAGGAACATGCCCTTGACCAGAATCGAACCTGGGACCTTTCAGTCCGCAGGCCGACGCTCTATCCATGGAGCCAAACCGGTTTTGGCCAGTTTATCATTCTGATAGGAATTGTTTAGTAAGTATAGCAGAACCGTAGGATCTGACAAAGCCGAATGATAGGATCTCTGATCCTTGTAAGATTTTTATAATTTAATACAAAAACAGTAAGACAGGTGTCCTAGAACAAACTTGAACTAGACCTAGGTTTCTCAACCTTTTCAAACGGGGAACTCTCGGTTGCATACCTTAAAAAAAAATTTTTTTTTAATTGATTTTGATTTTGGAGGGGGAGAGAGATACAAACATCAATGATGAGAGAGAATTGTTGATGAGCTGCCTCCTGCATGTCTCCTACTGGGGATCAAGCCCTCAACCCGGGCATGTGTCCTGACCGGAATTGAACCTTAACCTACTGATTCATGGGTTGATGATCAACCCCTGAGCCACACCGGCTGTACTATACACTTCTTTTCAACATCATGCCAATAATATCTGTAATGAAGATAATATATAATGGAAGAGAAGATATCTTTAATTCATTGATGCTTTTTAATTAAGTTTGAATTTGCTTATCACTGTAGCATCCCTATATAGTTGAAAAACAGTGAACATGTGACCTGTTGATATTTATTCTACAACCAGAGGCCTGTTGCACAAAATTAGTGCACAGGGTAAGGGGGGGGTAGTGTTCCTCAGCTCAGCCTGCACCCTCTCCAATCTGGGGTCCCTCTCACAATCCAGGACTGATGGCTCCCAACCACTTGCCTGCCTCTGCCTGATTGCCCCTAACTGCTTCTGCCTGCCAGCCTGATCACCCCCTAACCACTCCCCAGAGGCCTGATTGCCCCTAACTGCCTTTTCCTGCTGGCCTGGTCACCCATAACTGCCCTCCTCTGCTGGCCCAGTCACCCCTAACTGTCCTCCCTGCTGGCCTGATCACCCACAACTTCCCTTCTCTGCTGGCCTGGTCACCCCCAACTGCCCTTCTCTGTTGGCCTGGTCACCCCTAACTGCCCACAACTGCCCTACCCTGAAGGCCATGTGTGGCAGCCATCTTGTGTCCACATGGAGGCAGCCATCTTGTGTCTTGGAGTGATGGTCAGTTTGCATATTACTCTTATTAGTTAGGCTGTTTTATATCCTGTGGATCTTTTGAGTTCCTCTTTGCTAATTTAGCTGATCACTAGAAGCTTGTACCAACAAATGGGGACTACTAAGCAAGACTTAAAAACACACAAAAAAATGTTCATAGGTAAAGAAGATGTTAAGGAATCCACCTATAGGAGAAAAACTATAAGGAATAGCATGGTTGGTTCAGGTTGGGTAAGGACATTGCAGACAGAGTTAAAAAAAAAATCTGCGCTTTAAATGTTTTAGGATAATCCTGTTCATTAGATTTGATAGAAAACAATGAGATTAGGTAATTTTTTATGATAGAAATTCCAATCAGCTAATAGAAAGCTTTTAAGAGGATCTAACGAATCAAAATTTGAGGAAAAGCTAACTGAATATTGAGGATTAGCCTCATCAGTAGAATAAAGTGCTTGGGCTTTGTGGCAATGATTCTTGGCTGTTTTCTGTAATTATGGCTTTCAAACCTTTTTTTTTTTTTTTAATACTGTAACCCATAATCAGGAATAATTTACATTGTGACCCAATGTATACTTAGATGTACACTTTAGTGTCTTAATGAATAGAAACATGTATGTAGATTATATAACTGAAACAAATTACTTGTGCTAAGCACCTTTGTTTTCTATTCTACTTATTTATTTAAGAAGAAAACTGGTTACGACTCACTTTAATGGTTTATAGCCCCATCTTGAAAAACTAGTTAATATAATTATGTTCTAAGGCCAGTTTTGGCACTGTCCTATACAGTTGGGGTAACATAGGCTGAGAAAATAGAAGTATCTCTTTATCAGTGTAATGCATTCTTCTTGACAGATACTCTAGCTACCATTTTTCTCATCTTCACGTTTTTCTTCAGTACATAATCTTACAAATTATGAAAATTAAGGCCAGCAAGGCAGGCATAAAATATGTCATTTTTCTTTCTGCCTCTGGATATCTATCTGTACTGCATTCTTTCTGTTTTTGTTTTTTGTTTTTCCTATGCAGAAGGAAAGTATGTTTTTTGTTGTTGTTCTTAGACACTTATTCTATTTTATTCTCTTTTTAGTCTTTCTGCCATTTACTTAAAAAAAAAAATTGGCCCTCATCCCTCTCTTTTAAAGCCTTTCATTTGTATTATTTCTCATCTTTTTAAAAAGTCATTATTAGGAATATTGTTTTCATTGACTTTTAGAGAGTGAAAGGGTGAGGGGTTGAGGAGAAGGGAGAAACTGATGTGAGAGAAACACACATCAGTTGGCTACTTCCCGCATGTGGGATTGAATCTGCAACCCAGGTATATGCTCTTGACCTGGAATCGACCCCTCAACCCTTTGGTGCTTGGGCTGACATTAACCACTGAGCAATGCCAACCAGGGCAAGTTACCATCTTCTTTAATTTTTAAACTCAAATTATCCTGTTTATTATGCTTGTGCTTTACCACTTTATTCTTACTTTCTGCCTTTTCTTATTGCTTTTACCAAGATTGTATTACTAAGGTTACTTTTTATTCTTGGAGTCCAGTGAGTGGCATTTGCTAAGTGTTCAGGACTACTTGGTAGTAATGATCTATCTCTCTTTTATTACCCTCTCCCCAATTTTGCTTTTATGACCAGAGAAAGGTGATAAAAATGAATAATTGCTGTGGTTAAAAAGTGAAGTTCTACTGAAAAGTCCATAACAGAAAGTAAAAGATTCCATAATCCTGTGCTCCAGAGTTAACCATTGTTAATGTATTTATGTCATGTTTCATGTAAACATACCTCCATTTTTTATCTTTTAAAGACAGATGGGCCCTAATTGGTTTGGCTCAGTGAATAGAGCGTCTGCCTGTGGATTGAATTGTCCCAGGTTCGATCCCGGTCAAGAGCATGTACCTTGATTGCAGGCACATCCCCAGTAGGAGGTTTGCAGGAGGCAGCTGATCAATGTTTCTCATCGATGTTTTTAACTCTGCCTTTCTCCTCCTCTCTGTAAAAAAATAAATAAATAAATAAAGATAGATGGGTTTATCCAGTAGATATTTGTGTGTTTTTTAACTTAATAATAGATTTCTCATATTATTCCAATACTTATTACTGATTTTTTTTTTGTATTTTTCTCTGCCACTAGAATGGTAAATGCCATGAAACCAGAGCTCTTGAATGTCTTGCTCTGTTACATAAAATAGTGTCTCGCATAAGTAGATGATCAATGTATATTTGTTCTGTGAATGAAGACCATTTAATGAGCTGAGAATTCTGTTTCTCACTGATGTAAAACAAACACAATCACATAATAGTGTGTATATTGAACAGTAAAAGAATTTGATATGTGAATTGCTGTTGCAGCAAATAAAGGGACATGGTAGCTTGTTAAAATTGGGTAGTCAAGTAAAATTTTTCTCAAGAGGTAACATTTAAGCTGAGTTCTGAATGACAAGGAGAAACTGGTATTTCAAACAGAAGAGACAGGTGGTACCAAAGACACAAGGCAGGACTTAGTCATTTTTGCCCTGTAAGGTTGACTTCATCTCATGTTTTTTTATTGTTAATATATAAAACTCATTTTATTGTTCTGATAATTCTTCAAAGACATTTGCTAAAGTAAATGTCAGTGCTCTGGAGCTGCACTGATACAGCAGTCACTGGCCAAATGTGGCTATTAATATTAAATAAAATTTAAAATTCAGCCGAAACCGGTTTGGCTCCGTGATAGAGCGTTGGTCTGCGGATTGAAAGGTCCCAGATTCGTTTCCGGTCAAGGGCATGTACATTGGTTGCGGGCACATCCCCAGTAGGGGGTGTGCAAGAGGCAGCTGGTTGATGTTTCTCAGTCATCGACGTTCTTAACTCTCTCTCCCTCTCCCTTCCTCTCTGTAAAAAAATCAATAAAATATATATTAAAAAAAATAAAATAAAATTCAGTTCCTTTGTTTCACTAGCCATATTTCAAGTGGCAGGTGGCTACCATATTGGACCACACAAATATAGAACATCTTCAATGTGTAGAATGTTCTATTGCACAAGACTGCTTTGGAAAGTCACTAAAATATAAATTACTTGAGCAGCTGTATGCTTTGTTCATTGATATACTCCTAGTGTCTGACACATCATTTGTTAGATGATGAGATAAGTGGGTGAATGAATAGAAGATCAATGCATCTCTTCCCAGACAAGGAACAACAAAATGTGCATAAAGTCTGAGCTGAGAAGGAGCTTACTGTGTTTGAAAAATGGAAAGAAAACTGACTTGAACAGAAAAAAGAGTGATGATTTGAGATCAAAATAGAAATTTGGCATCTTGACCCTAAGGCAATGTTAAGCCTTCTAAATTTTGTTTTAAGTGCAGTGGGAAGTAATAGAAAAATTTGTAGCACAGCAATAATGTGATCTGATTTGGATGTCTTTTTTGAGCTCTTTGTTTTACTAACTAGTTTTTTTGAGAGTTTAAGAAGGTGGTGTAGGTATGACAGTTTTTAAACCTGGTTATTTATAGAGTAAGTAAACGGTCTGCTTGAAATCCAGATTATTCATTTATTTATGCTGTCAATCCTTGTTTTATGTTTGTTTTAATAATTGTTTACTTATAAGCAGGAATTTATTGGCAAGAATTTGTTTTGTTTTCCAGTGAAGGTGGTGTTTTTAAGGCTCATCTCACTTTCCCAAAAGATTATCCCCTCCGGCCTCCTAAAATGAAATTCATTACAGAAATCTGGCATCCAAATGGTAAGTGTATCTACTTTTACTTTTACAAATACGATGGCCTGTCACTAAAGTTTTCAAGTTCATTAAGAAAGATATAGTTCTCTGAAATTGCTTTGGAATTTTTGTACTAAGTTCATTGTATTTGTTATGCACACGACCATGCGTTAGATTCTTTAGGTGAGAAGGAGCAACAGAAATAATATGGAAAAATGTTTTTTTTACTTAGTTTTCAGCTCTTTTAAGTCTCAAGATGTTCCAAACTAGAGGCAAGTTTGGTGGGTGATAGATACGATGATACTCAGCTTAGTAGAATTCTTAAAATTGAAGAGATAATTTCCAAGGCATTAGGTGACTCATTGGCTATTACAAAAAGCACAAAAGTAATTAAACCTGGATTGGGTAGTTCCTTTTCTCTTCTTAGGTCTTAGGCTTTTTTTTTTTTTTTTTTTTTTTTTTTAAATATATATTGATTTTTTACAGAGAGGAAGGGAAAAGGATAGAAAGTTAGAAATATCGATGAGAGAAACATCAATCAGCTGCCTCTTACTCACCCCCATTGGGGATGTGCCCGCAACCAAGGTACATGCCCTTGACTGGAATCAAACCCAGGACCCTTCAGTCCGCAGGACGACGCTCTATGTTCTGAGCCAAACCGGTTTCGGCAGCTCTTAGGTTTTTAAAACTATTTCTTAGTTATAAAACAGGGAATGTCCTACCTATTTTTTTTTCTTTTTTCTTTTTTTTTTTTTTAAGTATATTTGTATTGATTTCAGAAAGGAAGGGAGAGAAAGAGATAGAAACATCAATGATGAAAATCATTGATCGGCTGCCTCCTGCACGCCCCCTACTGGGGATAGAGTTGCAAACCAGGCATGTGCTCTTGACTGGAATCGAACCAGGGACCCTTCAGTCTGCAGGCTGATGCTCTATCCACTGAGCCAAACCAGCTAGGGCTGTCCTATTTACTTCATAAGGCGACTGAGGGCATCAAATGAGGTAAAATAGTGTATGTTTTAATCTTTGGAAAGCATCCCAGTACTGCTGTTTGTGAAATGGAGTTATTGACTTTTTTACCCAAAGATGTGCTACCATTAAAAATCCACCTTGTGAACCAAAGGTTAGGCTAGATAAGTTATGTTTATTATACACAATCTCCTTGAACTTTTGGTCTTGTTTTGTATGAGCTTGCAAGGATTTGTTTTCTAAGTATGTTGACTTACCAATATTTTGTAATCAGCTGTCTCTTTATATTACTACACTAACCTGCATTTTGTTTCTCCTAGTCAAGGTTTCTTCAGTTGCAAGGAAGAAAAACCCTTATTTATTAGTTTAAACAAAATTAAGTGAGAAAGTATGGATTATTGAATGAATTAAGGCCTTATTGCATGGATAGAGAGTAAATATTAGAACCTAGAGGCTTGCAAAACAAATGGGTCTTATGAGAGACTAGAACTGGCAAATAGCAAATTATTGGGAACCAAGGGAATTGCCATATTTCATAGCATCTGAGCTAGCAGTGATTACAAAAGGCATATAATTACTTTTGTTCAGAAGGGAGAAAAATATCTAACAATTTATTTGTGGGAAAATGCATTAACAATAGTCCTACATGAAATATGGATGCATGAATTAATGACATTCACCTCTTGTTTCTTTGAAATTTCTTTCATTTCTTCCTGGGCTTTTGGCAGGTTTTTTGTGCTTCACTTGAATTATTTGATGTATAATATCAGTCTGTTTGCACCTATTTTCTAGAGAAGATGTGACTAAGCTTCTCACTGTTGGCTACACCAGACTACTGTGTTTCCCCGAAAATAAGACATCCTCCAAAAATAAGACCTAGCACATGGAAAGATAAGACATCCCCTGAAAATGAGACCTAGCCCAACTTTGGGAGAAAAAATTAATATAAGACACTGTCTTATTTTCGGGGAAACAGGGTAGCTATAGAATTCTAGGCAGAGCCTCTTTGAGCCTTACTTTATCTGTGAGAATTAAACTAGAGCACATATATACACAATAAGTGGTGCTTCTCTTCTGTTAAGAGGAAGGATAGCAGTGACCTAGGTAATATAAAAGGAAAGCTGTGGGAGCAAGTGTTTTCTTGTGTGTGTGGTTCTTCTTAAAGTTGAAAAGACTTTTTTTTTTTTTTTTTTATAACCACAGTGCCCTTTACTTATTTAAAAAAATATATATTTATATATGTATATGTATATTGATTTCAGAGAGTAAGGCAGGGGGCGAGGAAGGGGGAGAGAGAGAAAGAGAGAGAGATAGAGAGAGAAACATAAATGATGAGAAATGATGAGAGAGAATCTTGATTAGCTGCTTCCTGCATATTCCCCATTAGAGATCCAGCCTGAAACCTGGGCATGTGCCCTTGACTGAAATTGAACCTGGGACTCCTCAGTTTCTTGTTTCTTGCTTCACATCTATCTACTGAGCCAAACCAGCTAGGGCTATTTTAATTTTTTTAGTATTTATTATTGAAGGTTATATATGTCCCTTCCCCCCCCCCCCCCCCCCCCTCATTGACCCCTTATAGCCTGCCCTCACCACAGTCCTCCTATCACCCTATTGTCTGTGTCCATGGGTTATGCATATATGCATACAAGTTCTTTGGTTGATTGCTTCCCACACCCCCTCACTCCCTTCTTTCCCTCTGAGATTTGACCATCTGTTCTATGCTTCTATGTGTCTGGATCTGTTTTGTTCATTAGATTCCACATATAAGTGAGATTATGTGATAATTATCTTTCTCTGACTGGCTTATTTCTCTTCGCACAATACTCTCCAGGTCCCTCAATGCTGTCTCAAAAAGTAAGAGATCCTTCTTTTTTTATGGCTGTATAGTATTCCAGGACCTGCTGTATTTACCACATGTAAATGCTAGGCAACATTTATCTACATGCTTGGTATCTTGAAGTTTTGCACAAATGTACAAGATAACTTACATTCTGATTGGGTTTTTCAGTTGAATCCAATTTAGTAAGATCTGTGATTTCTAGGTTCTGTGGAAATTAGGCCTCCATTAAAAAATATATATCTTCTGTATAACCAAGTTATTTTAAATAGTATTTTAAACAGGACTGTTTTTCTCTAATTTTGCAGTTGATAAAAATGGTGATGTATGCATTTCTATTCTTCATGAGCCTGGTGAAGATAAATATGGTTATGAAAAACCAGAGGAACGCTGGCTTCCCATTCACACCGTGGAAACCATTATGATTAGTGTTATTTCTATGCTGGCAGATCCTAATGGAGACTCACCTGCTAATGTTGATGCTGCGGTAAGGTGGTCATATGCACATATTCCTTCCCCTTTAATTAAACTCAGAAACATAGTGTGTGTGTGTGTGTGTGTGTGTGTGTATCTGTTTATATCCATTTATTTTTCTTACAAAAATAAGTTACAGACACAACTCAGCTTCACCCCTAAATACTTTTTTTTTTTAAAATATATTTTATTGTTTTTTGTACAGAGAGGAAGGGAGAGAGATAGAGAGTTAGAAACATCAATGAGAGAGAGTCATCGATCAGCTGCCTCTTGCACACCCCCTACTGGGGATATGCCCGCAACCAAGGTACATGCCCTTGACCGGAATCGAACCCGGGGCCCTTCAGTCCCCAAGCCGACGCTCTATTCATTGAGCCAAACCAGTCCCGGTCACCCCTAAATACTTGAACCTGTATCTTCAAAGAATAAGGACATCATCTTACATGTCATAGCTAGGGAAATTTAATATCAAGTTCATATTATTATTCCTGAGTTTTTTGTTGTTTTTTTTTAAATAGATCTTTATTGATTTCAGAGAGAGGAAGGAAGAGGGAGAGAGAGAAACATCAACTTATGAGAGAAAATCATTGGTAAGCTGCCTCTTGCACATGACGAGGGGATCGAGGCCACAACCCGGGTATATGTCCTGACTGGGAATTGAACCATGACCTCCTGGTTCATAGTTTGATGCTCAACCACTAAGCCTCACTGGTTGAGCTTTTTTCTGTCTGTTTTTCTTTTTTTCTTTTATTGATTTTTAACAGAGAGAAAGGGAGAGAGACAGAGAGCTAGAAACGTCGATGAGAGAGAAATATCGACCAGCTGCCTCCTGCACACCCCTCACCGGGGATATGCCCTCAACCAAGGTACATGCCTTGACTGGAATTGAACCTGGGACCCTTCAGTCTGCAGACTGACGCTCTACCACTGAGCCAAACCGGCTTCGGCTTAAAGTATGCTTTTATTGATTTCAGATTTATATCAAAGTTGGCATTAGTTAATCATTCCTATATCCTTCACCTAGATTTACCAGTAGTGTACTTTACAAATATCTTAACTCTTCATACTTGAATACTTCAGCATATATCTCCTAAGAACAAGGGTATCTTTCCATATAAGCATAGTACAAGTCTATCATTGATATAGTACTATTATTAAATATACAGCTCATACTCAGATTTCTTCAATATTGTTCTTATAGCTTCCTTTTTTTGGTTATTTTTGAAAATCCAGAATCTAGGATCCCACATTATTATTATTATTTTTTAAATGAATATTTTTATTGATTTCAGAGAGAAAAGGAAAGAGAAATAGAAACATCAGTGATGAGAATCATTGATCAGCTTCCTTCTGTACACCCCCCACTGGGGATGGAGCCCACCCTCAACCTATGCATATATCCTGAATAGGAATCAATCTGTGACCTCCTGGTTCAAAGGTCAATGCTCAACCACTGAGCCATGCTGGCTGGGCCCACATTATATTTTATTTCATTAGTTTTATTTAAGTCTTAGTTCCTCGATCTTCTGTCCTTCTTTGAAAAACATCTTGTTCTCAATTCTTACTCTTATAATTTTATTTGTTACTGTATATGAAAGCCAGAAGATTAAAGTAACCTTTTTGGGGGGTTACTTCAATCATATATAAAAACTTAGGCCCTAGCCCTAACTGGTTTGGCTCAGTGGATAGAATGTTGGCCTGCGGACTGAAAGGTCTCAGGTTCGATTCCGGTCAGGGGCATGTACCTTGTGCAGGAAGCAGCTGGTCGATGTTTCTCTCTCATTGATATTTCTAATTCTCTCTCTCTCTCTCTCTCTCTCTCTCTCTCTCTATGTAAAAAAGCCAATAAAATAAAATGAATAAAAAATTAAAAAACATGTTTAAAATAAAAAAACAAAACAAATAAACAAAAACAACTTAGGCCCTACCTGGTTTAGCTCAATGGATAGAGTGTTGGCTGGCGTACTAAAGAGTCCTGGCTTGATTCCGGTCAAGGGCACATACCTTGGTTGCAGGCTCAATCTCTGGTCCTGGTTGTGGCGCATACAGGAAGCAACCAGTTAATGTGTCTCTCACATCAATGTTTTTTTCTGTCTCTCCCCTTCCCTTCCATTCTGTCTAAAAATCAATGGAAAAATATCCTCAGATGAGGATTAACAACAACAAAAACAAAACAACTTAGGTAAGATCTTAAATGTAGAAAAACTGCATAGGTAATTCCTTTTCATATCTATGGCTTTGAAGTTTCACATTTAGTACTCAAGTTGAAGTGAAGTCTGATAAAACATTATTCTATTTTTCTGTTTAGTCAAATATTAGTTCAAACAATATAAGAGATAGTAAAGGACAAGAGATGAAAGTATTTTTTTTTTTTTTTTAAATCCTGCCCAGCCTGCATGGCTTAGTGGTTGAGCGTCAACCTATGAACTGGGAGGTCACAGTTTGATTCCTGGTCAAGGCACATACCCGGTTGAGAGCTTGATTCTCAGGGTGAGGTATGCAGGAGGCAGCAGATCAATGATTCATCAACATCTATCTCTCCTCCCTTACTCTCTGAAATCAATAAAAATATATATTTTAAAAAATCCTATAGGATCATTTTGAGAAGTAAGTCCTATTCCATTCTCAGTTGTCAGCTCTTTTATAAGATTGGAACTGACAAGTTGAGTTTTAATTTTCAAAAAGGAGAAAATAAGAACAAATAAATATTTGACAACGTGAATAGGCAAAATTTTCATAAGGGTAGAGATAGGCCTTTTTAGGATGTTGAAATATGCAAACGTGACTTTGTAGTCTGTGCAAAATCTCTTCCATTCTATTTTTAAAAAAATATGTATTTTATTGATTTTGTGCAGAGAGGAAGGGAGAGAGGTTAGAGAGTTAGAAACATCAATGAGAGAGAGTCATTGATCAGCTGCCTCTTGCACACCTCCTACTGGGGATACGCCCGCAACCAAGGTACATGCCCTTGACCGGAATCAAACCCGGGACCCTTCAGTCCCCAAGCTGACGCTCTATCCATTGAGCAAAACTGGTCTCGGCCCATTCTATTTTTTTGAAACCCACTGCTGTTTTTTCTGATTTAACCAGTTGTCTCATATTTAAACCATAGCTATCTTGTAATAAATAGTTTTGTATACCTTTCTTACTTGCTTTTTCTGCTTGTATTGCATACCTTTTAATCATATTGTTTATATATATATATATTCCCCCCCAACCCCCATCTCTCTATCAGTGAAATACCTGTTTTAAGAAACTTGAATTTTTCTTGGAGATCTCTCTCCTGGATCACTGCATTGTTTGGATCCAAATTAGATTGAGTCAGCCTGCTCCTTGGTTGCTTTCCTTGTATTTTCATTCCTTCACTTGCTGCTCTTCTATATTGGATCATCTGTTTCCTGGATCTCTCCTGCCTGCTCCCACCTCCACCCCCTTTTTTTATTGACTTTTTTTCTTTTGCTGTTCTTCATCCAAGAGTAATGTTTTAGAAAAGGTATCTGGGAATTAAGTTCTTACATGTCTGAAGTGTTTTTGTCTTGACCTTGTAATTGATACTTTGTTTACAGAATTCTTGGGTAGAAAATCAAATTTCTACAGAATTTATCTTTAGTATTTATTGTTACTCAGGAGAAATTTGATGCTAGGTTCATTCTTCTGTGTCTGCTGGTGACTTTTCTTTTTCTTTCTAGTTCCTACTACTTATTTACATGCTAGATTAATCAGCTCGGTTCTCATATGAAACTATGCTAGTGCTGCTTCATGTTCCTTATTTAATGTGTCTGGTAGTGGTAGTGATATTGTTTTGTTCTCCATCTGTCACCCCCCATGAAGTAGTGCTCAGTATCATCTCAATATGATGTACTCCACCTGTCTACTGTATAGAGAAGGGTTTTATGTCTTTTTTACTTTCTGGTTGCTTCTGTCAGGAAGAGTCAGTAATCCTTCAGATAGCCTGAATATCTTATTTATAAGTTGTACATGCCTTTGCAGTATAATATAAAACTATTAATGATCTTTCCCTTTTTGAGAGAATTTTGCTTATAAGTGGTGATTTGCTTGAGGGGGGGAGTGGGGTTATTCTTTTATCCAAGCAGAGTGCCTTGCAGAAGGGTTTTTTTTTTTTTTTTTAACTCTTTTTCTACCTTATCAGCTTACATATTGTCAAAGCATTCAAAAGTAAAATTAGTATTTGAAATTATAAGAGGAATTGATAAAGTCAGTTGATCTCACTTTTGTACCTACAGAAAGAATGGAGGGAAGACAGAAACGGAGAATTCAAAAGAAAAGTTGCCCGCTGTGTAAGAAAAAGCCAAGAGACTGCTTTTGAGTGACATTTATTCAATAGCTGTAATTTCACTTATTTCAGGGTAAGGTCATTTTAAAAATCATACAATTACTTTGCCTTTTTATAAATGTTGTATATGTTTTGGAAAATTATGTGACTTAGTTATTTGAATTGCATTTTTTTCATTGGCTTCACTTTCTAGTGCTTAGTATCTAGTAGTTTTCAGGATATAACTGCCTCTTGCACATGACGAGGGGATCGAGGCCACAACCCGGGTATGGCAGAAACAGTATATAACTTACTTGCTTTTCTTTTTAGTAGGCCCAGCTGTTTTTAAGTAGATATACCAAACTAGTTATTATGGTAGCAGTTTATTTTTTTTCAGAAACTAGAGATGGTAAAATTTCCAATGATAAAGTGCTTATTTCCAGTTTCTTCCATTTTACCATTGCTTTCCCCCCCATAATTTTATCAGTTTGTATTCCCAAACAATATTGGATGTCTTTTGAATTGTATACATGGAATTATAATGTATGCATTTTTGTGACTTATTATTCAATATTCTTGAAATTGGTCTGTATTATGTGCAGTTACATTTAAACTGTTTTCACTGTTATGTAGTGGTGTATTAGATAAATTACCTCTCTACTCTTTATTCTTATTGCAGTTATTTTCCAAATTATGGTGGAGTTTTTTTGCTTGTTTATTTTGCTTTGTTATAGAGGATGTGGCTATTCTTGTTTCTTGCTGAACATGTACAATACTATGAGTTTCTTTAGTGGGTATGCCTATGGGTGGAATTGTTAAGGGTATATATTCTGATTTCTGAAGAGACTCAGATCTACTTTTTGATTTCTTTATAATAATCTGAAATGCTGAAAATTAACTTAATTGCTGTTATCACCAGATATAATAATAAGCTTATAGTTTTAAAATTATTTGTTTTTCATCTTGTTTATATCCTTTTTATTTTTGCTAATAATCTTGTTCTTATTTCAGTATCATTACATGTAATACCGCCGTCACATCTAGTCAGTGGTCCATGTCTTTTCCCTTCTTTAACTCTTGCTTTCCACCACCTTAGATCAAGTTCTTGTTACTAGACACTGCCTTAGTGTGCTAGTTTTGAACATCCTTCATGCCAGCTCTTCTTCAACCTGGATATTAGTTCTGGATACAGCTGCACATTGATCTTCACAAAGTTCAGCTCATTGCATCGGTTGGTTTATGAGTATGACAAAATCTTAGGAACAACAAACACACTCAGGGCTTTTACCCATATCATTTTCAAGTTAGAAAAGGGCTTGACAACAACAAAGAATTGATGAGGAATGAAATAACATTGAAGCATAAGCTTATGTGAGATTTTATCTTATATCGATATAAACAGTACTTTAAAAATTTAGGAAATAAATAATTTTATTATATTTACCTTGATATAGTATATTGTAAGTTAGATAAGTACTAATGAAGTGTCAGAAACAAATTTTGTAAGGGAGTATATATTATCTCCTTTGCTAGTGGGACGAGTTAATGTTTATGACATTCACATCTTTAAGATAATATTTATCAAACTCTGATCTGGCTTAGTTGGTTGGGCATCATTCCACCCACCAGGAGATTGAAGGTTCAATTCTTGTCAAGGGCACATGCCCAGGTTGCAGGATTGATCTCTTGTAGGGGGTGTGTAGAAGGCAGCCAATCCATGTTGCTCTTACATGATGCTTCTTTTCCTCTCTCTAAAAAATCAATAAATTATTTTTAAAGAGAGAGATATACTTCTCAAGATTAAAGTTCACTTATGAAAAAAGAGTAAAACAATGTTAAGTCAAAATACCTCATTACGTAGAATAAATTAATTGAAAAAGAGTATACCGTCACTCATGAAACTAAACTAATTACTGTTAAATATTAATAATAAATTATTAATATATTAATAATAAAACAACCTTTAAAGTTGCAGGTACTCCAGATATATTCAGTATGCATTGTAACAGCTTTGCACTACTGTGGCAGCGTGGAGTTCTTAATAGAATTTTAAGTGAAATTAATGCACTTTTTTTTCCCAATGATTAATTTTAGTTATTATTTCTTAGTTATGCTACCGTTAAGCTTGTTTTTGTCCTGTACTTTTAATTAATTTAACATTGTCTTTTGATATTTTGCTAGCTCAATAATATATATCCGCTTCCTTTTTTAATAGTTGCATATTATTTTTTATATATTTTTTTATTTTTATTGATTTCAGAGAGGAAGGCAAAGAGAGATAGAAATATCAATGATGAGAATCCTCCTGCATGCCCCCTACTGGGGATTGAGCCCGCAACTTGGGCATGTGCTCTGACCAGGAATTGAACCTGGGACCCTTCAGTCCACAGGCCAATGCTCTAACCACTGAGCCAAACCGGCTAGGGCAAAAGTTGCATATTATTAAGAATCAAGATTTATATCTGAAATGAGAGGTAACACCAAGAATAGGAGATACATTGAGCTCATTTTAGTTCTTGTTAATGAATATTTGTTAAATGCCTACTATTTGCAAAGGCATGGTAGAGTTACATAGATACATTATCTACATTATCCTGGCCAATTAAAAAGCTATTAATTTAGCCAGTTAGATCAGACATAAAAAGGTAAGGTAAATCACATTAAGAACTCTAGTGGGAGTAGAAGCAGAGTATAGTTTTGTTAAGTCAGCAAATGCCTAAGTACTGAATGGGTAGGAATGGTTAGGACAGAGATTAGACACAGAAGAGGTGCTTGTGTGATGGGGAGTAGAGGTGAAAATTCATTTGAGGTAGGGAGCTGTGCTTAATTAGGGTCAAGGACAGCATCTTGTATAATTTCCACACTGAGGGACAAAAGGAAGAAACAGAGACAGAAACATCTGGTTGGCCACAAAGAGGAGAGTGAAGCATTACTGAACTCAGGAGTGGATATGGTTGGTCACCAATGCTAGGACATAAGACAAAGAATCCTAAATAATAAAAGCCTAATGTGCTAAGTGACATTCACATGATTGGTCATCTGTTCAACCAATCAAAGCATAATATGCTAATGATAGTTAAGGTGCTCAATCGCTTGCTAGGACATGCACTGACCACCAGGGGGCAGACACTCTGACCGGTTGGTTAGCTTGCTGCTGGTGTCTGGCTGATCACCACTGAGCGAGAAGGGCTGGACATCCCTTAGAGTCTTCCTGTGGTCCCTCCCCGGCTGGCCAACTTCCCGCATCCCTTCCTGGCTCCGATTGTTCACTGGTGGGTTCCTCAGCCTGGTCTTCGCCCTCTTGCAATCCAGGCTGAGGGACCCCCACCCCCACCCAGGTGCACAAATTTTGTGTACCAGGCCTCTAGTAAGATATAAGAATCAGTTTTTTTGGGAAACCAGTGAATTAGTGATATGCGGGGGAAGAGGGGGTACGTAGTTGAGTTGTTTTCTACTAGTACACTTAGTGCCAGTTCAGTAGAATTGGAACTTTTGGAAGTATCTGTGTGAAATTAATGGGGAAACTTCTTGATACTAAGCTATTTCATTCATGGACTGCTTTCACTTAAGAATGATTGAACACTTACCCCTGAGTGAGTAGTTACTTTTATTGTCTGTGATATCAAAAAGTGTTTATTTGGAAGCATACTTGTCTGCTCTGTATTTTTAGGGCCTTTTAATAAAATGAGTGACTTTAACAAGTGGATATATGGTGCTTGTGCCAAATGCCCTAACATTGAGCCACCGGCCATGGCCGGAACTTCATTTAAAATTTTATTTACTATTATTTAAATTTAAAGTGAAGTGACTCCCATATTGGACAAGCACAAAGGTAACCTTAAAATGAAATTAATTTGTTTTTAAAGAAATAGCATATGAGTAAAAATTTATAATAGATTCTTTTATAATTTATAAATTTATTTTATAATGCTGTTTGTTTTGTTGTAGGTCTCCAATCGAGAAACATGGCACTGTTTTTCCTGCACTCTACCCACCTATTGCTGGACTTCTCTTGTAACAAGTTGGCAAACACTGGCTGGAACTGGGCTGCAATAAAACATGCCAGTATCAATGCTGACAAGAGCCTAACAAGTGCCAACTTACAGATGATTACGTATTTTGAATTCTAATGAACTGTTTTAACCTTCAGGAAGAATTGTAAAGACCTGTACATAGCACAACATGATCCGGATAATATATATACTGTTCATGTACATCCACAATTACACCTTGTACCAAATAATGCTTTTGTGTAGTAGAATAAGAATCGTGTAAATTCTAAAAGATTTTAGCAGGTTTTCTTCCCCTACTCATTGTTTCTTATATTTTAAAAGACTCTTTAAAGCATGTCAGATGAAAAGCAATTAGGATTAAAAGTTTCCATTTAATTTCCTTTAAACCATTGAGGCTTCATTAAACTCTTTCCATTTACTAAAGTTTGTATCTTCTTTGTTTTGACACACTCCCCTTTGTGTTTATCCGTCAGAAGGTTTCAAATCATTTAGTTCCAATACTGAAATACGAAATAAGCAGTTACTTGATTTTAATGATGACTTCGGAGGAGTGGTCATCACTAGGTGCTTTGTCTTTTTTGTATTCTAGTTGTACCCGTCACTTGGATTGGATGTAGCAATAACATTTTTTGGCTGTTGAGAGCTCTTGAACTGTCATTATTCCTAAGAACTAAAAAGAGTTGGTTCTGAATTTAATTTAGTGAAATTTACCCCAATTATACAAAATTCTGATTTGGTTTTACTTTTGCCCTGCAATTACCTATTGTTAAGGTTGGATGAGTCAAGCATGCACAGCTACAGGCTTTCTACTTAACTTCTGGGTTTGCTATTAAAAATGCTATTTACCCTCATAACCCTAGCCCTTCATATTTCTTTACCTCTATTCTTCTATACTCAGATTTTTCTCACTTATTGTACAAAGAAATTGCGATGTATATTTTCATGTAATTTGATTTTGGAATTCTGTCACCTTATGTAGTGAGTTCTTCCAAAATATAATTTTTTTCCAATAATTGTCAAGTCGTTGGCTTTTATTGTATTGAATGAAGGTTATAATACTGAATGCCAGAGAAGTGCAGTTTAGAAAAATCTCAGGTTGATTCTTTATGCAAACAAACTTTTAATACTTGAAAATCACAGACCATGACAGTATATTTATTTGTCTCTATCCAGATTCTTATGTGAATCTCAGAGCATTACGGAGGGGTAAATGCTTTCTGCTTTGACATACAGATTCTGTCTCTGACATAGTGCACTTGGATTTTATTGTTTGAATATAAATATATTTCGTGAGATTTCTAAAAACAATTTCAGGAAATGGTAAAATGAGCATGTACAGTGTTAAAGGGAGGTCCAGATTCCTCTCTGTTTGGTGTGAGGTTGGGATTGGGAAGTAGTTTTTGGCAGATAAGGGATAGAACTTGAGGTAGTACCAGATGGGACATGGTGCTTGTGAGAATTGGTGTATCTCTGCTCTGTGGAGTTTGGAGAACTATTTTGGCAGAAAAATGAAAGGATTCCTGCAAGTAGCCTAGTCCTTTACGAACTTCGCATGTCCTTTTTAAAGCAGAAGTAAAATGGTTAAGGATGTAGTCACCATAGAGAGTGAATTTTCTAAATCCCAGGCTGTTTTCTACTCTGAAGCATTATAAAAACCCATAAATGTGTAATGACTGAATGTGAAATTTTTTTTATTTTATTCATTGTGGCCCAAATTTCTTTAAGAACTTTCTGACCTTTTTTTTTTTTTTTTTTTTTTTTTTTTAAGACTCTTAAGAATTGTTGCCCCAAAGTGCCAGTATTGCACGCCCACCTGGGACTTTGAACACAATCCCTTTATTCTTCAGAAATTGTTCACATGGTGGTGGTTGTGACAAAATGAAGTCTGAATCTTGCTATCCTGTTGCTAAAATTCTTCCTAGCAATCTGTTGAGTTTAAAACCTAGTGATTTGGGAGTGGCAAATGACCTAGTAACTCAGGGACAACTATTCTTGAACTTTTTAAGTGCCACTTTAATTCAGTTACTTTGGTATAATCATATGTGTTTAGTTTAAATCTAGAAGGGAGAGCCAGAAATGAGTGCACCTTTCCACACTCCTTTCCACCTGGTGCCCTGGCCATGCTATACATGGATACACAGGCTTACATAGATGCTTTGACTTTTCCTCTGTCAGAGGTGTCATCTGTGCCTTTCCAAGAGTTCATCTGACAGTGTGAATTTAAATGCCTCCATATTTGTTAAATCACCCTTGGATGACGCTGATCCAGGTGGCTGTTGTCCCACCAGTGCCTTTCCGTTAGTGTGAGGTGAGTCCTCTCTGCTTTAGGAAAAGGATTTTTCTCCCTAACCTTGTGCCAACTATTGACATCTCCATAGTCATGGATTGCAGAACTGTTGGCTGCTTCCTAAATTTATTCTAAGTTCTTATAAAGGCATATAGATTTCAGTCTGTTCATAACGGCATAGATTATGTCAGTGGCTTTTTGGCCTCTTTGTAAAGTTTAAAATCCATATGAGGTTGGTTTTACCTTGTTATTTATAAGGTAATATCTTTGTGAGGTTATTCCACTGGTTGTGTGATCACTTGGGTGTCATAGTATTTTTTAATGGCCTTCATTCTTAGTTGTGAAATTTTATCTTATGCTCACCCTTTACAAATCTGCCTATTTGGGGGTTGTGGTGCCTGTGTATCTGCCCGTCTGGTCTCCAGTTGGTGGAATTTCCTTTTGTACTGCCACTTTTCAGCATCTTTGAAATTTGACATAATGTTGCTTCATTCCAGTTTTAGTTCTGTAACTTGTTGATTGTATTTAACTATGTGAGTTCTGTTGTGATGTTTACTGTATTGTAAAGCACCTCAATCATGTGATGGGGGCTCTATAAATCAATAAATGATGACTTAGAGGCTGTATCATGAGCTATTTTGGTTTTAGGATGCAGGTCTCAAAAGCAAGTGTGGGATTCTTTTTATATAAACAGCCCATGATACCAAAAGATCCACAAGGGGAGCCTTGATAAAGAATTTTTAAAACTTCATGTAAAGAAGGAACCAGAGGGTGGGAAGTTAACTTCCAACCTGATATAATGGTCTTAAATTTTCTAGTAAAGGACCAACCACCCTTCTTTAATCAGAGTTTTCTGTGATGCTAATTTAGAATCTAAATAAAATGAGTACATGTTAGAGCATTATTGGAGATTTTGTCTTTGGTCTAAACTGGCTCTACCATAAAGATAAGCAAAAGATGAAGGACCCAGACACAAAATGTGAACTGGAAGATACCACAGGCACCATTTCAATCACCCTCTGCCCTCTTTTAAACAGAAGGACACACTTGGCCCAAATCTCTGCACAGGATCACTTTGTAAGTTAGTGGCAAAAGAGGCAATATAGTTTCGTTTTGTTTAAGTAGGATATTAATATTCAGCTTCTTACCCTACATCTTTATGTCCAGTTCAGTGTTAGGTGTTGAAAGCTTGTTTGTTGATACAAATTGCCAGTGGCTATTAAGAGCTCTTCCTTACAAACAGCTGAGCTTGCTGCTTACAAAACAAGAAAATCCTTGAGAGCTGTTGGGGAAGATTGGGAGTCATTTTCCAAGTTTAATTTCCCTGTTAAATATATTTGAGATAAAATTATTACAGGAGGGTATGAATAATGTTGCTGAACACATCAGTTTTATGCATAACCATCTACTCAAGGTTCATAGCAAAAATGTTTTTATTAGCATGCTGCTTCCAATGCAAATGAGGTTTTGGGTGTGCCTACTGTGTGCCAGGCACTAACTGGGCTTTTAGTAAAAGTCAGTTGATTTTCTCCCAACCTCTCAGAGGATTGTAACCATGTTATTAAATTAAGTTTTTTTATTTTTTATTTTCTGGGGGATTACAAACCTCAACAGGATTCAGTCTGCAGAGCAAGTTATTTCTAGGATAAAGTATTTTTGGTCACTCAGTTTCAGATATAATCTGCATTATCCCTTCTGTATTTCATGTTCCTTGCCCGAATCAACTCCACATTTTTGACTTGTTGAGTCAGCTCATCACATTAAGCTGTAGTGAAATGGTTAAAGAGTTTTGAATCCTATTCACATATGTGGGATGAATTGAAGAAGGAAGAAGTTCACAAAAGGCAGCCATATCTCAGACATAGGATCTGCACAGAAAACCACAGGAAAGAGACTTGATTTTTTCTCCTGCCGGCAGTATTTATTAGGAATAAGTAACACTTGTGACATCTCATTTATTTCTAAAGAGCACCAGTTCTTATTTATTGAGGTTCTACTTTGTGACAGGCTTGTGCTAGGTAGGCTTCATAAAGGATCTAGCCAAATTCTTACACGGATCTTTCAAAGTAATAGTTTCTTACATGAAAATAAGTTCAGATAAATTTGTCAAGATTGCAGAGCAAGCAAATTTCACGGCCAGGTTTCAGTTCCACAACCTTCCTTACGTACTGGGTGCCATTATCTCTTACGTCAGGAATACCATTTCCAAAGTCACATGGAGAGTGGATGTGTTGAGGCTGGTACTTGAACTCAATTCATTGGACTACCACCACTTTGGGTCTAGCAACGCCCTTGTAATGGCACTGCGTCCCGGAAAGTGCTCTGAAGGCAGTCAGCATTCATCCCTTCTGTATTTCATGTTCCTTGCCCGAATCAACTCCACATTAAATTTCTAATAACCTGGTGCCAAACCATTCACAGACGACCAGCCTCTGGGTCGGGGTTTTGTCCGTAGCAGAGCAGCTCCCTCACTGCAATCGTCAAAGTCAGCCCTCGACAGAAAGGTTTGTAAAAAAGAAAAGTTTCTATTAATCTGGTAGAAAAACCTGAATTAGGTCTAAGATGAATGATTTTTCTAGTGCTCAACATACTCAAGATGACTATATTTCAGGTCAGATCTACTGTAGCTCCATCCACGCCTGTTGGGTGTTGTAGTCGCTGAGTACTACAGATGTTTTCATTTACAGGCGTTAAGAAGTCTTCTAGAGCTCAGGATTCATCCAGAGCCCACTCAGCAGACAAGGGCCCAGAGACAGGACTGTATTAAAGGTGTTCTTAAAGGACTGCTTTTACCTCTGTTAGAGGGCTCTTTAAAAAAAAAAAAAAAAAAAAAAAAAAGATATATTTTTGATTTTACACAAAGAAGAATTGAGAGGGATAGAGTTAGAAATGTCAATGAGAGAGAAACATCAACCAGCTGCCTCTTGCACACCACTGGGGATGTGCCCGCAACCAAGGTACATGCCCTTGACCGGAATCGAACCTGGGACCTTCCAGTCCGCAGTCCGACACTCTATCCACTGAGCCAAACCGGTTTTGGCTAGAGGGCTTCTTGAAGGTAGGTTTTGATGAGGAGGTAGTTAAGCCCTTGAGTTGATTAGGTGAGTTCTCTTTTGACTTTGGACATCCAGTCCCAAGTAAATTAGGAAGAAACACATGTTCCCCTGGGAAAGGGTTGTCATCAAATTCTCTAAGAGTCATGACCCTTCACATCATTACTGTGGATTCTAGTCCAATTCCTTCTTGATGCAGATGGAGAATCTGAGATGGCAGTGTTAAGCTTGCAGGGACTTGCCCAACCAGGAAATCAGTTGCAGAGCCAAACTTGAACCCAGTTCTCCAGACTCCTGGTGTAGGTCACAGTGGTTACAACTCATCGAACATTCCGAACAGCTGCCCTATGCCAGGCACTAGTTAGGCTGGTGTAGGTGAGGCAAAGGTAAGTTGTATGCTGTCAGACCAGCCATCAGTCATGTCACCACTTTTAAGTCATTTTTATGTTGAGACTCAGACAATACTTACAGGGTACTGTTAAAACAGATGAGGTGCTTGTGGCCAGAGAAGAATGGCTGGCTTGCTTGGTCACCCTGATGGCTCCAAGGGCTTATCATTTGGCACATTTATAACCCATTCTAGACAGGGAATCTTTGCGCTAGGACACCTCCACTGAACCTGGCAAGTATAGTATTCCCCTCTCCTTCTTAGTCTAAGTGCTGCTTGCTCAATGCAGCTCTTCTAATCACCTCCCTGCCCATACCGCCACATCTTTAGTTTCCCCACCACAAGTGGACCATCATTTCCCTGGGCATCTTATCGTTCTTACATATTTCAATACCCTCTTCCCTCCCATCTCCCAGCTGTCCTTCAGCCAGAAGTACTCTTCCTCAAATTTTAACCCATGACTCTGTTTCCCATGTTCTGAACTCCAGATTCCTGCTCCACTTCACTACCCCCTAATGCTTAATCTTGGGGTAGTACCTAAAATTCTCCAACTTCAAGCCCTCCCCCCTTTTCTATTCTGACACCCTTATCTTGTTCTCAAATCCTTCCTTCAACCCAACCTTACAGCTTTAATAAAAGTAGTCTAAAAAAAAAAAAAGTACATATAGGAGACACTGAAACCAGGACTTCCAATCTATGTTCTCTCCCAACGTTTCTTCATTCTCTTCTGGTTGGTACTGTTGCCTGCAAACTTCAATCATAATATTGATGTCCTCCAGCCTTCTCCCCGATCTCCCTCCACTCCCATCTATGTCCTCCTGTTTTAGTAGAATAGCAGTGACTTCCTTTTGCATTCGATTGCAGGGCATCCCTCCTCCCCAGGGACCTAGAACCGTCTTTTAGCCTGGTCCCTCTCCTTTGGCTCTTTTCCCTCAGCCTTTAATATCTCTACAAAAAAGATCTAAAGACGCACACACACACACACACACACACACACACACACACACACACACACCCCGCCTTCTCACAGCCAAGTGTTCCCAAAGAGGAGTCTACGCTGTCCATCCTTTCCAAGTGCCCGCCCTGGGGAGTGCAATATGACAGAGCCAGGCCGGTGCCTGATCAGTCCCGGGCTTCGAAGGCACGGAGTGAGGAGAGACGAGCTTTGGGATTTTCCGGTGTCCGGCTGCTCCCTCCACTTTCATTCACTGTTTTTTCACAGCCTAGGCTCCTCCCTCTGCCTGGACTCCCATGACTCTCGCGAGACCTGCGGCCTCCGTTACGCACCGCCCCGATTGAGCGGCGCACTTCTCGCGAGGCTGCTGGCAGGGCCGGGCCGACATGGCGGAAGGTAGGGTTTTTGTGGAGCCGCGCGGGACAGCGCGGGAGCAGCGGGGGCGCTGCGGGCGGCGCGCGGCAGCCCCGAGCGGGGACGGCGGGACGTGGGCGCACGGGGCTCGGCGCGTGTCGCAAGCCTTCCTCCTCAGGCTGTCCCCGGCGTCTGGGGCGGGGGTCTGGAACGCTATTCCTATGGCAACGCCCCTCCGGCGCTCCGGGACCCCACGGGACCCCGGGGGAGCCCAGCGGACCCTGGCGGGCGGCGGAGCCGGGTCGGGCGATCCCATGCCGGAACCGAGTGCAGCCGCGGGGTCCCCAGGGCGGCCTGGAGGCTTCTTTGATTGCCCGCGGTGCTGGGACGGCGGGGGAAGTAACCCTTCTCCTTAGGAAATCGAAACTGCTGTCCTGGCATGTCCTGCGTCCGGAAGGGGTGCATCCCTCGCCTGCGGAAGAGCCTGGGACTCTTCGCGGGGTGAGGCGTGGGGAGAGCCGGGGCTGTGACTGGCCGGCGGGCACGCGCTGCGGTCTCCGGACTCCCCTGCAGCCCCGGCACCCGCGCCGGCTGAGCCTTCCTCCGGCTCCACAGCTGGGCGGGAGGAGGGCTTTGCTGGTGAGGGATTGGCCTTGGTCACGCTGCTGGAAAGGGGGATGCTGCTCCTTTGCTCCTCTGTCTAGTCCTGAGCCTCTGTCTGGTGCCGTCTTTATGACACTGCAGGTAAAGGCAATTTGGGCTCTTAAGGTCTATTTCCCTTAAGGAAACAACATTAGAATCCTTCATTGTCCCAGCCTTATTGTACCTGGGGGCAGGGGGATGAGGGGGAAGGCCCAGATGTGAGTTACCTGCCAGGGACGCTGCGACCTGGCCAGTGTGCTTCTCCTGTTCCATCCCATTATTGGAGGAAAATACTCCTTATTTGACTTATTGCAAGGTGCTGGTCACGACCTGTCGAGTTGGTTTTGAGTTAAGCTTTGTCTGAACGCATCTTTTTTTCTTTTTTAATCCTCACCCGAGGACATACTTATGTTGGCTGTAGAGAGGGAGGGAGAAGGGGGGTAGGGTGGAGGAGACAGATAGGAACATTGATGTGAGAGGCATTCCTTGGTTGCTTCCCACATGCACCTTGACCAGGGATGGGACCAGCAGCCTGGGTATGTGCCCTGACTGGGAATGGAACCTGAAACCCACTGGTGCACTGAGGATGCTCCAACCAACTGAGCTGCCTGGCCAGGGCTGTCTAACCGCATCTTACCTTTGGGTGGCACATGACAGTTTGCAGGTTTTTCTCATTTGGATTAGACTTCAGAACAAGGTGAAGGAGGCCTGGCATGTGTGTTATCTGCAATTTAAAGTTAGACTAGAGAGCCGGGACTGGCACCCAATTTTTAAAAAAATTAAGCCTAGCCTGTTTGGCTCAGTAGATAGAACGTCAACCGCAGACTGAAGGGTCCTGGGTTTGATTCCAGTCAAGGGCATGTGACTCAATTGCAGGCTTGATGCAAGACCCTGGCTGGGGTGTGTGGGGGAAGCAGCTAATTGATGTGTCTCTCACATTGATGTATCTGTCTCTCCTCTTCCACTCTCTAAAAATCAATGGAAAAATATACTTGGTTAGGATTAACCAAATAGCATTTTTTTATTATTGACAGTATTACAGATGTCTCCCATCTTATCCCCCTCTAACCCTAGCCTCCACCCAGTTTTTATCTTTGCCCTTTTTAGTATGTTAGATCTCCTCAGAGGGGGGAAATCATCAGATACATCCTATATAATAAAGAGATAATATGCAAATTAACCCTTACACCCTCACAAGATGGCTGCCTACGATCAGGCTGGCAGGGGGGGTTAGTGAGGGATGACCAAATGATTGAACAGCAGGCTATGTCAGGCAACTAGGCTGGTGAGGGGATAGTTGGGGGTGACCAGGCCAGCAAGGGGGCCAGTTGTGGGCCACCAGACTGGCAAGGGGGGCACTAAGAGGTGACCAGGCCAGTGAGGGGCAGTTGGGGTGACCGGGCTGGCAGGGGAGGATGCAGTTAGGGGCAATCAAACCGACGAGGTGGGGTTAGGGATGACCAGGCAGGCAGGTGAGCAATTAGGAGCCAGTGGTCCAGGATTGTGAGAGGGGTCCTGGATTGGAGAGGGTGCAGGCTGGGCTGAGGGGACTTCCTCCCCACCACCACCCCATGCATGAATTTCGTGCACCGGGCCTCTAGTATTGTATGAAAGCATTGGAGGAATAAAAGCAGAAAGAAAGCTACATTCCATGAAACTAGTTTTTGGGTAAATCGCAGAGTGTTGTGTAACATTGTTTAACACCCTAAGCAGCCAGCGGTTTGTAGCTCAGAGCAGTGAGGTGGGGTAGAACGGTTCAGGAGGAGGGCCTTGTGAGGTAGTCCAGTGTTTTTATACTAGGACAAGAATAGAAGTTCGGTGAGTGTCTTGGAGACACATTATAAAGGTTGAAATTGTGGAGAGCAGCTGTTTTTTCATTCAGCAGTTTTACTGAGCATTTATGGTGTGCTTCAAAGTCAGGTTCAGCCATGAGGCGTTCATACCGGGCAAGTATGCCGATGGTTACCCTTCAAGTGCCTTGACATGCATGTAAGAGTTAGGGTAACATCTACTCAGTGGAGTATGCATCTGAAACAAAACATCCTTTCAGGGTTCAATTTAAAAGGGAGGATAGATAGGAAAGCACAGTCATGAGATTCTGGCTTCACAGTTTTCTTTTACCATTTTTGTGTCCTAATTTCCTGGCCTCTTCTGATTTCCGCTCTTTGGAGACCATGTTGCAAACGTTGACTAGGAAGAATTGAGTCGGGCATTTTAGTCCAGTTAGCTCATTAAACTGACGGTGCTTTTTATGCAGAGGAAGGCAAGATTCACTAGAAAATGCTTTGCTGGGGCGTCACTTGTTTAATGCTGCTTGCTGTACTTTAATAAAAATTTATCAGTTGGGCTTCACTTGTTCTGAGATAGTCATTTAAATATTTAAAAAAAAAAAACCCAGCAAAAATCTGTGTCATATAATAATTGGATTATCTGCAAGCACACTCTGGGACCATCCTGGTAATGGTTTTTGTTGGTGTTAGAGCGTGAGCATGTGGAAATTGTTCTTAGGAATAGTAAGCAGAAGCTGGAGAGCCTGAGTGTACATATAATAACTTCTTTTTTTCTTTAGTTTATCTTTATTATTTTTTTATTTTACTTTTATTTTTTTTGTAAAAATATATTTTATTGATTTTTTTTACAGAGAGGAAGGGAGAGAGATAGAGAGCTACCGTGTTTCCCCGAAAATAAGACATCCTCCAAAAATAAGACCTAGCGCATGGAAAGATAAGACATCCCCTGAAAATAAGACCTAGCGCAACTTTGGGAGAAAAAATTAATATAAGACACTGTCTTATTTTCGGGGAAACAGGGTAGAAACGTCGATGAGAGAGAAACATTGACCAGCCGCCTCTTGCACACCCCTACCGGGGATTGTGCCTGCAACCAAGGTACATGCCCTTGACCGGAATCGAACCCGGGACCTTTCAGTCCTCAGGCCGACGCTCTATCCACTGAGCCAAACCGGTTTCGGCTATCTTTATTATTGAAAGCTTTACAGATGCTCCGTGTTGCTCTCCCCATCCCCAATTTTCTCTCCATTGATCTGCTCCCCACTCCCAAAGCCTCCCCAGGGCTTCACCACTCTCTAAAAATCAATGGAGAAAAATAGACTATTGCACTATTGTCTGTGTCCACGGGTTATGCATATATGCATATAAATTCTTTGGTTAATCCTCGTCCCAAACCGCATTCCCAAACAATAACTTCTTTTTTTGAAATATATTTTTATTGGTTTCAGAGAGGAAAGGAGAGGGGGGAGAGAGAGATAGAACCATCAATGATAAGAGAGAATTATTGATCAGCTGCCTCCTGCATGCCCCCTACTGGGGATCGAGCCAGGCATGTGCCCTTGACTGGGACCCTTCATTCTGCAGGCTGACGCTTTATCCATTGAGTCAAACCAGCCAGGGCCCAAATAATAACTTCTTAATGTGACTTGCTTGGAAACCACTTTTCTTTCCTTCCATCATCCATGGGCATTGATTTGACCATGTATAATTGGCTAAAGTCTGTCCTAAAAGTTTTCATTTTCATTCTCCGTCTCTGCATAAGCTGATTTTTATTCAGATGTCTGTTCAGTTCTCACCTCTTTAGAAACCTTTCCTAATTTTTTAAAAGAAATTCCCTTTTTGGAATATAAACCCCATGAGGGTAGAATGATGCTAAGGCTTCAAGGAAATGTTAGTGTGATGGTGTTCAGAAAGAGAAAGATGTCAAGGTGCATCCCAGAGGGAATATGTTGTTTGCTATTGAGGCATAACTGAAAAGTAACAAAATTCTCCTGTTTTAACTTGACAGTTGAAGAAAATTTAGTAGTGTAACCACAACCACAGTCGTCATATGGAACATTTCTATAATCTTAAAAAATTTTCCTTGAACTTCTTCACAGTCTGTCCCATTCCCCTGGCCTCTGGCAACCAGTGATTTGCGTTCTATCATCATAGTTTACCTTTTCTAGTTTCATGTGGATTATACAGTATGTAGTCTTCTGTGTCTGGCTTCTTTCACTTAGCATATTGATTTTGATGTAGTATGTTTTATGGCTGATAAGTATTTCATTACAGTCATATGCTGCCTATTGAGGATGTGTTCTGAGAAATGCATTGTTAGGTGAGTTCGTCATTGTGTGAACTTACACAAACCTAGATGCATTTACACAAACCTAGATGCTATAGTCTAGTGGTCGGCAAACTCATTAGTCAACAGAACCAAATATCAACAGTACAACGATTTAAATTTCTTTTGAGAGCCAAATTTTTTAAACTTCTTCTAATGCCACTTCTTCAAAACAGACTTGCCCAGGCTGTGGTATTTTGTGGAAGAGCCACACTCAGGGGGTCAAAGAGCCGCATGTGGCTCTCCAGCCGCAGTTTGCTGACCACAGGTTTAGCCTATTGCTCCTAGGCTACAAACCTGTATAGCATATTACTGTACTGAATATCATAGGTAATTGTAACACAAATAAGTATTTGTGTATTTAATCATATCTAAATATAGAAAAGGTACAGTAAAAATACAGTATAAAAGATAAAGTGTTCAAGCAAAGTGTTAGGGGAGGGGAGGATGGAGGAGGAGGTGCCATTGAAGGAAGAGTAGATGTTAGGAGGAGGGATGGAAGATTAGAGAGAAGAAAGGAAGAGAAGGGGAGAGAAAGGAAGATCAGAGATCAAAACTCACCCATAGAGATAAAGCTTTAGATGAGAGAGAAATAAAGGGGACTTTTTTTTCCCCTTGAATATTTTTTGATCCATGGTTGGTTGAATCCATGGATACAAAACCAAAGGATAAAGAGGGCTGACTATATTTAGGTTGTCTTTATTTTGTCAGCAATGTTTATAGTTCCAATGTGCAGGTCTTGCATATTTTTGTTCAGTTTATTTCTAAGTGTTTTATCCATTTGCCATACTATTGTAAGTGGATTATCATAGCCAATGCATGATAACCCAGAGCTTTCAAAATCAGATAACAATTAAAATGGAAGCTGGACGAGGAGTTTGATTTAAGGAAGATGTTCAGTTTAATTTTGGCGTTGTTGAATTTGTAGTACCAGTAGGTTATCCTTCCAGCAGGAGCTATTGAGAGAGACTTGGAGCCAATCTACATAGGGGTGACAGTAAAGTATGGGTGGGTATGCTGGAGACCTCCAAGAGAGGAAGTTTAGAAAAAGTTCAGTTCGAGGTCTGAACCTTGCGAACTTCTTTAAGAGAATGAGTAGTCAGCGTAGGCCGTAAGAAAGTTAGCTGTAGAAAGGTAGGAAAAACACCTGGAGTTCAGAGGGGAAAGAATTTCAAGAAAATCAAAAGAATTTCAAGACTCATTAAGAGCTGGACGCTGCAGAGAGGCTGAGGACCTTGAAGGATAAGGAAGGGTAATTGCAGTGGTGGTTTTATCAGTGTGATGGAGATCCTTTGAGTAGAGTGGTAGGGATAGAAGCCAGGTTTCAGAAGATTAGGGCGGTAAGGAAGGAAACAGTGAGAAAAGAGGACTGGCTTCAGAAATTAGTGGAGAAGGAAAAGAGCATGATAGACAAGCCACTCTGGAGTGTTAACATGTGTAGAAGTTTATTTGCAATAGGTTACTGTGAGCATGTACCAGGCTCACCTCCTTTCAGAGGTCTTGAAGATGCGAGGCCCCTCTTAGTGGCATAGGCTTTGGTAAAGGAAAATAAGAAGATATATCAATAGAATTATAGGCGTTTGAGACAGATTAACTACTTCTCTTTTCATTTAACTGTGATCATCATTTTGATATACTAATTAATTTTTTTAATATTTCAAGAAAAATGATTTTAAATATGCTACATGCAATAAACATTAATATTTCAGGAAAAAATGATTTTAAATGTAATATTACATGCAATAAAAATAATATTTCAAAGGATATACTAATTTAAAAAAAAAATTTTTTTTTTCCACAGAGAGGAAGGGAGAAGGAAAGAGTTAGAAACATCAATGAGAGCCACAAACTGGTTTGGCTCAGTGGTAGAGCGTCAGTCTGCGGACTGAAAGGTCCCGAGTTTGATTCCAGTCAGGGGCATGTACCTTGGTTGTGGGCACATCCCCGGTAGGGGGTGTGCAAGAGGCAGCTGGTCGATGTTTCTCTCTCATCGACGTTTCTAGCTCTCTCTCTCTCTCCTTTCCTCTCTGTAAAAAATCAATAAAAATATATATATTAGAAACATCAACGAGAGAAACATTGATCAGCTGCCTCCTGCACATCTCCCACCAGAGATGTGCCTGCAACCGAGGTACATGCCTCTGACTGGAATCAAACCGGGACCCTTCAGTCCGCAGGTCGATGCTCTATCCACTGAGCCAAACCAGTCAGGGCATGTACTAATTTTTTTTAAAATTCCCTAGAACAGTGTGGCTTAGTGTTTGAGCATTGACGCATGAACCAAGCGGTCACTGGTTTGATTCCTGGTCAGGGTACTTGCCTGGGTTGTAGACTTGATCCCCAGTAGGGGGCGTGCTGGAGGCAGCCGATCGATGTTTCTGTCTCAACAATATTTCTATCTCTCTATCCCTCTCCCTTCCTTTTTCTCTAAAAATCAATGAAAACATTAAAAAAAATTCCCTAGAATAGCATTTGGTAAAATATCACTTGTTGGCCAAATCTGACCTGAGACTTATTTTTGTACTAAGAATTATATATGTGGGTATGTTTGTGTATGTGTGTATGTGTGTATATGTAGGTGTGTGTATGTATTCGAATAGCTAATGAAAAACCAAAGGAAGACTATATCATGGCATGTGAACATTGTATGAAATTCAACTTTCAGTGTCCATAGGTAAAGTTTTTTTGGGGCAGCCATATGCTCATTCATTTATACTTTTGCAGGGTTGAGTAGTTGCTACAGAGACTGAGGCACAAAAAGCCTAAAATATTTACTATCTGGCCCTTCACAGAAAATATTTGCCAACTCCTGATCTGGAAGGACCATTGTGGGTTCCTTTTCTGACTGTCCCATGACTTGCTGCTGCTGCTGCTGATTATTATTATTATTATTATTTGCAGTCAATATTGGTCTCTGTTTTAGGGCCTTTCATAGCAAATGCAGATTTTATTTTAATTTTATTATCTCAAGCATATTTGTTTCTGTCAAGACTGAAGAACTATCAGAAAGCTCATCAAGGTATCTGACCTCATTGATATTGGGTATTTGTAAAGAAACATGACAAAATTATAATGCAAGCTGTTGACCTTCTTCATTGATATTTAGCATAGCTCTTTTGGTAAAATCAGAGGTTTTATCCATTATTTAAATTTCTAGGCTTATTTTTCAAAAGCAAAGTTGGAAGTAGAGAAAGAAGAAACCACAGCTAAAAACTAACCATACTGTAAAGATGTAGTGGTAGTAAATCTTTAAACCAGACACTGTTCTAAATGATTTAGCCTGTAGAGGGCCACCTGAGAAGGCACATGGACATCCTTTAAATTGTCAGCTGAGCCCGAGGTACTGGCAGAGTCCCTGTCGCGGCTCCACCCCCCCAAGAGGGCGGGGGGGGGGGGGGAGAAGGGGGGGTTATTCAGGGTCTGACTTACCTTTGTCCAGGTATCAGCAGGGGCGGGTCTAGATATGTAAATCCAGTAATGCTAGGGCCTAGTTAAGAATGCAAATAAGCTTCTTTGACCCTATAAATAAACCTGCTGCGTGGCTCAGGTGCTTGCTGCCTCTCCATCAGAGAATGGCGCTCACCTGGCTCCCAGCTTGATGAATCTATTTCTGCCTCTTGGTCTTTTCTTTCTTTAATTTCTTAATCCCCAGCTCCTCCACTCAGGAACTTGACTGTTTCCTTTTCTGTGATGAAGATGGACGCGGAAAAGAGAGAAACACTCCCCCCCGCATAGCCTACCTTAACTCAATTACTCCTCGACAACCACTCTGAAATACTACTGTTCCCATTTTCCACGGGAGAAAACAGTCCAGAGAGGAGTAGGTAACTTGCCCAAGGTCACACAGCTAGTAAACGGGCAAGTTGGGGTTACAAACCAGTCAAGTGAGCCTCCAGAGTACAAGCTCCTAAGACTGTTGTGTTGCCTTTCTCGGAATGATAACCACGAACATTGATTGACCACTTAACTGGGGGCAGATACTCTCCTAAGGCCATTACATGTATCAGCACATTTAATGTTTACAGCGCATTTGCCTAAGGTGTTACAACTACAAAGTGGAGGGGCCACTGTCCTAGTCAGCCGAGCTCCCCTGCCTGTACCCTTCACCACTGCACTAGCTTTCCCTTCATTATTGCTCAGAATGGTGATTTTATTCTTTTTCCTGTAAGAACTCTACAGCTTGGTGACACTTCAAGGACACATTGCATTGCTGTTTGCAAGGAGACATTTTCCCCCACAGGATAACGTCTCAGCCATGGGCACTATTTTCCATTATATTCTGAAATGGTAATTGATAAGTGCACTTGTGATCTGTGTTTCCCCTACAAAAGATGCTGGGCAGAAGGCCTCTGATTTCATGAATAAGAGGCCGAAGTCATCCTAAGGCCCTTCTTTTTTCTTGCCTCATCTCTGATTATAACCTTTGTAGTTTAGGTCTTTCGTCATTGTCCAGGCTGCAGCTGGAAATTTGTGTCAGAAATTCTGGAGTGAGACCTAGGGTATTGCTATAGATTTTGGAATTATATGTGTATAATCAGTTTCCAAAGAAATTTCCAGGGACTGTTTGAGAAGGTGGTCAAAATAGCTTTTACTATCCCATTTTAAGGATTAGATAAAGCAACTACCGTATTTCCCCGAAAATAAGACCTAGCGTAACTTTGGGAGAAAAAATTAATATAAGACACTGTCTTATTTTTGGGGGGAAAAGATAGCAACTTTCTACTCTTGAAGGCAAATAGCCTCATAGTTCTCCGTAATAATTCCCAGATTCTTTGTGACTATTAATTTTGTTTTTGACCCTCCTATTTGTGAGTTCCTTATAGATACTATTTTGAGTTTACATATTTTTGTTGTTTATTTATTTGTAAATCTTTATTGTTGAAAATATTACATATTTTTCCCTTTGGCCCCCACCAGCCTGCCCCCACCCCTTGAGTTTACATTTGATACAAAGTAGGTGTTACATTATTTGTTTGCAAGAGCTGCAAATTACACTGCTTTTTCAAAACTCTCAAGGAGGCAACTCCTAATCCACCATAATGCTAGTGCACAGATGTGTCATAAATACATGTAGATTGATGACTTGCTTAAGTGATGTAAGTGCCATGGAAGTGCAGAGTGAATTACTCGTGCTATAGTCCTGATGGGTTGGAGCTTTGGAGCAAAATATTTAGGTTGCCTAGACTATTGTGTGATTGAAACGAAGGTTAACGGATTCAGTTTGGTTCATGGAAGAAGAGAAATCTCTAGTCATAGCCACAGGCTGCCCCTGTGAAAACATGGAAGCTCTCTCCAGGGAGGGGGCCATAACTTTAACCCTAGGTTGAACTAGCAAGATGACTTCGCCTCTGCCACCCTGTTCAGTTGACGTAAGCAGAGGCAGGTGAGTTCAGATGTTTTTGCCAGTGAGCTCTTGGAGGACTAGGCTAGGTCTTGCCCTCTAATTATTTTTATTCGTCACAGAGCCAAGTACTATGCCTGTTCCACAAACCTGCGGACTGATAATGGTTTAAAAGGAGAATCTGGCCAAAACTGGTTTGGCTCAGTGGTAGAGCGTAGGCCTGTGGACCGAAGGGTCCCAGGTTCGATTCCGGTCAAGGGTATGTATCTTGGTTGCAGGCACATCCCCTGTAGGGGGTGTGCAGGAGGCAGCTGATCAATGATTTTCTCTCATCAGTCTTATTTTTGGGGAAACACGGTAGTTGCTTTATCTAAGACCTAGTGCATGGAAAAATGAGACATCCCCTCTCTCTTCCTCTCTGTAAAAAAAAATATATATATATATTTTAAAATAAATAAATAAAAAATAAAAGGAGAATCTAACCAACAATAAAAGATTCAAGCCTTTTCTTTGCATTTTCTGGGCTCAGAATGCTACAAACCTTACAGGCTTCATTTAAATCGGGTGGGGAACAAGTGGCCACGGGCTGTATAAGACCCTCAAAATCATTTGGTCCGGCCCTGCCAAGGCACTAGGGGTGAGTTAATTTAATGCCTGACCAAACATAGCAGGCTAATTTTTTTTTTTTAAATTAACCATATTCTGTAGCTAGATTCAGGTAGTGTTTTCTTTCTTTCTTTTTTAAAATATATTTTATTGATTTTTCAGAGAGGAAGAGAGAGGGATAGAGAGTTAGAAACATTAATGAGAGAGAATCATCGATCAACTGCCTCTTGCACACCCCCTACTGGGGATGTGCCCGCAACCAAGGTACAAGCCCTTGACCGGAATTGAACCTGGAACCTTTCAGTCTGCAGGCCGACGCTCTATCCACTGAGCCAAAGTGGTTTCGGCTAGCAGGCTAATTTTTAAGTTGATAATTTTGTATGGCCCTCGAATGATGTTATAAATATTGAAATGTCCCTTGGCAGAAAAAGGATTCCCCACCTTTGGTTTTAAGTCTTTTGAAATAAAACACCATTTTTCTGGGATGTCTTTCCTTGCACTAGCTTAATACAGGTGGTCTTGCTTCATGCTCTGTCTGTATTCCATGTCAGAGTGCTGCTAGTTGTTATTGAATTGTTTTGTTTACCAGCTCTTCTTCGTTACCCTATAACTTTAAAAAATAAAAATGTTCCAGGGTGTATTTTTTTTTATGTTGACATTGGCACTGCATAGATGCTTAGTAAATTTTTAATGAATGATTAGGTTATGCAGTTGTCATCTTGAGAGATGAAAATCTTTGAACAAATCAATGAATGAACAAAAACATTGCAGTTAAATTGGCCTTCTATCTAAATGGCATTGACTCAGAATGAAGCAGATTGGGTTAGAGATGGGCTTGAGGATGGTGTCAAGATTTGGAATGTCTGTGGTGGAAAATAGAGGGGTGAAGTGAAGGACTGAGGCCCAGAGAATGACCGTAGCCGCACCGTTGTTCCATAGCCGCTCTGTTGTTCCGTAGTTAGACCTTGGCTTATGGAGGGATCTGATTTGCATAGTTGTGTGATTCCCACCGAAACTGTAGAGCCCAGGTGAAGTTCCTTGACTGTTCCTTAAGGAGCCTTTCCTGATGTCCTAAGTTAAATTTATTATAGGTTCTTACACTTTTGTTCTTCTGGTATTCGTTATCTTTGGACTTTTGCATTTGATTGTTTCCATTGTTATTATATAAAAGCTTACTTTCCCCAGTAACTAAAAGCTTTTAGGAAAGATATGTCTGATTTTGCTTGCCATTATGCGGTGTCTGGCACCTCTCTAGTAGACACTTGGTAAATATTTGTTGAATTTAATGAATCAAATATAGTGGTTCTCAACCTTTTTAATCTACCCCAGCACACCTGTGGAATATGACTTGCTTCCATCTGAACCACTATTGACTGCCCTGATCCTCTCCTGGAGGAGGGCAGGTGTCAGATAGTTTAGGGCAGTGGCTAATAAATCACAGATTCTGGAATGAGAATGCCTGGGCTCCTCTGCAGCCCACCTCTCACCAGCAAATTCTTTTTTAATTTTAATTCTTTATTGTTGAAAGTATTACATAAGTCTCCTTTTCCCCCCCATTGACCTCTCCCCGCCCGTGCCCACCCCCCAGCACAGGCCCTCACCCCGCTAGTGTCCGTGTCCATTGGTTCTGCTTATATACTTGCATACAAGTCCTGTAGTTGATCTCTTACCTCCCTACACTCTCCCCTGCCTTCCCTCTGAGGTTTGACGGTCTGTTCGATGCCTCTGTCTCTGGATCTATTTTTGTTCATTAGTTTATGTTGTTGATTATATGTAACAAATGAGAGAGATCCTGTGATATTTATCTTTCTCTCACTGGCTTATTTCGCTTATTATAATGCTCTCCAGTCTATCCATGCTGTTCTTATGCAAATTCTTAATCTCTCTATGCATGCCGCAGTGTCTTCATCTGTGAATTATGTTACTAGTAGGACCTCCTGCTTGGGGTTGTCATGGAGTTTGCATGAGAGGATTCATAGAAAGCTTTTAGAGAAGCATGTGACATGTGAAAGTTAGTTACTGTTGATGGTGGTTTGAAAAAGACTTCTAGATGATTTAGATAATTTTCTTTCCTTGAGATGCCTGGCTTAATGGTAAAGGATTTGTAGGGCAGGTACCTGTTAGCATCTTGTGTATGTGTTTGTTCATTGTCATATATTGAATATTGATCTTCAAGGGAAACTGAGAGAAAACTCTGGACCAGGATGGTCTTTTTGGCCCAGTGACCCAGTGACACCCTGAAAGAAAATCATTCTTTATGAACCAGGAGGTCACGGTTCATTTCCCGTCAGGGCATATGCCCAGGTTGTGGGCTCGATCCCCAGTATGAGATGTGCAGGAGGCAGCTGACCAATGATTCTCGTTCATCATTGATGTTTCTATCTCTTCCTCTCCCTTACTTTCTGGAATAAATAAAAATATATTTAAAAAAGGAGTAGTAGAGCTCAGCCAGAGTGGCTCAGTTGGTTGAGCATTGTCCTGTGCACTGAAAGATTGTGGGTTCCATCCATGGTGGGAGTATGTACGGAAGGCAACCGATGTTTTTCTCTCTCTTCCACCCTCTCTCTAAGCATGTCTTCAGAAGAAGATTTTTTTAAAAATGGTAGCCATCCTATCTGTGGAATGAGAGATAGTGAATGCTGTCTGCCTTACACCGCTGTGGTAAACTTGATCCTTTATTTCCCTTGCAGAGGAGGTGGCCAAGTTGGAGAAGCACTTGATGCTTCTCCGACAAGAGTATGTCAAGCTGCAGAAGAAACTGGCAGAGACAGAGAAGAGATGCAGTCTTTTGGCCGCGCAAGCAAACAAGGAGAACAGCAGTGAGTCCTTCATCAGCCGCCTGCTGACGATTGTGGCCGACCTCTATGAGCAGGAGCAGTACAGGTGGGCTCCTTGGACACAGGGCCAGTTTGGACAAGCCAGCCCTTTAGCTTTGTTCCCAGGCCACATTGCAACTTTTCCTCTCTTCCTCTTTTGTGTAAAATATGTTTTTGTTGATTTCAGAGAGAGGAAGGGAGAGGGGGAGAGAGTTAGAAACATCAGTGATGAGAAAATCATTGATCGGCTGCCTCTTGCACATCCCCTACTGGGGATGGAGGCTGTAACCCGGGCATATGCAGTGACTGGGAATCGAACCCTGACCTCCTGGTTCATGGGTCAACATTCAACCACTGAACCACATCGGTTGGGCTCAACTTCTCATCTCTTTTTGACGTTCTTCCCAAGTTTATTTCTATCGAGGATCTTGGCAGACCTTTAGTTTCTAGAATGTAAGTTTCTTAAGGCAAGATTTTGTCTGTGTTTGTTTCCTGCTTATCTTATGCACAGATAATAGAACCAGAAGATCACGGTTTGATTCCCGGTCAGGGCACATGCCCAGGAGGTAGCGGAACAGTGATTCTCTCTCATGATTGGTATTTCTATCTCTCTCTCTTCCTCTCTGAAATTAATAAAAATATATATTTTTAAAAAGCTATTTAAATTCTTCAACAACATGCATGTTTACGGGGGAAAGTTTATTGGTAAAAGAGCACCTGCTTCCCAAACTGATTTTCCAATTTCAGTTTCTCCATCTAGTTCTCTCTTTAATAGAACTAGAGTTGTTGATATGCTTACGTAGTTACAAAGTATGTTCTAGATAGTGCTTTTATGAGGAAAAATGTGTCTGCATGAAGCATTTTATAGATACAATATAATGGTTGGGTCTCCCTTTTTTTTAAAAAAAAAATATATTTTATTGATTTTTAACAGAGAGAATGGGAGAGAGATAGAGAGCTAGAAACGTCGATGAGAGAGAAACATCGACCAGTTGCCTCTTGCACACCCCCTACCAGAGATGTGCCCGCAACCAAGTTACATGCCCTTGACCGGAATCGAACCTGGGACCTTTTAGTCCACAGACTGACGCTCTACCACTGAGCCAAACCAGCTTCGGCTGGGTTTCCTTTTAAGTGGATAAGTAAAGTAATAGCTTTATGTATTCATTCATGTTATAGTTTTTGTGTATTTAGTTTCTAAAAGCTTTTCAACCTAACAATTATTTTAGAGGGACTTGAAAATTTAAAAAACACCAATACAAGCAGGGTGATGATAATTAATGACTTGGAATTGCTGTCAACACAGCCATATGGCACATACTGTGTCAGCTCAGTAGGTCATTCTTAGGTTTTGTTAACTTCCTAGATGCTTTCCTGCCTTACTATTGGACATTTCAGAGTTAAACATAAATAACTATTTGAAAAGCTCTTTTCATATAATAGTATGTCATAAATATAAAAACATGTTTGAAAGAAAATATTTCTCTCACTGTTTTCTTTATAAATGGTTGAGTAAAAGATGGCCAATAAAAGGTCTGAATGTTTCTCATAAGAACAGGAGTCTAGATATTGGGTCTCACGTACTTGACTGTTTTATCAAAGCTAATTTGGCCATACGTTTTCTGTTTTTACTGTGCTTGGGCATTAATGCGGTATGGAGCATAGCAGCACTGTAGTCTCAGGGCTGGCATCACAATCTCTAGGCTTGCTGTCGTTCTCCCCTGATGGTTATCTTGATTTATTGCTCATAAAACCTTTTCTACTTTTTACATGAACGTTAATCATCCTATTTAACTTGTAGGTTCACCACCCTCAGAATCTCATTAGGTGTCTTTGAAAGCAGAACATGGGTGTGAACTAAAGCTATAAGTTAGAAATAGAAAACATGTCTAGCAACATATTAGAAACATCACCCATCAGAATTAAGTGCTTGCATAGAGAAATTTGCTGTGATTTTTTTCTTATGCACATGTATGTTGATGAATATTTGTATATTTACCATCTGTGAATTCTAGCGATACCTAGTTATGATGACAGTTTTCTTTGTGTATTTGTGGATGTGTTTCTTCATCAGTGATCTAAAGATAAAGGTTGGGGGAAAGCACATCAATGCTCACAAGTTTGTCCTGGCGGCCCGCAGTGACAGCTGGAGTCTGGCCAATTTGTCTTCCACCAAGGAGCTGGACCTGTCAGGTGAGCCTCTGACCAGTTGGGAACTCAAAACTGCCAGCACAAGAAGTCTTGGCAGAAGGTTAAGGTGTGTTGCTTTGAAATATTTGTGGTTTAACGAAAGTAGAATACTTTTCTTATTGGTCAGTGGTGACCACAAACTACTTACACAGTTAGTGAATCAGTAGGTTATATTTTGTGAATACCTTTGTTTATTATCTGGCTAATAAATAGTAAATATTTGTGTATCTACAATACTTTCATAATTTATAAAACATAAATGTCTGTCCAGAAACTCTTTTCATATAATAGTATACTATAAATATGGGAGCATGTATAGAAAACAATTTTTCTTTCATTCCAAGAAAAAGCCCTCCTGTTCAGTTGCCTAAAATTGAATCATAGCTTTCAAAGTACTTTCCCTGGTCTGTAAGAACTGAATTCAGAAATAACAGTTACTCCAAGGAAAAGAATATTTTTTATTTAAGACCAAAGGATGAGTGGGGCTCAGTTGGTTGAGTGTCGTCTCATGCACCAAAAGGTTCAATTCCCAATCAGGGCACATACCCAGGTTGCAGGTTCAATTCCCTGTTGGGGTATGTATGGAAGGCAACCAATTGATGTTTCTCTCTAACATCGGTATTTCCTCTCTCTCTCTCCTCCCTCCCGCTCCCTTTCTCTTTCTTTAATATCAATAAAAACATATTTTTAAAACATCAAGGAATGAGCTTCATTCTTTAGAATTTGAATAGGTGCACTGAGCTGTTTAAAGTTATTTAATTGTTTTATGCCACATTATGTTGTGTAGAATATGGGTAAATATGGTGGTAAGTAGACATAAAAACATAATTTTTGAAAGTTGGCTTCAAAATGCATTTTCAGATGGTACTCTTTTGTTTTAAAAAAGCAAATTTTAAATTTAATGCTGCTGTTTAATAATCATGAGAATTGTAATGCATGATAAGGAGAATATCTAGGCATTAAATTATTAGTTCTTTCCAGAAGTGATTGGCTCTGTGGGAATTTTGCTGAATTGTCTTTGCTGACCATTCAGAAGGTACTGTTTTCCATGTGTGGTACTGGGAGCACTGAGATCATTATAACACAGTCCTTGCCATACAGACCGAGCTCATTCTCTGTTAGAGGAAATGGGCTAATAATAAGTCATTGCAGGCCGGGGCTGTGTGTATGGTAATATAATTGCTTTATGTTAAGGTACAGAAGACACTAACTAGGGCCGATAAGGTGCCAGAGGTGAGCAGTGTTGCAAAGGTTAAGTAGGCACCTTTCTCAAGGATTTAGGGGAACAGATGTCTAATGCATCTCCACTTCATTTCCTGAGTTTAACCTGATGTCCCTAATTCAGAGTTGTAAGCATAATAAATATACACACACGCATATACATGTGCATATGCTTTCATGTATGTAATTAAAACATCTACTTGGGAAGCAGTCTACAAGACTGAAATCTCTGAACTGAGCCTTTCAATTTTTAGTCTTTTGAAGCCATATATCTTTGACCCCTTATATAACAGCTATGGATAACATTAAAACCCATTAGGTCATGATGTATTCTTTATAAAATGCACAGTAGGATTTTTTTCACATGAACAGATAATTTACAAAGATTAGAAGAGATAATAAGAAAATATCCAGCTTTGTTAGAACAAAGTTTAGAATAAACTTACCTACATTATCAAAAATTGATGACCCCAATAGTGCGGGGCTCATGAAACTGGTCCTCTTGCACATTGCCAGTCTCTTTATAAATGGGTATGACAGTTGTAGAAAGCAGTTAGAACTATAAAATGGTCTTTTTAACCTTATCGTCTCACCTGTCTCAGATGGATTCTGTCATAGGTAATTCAGATAGTATAACTTTATGTGTAATTGTGAAATACTATATGCAATCAAAATGGATAAGAGTGAAAAAAATGAAATATTGACTGCTCCCTGGAACAAATAAAATTGCGTAGAACACAAAGGTATGAAATGTCTAATTTAAACATTAAATTAAAAGCTTGTTACTTTTTTAGGACACCGTAATATTTAAAAATATATTTCTAGGTTTTAGAGAGGAATAAGTTTGACCATTTTAAAGCACAGCTTGTACACTGTTTATACACTTGTTTACAAGAACCGATTTCCAATCTCCCTCAAACTGCTGGCCAGCGATGCAGTTGGTGCTTCCAGGTATCGCATAACACAGGCTACTCAGGCCGTCTCAGCTGCTGCAACCCAGATTTAGGCAACTACTCCCCCACCCACCCAGGCAATTCAGCAGGACTGCTGGGCAGAATGCATTGAACATGAACAGGTCCACATATGCCACTAGCTCCTTGGATCCCTCCCCCATGATACACTTTTTCAAAGATAAATTTTATAAAGTAAAGATGCCTATTAGCTATCTTAGCTAATAAGCCACAAAAAACTTGACTCTGCAGAGTCTCACTCCTGAAAGCAAGCCTTACAGCAGGAATCAAACCATGCTTACTATTTACACAGGAGGAGTGTTCAGGCTTCTTTAAAGGCATTAACATTGTACTTTCCTAAACTCTGGAAATTCTCAATTCACTATGATGCAATCTTGTGGTCATATAGTCACTGAATTAAAGTTGCTGGTAAGTATTACGATGTACTGCCCTGCCGGTGTGGATTGAGTTTGATTCCTGGTCAGGGCATATGCCCGGGTTGTGGGCTCCTTCCCCAGGATGGTGGTGCCTCAGAAAAACCACTGAAGCAGAACAGGTCTCATCCCACAGTAGGTCAGACTAGGGCTCGGAGACCAGGCAAGGACCACTAGAGATCTCTTGCCACCCAGAGCGGAACAGGCTCACCCAGATGAGAGGCAGTAAATGTTTCTCGTGCCATACAAAAATACTTGATTCAACTTACGTCTTAGGTGAGGCGACAGGGATTGCTGAGGCTCTGGCTGGGTCTCAAATCTGGAAAATTCCTGGCAGCACTGCGAATAAAAGAGCCCAGACCTCAGCAGGTGGGATCCCTGGTACCTGAGACGAGTCCTCACTTGTCAGTCTCATCTGGGTTGCCAGAATATGAAATTTGACAACCATTGAATCCAGGCTGCCTATCACTGCTTGAGCCAATTCAGCAGACAGGGTTGAATCATATATGAGGGTTTATTCCAGTAATGCCGGCATTGTGGAAAAGCAGCAGTGCTCTCTCAACACACAAGAGCATAATTTAATTATTTTTCAAAACACTTTAAAAGTTCTATTAATAAATTACCAGGTTAAAAAAAAAAGTACATTGCCACTGCCGTTTTATAGTTCAGTGTCGACCTATGAACCAGGGGTCATGGTTCCATTTCCAAACAGGGCACATGCCTAACTGCAGGCTCGATCCTCAGTGTGAGATGTGCAGGACGTAACCTATCAGTGATTCTCAACAGTGATGTTTCTATCTCCCCCGCTCTCCCTTCCTCTCAGAAACAAAAAACAAACAAACATATATTTAAAGAAAAAAATATATTGCCAGGTAAGAGAGAAAATAAAAAATTAAGCCTTAACATGATCATTATTAGCATTTTGGTGTATTTTCTTTCACTTTTTTTACACTTTTTAAAAAAAATACCTGGCTGTTTATATCTCCCACTACATTTGGAAGAGAGTGGGTTAAAAAGGGCTAATCAGTTGTTGCCTAATTATTAAGTTAGTAAGATGTTACTGGCCCGTGTTGTGTCTTTTCTACATAATCAAGAATTGAGTATAGTTTCTTAAACATTAAATTAAAAACTTGTTACTCTTTTAGGACACCATAACATTTAAAAATATGTTCATCATAAGTATCACATGAAGGATTTGTTAAAACCCAAATTCTAGACCCCACCTCCAGAGTTTTCTGATTCATTATTAGATCTGGGGTGGGCCTGAGATTAAGAATTTCTAACAAATTCCCAGACGATGCTGATTCTGCAAGCTTAGGACCACTGATGTAGACCATGGTTTTAAGTGATCCTCTAACTCTCACTGTTAATCAAGAGTAGATTCTAGTTGAAATCATAGTTTTGATTTTTATACTGTGATTTTCATCCCAAGCCTTTCCCCAAGTTGCTGTAGAGACTTTACCTTAAAAATTAAATAAGTAGTCGAAACCGGTTTGGCTCAGTGGTAGAACGTCGGTCTGCGGACTGAAAGGTCCCAGGTTCGATTCCAGTCAATGGCATGTGCCCACGGCAGCTGGTCAATATTTCTCTTTCATCGACATTTCTAGCTCTCTATCTTTCTCCCTTCCTCTCTGTGAAAAGTCAATAAAATTTTTTTTTAAATTAAATAAGTAATGCATGTTCATTAAATAAAAATTAGGAAAAAAGAAACTAAAATAAAAATTAATTATGAATTCCACCAGGGTTGATATTTTAGTGTATATCCTTCCTAATCTCTCAATAGACAGAGGGACAGATAAACTGACTAAAGCCATTCCACCCTGAATGTCCTTGATTCTGGAATTCTGAACAGAGTCAGACCTGGTTAGTGCTTGTTAGGGAGAAAGACAAAACTATATATGTGTGGGTGTGTGTGAAATTCTTATTCTCAGGCCCACCCCAGATCTAATGAATCAAGAACTCTGGAGGTGGGGCCTAGAATTGGGGTTTTAACACCTTATAAGCATATATATACTCACACAAATATATCTAACAAAAAATGGTATTATGTAATATATGTATTTTTAGCCTATTTTTAAAACTGTGTAGTAACTATATTCTTATGCTGAATATAGATCTAAATCTTAATTGATGCAATGTTTTCCAGTGTGTGAATATGTTATAATTTAATTTGTTCTCCATTATTGGATCCCAAGATTTTTGTTCCAGTTTTTTATTATTAAAAACAATACGGTGTTGACTATCTTAGTACATATATTTGCTCAGTTTTTTCTTAATAATTTACATATATAGTTGCTGTGTAAGGTTTATGAACTTCTAAGAATCTTTGGTAGTGTGAGAGACAAAAAATACATTCTAATTTAAATTTATACTAGTATTTAGTTATTGGTAAGATTTATTGGCCATTTTTATTTATCTCTGTGAATTACCTATTTATATCTATTGCCTATTTTTCTATTGGAAGTCTATTTTTTTTGTAGGATCTTTTTATTAGAATGTAAACTCTGTGTCATATGTTTAAAATATTTCCCCTCATTTTTTGTTGTTAATCTTTACCTGAGGATAGTTTTTCCATTGACATTTTAGAGAGAGTAGAAGGGATGGGGAGACACAGAGAGAGAGAAATATTGATGTGAGAGAGATACATCGATTGGTTGCCTCCTGCAAGTGTCCAACCAGGGCTGGGAATTGAGCCTGTAACCTAGGTATGTGACCTTGACCGGAATTGAACCTGGGGCCCTTCAGTTTATGCTAGTGCTCTACCCACTGGGCCAAATTGACTAGGATTTCCCCCAGTCATTTTTGTTTTGTTTTAATTTTACTTATTGCTTTAGTAGGTTCATTTCCTCCAGCTACCATCTCTTGCAAAGCAAATACTTTTTTGCAGTTAGATGCTGCCCAGAATGCTAAATCACCATTTTTAAAAAATGTCTTTCTTGATTTCAGAGAGAAAGAGAGATTGAAAAAGAGAAAGAAACATCAATGTTGAGAGAATCATTGATCCGCTGCCTCTTGTATACCCCACACTGGGGATCAAACCCGCAACCTGGGCGTGTGCCCTGACTGGGATTTGAACCATGACCTCCTGTGTCACAGGTCGATGCTCAGCCGCTGAGCCATGCCGGCGGGGCTTATCATTTTTATTTTTATTTTTGCTGTGTGACATTTCTTTGAGTTGGATGTACCAGAATATACTTTATTAGCCTCAGTTTTAGGGATCTTCAAGAAGGCATAGTGTCATGAGTGCCTTGAATTCAGACTCTACTTACTTTCTTTAACCAGATGCTAACCCTGAGGTGACAATGACAATGCTTCGCTGGATCTATACGGATGAGTTGGAGTTCAAAGAAGATGATGTGTTCCTGACTGAGTTGATGAAACTAGCTAATCGGTTTCAGCTACAGCTCCTTAGGGAGAGGCAAGTCACAGCAGATATATTCAAGCACCTCAGATGGTGGTGGCTGAGCTTTAATTATGGCAAGCTCTGGGAAAACAGCTTCTCCTGCTAATGTAAATAACTTTTGCAAGGTGTTTTTTAAAGGCTATAGGGGGGAGAGAGAATTTATCTCTCTTGTGTTATCTTGTAAACTAAATTTTGCTAACGCCTTTAAGGTATTCTCTTTTCTTTCCCTGGTTTATTATCTGAGATTACATAATTGTGTGAATTGATAAACTTGAGTATGGAATAACAAAATCCAGTATTCAAACCCTCAGCTTTCCCTCCTATGCCTTTTTCCTTTGACATTTTATTCTCTTTCTGATCTATCTACGTGAATGAAGTCCTTGGTCATAGTCTCTTTGTTGGAAACACATTAATGCCTAAATTAACACACGAGAGAATATATATAGATCAGTACCTTTCTGAGGTCTTACTCATTTGGCATTGCTTCCTTAGGTGCCCAAGGAGATAGCCTGCTATGTTGTTTTTGTTTTTGCTTTTCTGCTATGTTTTTTATGCTGCATTTTCTCTGTTGCTTTCCCAGGTTAGCCTTTCAGAACAATGAGGGGAAAACATTCAACAGATGACAGGCAAAATGCCCTTAAGGTTCTGTTGGAGATGTGGCGTTTGGTAGTTAGCTGGGTTGATGGAGTGTCCTTTTACCTTATTTTGTGATCTTTTTTGTGAAGAAATAGGTTTGAGTGGGTGAGGGGCTGTTTCAGCCGGCAAGAGGCACTCCACCTCCACCGCCACCGCCACCTCCACCTCTACCTATACCTCCACCTCCACTGCTACCTCCACCTCCACCTCCACCTATACCTCCACCTATACCTCCACCTCCACCTGCACCTATACCTCCACCTCCACCTGCACCTATACCTCCACCTCCACCTCCACCTCCACCTATATCTCCACTTCCACCTCCACCTCCATCTATACCTCCACCTCCATCTCTACCGCCACCACCACCTCCACCTCCACCTATACCACCACCTCCATCTCCACCTCCACCTCCACGTCCACCTATATTTCCACCTATACCTCCACCTCCACCTCCACCTATACCTCCACCTCCATCTCTACCGCCACCGCCACCTCCACCTCCACCGTTGTTGGGTTGCCCTTAAGGAGATCTTGCTACTACAGCTGCTTGCTCTGTTTTCTCTGGGGGGCTGATGTGGGATGGCCTATTATGCCCAGGAGAGTTAGTGTACAGGTTACTCCTAACTGTTTATGATTGATGTGGGCTTGAGTGTATTTAAATACCTAAATGTAATAACTAAGAAAAACCCCAATCATATCTAAGATTTTTAAAAATATATATTTTATTTTTAAAAATATATATTTTATTGATTTTTCACAGAGAGGAAGAGAGACATAGAGAGTTAGAAACATTGATGAGAGAGAATCATTGATTAGCTGCCTCCTGCACACCCCCTACTGGGGATGTGCCCGCAACCAAGGTACATGCCCTTGACCGGAATAGAACCGGGGACCCTTTGTCCGCAGGCCGACGCTCATTCCACTGAGCCAAACTGGTTTCGGCATATTTTATTGATTTTGTACAGAGAGAAAGGGAGAGAGATAGAGAGTTAGAAACATCAATGAGAGAGAGTCATCGATCAGCTGCCTCTTGCACACCCCCTACTGGGGATGTGCCCGCAACCAAGGTACATGCCCTTGACCGGAATCAAACCCGGGACCTTTCAGTCCCCAAGCCGACGCTCTATCCATTGACCCAAACCGGTTTTGGCATATCTAAGATTTTTGTAAGCACGTTAGACTAACTTTATTATCATGGCCTTTTGTTTGTTATTTGTGTGCATTTTTGAACCATCCATCAGAGAGAGAAATGAGAGTGATTTTAATTATCAATAGCTTGAATGTGATTTATGTTTGTTTTTTTCCTTTAGATTTCCTGAGCTTTTTCCATTGACCTTGTCAACTTGTTCATAATTAAATTGTTTTGATAAAAATTCTCTGGGGTTGGAGTAGTTTAGATAATTGTAATCTGTGTGATGGATTCTTTAATTAACATGCTTGTTGTTTATTGACTGATTAGGCTTCATAGCTATCAACATTACCAAGCTCAGTTTTGTATTGTTGGATGTGGGCATTAAGTTGTCTGTCAGGCTTTTAAGAGCTGGAATGGTAGCCATCCACGAGTGGGATCAAATGTTGGCTTTTTTAACTATCCTAGAGTGCTCCCTACTGTCAGCAGGAGGAATTGCACATTTCAGAAAGTGAAAGGGCTGTGACACACATGTGAGCTCTTAAACAGAAGCACAAGTTGCTCATTTTTGTAACATAGATCTTGGTGGCTTGGAAATGCTATCGCCAATTTGGTGAAAAGGAAGTTTTTTAGTAAGCTTAAGGAAATACTCTAAAAAAGAATTAATAGTGTATGTTAAAAATTAACAGTTAAAATAATAATTTTTTTTCTGTTTATAAAATATATGTTCAGTGTATGGTATTTGGAAAATATAGAATAATATAAAGAAGAAAACCAGCCCTAGCCGGTTTGGCTCAGTGGATAGAGCATCAGCCCATGGACTAAAGGGTCTCCAGTTAGATTTTGGTCAAGGGTATGTACCTTGGTTGCAGGTTCCCTGGCCCTGGTTGGGTGTGTGCAGGAGGCAACCAATTGATGTGTTTCTCTCACATTGATCTCTCTCTCTCTCTCTCTCTCTCTCCTCCCCCCCCTCCCACTCTCTCTAAAAATCAATAGAAAAATATCTTCTGGTGAGGATTAAAAAAACAAAAACAAGGAAGAAAACCAAGTCATCCATAATTGAATCACTGTTAGCCATTTGTTGTTTATTTTTTCAGTAATTTTTTTGTGTCTCTCATTTATACACATGGGATTGGTACCAAAAACTACACACAAGTTAATGGGACACAGATAAATGCTTGATTTTGTATTTAAAAAATCAGGTTTATTGTTTTTGTGCACCTGTATCCTTTTTTATATTTTAAAATTAAGAACGTATTAACAACAAAATTCTTTCAGAATAATCAGTCTGTCTTCCTATTTTTCAAAGAGAAGATGTGAACTGAGAATCTGAATTTTGAAATAAAGATCACATGTTCTTCAGTCGTGGAAATCATGTCACTTACTATTTATAGCCTGTCCAGATAGTGAATGGTTCTCTGGGGATCCCAGAGTTTAGTGAAAACGAAGTGTCTGCCAGATTTAACAAAACATCTGTCTTCACGAAACATAGTTGACTCACTTGATGCAATGTCGTTTGGCTGTAGAAAGGAAGAGTCGAATTTTCAAACTCTAAGCTTCGTCTGTAAACATGTTTTGAAAGTACTCTACAAAGTTGAGTCGGAACTCCCTGAAATTATACCAGATGTTAGGACACTAGGATGGTAAGACTATGGATATTTGTCATTGTAAAAGTGACAAAAGTTTTATACGTGTATATATATCTGAAAAGAGGACTTTTCTCCTGGAATGCTCTGATTTCATAGCTGAGGTCCGAATGACTACCTTAAGCATTGCTGTGATATGGTAGAAGTTTGCAGAAACTAGTGGTTCAGACAGGCAGACAGGAGGCTGAAAAATGTAATATTATTTACAAATTATTGTGATAACCATATTTAGATATTGTTACAATCTGAATTAGAAGTGTGCTTGGGGAGATGCTTCTTCATACACCAAGGCAGCTATGTTACTTAAAAACAAAGCATTTTCTCTGGCCAGGTGTCTCAGTTGGTTAGTGTCGTCCCCATAATCCAAGATTATGGATCAGATCCCTGGTCAGGGCACATACAAGAAGCAACCAATGACTGCATAAATAAATGGAACAACAAATTGATCCCTCCCTCCTCTCTCTAAATTAGTAAATAAAAGTTAACAACAGCCGAAACTGGTTTGGCTCAGTGGATAGAGCCTTGGCCTGCGGAGTGAAAGGTCCCAGGTTCGATTCCGGTCAAGGGCATGTACTTTGGTTGCGGGCACATCCCCAATAGGTGGTGTGCAGGAGGCAGCTGATCAATGTTTCTCTCTCATTGATGTTTCTAACTCTCTCTCCCTCTCTCTTCCTCTCTGTGGAAAATCAATAAAATATATTTAAAAAAAAAAGTTAACAACAACAAAACACAAAGCATTCAAGCATAGGACTTGAAGTAAATTAGTTACCTGCATTTACTGCTAAATGAAGAAATGACTCTAAGATTATTCTTGCTCCTAGCCTAAGATCTCATTTGTGAGGTTTTGAAAATTTGTTCCTCATCCTTTCCAGGCCTTTCTCATGACTCTCCTCCTTTCTTACCCCATCTCTCACTCTCAGGGTCTTTCTCCGTTTCTGTTAACTAAACCTCACCTGTTAAATAAGGAATTAGCGCTAGCCCATCAGTTATTCTTATTTATGATAGTACTGAAACCCATTCCTGTTAGCTGTTAAATCACACAGCTTCCTGAGAAGGACCTCAAACTTAAGACCATACCTTATTCTGTACAAAATTTACACAGTTTAATTTTAAAAACACAGAGAGAGATCCTCTAACCTCTGGTAGAGTATTATCTTTGTTTTATAGACAAGGCGATGAGGCACCAGAGGGCTTATGTAATTTGGCCTCTAAAATTCAGTGGATTCAACTCAGGTCTTACTTACCTCACAGTTCATTTCCTCTCATTCTGTGCTTGTGATCAGAAAAGGGTTTTTGTGGGGGCTGTGGGACAGAGAAAGGAATGGTGGGGTGTCAGGGAATACCCCTAACACTATATTAGGCCTCTCTGCTGTCCTTGAAGGTGAACCTGATTTGGAGAAAAATGTATAGGCAAGGGAGATGGGAGGATCATGCCACCAGCCTCCTTCCTCCTTGCCCCCGGGCTCAGTTCTGAGGAGGCTCACTAGGTTTCCAGGAAATGTGGGGTACCGGAAGTCTGGATCTCCCCCACGCTGCATCTTCTAGGCCAGGGTGTTTGCCTGCTTTGTGCTGCCAGAGGCCTGCTCGCCTGTGTACAGCCCTCCCTTCTCTGATGTAGTTGTTCTCTTAGTGACCTTTGCTGCTGTTGTCACTAGGCTTGAGGGGACATCCATTGCAGCCTGCTCTTCACTGTCTTGGTTTACTATGGCTTGCACTAACTCAGTTGTTTCTATAAATGATTTGTGTGTGTGTGTGGGGGGGGGCTTTTTAAACAGCTTTATTGAGCTATAATTCACAAATTATAACTAATAATTCAAATAGTTCATCCTTTAGGAGGACTTTTAAGGGTCTGTTAATATGTGGAGGCATAAAGCCTCATGTTTGAAGCTATTTCTAAGCCACATTGATTGCATAATAGAGATGTGCTAGTGGGAACTGCAAATGTGTCCCATACATTTGGGAGATTATACTTAATGTGAATCTACAGGTTATTTGGTATCTGACCCGAATGAGCAATATAATTTTTTTTATAATATGGTAGTACTTTTACAATGTGGTAGCTCAGCTGTTATTTATTCATAACTACTTCGCTTACCCTTACACTTTAGTGTTATTGGACATAGCCACCAGTACATAGATTATTGCATTGGTTTGTTAATTTATGAATAGATTTGTCCTGATAATACTGTTCATTATTAATATTCTCTTGCAGATGTGAGAAGGGTGTTATGTCTCTGGTGAATGTCAGGAACTGTATTCGCTTCTATCAGACCGCGGAGGAGCTAAATGCCAGCACTCTGATGAACTACTGCGCGGAAATTATTGCAAGTCATTGGGTGAGTGAGAGATGGAGGGGTGTGGACAAAGCACCCTCACTGGAAGTCGGAAGACCTGGGCGTGAGACCTGGTTTCATGGCAAGTTACCTCTCTGACACCTGGTTTCTTCTTATCACAAAGTTGGAAGCTAAGTAGTGGCATTATATAGTCTGTGAGATTTAAAAAAAAAACACACATAAAAAAAGTCTTAATTGATTTTTCGAGAGAGAGGGAGAGGGAGAGGAAGGTAGAAACATTGATGAGAGAGAACATTTATTGGCTGCCTCTGCACACCCCCTACTAGGGATTGAGCCAACAACCTGGGCATATGCCATGACTGGGAATCGCACCTCTTGATTCCTGGGTCAGTCCTCAATCACTGAGCCATGGGCTGTGAGACTCTTTATGGCTCTCAAAGTCTCATAGTTCTGATTTCAGAGCTAAGGTCAAGTAGCCCAGGCCCAGGAGCAGGCTTGGAACGAAGGTGCACCTGCCTTTACCCTCTTCTGCAGGAGCCGCGGCTGTGGGCCCCGAGCAGGAGCGGCTGTGGAGCCAGCAGGCCTGCAGAGCTTGGCATTGCCTTGGGCTTGCTGTGCTCTCTCCATCCTGTGGAGCACACTGTTCAATTTAGCTTTCCCCTTCTTAGTAGCTTTCATCATCAAGAGTAGTTTTTGTATTTCTTTTTATGTTGTCTGTTGAGCATTTTTAAAGAATCATGGCTAGTGCCATGTTTTATAACCTAGTTTCTGTGAATTATTTGGAATTCAACAACATTGTGAGCAAAAGTATCTAAAAGACGCCTAACCAGTTTGGCTCAGTGGATAAAGTGTTGGTGTGCGGACTGAAGGATCCCGGGTTCGATTCCGCTCAAGGGCATGAACCTCAGTTGCAGGCTCTACCTGGTTAGGGTGTGTGCCAGAGGCAACCCATCAATGTGTGTCTCTCTCACATCGATGTTTCTCTCTCTCTCTCTTTCCCCCTCCCTTCCACTCTCTAAAAAAAATCAATGGAAATATATCCTCTGGTGAGGATTAACAACAACAAAGTGTCTAATAGAATTGGGTTTTAAAGAATTGAAACAGGAATGGTAACCTTTCTGCTAAAATAGGTTTCCATTTAGAGATCTGCAGTAGTAGAGATCAGTTGTGACTGAGTGGAATGAATTATGTGTGCAGGTTCTAGTTCGGGAATTGCCACCTGTGTGGGGGTGGGGTGAAGGACTCTTGTCCTGAGGAGGGCTCCTCGTAGCTGCGTCCGTGCCTGACGGCAGTGCTGCTGTGCTTTTCTGTCACCAGCAGGCACATGCTGTGGTGACTGGTACAGGCTTGGGAGCTGGACCTGGTGGCTCTAGATGCCAGCTCAGCCATTTCTCACTGTGTCGCCTCAGGCAGGGCAGGTAGCCTCCTTATGCTTTCCTTTCTTCATCTGCAAAATGGAAATGATAACAGTACCTACCTCCCAGGATTAAATGAGTTGGGCAATGCTAAGCTCCTTAAAGTGGGGCCAGACTGTTCTAAGGGCTTCTTAGTGAGTATCAGTTATTTTGTTATGTTGAGTCTGTTCTATTTTTCACTGTCTTTTTATTCCTTAGGATGACTTGCGAAAAGAGGACTTCAGCAGCATGAGTGCTCAGTTGCTATATAAAATGATCAAATCCAAGACTGAGTACCCATTACATAAAGCTATCAAAGTGGAGAGAGAAGATGTGGTCTTTCTTTATCTAATTGAAATGGATTCACAGGTACTGTAGCTGTTCTTCCCATTTTCATGCCTTTTCTCCAAACTGTACTCCACTTGCTTTTCTCTAGAATGCTCTTCACTTCCTTCTGTGCCCTTACTGGCACCGTCTTTAGTGCAGTGTTTGTCCCAGGAGTTTGTTTAAGGCGTCTGAGTGCCTCAACTCTTCCAGCCGCTGCCCATTGCCCAATTCCAGAGCCACACCTGTACTTGTAGGTAGTTTTTACTGCAGAACCCACCTTCTAAATACCAAAATCTGTTTCAGTTTTCCTTGCTGCAATAGAAATTACCACACAACTGTTGACTTAAAAAACACAAATTTATTATTTCATTATTTGTATGTTGGGAGTCCAGTACAAGGTATCAGAACAGTCTGTGTTCCTTCCTGGAGGCTGTAGGGGTGAATCCATCTGCTCATTTGGGTTGTTGGCAGAGTTCAGTGCCTTGTAGCTATAGGACCAATGTCCCGATTTTCTTGCTGGCTATAAGCCGAGAGCTGTTCTCAGCTTCTGCAGGCAATCGCCTTCCTTAGCGCATGGCCCCCTTCCTCCATCTAAACAGCGATGGTGGATCAAGTTCTTCTCGTGTCACATCTCTCAGACCTATTCTTGCTGCTCTTTTTCACTTTTAAAGGCCATGTGATCAATAGGTTGGGCCCTGCTGGATAATCCAGGATGCTTTTTCCCTTTTCAAGGTCCTTAACCTTAATCACACCTGCAGAATGTCTTTCATCGTGGAAGATGACATAGTGACAGGTTCTGGGGATTCGGACATGACATCCTCTGGGGGCTACTATTCTGCCTGCCACACTGCCTTAGAAGTGCCGTTGGTTTGGATGGATGGCAGTGTAGTATGTTTTATCCTGGGTGTCCAGTGTGTGAGGGAGACATAAGAATGCCAGGAGGAATTACATAGTGAAGCCAGTCATTCACGAAAACATTAGCAAATTCCCATCGGGCTCTCTGAAACTCAGCCTGGTACCGTGTTCCTCTGCCCTGTCTGCATTTCCCCTTGGTCCTTGTACTGTCTTTCATGGTGTTTGCATCTGCTCCGTGACTCCCCATTTCTTCTGTGCTCCCTGAAAGTGTGTGCCCTGAGGAGGCCTGAGAGAAGTTAGCGAACTCAGTTGAGTTTGGGGAGTAAGCTAAATTTTGATATTTGCATAGAGATGCTATTTAGGAATCAAGGTGGGAGAGATTGAGATCAGTTGCATTCTCTGCTGGCTGGATGCTAATTCACAGATTTATCCGTGCAGCTGCCTGGGAAGCTGAATGAACTGGATCAGAATGGAGACCTTGCTCTGGACCTCGCTCTTTCCCGGCGCCTGGAGAGCATCGCCACCACGCTGGTCAGTCACGGAGCGGACGTGGACATGGTAGACAAGAATGGCTGGAGCTTGTTACATAAGGGAATCCAAAGAGGTAGGAAGAAGTGTGTTTTATATTTTTCTTTGCAGGCACTTGTACTCATATCCAAGTAATTTTGAAAACTGTCTGACCCCGTTCTATAGGTTCTTAAAAGGCTTTTTGAGTCTGTACTCGTATCACTATATGATTTAGAATTTGTGATCAGTGGGTCAAGGAGGGACTGAAGAGCTATTGCCTATGTCCTGTTGGTTAGGCTCTTCATGGTGTCAACAGGGGACCCCAGAAGAAAGGCTAGAAAGACGGTATTTTCAGAAGTGCCTTTTATTTGGAAGCAATTGGTTGGTTTGCTTTTCAATATCTTTCTCCAGGAATTGTGCTGGGAAGGCTTACCTTATATCAGTTACTATAAGAGGGAAAGTACCAAAACCACAAATATTTAAACATATTCTTGGATTCAGTGTTGTCACTTTCACAAACTGGACTTCTCTTTTGTCCTAAGTGATAATGTTTCATTTTGTTTTAGAAAAGTTATATTTTGTAGCTATATTTTGAGTACCTAGTCATTAATAGTGGGAGAATATGGAGTGATATAATTAAGGTCAAAACATTTTAATTTTAATGAATTTGCTTTTCAAGGGGGGAAAAAAAACAACTTTTTCCTTTTTTTCTCATCGCTTATTAATTCTTAAGTTCCAAATGGATGCTGCCTGATTCAACTTTGCAGTAGTCTTTTTTTAATTATTATTAAAAATGTTTAATGTTGATAATTATTGCAGACTTCCCCCATAACTATCCCCAGAGCCCCTCTTTTGGCCTTCACCACACTATTGTCCATGGCCATGGGAGTTGCATTTATGTTCTGTAGCTAATCCCTCCCTCCTGTCTGTTCCATATATTCATGCTTCTGGTTCCATTTTGTTTGTCAGTTTATTTAGTTCATAAGATTCCACATATTAGTGAGATCATATGGTATTTGTCTTTCTCTCACTGGCTTATTTTGCTTGGCAAGGATAAGAATTCCTTTTTTATAGCTGCATAGTATTCCTTTGTATAGGTGTACCACAGGGTTTTTTATCCACCCATCTGTTGAAGAGCACTGGGGCTGTTTCCAAATTTTAGTTATTCTAAATACTGCTGCTGTGAACATAGGGGTGCATATATTCTTTCTGATTGGTGTTTCAGAATTCTCAGAATATATTCCCAGAAGTGGGATCATTGAATGAAAAGGCAATTTAATTTTTGAGAAAACTCCAATCTGCATATCCACCAACACTAAGGTTCCCTTTTCTCCACATCTTCGCCAGCACTTGTTGTTTGTTGATATATTGATATCACATCACACATTCAGGTGTGGTATGATATCTCATTGTAGTTTTACTTTGCAACTTTCTGACTATTAGTGACCTTGAGCATTTTTTTCTTTTAAAAAAATATATTTTATTGATTTTTTTACAGAGAGGAAGGGAGAGGGTGAGAGAGTTAGAAACATCAATGAGAGAGAAACATTGATCAGCTGCCTCCTGCACACACCTCCTTTTGTGGATGTGTCCTCAACCAAGGTATATGCTCTTGACCAGAATCAAACCTGGGACCTTTCAGTCCATTGACGCTCTGTCTTCTGAGCCAAACCTGTTAGGGTTTGAGCGTTTTTTCATATATCTCTTGGCCATCTGTATGTCCTCTTTGAGAAGTGTCTATTTAGTTCCTTTGCCATATTTTAATTGGATTGTTTGGCTTCCTGGTGTTGAGTTGTATAAATTATTTATAAATTTTGGATATTAACCCCTTATCAGGTGTATTATTAACTATTATGTTCTCCCATACAGAGGGTTCTCTTTTCATTTTTTAATAAATCTTTATTGTTGAAAGTAGTACATATGTCCCTTTTTCCCCCTCACTGATCCTTCTAGCCTGCCTCCTCTTTTCATTTTGTTGGTGGTTTCCTTTGCTTGATATAATCTCATTGGTTTATCTTTTCCTGAGTTTCCCTTGCCCTTGGAGACGTATTGGCAAAAATATTGCTATGAGCCCGGCTGGTGTGACTCAGTGGTTGAGCGTCGACCCATGAACCAAGAGGTCATTTGTTCAATTCCTGGTCTGGACACATGGTTGGGTTTTGGGCCCCATCCCTTGTAGGGGGCATGTAGAAGGCAGCCAATCAATGGTGTTTCTCTCTCATTGATGTTTCTATCTCTCCATCGCTCTCCTTTCCTTTCCTTTCTAAAAATCAATAAAAACATTAAAAAATGTTGTTGCTAGAAGTGACTGATACTCTATTGCCTATGTTTTCTTCTAGGATTTTTATGGTTTTGCAACTTACATGTAAGTCTTTTATTCATTTTGAGTTTATTCTTGTGTATGGTGTAAGTTTCATTTTTGGGGTATGTATTCTGTCCAATTTTCCCAGCACCATGTGTCTTTACTCCATTGTATGCTCTTGCCTCCTTTGTCAAATATTACTTGACAAATATTACTTTTTGTGGTGTATATGCTGCTTCTTATGCTAATACTATGCTGTTTTGATTACAGTGGTCTTGTAGTATAGTTTGATATTCAGTATTGTGATACCTCCAACTTTGTTGTTCTTGCAGTAGTCATTTTTGACGTAGCATTCCAGTATTGAATGAAAGCTTTCAAAAATGCCAGAGCCTTGCCCTGGCCAGTGACTTACTTGGTTGGAGCGTCATTCCATACACCAAAAGGATATTGGTTTGATTCCATGGATTATAGATTTCAGATTCAATCCCTGATGAGGGTGTTTATAGGAGGCAATTGATCGATGCTTCTCTTTCACATTGATGTTTCTCTCTTTAGAGATAGAGGATATCTCTTTTAGAGATAGAGGATATCTCTAAAATCAATAAAACATTAAAGGGTGAAGATTAATAAAACAAACCAACAACAACAAAATGCCAAAGTCTAACTTTTGTAGAGGGATAGATGATTTGATTAAAGTACTTGGCCACTTTTTTATTTACATGTGGATATCAGAGACAGAATGTACTGGTTCCCCCACATCTTAGTCATGCGTATTTACCCTTTCAATTATGTGTTATTATTACGCTCTCATTTCTCTGCTACACTTTTGCCATTCACAAGTTGTTCCTTGTAGGTGGAATGTAGTAACTTCAAATATGGTTCTGTTGTGGCTGTGGCTTTGTCCTTTTTGGGCAAAGGTTTTAACAATGTAAACATCGCTCTAAGCCATGTGTTAGAGGGCTAAGCTTGCTGGCTGGTGGAGAGGAAAAATTTGTTCATCATTGGGAAGGAAATCCTCCGAGTCCATCAGTGTGAGAGCAGATGCATTTTTCCCAAGCACTGTTCTGCACTGCGCAAAGCCATTGGTGCTTAGCGCTGGGCGTGTGTTCAGTGGGGAAAGTTTCCACATAGGGAATTATTCTTTCCCATACTGTTTAATGACTGAGATGTTTATTTTGGAAACAAATAGAAATGTTACTACAAAAACAATCTCAGAGTTATGTTTCTTTCCTCTTAGGGAGTTAAATTCTTGTGTATGATGAAAAAACATCTTTGGTGAATTATTAAATATTTTGGTGATTGCTTAGTTACAAGAATTGCCAAGAATTGGTGATGCATTCCTGATGCTTATTTTCAGATTATTTATTCTTCCACTCTGAATTTTGTCATTTGCCTATAAGCCAATGGATTGCAGAGTGGATGTGATAAATCTGATTGCTGCTAACTTTGGAGAGTGTGGCACAGTATGGTGGAGACAGCCCTGACATTGGAGGTTGGACGTACTAAGGTTTGAATCCTGGCTCATCCACTTACTCTGGCCTTGGATAAGTCACTTAACCAGCCTGGTCTCCTTTTTCTCACCTGTGAAATGGGAAGCATTTTATACTGATTGTTGGGAGAATGAGAGTCATTGTTAGCAGTACACCTCGCACAGTGACTGCCATGTGGTAGGGCCTACCTGGGTGGGCCCTGTGCTGAGCACCGCAATAGCTCCCATTCCTGTAGGAACTTTTTTCACTTTTCCTTCCTCAACTTGAGCTTTAAACTTCCTATAATAAGAGTGAAGATCTTTCATATATGAGATTTAAGTCGGGTTCTGGACACATCTGTAAACAAAATAGTCAGTGACCTTTCTGTTGACTAAGTTATTCCAGTCAGTTTGTATGAAGAATGAAATAGGTAGCCAGTGTCTGGGTGAGTCCACGGGAGAGATGCCATCTCTTCTGATTAGCTGCATCAGGGCAAGAAGATAAATCTTCATTAAAATATATATACGTATCTAGTTGTCCTTGTGCTGATTTTTCTTTTTCTTTTTTAAATTCTTTATTTTCTTTATTTTTTAATATATTTTGATTTTTTACAGAGAGGAAGAGAGAGGGATAGAGTTAGAAACATTGATGAGAGAGAAACATCCATCGGCTGCCTTTTGCACACCCCCTACTGAGGATGTGCCCGCAACCAAGGTACAACATGCCCTTGACCAGAATTGAACCTGGGACCTTTCAGTCCGCAGGCTGATGCCCTATCCACTGAGCCAAACCGGTTTCGGCTGTGCTGATTTTTCTTAACAGCCAACATCAGTTAACGGGTTAAATAGGATGCTCCCATCTATTTGTAGATTTGCACTAATGGGAGTAGCATGAGACACAGTTTGTATTAATTAAATAATGAAAGTTACTGTCTGTTCCCTGAATATAACTTCTATCCTGCAGCTGCATTCAAAGAAGAAAAAAAAATGTATTCAGATTGTTTTTTTTAATGTTAACTATATTGTTAGGACTATTTTTTGTGGACAAGTCATTATAATATCTCATGTGCCAGACAGTGTTGTAGATGAGGTGATGAAGTAACTGCAACTTTTAAGCACCAGTTTTTATTTTAAATGGTTTTGATGGAAATCTTTCCACAATGTATTAGAGGTTTTCCTATTGACAGGAACTTCAGAAACAATGCTTTTGGTGTTTTCTATTCCCTCCCATTGTTCTGGTGTTTGTTTTTTGTTGTTGTTGTTTTTTGTTAATTCTCACCTGAGAATATTTTCCCATTATATTTGAGAGAGAGTAGGAGAGAGGGGAAGACACAGAGCCAGACATATCCATGGGTTGTTTCCGACCAGGGCCAGGGATTGAGTCTCCAACTGAGGTGTGTGCCCTTGACCGGAATTGAACCTGAGACCCTTCAGTCTGCAGGCCGATGCATCTGAGGGGCCTGTGGTGGCCTAGTCACCTCAGGGCAAGAGCTCACCTTCTCCTGCAAGATGGTCCCTTGGAGGAAAGAAAGCGCAGAGTTTCTAGGAGTGTTGAAAACCAAATGATTTTGAAATTCCATGCTCACTGAACACCAGATGAAACCCATACATTCAGATGAACATGAGCACAGGAATATAGATAACAGACTTGAGAGCTTTGCCACTCCTGAAAGCCTACCCTGTTTCCACGAAAATAAGACAGTGTCTTATATTAATTTTTTCTCCCAAAGTTGCGCTAGGTCTTATTTTCAGGGGATGTCTTATCTTTCCATGCGCTAGGTCTTATTTTTGGAGGGTGTCTTATTTTCGGGGAAACACGGTAAGCCTCATTCTAGATGTTTAGACTGCGTAAGTATAGTTGAAGAAGATGTAATGATATTGCAAGATGTAAAAGAAAGCCTCTCATTAAGTGACTTTAAGAGAAAAACCATCATCTGGAAGTTGTGATTCAGAGGAGTATGCATCAATAATATGGACAGAATTAGAAACAGGTAAAAGTATCCAGATGGAAAGACAAAATAGATCAGCTATGGAAAGAGCATCTTTGTTTATGATCGATATATTGAACAAGTTCCAAGGCGCCTTTAACAACCTGGCATTCATCCCAAGACCTCCAGCGAAGTTAAGATACTTCTTAACTTAATCAACAATCATGGGACCAACAGGTCAACCTGGGAGGTTGCTATGCAGTTTTGGGATTTTCCAGTTAAAGAGGGATGTGATTTGCAATAAATTAGTCCTGTATAAACCTTGGTGAAATGGGGACAGAATCTACAGACAGTACCTCTGAATCCCATGAGCTCTTGGGATGACTTTGCTATGTATTCTGGACTGTCAAGGGGAGGATGAGTTTGATTTGAAAGACTTCCCAGCTGTGAGCTAATTGGGCTCGTGGAAGCCACTGAGAAAACAGTTGCTTCCACCCAGCTGGAATGTCTCATAGCGTGCATTGTGCCTTTATAACGGGTGGTTTCTCTGTTAATAGTTTATTATCTTATGATGCATTGTCATTCTGGTCTTATTTTCATTAAGAAATATTAATTTTATGTGTAGTGATTTATGCATGTTTTGAATTATAAATGAATCTAAATCTAAAGAAGATTGAACTTTAATTTTATAGTGAACTTAATTGCTTAATTCCTATCAGCCTCCAAGTTAACTTGACAAGATAGTCTAAGTGGTTTTCCACAGTATTTTTAATATTAAAGTGCCACTTGTCAGATTGCTTGGTTCTGAACTTAACCATGTATTCATGGAACCAATCTAGAGTCAGGTTTTTCTTGCTGGTATATTTCAGAAATGTATATCTTTCATATTTTCATGAAACGTAATTTTTGGCCCCTTGTCAAGATTGTCTATCAAGGTAGTTCCTTTCCCTCACACAGAACACTAAACAGACAAAAATGGTTGTTTGAGCTGTTGAAATTACTGGGTCTTATGTACGTTACTCAGTTTCAATTTGATATTTGTGAATAGTCCTACTTAGCTTTTCTACCTGTAATGCTCTAAGAGTTAAGGCTGTGGAAGGAACTTAGACATTTTATTTTTACATCCAGTTAATTTACCATGTAAAATTTTTTGTAACTAGCAATGTGTACAGATTCTTTCTTCAAATATTTAGTTGTAAACTTTTTGTTAAGACTGTTATGTTTGTATGTAATTAGATTGAGAAAAGAAAAAGAATCTTTGGGCAGTAATAAAACAATCATCAGGTGTGGTCTTACTCTGAAGAGGATCCAGTATGCAAGTACAGCAGGTTAAGGGTATCTGTTACTAGGTATAGACTGTGAGAGCAAATGATTGAGGGAGAGAAATTGTATTGGGGAGAAATCTTGGAACCCTTTTTGAGAGTTGATAATCACAAGAGGCTTTTGAAGGATAGGAGCCTGGTATACTGAAACTAGAAGCCTGGTGCATGGCGTTCATGCACTGAGGGGGGAGGGAGAAATCCCTGCCAGCCTTTGCTCTCTTACAGTCCAGGACCGCTCGGGGGATGTCCGAGGAAGTTTCCTTAGCACTGCCACAGAGGCAGGAGAGGCTCCTGTCACGGCTGCTGAGCTTGCCAGCCGTGAGCCTGGCTTCTGTTTGAGCCTGGTTCCTGCTTTGAGCATCTGCCCCCTGATGATCAGTACGCGTCATAGCAACTGGTTTTTCCACCATTTGGTCAATTTGCATATTTGCCTTTTATTATATAGTAGGGTAGTGAAGTGCAACTGTGATGAAGTGCAGGACAGATAACAGGTAATCAGAAATTGAAGGAAGTCTTGAATTCAGGTGTGTGACTCTGTGCTCTCAATGATGAGTTCCCCCCTACAGGTGTCCGGAGAGGTTCCGCTCAGACACACCCAGTTGTTTCTCTTTGTCTGCAGTTGCTGACTGGTGCCTTTTTGAGGCAACAGTGGCCAGAATAAGTTGCCCTGGTTTTGTCATATGTAACACTACTTCTGTTATTTCTTTTCAAGGAGATGTCTTTGCTTCCACTTTCCTCATTAAAAATGGGGCCCACGTCAGTGCTGCTACCTTGAGTGCTCAGGAGACACCGTTGCACCTGGTGGCATTGTACAGTTCAAAGAAACACTCAGCAGATGTGATGTCTGCAATGGCACAGATTGCAGAGGCCCTTCTGCAGGCTGGTGCCAATCCCAACATGCAGGACAGCAAGGGCAGGTGAGTGGCGAGCAAACAGACTGTTCTTAGCCCCATTCCCAGTGGTGTGTAATGGGCAGGCAGGGTCTTAATGTTCTTTGGTTGGCATTATTCAATCTGATTTTTATTCAGGTCACATACATTCATTTGATACACAAATGAGAGACATGACTAAGGCCTGAGGCATTTGGGGAAATCATTTCCATCTTAGATAACTGAGGTCCTTGGATTTTTAAGCGATTTCTATTCTCCTCATAGTGGTCATCTGGTTCAATGGCTCCAATGGAACCTTCTAGCCTCTGTTAGAGTTTCTTGGGTAAATTGAAGAAGTAGAGCACACCCTCTCAAGGCAGCCTGTCTTATTTCTGTGAGCTCTCATTGCTGGGAAATTCTGCATGTTAGATCCAGTTCTACCTTCTCCTAAATACTTGCATTTAGACAAGTCTATCTGCACAGCTTGCCACTCCTTTCTCAGCACAGCCCTTTGCACATTTGACAGTAGCAGTTGTACACCATTTGCCCCTCCCCAAAAATATTTACTGAAGGTTCCTTGTTATTTAGAATCTAAGAAAGGGCTGCCTGTTTTGGGGACAGCAGTGTGGGAGGGGGTGAATCACCTAAATCACCCCTTTTCATCATAGCAACTCAGTATTTTATAACTTTGAAAACTCTCTCAAAATAAGAGTTGTGTGAAGTTGTCAGTATAGGGAAAGAGATTTATGTGATCGACAAAATACTTAAATAAGATAGATCTCCACAAACTCTCAATATCATGTGATAATTATTTTATTACCCAAACATAATTGCATTCCTTTTTTTCTTCTGTTGATTCTTTGTCCCCACCCCTGTCGGCTGCAGTAAACTCTGGCAGTCTGTAACTCTGAGACATACCAGTCGGGGAGGGGAGGCCTGGGCCTGGGCTCCATAGTGGCGGTCTCCTTCAGGCTACTCGAGGGCCAAAGAAAACAATGAGGTGTGGTTAACGGAAACTTTAGTTAGTTCCTACCTGTTGCCACTCTTGAATGTGTTTGAGTACAACAGAGAATTATGGAATGATAGAAACTGCTGGGTTGTTTTTGTTTGTTTGTTTGTTTGTTTTAATCCTCACTCAAGGATATGTTTATTGTTTTTAGAAAGAGGAAACCAGGAGGTCTTAGGGTGAGGGGGGGGGGGTGGTGGCGGGGGGAGATGGGAAGAAGCATTGATGTGAGAAACATTGATCAATTGCCTTTTGTACACTCTCCAACTGGGGGCTGAACCTGAAATCTGGGTATGTGCCCTAACCAGGAATTGAACTTGCAACCTTTTGGTGTATGGGATGACACTCCAAGCAACTGAGCCACCCAGCCAGGGTGAAACTGATGTTTTAAAAACGTGAATATAGGCACAATCAGTAAGGGTCAGGATTTAATTGGAGACTATTTATATCTCTTCCTGTTACTCTTATCCTTTTGGCTGCTGAATAATGAAGGTTAACATATAAGCAAACCCATTTTCATTCTTTGCTACTTGGTCATGGTTTGGGACACTATTTGCCAGTGTAGAAATGTGGACGTTCTTGTGGATGGCGATTCTGGTCGCCTCCTGCTGCAGCTTCTGCTGTGCGCGGTCGGGGCCATCCTGACTGACACCTCTCCTCCTTCCTCCTGCAGGACTCCCTTACACTTGTCCATCGTGGCCAGGAACGAATACGTGTTCAATCAGTTGCTGCAGTGTAAACAGTACGTAGGGAGACACGGAGAAATGAAAAAGCAGTTGTGAGGGTGGGATTGTGAGTGAAACATAATTTTTAAAATGTCTTTTAGTGTTGTAAATTTTAATAATTGAAAGTAACTTTTAGAAAATAATCATTCAGCAAATATTCAGAGAAAGAACGAGGCTGCTGTCAGGACAGGGTCCGAAGAAAGCACTTGCTGCTCACATTGCTTCCTCGTTTCAGATTAGACTTAGAACTGAAAGACCACGAGGGCAGCACAGCTCTGTGGCTGGCGGTGCAGTACATCACCGTGTCCTCCGATCAGTCCGTAAACCCCTTCGAAGACCTCCCTGTGGTCAACGGGACCTCATTTGATGAAAACAGCTTTGCAGCGAGACTCATTCAGCGGGGCAGCAACACCAACGCACCTGATTCTAAAACAGGTAAAGCATGTGTCCCTGAGGCCAAGAGCTGGTGCCCAGGTCTGGAGGCTCCATGGAATACAGTGCTAATGATTTACCAAAAATTTAGAAACTTACATATTATTAAGAAGTGTTCTATACTTAATTTTAATTATAGAGGAAGTCCAAGTTATTTTATTTTAATATTGTGCTTCAAAAAATTTGCCTGGCTGGAGTGGCTCACTGGTTGAGCATTGGCCTATGACTCAGGAGGTCACGGCTTGATTCCTGGTCAGGGTACATGCCCGGGTTGAGGGCTCAATCCCCAGTGTTGGGTGTGCAAAAGGCAGCCGATCAGTGGTTCTCTCTCATCACTGATATTTCTCTCTCTCTCCCCCTTCCTTTCTGGGGGGGAAAAAAACTTTAGCCAGATTTTGAGTTATGTGCATTAAGCTGAAATACTTTTGTTTATTTAATGCAGTGAGTTATAGACTTTTTGGATTCAGAACTCCTTACCCTCATAAAGAGCTTTTGTTTCAGTGGGTTGTATTTTTACCTTTTATTGTATTAGAAGTTAAAACTGAGCTAAACCATTTTAAAACAAGAAGAAAAATTTTTTTTTTATTTAGAAAAGAGTGATAATACTAAACAAAATATTTCTAAGCCAGTGGTTTGCCACTCTGTTCACTAATGAGTTTGCCGACCACTGCTGTAAGGCATTACCCTTACCCAGAAGTTTTGATTTCAGGTTAAAGACATTAGTACATTATTAAAATGTTTTTTAAGTGTTTTTCCCTAAGGCAGTGCTCGGCAAACTCATTAGTCAACAGAGCGGCAAATGCGGTTCTAAGCCAAACACAAACATTTGAGGCCCCAAGAGTAAAAGTGAAGTATTTAAGGGGCATTTTCTGGTAGCATTTAGGTCATAGTGTCTTCAAAATAGACTTCCAACTCAGAGTTTCTCAGACATGGACAACTCCCCCTCCTTACCCCCAGTTTTCCACCCTGGACATTGGGCATCACCTGTAATCATTTTTTATTGTCACAGCAAGGTTGGGGATGCTGCTGTCACCTAGTGGGCAGAAGCCAGAAATACTGCTAAACATTGAGCGGTGCCTCATAGCAAAGAATTGCCTGACCCGGAATGCCAGTAGCACTGCTACTGAGAAGTGTGTTCTAATCCAGCCCAGTACGAAGACCTCACTTCCCTCTGGTCCTGGGTGGTGGCTAGTGCAAACCCAGCTCCTCCGTCTCTGGACTATCCGGAGAGGGCCTGTGTGGACTGGAATCGAGCCTCTTTAGGTGTGGGTGGTCAGGGTTTGGTGCGCTGTGGAACTTGACCTCATTGTTATGCAAATGGAGAATGAATATGCCTCCTTTCTCCTAGGAAATTGCTTACTGCAGCGGGCAGCTGAAGCAGGAAATGAGGCAGCAGCTCTTTTCCTGGCAACCAGTGGTGCCCACGTCAACCACAGAAACAAGTGGGTAAGTGGCAGGGCAGCAGGGAGCGGTTTTGGTCTGTGGAAGAGATGACAGTGGCAGTTTGAAGGGGAAAATGGAATGGATTCTTTTTTTCAATTTGTCTCTAAGTAAGCTGTACACAGTATTAAAAAAGAGTGAAACAGAATCTTGTATCCTCAAATATTGTTGATTCCTTGACTCATTCAGCAACCATTTCCTAAACATTTATGGTATATTAGGTTGGAAACTACATGTACATGTATATTGGCTGCCTTTTATACACCCCCTACAGGGGATCAAGCCCACACCCAAGCATGTGCCCTGGACCAGAATCGAACCCGGACCTTTCAGTCTGCAGGCTGATACTCTGTTTACTAAGCCAAACTGGCTAGGGTGTTTTCGAATATTGAATCAAGTACCTATCATAACAACTTAAAATGTTTAAAAAATTTTTTTTAAATGTATGTTTTTATTTGTTTCAGAGAGAGAAAGGGAGAGAGGGAGACAGAAACATCAATGATAAGAGAGAATCATTGATCGGGAGCCCATAACCCAGGCATGTGCCCTGACTCAGTATTGAACTGACCTCCTGGTTCATAGGTCATTGCTCAACCACTGAGGCACATCGGCCTGGCAAGGCTCTTCCATTTTCTGTAGCATTTATTTTAATGACACTTGTAATAGTCATCTATTATTTTTATAATTATAGCTAATTATAAAAACAAAGTGAAGGGTGGTTAAGAAGGTCATTGAAAATGCAGAAGATGATTTGCCAGAAGGTTGGACGGGTGCTTGGGAAGACATTGACGAGTCTAGGGGTGGTGGCACAGGGGAAAGGGAAGAGAGGTGACCAGGAGGAGTGGGACAGAAGTCGTGGAGGCCAGCTGGTGACAGGATGAGCCAAGGGCTGTGACTGCCACTGGGATCTGAGTTTCACTTGGGCTGTGAGGAGAACTCCCAGCCTGAAAGTGCTCTGCTTTGGATTCCGTGTTTCTGTCCAGGGAGAAACCCCGTTGCACACAGCCTGTAGGCATGGCCTGGCTAACCTCACCGCAGAGCTCCTGCAGCAAGGCGCCAACCCAAACCTGCAGACCGAGGAAGCTCCGCCTCTGCCCAAGGAGGCTGCGTCCCCAGCCAGCTCCGCGGGCAGCGTCTACCTGCAGACACCGCTGCACATGGCCATCGCCCATAATCACCCAGATGTGGTGTCTGTCATCCTGGAACAAAAAGGTGGGTGGTGGGAACCGCTGCCTGCCGCGGTGACCTGTGGGTGGCAGTGCTGAGGAGGTCATTACAGAGGTGATGGTTCTTTCCTTGGCGAGTTTTTCAGGTGAACTAGGAAAGCGTACAGTCTGACCCCCGTCTACAGTGTACATTTTCAGGATGGGGCCTGCCCATTTCACCCGCCGGGTTCAGGTGTTAGGACCTTGACTGTTTTTTCTATTTTGGGGTGTTTGCCCGGCATTTCTGTGGAGGTCAAGCAAAGCATTGCTTTGGTGTGAGCTCTGTCTTGGAGAACTCTGCTGTGGCAGGTCCTCTACGAGTCACCAGTCCTCTCTGCCTCTGAGCTCTCCTCGCCGTGAACCATGAGATCGGAGCCGAAAAGAGGGGCCCAGGGAAGCCCCCGCAGGGGGAGGCCCGTTCCCCTCAGAAAGTCAGCCTCAGCGTTCTCTCCTGTCCCCGGCTTAGGGTGACTCACCTGTGTCCTGGTGAAGGCTCAGTCTTTGGAGGGAATGGGGTTTTGGGTAGAATGCACCTTTTCTTGGTCCTCACAGGAATGGTAAGATGGTAGGAATTACCTTTAGGAAAACATTGCCAAGGCATGGTTTTGATCCTTTCCCACAATCAGGTAATTAATGGATGTTTCCACAGTGGAGTCTAATTTCCTTTTATGAAGATTCAATGTTTTAAGCTTTAAAATTTTTCATTTTTCCTATAAGCTTAGCTCTGTGTTAGATTTCTTGGCTTCCACTCTCCACAAGAAGATTTATCAGTTCATATTTTAGCCAGTCAGTTTGAAACTGATCTCTTACTCTCTCGGATACTTTATTTTTTTAATATATATTTTTTATTGTTTAAAATATTACATATAAGTACATATATCTTCTTGGATACTTTAAATTTGAACCATGGGATGGTAAAATCAAGTGTTCTTTTCCTTTAAAAAAATTTAGCTAATGCTCTTCATGCCACCAACAACTTGCAAATTATTCCGGACTTCAGCCTCAAGGATTCCCGAGACCAGACTGTGCTGGGCCTGGCCTTATGGACAGGTAAGGCTGTGCGAGAGGCTGTTGATGCCTGCAGACAGACAGATGGCAGGAGGGAGGGAGTGAGGGAGAGAGGAAAAGAAGCAAGGAGGTGGTGGGGCTTGGTTATAAAATAATCTTCCTGTTTGGGTTAAACCTGCAATATCCAGTTTAAAAACTGCCGGCTTTGAGAAGTGGAGAGGGTGTGTTTGTTGCAGTAAGAGGCTGGAGGAGTGGGGACATGCATTAACCAGGGCTTGCTTATTTCCCAGGCATGCACACGATCGCAGCCCAGCTGCTGGGCTCCGGGGCGGGCATCAACGACACCATGTCAGACGGGCAGACGCTGCTGCACATGGCCATACAGCGGCAGGACAGCAAGAGCGCACTCTTTCTCCTGGAGCACCAGGCGGACATCAACGTCAGGTGGGCTGAGCCTCAGCAGTGCCAGGTCAAAAGCATAGCCCTGTTTTTAGCACCTACTGTTGTCCTTGTTAGATAAGGGAGGAGACCAGGATCTGAAGTAAATGCGGTGCAGAAACCGGGCGTAACCGTACACTCCTGCTCTTTTTCCCCCACTTGCACTGTCTCATTAAAAAGGACAGTCTCAAATCACTTGAGTAAGAATTCAGTTATAACGAAGATCATTCCAATAAATGAGCTGTCAAAAAGGCTTGAAGGGGAAATATGTACAGTTAAACTTGCATTGTTTTGAGATGCTGTTAAAAGCAGCTATATGCCCTTAAGATTTCAACACCCTGGGATGTTGGTCCATTACCTTTTCTGTGACATAGACAGGCATAGCTATATTTTTTTAAAAGATCTGGGACAGATGCTATTGACATACAACTGAAAGGATATTAATTAATGTGAATGAATTAGTTTAAGGCCTACAGTGGATTCGGGCCTCTGGGACGCCCAGAAGGGCACGCTTTGTTGTTGGCTTTCACTACAAATGCTGGTTTTGATGTGCGTGTCCTAGCAGGACGCAGGATGGAGAGACAGCCCTTCAGCTGGCCATCAAAAACCAGCTCCCACTGGTAGTGGATGCCATATGCACCCGAGGAGCTGACATGTCCGTGCCGGATGAGGAGGGGAACCCTCCATTGTGGCTTGCGCTGGCAAATAATCTGGAGGATATCGCATCGACTCTGGTGAGTCATACTCAACTTTAGCCTCTGGTTACTCATGGGGATATTTTGTGTCAGAGATGGATTTGGTACCTAAATAGTGGCCACAAGGAGCAAGAGGTTTGCAAGGTAACAAATGGAGCCAAGGACGAGCCTTAAAAAATCACACTAGAGAAATGAGCAGTTCCGCATTGTCTCTGATGACCTGTTTTGTAGACTGCTTTTATCAAGAAAACTGCCAAGAAGCAAGGGTTTCCTCAGGAGTCTGCTCTGAGGTGGGTTAATCTGATGTGGGCTCCTCTGCCGTCACCAGGGTGACACATTCCCAAATCTCAGTTCTGTCTCCCTTGTTCAGAATGTAGCCCCCAAAACAGAGGTAGCTCTGAAGTTACTAGCTTTTTGAAGAGCCTGAAATGTGACAGTAAGGCATTGGCACCTGGGGGCTTTACCCAGTGGTTACTGACTTTACCTGTTAATTATAGGTAGGAGTTACTGGTGTGTGTGTGTGTGTGTGTGTGTGTGTGTGTGTGTGTGTGTATGCACGCGTCTCCTTTTCTAGAACACAGCTCAGAAGGGCATTAATTAAACATATCTCTCAGATTTCCTAAACACATCATCACTTCAGGGACTTGTGCACGCTTGCACAGAGCAGATTTTAATCATTGTTTGTAAACCTGATGAATGATTCAGATAAAAATCGTTATCAGTTAATTATCAACCGTGTCTTGCCTGAAAAATGAACCTAATGGTGTGCATAGAGCTCCGAGATGGTAATAAAAAGTTGGCCTTTTCCAGGCAGTGGGTGAGTAACGTGTTTTTCTGCAGGTCAGACACGGCTGTGATGCCACATGCTGGGGCCCAGGACCTAACGGGTGCCTTCAGACACTCCTGCACAGAGCCATCGACGAAAACAACGAGTCCACCACCTGCTTCCTTATTCGCAGGTCTGAGAAGCCTAAGTATCTCTTCAAATCTTTTCTATTCAGCAAGACTGTTGGCTACAGTCTTGTTGGCCGGACTCCCCTAATTACGGCTATCAGAGGGTCACTGTCAAGTTAAGTCAGCCAAGATATGTGACTCATTTGTGAGGAAAGAACCTTGAGTGCCCAGATCAAAGAATCTGCTGTCAGCCTCCTGCAGGCTGCTCATAGTCAAATCAGGCCAGTTTGCACAATGAAGCCAGGAGGCTAGGGGGTCAGGAGGGAAGCTGGAGACGAGAGGGCCTCTGCAGGACACCCCCCCCCCCGCAGATACATAAGCCATAATGGCTCCATAGCTTCTTAGTACAGGCTGTGTGGGAAGCCATGCAGGAAACCTGTAGAGGTGGTTTTAAACTTGAAGTGCTTGCAGCTCCCCTGGGGAGATACAGAGTTCTGCTGCCCAGGCTGTCCCCAAGACCTTTTACGGCAGAACCTGTGGGAGGGGGACCCAGACACTGACATTTGAGGCCAAGGCCAAGGACGGCAATCCTGGGGCAGAGCTTTTTGCTGGATTGGACAGGGCTGCTGCTGGAAGCTTATCTGCATGCCTGGAGGCTGGGTGGCAGCTTGGCACGTGGAGCCTTCCTTTCATTTCCTCCTCTTCTTCAGCGGCTGCGATGTGAACAGTCCCAGACAGCCCGGTGCTAATGGAGAAGGCGAGGAAGAGGCCAGAGACGGGCAGACGCCCTTGCATTTGGCAGCCTCCTGGGGACTGGAAGAGACGGTCCAGTGTCTTCTGGAGTTTGGTGCCAATGTAAATGCACAGGTATGGAGAGTTTCTCTTCTCCAGGGGGAATGCTGGTAACCCCAGAATTAGGGAAAAGCTCCTCTTTTGGCAAAGGGGTCTTGCAGATTCTCAGTCCCGGGTCTGCTTTACCACAAATGGGGCTAAGCTGCAGACAGATGAAGTGATTCTCTGTGTCTTACAGCCTGCCTAGTCACTTTAATGAGGTTTTCTTCTTTGTGCCTTGATCCTTCAACTTGGTTTAGCCTCCTATTCCGGCCAAAGATTTCCATTGAGAGTTCTACTCACAGGCTGCATACAGACAATCCCCAACTCATGATGATTGACTTAATGATTTTTCATCTCTAGGATGGTACACAAGTGATACGCAAGTGGTACGCATAATTTAATCAATTACATGAGATTGTGTTAGATTATTTTTGCCTGGTTGTAAGCTAACATAAGTGTTCTGAGCACATTTAAGGTAAGCTAGGCTAAGTTACGGTGTTCTATAGGTTGGGTGTGGTAAATGCATTTTCAATTTAAAAGGTACTTCATTTACGATAGGTTTGTTGGGATGTAGCACCATTGTAAGTTGAGGAGCATCTGGACAGTGTTCAGTGACATGTTCCAGGAACTCAACTGAGCGTCCCCAAGTCATGGTTCTTGATGCTTGTCGGCGCTCTAGCCTGTGAACATTGGTGTAGGTGGCCCTGTAGTCAGTCAGAGGAGGAGGGTGTTGCTTGGAGCTGAGGCTGACTGCAGAGCTTGTAAACAAGTGTGTGTGTGCCCGAAGGTCACTGGGACAGGATGGGGAATGACTTTTAGCCATCTTTGCTTGGCCTCAGAGCTGATTTCAAACACAGGGTGGCAGTATTGATTCTGAGAACCAAATTTGGTTTAAAAGTTATCCCCCTTTATATTTTCCCTGAGTTTTATCGTTCATTTGAAGATTGAAATCTGTGCCCTGTCCCTGTAGGATGCAGAAGGAAGAACACCTATTCACGTGGCCATCAGCAACCAACATAGTGTCATCATTCAGCTGTTGATTTCTCACCCTGACATCCTCTTGAATGTCCGAGACAGACAAGGGCTGACCCCTTTTGCCTGTGCCATGACTTACAAGAACAACAAGGCGGCCGAGGCCATCCTGAAACGCGAGTCTGGGGCTGCAGAGCAGGTGAGTGACCAGCACCCAGCCTTCTCTACAGTGTCCCGAGCAGGGCAGAGCCTGTTCCATGGAGACTAAACATATGTCTTCAGCCATATAAGTCTCTTCTATGTAAAGACATGGTTTTGAAATTATACTCCCCTTTCTTAAAACCTGACCATTTAGATGTCCTGTCAGTGCGGGATGAGGTTAGACTGTTCTGCCCTGTGTGTCGCCACATAATGGTGTCTCATGTGCACCTGAGGCCACTCTTGCATTTGCTTGGTTGCTTAATTGCCCTAGTAATGCAAATGTTTAAGAGATTGAAATTGAACTTGAGCTTTTGGCGTGATTTGTGGCAACTTTCAGTGTATTTTAAGGAGTTGTTAGCATTCTCTTAGCAGGCTCAGTTGTCCTGTTCGTTCTGGATGGTGAACTGTTGACCTGAAACAGCAGATTGGGTGGGAAATGACAGCAGCAATTGATCTGAGGTGGGAGCTGGGACAGGTTTGCTAGAGTCTCTGTTGAGCACTTAGGATACTGCCGAGATGTTAAGTAGCCATTTATGAAGGTACAATAGATGGAAATTTGGGACCCTGCAACAATCTCAGATAGTTGAAGAGTGTTGCTTGATGTTCAAACTTCTGTACGTTGTGTGTGTCTTCAGCATATCCGTAAGTGTGGCTGCTTCGTGCAGGTGTAACCTCACCATTGCTCATGTAAAATGTGCAAGAATGGACACGTTGCTTCTCAGTCTGGCACTGTTGACCAGAGCCCTTTGCAGGTACATGGCTGTGACATGGTGTACAGTGTGGAGATGTGTTAGGGATTTGGTGTGTGTGCAGCATGTCGGAGTCTCCCTCACTTCTCACTGAGCACTCATACTGACGAGGCAGCTCTTTCACAACTGCAGGACTCTCTGTAGTTTGATTTGAGTGAGCTTTTGTCTGCTTTACATTTAAAAAATGTATATATTTTATTGATTTTTTACAGAGAGGAAGGGAGAGAGATAAGAAAGCTAGAAACACCGATGAGAGAGAAACATCGATCAGCTACCTCCTGCACACCCCCCACCGGGGATGTGCCTGCAACCAATGTACATGCCCTTGATCAGAATCGAACCTGGGACCTTTCAGTCCGCAGGCCACGTTCTATCACTGAGCCAAACCGGTTTGTAACATATAACTGGTTTACATTTTGAAGCAAAGTCTGCGTTACACTGTTGGCTGCCTCCCCAATATGTACTGTCCTGTAGCTCTATAAAAGAGGAAACTTTCTGCAAGTTCTGAAGATTTGTTTGACTGTTTGGAGTCAGGCCGGCATGGCTGCTGTGGTGCTAGGATGCTGGGTGCCTGACTTAGCCAAAGCAAGGGGCTCCCAAAGTTCATCTCCACCCTTGCCTTCCCCTGACATGGCAGCGTGTTGGTGCCTTCCTTTCCCGGGACTTCAGGTTGTCTGTTTCTTGGCTTTCCCAGTCTAGCTCCTGCTGCGCAAGGCACCAGGGCAGTGGCTGCCTTTCCCAGCCCGCGAGGATGACGGTGCACACATGGGTATAGGCACACATACATCCGGTGGTTGGTTTGGGGTGGGGCCTTCCTGGAACTGAGGAAAGGATATACCATGACTCCTCCAGTGGTCAGCCCGCAGGTGCGCAAGGAGCCACTCTTGCATGGGGAGCCCATTCATATTTTGGTTCCTAATTTTTGCTCAGGTGGATAACAAGGGCCGGAACTTTCTTCATGTGGCCGTTCAGAACTCGGATATTGAGAGCGTCCTGTTTCTGATCAGTGTCCAGGCGAATGTGAATTCTAGAGTCCAGGATGCTTCCAAGTTGACCCCTTTGCACCTTGCTGTCCAAGCAGGCTCAGAGATCATCGTCCGCAATTTGGTAAGTGTGGCCGAAACATTACATGAAACATGCAGACAAAGCATGTGGTAGAGTGTGTATAGATCTCTCATTATAGGTGTTTTCCAGTTACTGCAAAAGGCCAGTGCACATTTGGGGAGTAAGTGTGCCAGGGAAGCAAGTGTGTTGGCAGATCCTAAGTCCCAGCGGGCTGCCTGGGCAGGCAGGTGCTGAATGAGGCCGTGAAGGAAAGTAGGATTTGGGTGGCAGAGGCGGCGGGGGGAGCATCTAGGGAAAGGAGATCCCCTTCTGCTCGCCTGCTCTGTGTCAGGCGCTCTGCTGGGGCTTTCGATTGCACATGTTTGCGCTTGCTCTCTTTCCCCCTCTCTCTTTTTTAAAGTGAGGTATAATTAATTTATACATTAGTTTCAGTTATGTAACATATTGATTCGATATTTGTAAAATGATCACCACAATAAGTCTAACATCTGTCACCATATATAGTCACACAAATTTTTCTTTGTGTGTGATGAGGTCTTTTAAGGTCTTTTGCAGTTTTCAAATATACAATAGTATTAGTAACTGTAATCACCATGCTATGCATGGCATCCTGTGACTGACTTTCTAACTGTAAGTTTATACCTTCACCCATTTTGCCTACCACATCCTCTGGCAACTACCAAAATCTATTCTCTGTGTCTGTGAGCTTGGGGCATTTTGTTTTTGTTTTTTTAAATTCGACATATAAGTGAGATCTTAAGATCTTAATGATATTTGCCTTTCTTTCACTGACTTAATTCACATAGCATAATGCCCTCAGTGTTCATCCAAATTGTCACAAATGGCAAGATTTCATTCTGGTTTTATTGTTTTTTTGTAATTTTTTTTTTTTTTTTTTTAGAAAATATATTTTTATTGGTATTAGAGAAGAAGGGAGAGGGAGCGAGAAATGGAATATCATTGATGAGAAAGAATCATTGGTTGGCTGCCTCCTGAACACCCCACTGGGGATTGAGCCTGCAACCCAGGCACCTGTCCTGACCTGGAATCGAACTGTGACTCCCTTAAACAAAGGTCAATGCTCATTCACTGAGCAAATCGGATCATTCTGTTTTAATGGCTGAATAGAATTCCATTGTGTGTGTATATGTTGTATATTTATATAGTCTATATGTATACATTATATAATATATGTGTGTATACATACACTGTATACATACATGTTGTATATACATGCACACGTATCTTCTGTACCCATTAACCCACTGATGGACACGTAAGATGTCTCTGTATCTTAGCTATTGTGAATAATGCTGCGTGAACATAGGGGGCATTTCATCAGTCTGCCTGCCACACTGAGAGCCTAAGGAGGTTGGAAGGTCCCTTCACCAAGGTCTTGCTCTGCCTTACCAGGTCCTGAGCTTGCAGCCACAGGAGTAGGAATAGCAGATCTCCCAGTGACCACCCGGTCCTTCCTCTGAGAATTGGTACAGCTTAATGTTAGAATCAATTCGCATTGCATAAAACCTTTACCCAAACTCTCCCCCTTCCCCAGTTAACCAACCTAGGGTTAGCTATGATCCCTAGCACTTGTGACCATGAATACCCCTCTGTGGTATGTCCTATCTGGACCTATGAGTGACTCGAAGCCCAGAAGCTGGTTTGCCTGGGACTGGAAAGTTGGGGTGAGAAGCAGAGCAGCTAACCAGTGCCGGAGTTTCCCAGAGGCAGAGCGCCTGCACTCAGACAGGAACTAGGTGCCTCAGCCCTCAGGGGAGCAAACAGCTCTGACTGCAAACTGCAGATTCTTTTCTGTTAATAGCAAAGTCTGTGAAACTTTGTCAGAAAGTGGGTTATGAATTTCAAATACTAACCTAACAGATATTATCTAAAGGTCCTTCCTGCCTTTAATTCTGTTATGGTCTTTTTAAAAAAAAATAATGTAAAAGTAGTACATGCTCTCCCCGGCCAGTTTGGCTCAGTGGGTTGGAGCGTTGGCTCATGCACCAAAGAGTTGTGGGTTCTATTCCTAAGCAGGGCACATACCTAAGGTTTGGATTCAATCTCAGGTCGGGAGGTACCCATCAATGTTCCTCTCTCTCTCACATTGATGTCTCTCTTTCTTTCTTCTCTCCCCTCCCTCTCCCTTCCCTCTTAAGAAAAAATAGTGCATTCTTATTGTGAAAAACCTAAAGCATATAAGGATAAAAAGCAAAAGTATCTCTCTTGCACACTCAACTCTTCCTCTGAGTTTGGGGTGTGTGTGTGTGTGTGTGTGTGTGTGTGTGTGTGTGTGTATATATATATTTTTTTTAATATTTTATTGTGTTTTTTTGTTTGTTTTTTGTTTTGTTTTTTGCAGAGAGGAAGGGAGAGGGATAGAGAGCTAGAAACATCGATGAGAGAAGAACATTGACCAGCTGCCTCCCACACCCCCCCCACCGGGGATGTGCCCGCAATCGATGTACATGCCCTTGACCGGAATCGAACCCGGGACCTCTTTTTTTTTAAAATATATTTTATTGATTTTTTCTTTTTGCCCCCATCCTTCCCTTACATACATACCCTCCCTCCCATACATACCCTCCCTCCCCAGAGTTTTATGTCCATTGGTTGTACTTATATGCATGTACACAAGTCCTTCGGTTGATCTATTATCTCCCCCAGATCTTCCTCCCCTCCCCACTGTAATTTGACAGTCTGCCTGTTGCTTTACTGTCTCTACATCTGTCTCTTGATTCATCAGTTTATAATGTTCTTTATCATCCACAAATGAGTGAGGTCATGTGGTGTTTCTCTTTCATTGATTGGCTTATTTCACTCAGCATGATGTTCTCCAATTCCATCCAGGTTGCTGCAAATGATGAGAATTCATTCTTTTTTATGGCAGCATAGTATTCCATTGTGTAGATGTACCATAGTTTTTGGATCCAATCATCAGCTGACGGGCAACTAGGCTGTTTCCAGATTCTGGCTATTGTAGATTGTGCTGCTATGAACATAGGGGTGCATATATCCTTTCTGATTGGTGTTTCTAGTTTCTTGGGATATATTCCTAGGAGTGGGATTATTGGGTCAAATGGGAGTTCCATTTTCAGTTTTTTGAGGAAACTCCACACTGTTCTCCACAGTGGTTGCACCAGTCTGCATTCCCACCAGCAGTGCACAAGGGTTCCTTTTTCTCCGCAACCTCGCGAACCCGGGACCTCTCAGTCCGCAAGCTGATGCTCTTTCAACTGAGCCAAACCAGTTTCGGCTGGTATATATGTTTTTAAACACTTTCAGTTTCTATGTTTATGTGTGAATGTATATATATTTTTTTCTCTCCCCAAATGGATAATGCTATCATACTGCCTCCTAATTTGACTTTTTTATTTAAATATTCTAATATTTTATTTATTTAAAAAATATTTTTTAATTGATTTCAGAGAGGCAGGAAGAGGGAGATATAGAAACATCAGTGATGAGAGAGAATCACTGGTTGGCTGTCTCCTGCACTTCATACACTGGGCCCTGACTGGGAATCGAACCGTGACCTCCTGATTTGTAGGTCAACACTCAACCACTGAGCCATGCCAGCCAGGCTATATTGTCATTTCATAACTAAATCCTTTTGCAGTCTGGTTTCACTTTTTTAAATAATGGACATCCTTAATAGTGAACATTCATTGCAGTCTTCTGTTATTTTATGTACTGATGTTTACAAGTAGAAATGTCTGTGACATAAGGAATGCCTTTTTAAAATATATATATTTATATATTTTTTTTATATTGATTTTTTTACAGAGAGGAAGGGTGAGGGATAGAGAGTTTGAAACATCGATGAGAGAGAAACATCAATCAGCAGCCTCCTGCACAGCTCCTACTAGGAATGTGCCCGCAACCAAGTACATGCCCTTGACCAGAATCGAACCTGGGACCTTTCAGTCCACAGGCCGACGCTCTATCCACTGAGCCAAACCGATTAGGGCAGGAATGCCTTTTTAACATTTTGATGATTGTCTGTTTGTCCTTGGGGCAGGTTTTGCTGGCTTATGCCTTGAGTGTTTGTGAGGCCCTTTGCTCCCAGCTTTGCTAGCAGGACAGACTCCGTGGATGTCAGAGTCAGGCAGGCTTGCCCCCCTTGAGTGGGATCTTGGTTGGTTGTGGCATAGAAGCCGCTCATGTAATCAACTTCATCAGCTTCTTGCAGGAGCCAAAGTGAACGAATTAACCAAGCACCGCCAGACCGCCCTCCATCTCGCTGCCCAGCAGGACCTGCCCACCATCTGCTCGGTCCTCTTGGAGAACGGAGTGGACTTTGCCGCTGTGGATGAGAATGGAAATAATGGTAATTCCCAGTCTTTCCCCTTTGTCCAGTGCTGAGTGCCGTTAGCAAGCCCTCCATTCTAGGGGTGGAGGTGCACGTGCTTGTGGGTCTGCTCCCCCTCAGAGAGGCTGGCTGTCATAGAGCAGAGCATGGTAGGGAAGGCTCTGAGCCGGGCATCCAGCATGCCACTGTCCAGGCTCTGGGCAGCCTGCGATCCGAATGGTAACCCCTAAAGCCAGAAGTGGCTTCCTCTGAAACCATTAAAGCTCATTTTGGGGTAACTGTGGAAGCAAAAAGCAAAGTCTTGTAAGGTTGCATTTATGGCTCATTCTTGGGTGGTAAATACTGGAAAGGATGTGAGTGGACCATGGCTGCTCTATCTGCGTTCCTTTTAGAGCAAGGTTTGTGAGGGTGAGGAGCAGTCCAGATTTCCTGTGTGTGCTTCTCGGCTTGCACAGTAAGAAGCTCTATTCCCTAGCTCTTCATCTTGCTGTCATGCACGGTCGGCTCAACAACATCCGGGTCCTCCTGACTGAGTGCAACGTGGATGCCGAAGGCTTTAACCTGAGGTGAGTGTGCGAGTTCCAGAGCGGAGGCCAGTGCGCCACGTGCTCTGCTGCCCCTTGAAGCTGGCGGTCACTGGTGTCACACTGTGGCCCTGGGCCAGGCTTTGGTGCTCTGGAATTTTCCTTTTTGCATAATACTTTCTAGAAAAACTTTTATGACCTATTACATGCCCTTTGATTTGTCCAGCATCATAGAGTTCAGAAAATCCCATTTCTTTTCTGGGTGAAGGCAGTGGCAGATACATACCTAACTTTTCAACTTGCTTTGTCAGAGGCCAGTCGCCACTGCACATTTTGGGACAATATGGCAAAGAGAATGCAGCGGCCATCTTTGATCTCTTCTTAGAGTGCATGCCTGATTATCCTCTCGATAAACCGGATGCAGAAGGAAACACAGGTAAGTAATGAGCTGTGTGTGTGTGTCCTGCCTCCTGTGTTCCTTGCTTCCTGGAACAGTGAGAGCCCAGGCACACATGCTGTATAAACGGCAGTGTCTGGCTTCAGGCCCAGCACATGATGTGTATCTGCTATCTGGTGCTCCACAGCCAGACCCTTGTCCAAACAGGCCTGCCCGCCTGTTCTTGTTGCCCTCATGTACCTCTTATCTAGGCAGTGAGGGCCCTACCTAAGCTCCCAGATGCCTGGAGAGAAATAAAATATAAGCACCTCACAGATGCTTCAGAGGAGGAAGTGGGCTAGACGTGTGTTGACATGCTTTGGGAAAGCAGCAAGTTATATGCAGATAAGGGCTGATGTCTTATTGAGGGGGTTTGAAAGTAGGCCTCTCTCAAGTTGTTGCTCTAGCTACGAGCAATCGCTATATTAATTTGTGTAGCTTTCATAGTTTTTTAAATCAATCTATCTATCTATATATATATATATATCTATCTTGACATTCATTTTTCTTGTTGAACACCCACAATAATCCTATAAGGTAAGCAGTACATATAGTGTGTCCCCATTTTTCAAGTAAAGAAACAAAGATGAAACCCAAATCTCTCCTTCCCAGTGCAGGGCTCGCTGAGCACTTCCTGCTGCTGTGCCCCATTCATTGCCCTCAGGCCAGTCAGCGCCTCCATGGCGTTGGCAGTGATGCATCACCAAGGGCTGTCCTGAACCGTACCACGGGACCGAGCATCTTGTCATCAGACCTTGGCCTTGGGGCGAGTTCTTGGTCTTGATCCACACGGGGTTTCTAAGCCGGCAGTGGTGAGCCTGAGCTTCCGAGGAGCCAGGCCTGGGCGTGAGCCACTGGGCCCAGCACCAGCTCCAGGGAGCACCGTCTTCTGGGAGCAGGAGATGGGCAGGCAGGCCCTGAAGTGCACAGCAGGCCTGACTAAGAACCTCGCTGTCCTAGTCCAGCAGGTGGTTCTGGGTAAACTTTGCAAGTTCTCCAAGCCCATTTCTTCATTTGAAATAAAACCCCTATCTGACTGGATTATTTAGAGAATTAAGTGAAAGAATTTAAGTGTCTGGAAAGATAAGCAAAGGGGAGCTACTGTTAGCTGTAACTGTTAGTAAAAAGGGCCAGCAGGAATGCCGGGCCAGAGCCCGGTTCCCACTGGGCCTGCTCCTGTACAGAAGAAGGGTTCCAGGGGAGAAAGAACTTTCTGGAATATGTTGCCCACACGGACTTTTTCCTGTGTACACGCCTCTCAGGTCTTTAGATTGAGTTACACTGTGTGAGAGAGCTTTGTCCTCCTGGCGTTTCATGCCAGGGGAAGGCGGCAGAGACTGTGTGCTTTTCCTTCAGGGACTGACCCCCTGTAGTTCTCGCAGCCGAAGCTGGAGCTGCGCTGGTGTCCCCCGGCTCAGGGCCGGGTCCTCGGTGAGAGTCTCACTAGCCACAGGGCTGCTCATACCCATGGGGCTGTCCTACCCCCAGCTGCCTTCTGCCAGCCCTGTGGGAAGTAGCCCTACTGTGTTTTGTCTTCCAGTGCTGCTGCTAGCGTACATGAAGGGGAATGCCAACTTGTGCCGTGCCATCGTCCGATCTGGGGCTCGCCTCGGGGTGAATAATAACCAAGGTGTCAACATTTTCAACTACCAGGTTGCCACCAAGCAACTCCTGTTCAGACTGTTAGGTGAGAGGCCTACTCCCTGCCCTTGGCCTGCGAGCACAGCGCAGTGCTGACTCTGGATGTATTGGGATCTGTGCATTCTAACGACTTGTTCCTGAGCTAGCCGTTCCGGGCACCGCACGGGACTTTTCTGTGTGAATGCCATGAAGGGCTTTGGGCCATGGTGGGAGGGTTAGAGACTGTTAGGCTCTTTTCAGTGCTCGCCTTGGGGCCCCTGCTGGTTTCCCACTCCCCTTGCTGCTACCAGAGCTCCCTAAGCTCCAGGCAGGTCCCCCTCCCCTTGGGTCCTGGCTGCTCATCAGCACCTTCATCCTGGGCTGATTCAGACTCTGCCTCCTTCAGAGCTGCTTCTGCTTTAGCCCCACTCGCTCTCCATCCGCTGTTTCTGTTTCCTTCTGTGAGGAGGAGCTTTTCACTCTCGATTATTCCACATTTGTCCATCCCCATTGATGAGGCAGAGAGAATCACAATGCTGTCAGCACCCACGGTGGACACAGCACAGGCTCATTAGCCCCCTGGCGTGGGCAGGGAACTGAGCTCAGAAATATTTGTGGCCCAGCTGGCATGGCTCAGTGGTTGAACAGCGACCTACGAACCAGGAGGTCAGGGTTCAGTACCCAGTAAGGGCACATGCCCAGGTTGCTGGCTCAATTCCCAGTAGGGGGCATGCAGGAGGCAACTGATCAATGATTCTTTCTCGTCATCGATATTTCTCTCTCTCCCTTTTCCTTCCTCTTTGAAATCAATAATATATATATATATTATTTTTTTAAAGAAATATTTAATAGCTATCAATTTTGATGTGATTTACCTAGGGTGACAAATCTAATTTGTAGCAGAGCCAGTGCTAAAGCTGTGTTTCTATGATGCCTGGTCTACAGTTTGCTTGCACTTGGTTGGCCTTTTAAGAGCTCAGAATAGGAGCCTAATGCAGTGCTGGCTGTAGAGGTGCCTGACAATGAGTGATTCGTGTGCTGCTTCTCCCTGTGCACTCCGGCTGCTGTGTACACAGCACTCAGGCAGAGCCTGGCGTACAGCTAGTGATCACTAAGTTAATACTCATCATCATTGCTATTATAACCCCCAACCCAAATCTCCACGGCCTCCGCAAACCCAACACCAAACCCCTCATCTGTCTCCTTCCTGCTCCCCGCCTCCCCTCGCATCCTGCTGCTGTCCACTCACCAGCTGTACAGATCCTTCGCACTCAGTTTCTCTTGCCTTTGTCTCCCCCCCATTCCCCTTACCATGTGGTCCCTGCCAGTGTTTCCAGCTGTGGTCTCTGCTCTCTCCTCACTGGGCCTCACACTCCAGCCATGCATTTCCCACAAACACTGCAGTTTTGCTCCCTGGATACCAGTTCCTTCTCCCAGCCTGCCTGGTGGTGCTGGCCCTCCATAGGCTCCTCTGTGAAGGCTCCCTGACCCAGTCAGAGTGTTGCTCTGCAGTGCGTTGTGTACTGTCTCCCTGCTCCTTCTGGAGCTCCGCATCCTGCCTGGCACATCGCTGTCTGACAGGAGTGTCTCCTGCCTGTGTTACAGATATGCTGTCCAAGGAGCCGCCCTGGTGTGACGGCTCCAACTGCTACGAGTGCACTGCCAAGTTCGGAGTCACGACTCGCAAACATCACTGGTGAGCCCCTGACCAGAGAAGTGAGGGGACTTCTGCTGTTGTCACTGCTTCTGCCTTTTTCCATAAGCCATGACCTTGCCAGGGCCCTGCACGCTCCTGGGCAAACTTGACCCAAAGGAGGGATGTAAGGGGAGGACTACACACCTATGATGCAGGGAGGGCAGGGCATCCGGACCGGTGTCTTTCCTGTGAGTGCTGGGCTCGCAGTCCCAGGGAGCCTGCCGGCCTGTGTCACCTTTGCCAGGCTTTCTGCTGTGGCAGAACCGAGCCGACTTACTGCCTCTCGGAAGATGAGCTTCCCAAGAATGAGGGGCTGTTTCCAGGACAGCGAGTTGGTTCTTTGGCTGTTTGTTGCCGAGTCTCTCTTGATCTTTAAAGAAAGCCTTCTCCAGAATCACTGTAACGTAACGATTGGCTGGAAGTTTGTTTTCATGGACAAAGGTGCTTGGATAGAATTTGGCTGCCAGTGTGGCTGCCCCTGCTCCTCAGTCCCCCCCTCACACTGTCTTTCTTTGCTTCCACAGTCGTCACTGCGGACGTCTTCTCTGCCATAAATGTTCGACCAAGGAGATTCCCATTATAAAGTTTGATCTGAACAAGCCTGTGCGAGTTTGCAACATTTGCTTTGATGTACTGACTCTGGGCGGGGTCTCTTAGTGAGCCCCCGGGAGGGTCCGGGCCGCCTCCCCAGTCTCTCCCAGCAGCTGCTCTGCTCGCCTGGCCGACTGCAGAGCAGGAGCCGGCCGGCGTCTTCCTGCGGCAACAGACTGGAGCCAACGATTAAGGACCATGTGTGATAGATCCCATTTCAGGTGACTCTGTATGATTGTCCGTGTGACTGTGACCGAGTTCACTAGGAGTCTGACTAATTGGGCCAGGCCACCAGCCTAAGTGGTAAATGTGATAGGAATTAGACCCCATTCTGCTAGCAGCATACAGGAACACTTCCAAGAACCGTCCTCCCACCCAGTAGCCTAGTGTCCCATCTCGGAGCGCTCACCAAGTCTTCCTGCCTGGGTGGCTCACGGGTCGGCTGCTCCAGGAGCGCTGGCCTTACTCCAGGGTAAGTGGCCTTGGACCTTCCTGCACAGTGTTTTCATAGAGATTATAGGATCCTCTTGCCCCGACGTCTTTTTTTTTTTTTTTTTTTAATAAAGCTAAGCTGTGTTTATAGTGAGCTACCCCTTTTTAAAAAGGTGAAATCTTTCTAAACAGGGTTCACAATGAGAGCTGGGAAACCGTGGCCTTAACAGCTGAGAGCTTTACCAGTATTCACGCTACTCGGTGTCAGCAGTGCAGTCTGGGCTCGGCACCTCTTGGGAGCCCTCTCCTCTCATCCTGCTGTGTCCTGTCTGTGGAGTCCTCGCTCTGCCGAGGAGTGGTGGGAGAAATGCACTTTTATTGTGCTGCACTTTTTATATAGCTGCATTATTGGTGATTCCACTTCTAAAATCCATATTCAGAAAATACACCCATGCATCCGTGATTCTAGTGATCAGCTTTGACTGGACCTCTGCTCACACTAAGTCTTAAAGGGAAACTCCTGCAGAGGTCCATTTGGGGCAAAGGCACACAGGCCAGGGGATGAGAAGGGGATCTCCAGCCTCAGGTGGAACGTCCCATCTCCTTGACATGAGTGCTTCTTGCTGAAACTGCCCCTAGTTGTGCTGTGAATGCTGTTGGTCCCAGGTGCCAGTTCTGTGTAGCTTACCCTGCCCCGAAAGACCCGCAGCTGAGGGCCCTGGCCAAACGTGTGTGACCTGGTTTTGGAAGTCTCTGGCTTGAATGTTGAATTGGACCTTAGTCTCTGCTTTACATATATTAACCCTGAGGTGTTAAACATCTTTTCAGGGTTTGGCCAGTTTTTTAAAAAGTACACATTTAGAGAGAAACTTTTACCACTGCTAAAAAAATAAAAATAAAAAAAAGACAACTCTGATATGAACAACATGTGTTACACAGTTATACTCAGATTAACAATCTGTTATACATACTGATTTTTCCGACATTTAATAACCACTACATTTTTTTATTTTGCATTAATGAAGTATGATATATGTGTAAAGGGACTAAATATTTTTTGCAACAGTCTGCTTGTTTGTTTGTTTTGGATAGTGGTATGTCCTCTATGTTGCTGTAGATTTATACATTCGATTACCTAAATGTGTGTATAAGATGAACTGATAAACCAGAGTGCTACTTTTTTTTTTAATATTTCTGTGATTTATAAGATATATATGCTTTCTATGTTAATACGAGCTTGTGCACAATGTTTAAAAGGAAAATGAGAAGAGTTGGGGACTAAAAGTCTGACATGTTTCATATGGAATTTTTATAGAAAAACGAGTCTTGGCCAACATGTGACCGTGTGAGGCACGCGCTCCGTTTCCATCTTCTGTGGTCTGAGAGGGCCACACGGAGGCGGGCACAGCTGGCTTGATTCTTTAATTGTCAAGTAAGATAGTTACGCTCCCAGGTATGAATTGAGGTGGTTGGTCCTTTTTGTTTTAACATTCATGGTGGAGAGAGGAGGATGGGAATTCAGTCAGGGATGAGGCTGACTGTCCTTCCCATGCCCTGCCATACCAATTCCAATAACAATATTGCCTCTAATTGCACTTAAAATCATGTTTAGAATATGTTGAGTCTAGGGATAGCTATGGTACGGAGCAGCCGCGAGTCGGGAACATTTTGTGAGTTCCGCATTGGCAGTCTTGTAGGCCTAGGAAAAGCACCTTTCCCCAGACTAGCACATCTCCCTGACCATGCCAGCCGTCACTGGGCTCTGCTCTGCAGGTCCCGTGAGTGGCGGCTGCCTGGTGGGCCTGTCCCATTCACTGCCTGGCTGGGACTTGACCCCTCTCAGTCTCCTTTGTGCTCTCCAAGATGGCAAGTCTTGGCTACAGAACTCCCTGGCTGTTCCTGTTAAATTTAATTAGTAACCTAAATACTAGTAGCAAAAATTAAATTTTATTCATTTAGAAAGTTGCCAATTGTAAATGAATATAGCAGGAATAAACTTTACTGAAGTATAATTTGCTGCATCAATCAACATTGTTCTGCTGACTTAGCTTTTTAACTGCCTCGTGCTCATCACCAGATTTATTATACAGTGTGTTCTTAACAGTTGTTTTTAAAGACGAAGGTACAGACCATGTGCTATATAGGAATCCAATGCCTAAACTAACTTGCTATGATCCTCTAAGACAGAAATTTCGCACAAACTTAAGTGCCTACATGTAGGACTTTTTAACTTTCAGTTACGTTTCTAGTGGTATCTCATTGAATGTGTTAGAACATGTGTTCCATCTGGAGTTTGTTGCCTGTGCATTGTCAACCCCAATTACCCATTTAGTCGAGGCTGGATTAGACTGCTCAGTTCACCTGCCATGTTCTCTCCAAGAGTGGGGTCCCTGTGACTGTTAGTCCTCTACCTCATTTCTGACCGCCCTGTTCAGCTTCCTCACTCTTCTCCCTGAATGGGGTCCCTGCATGGAACTCGGCGTGCTTGTGGGATCCCCACCACTCCCAACTCATGTCTCCATCTGCTGTATTGAACTGTATTGTGCTAATCTTATCTATAGGCATGAAGTGGAGGGAAAGTCTTGGGGGGGAGAGAGAGCTTTGATCTCCAGGTAGGTTTCTTTAATCTGGAGGGAACGAACACTGTTGAACTATGTAATGTGTAGACATGAAAGGAAAATCATCCCCAGGTGACAGCCTGAGCAGTTACATGTAACTCCCGCGAACAGACCCACGTGGAGTTCACAGATGGAGACTGTGAAGGAGCTCCTGCAACGAGCGTTCTTCCAGGACCTGGGATTGCTTCTCTCAGGACGAGCCTGGAAGATCTGGACACTGCAAGCCCAGCCCCTCCTAATCTGGAGCAGCAAAGCTCCCCTCCCAGCTGGGGAGAGGGGGTGGCGGAGAGGAAACAACTTCCAAAGAGGTTTGGAAGCCACATTGTCCTTTTGTGGGAGAAATAGCGTGAAGAGCTGATCATGTGATATTACTAAACACTTATTAAATTCCCCGAAGTAATCATAGATGCCTTAAAGACATTTTTTGGAAGATCATTGCCTGTATATTTCCTTTTTTGTGTGGCATAAATAATGTAGTAACCTGTTACAATTGACAACATTGATTTTCTGTAGCTAGGAAGTCTCAAGTTGGTGGACTGCTTGACTGATGGCTTGTCCTTGGCCCATGTATAGGTTGGCTGTTACCAAGGGAGAGGGCAGTAACTGGCAGAAACTGCAGCCACACATTTGGGTTGATCACCTTGGCTTTCAAGCCGTAGGGGTGCTGTTCAGTGTGGGGTTATGGCATTGTATCAGACCATGGCGCTTGTCAGCATTGTTTCTTTGGAGTCCGTGTATGGAATGTATTTTTCAAATATTGATACTTGCATTTTCTGTAACAATTCCTTATAATAAAATGAGGGTAAATTGTGCATTTAAAGTGAAACTTTAATAAGACATTTGTAGTTACTTTTAATGCATAAGTACAAATAAGCATTAAAAACAAACACATTTTTAAAACTCCTGACACGTAAACTTCTTTAACAGTTACTCTGTAGGAAACTGAATTTCTAGCACTTTTCAGAAACACGTCGTTGAAGGCAGTCACAAAGGAGCTATTTTAGGCCTAATGACCAGCTGCCTGGATTTACTGTGCTCTTGGTCCAGCTTCAGCCCTTGGCAAGGTGTGTGGTCACAGCTGCAGCCTCTGTCACCCGACCCCACTGGCGTTCTCCAAGGGACTGGAAAATCCCCCTGGCTCCATCACTCAGGAGCAGCAGCTCGAGAGGATCCACCCACGGCGGGGTTTCTGCTGGTGCCGAGTGGATGGGAGGACTGACACTTGTTTCATGGGATGCTAACAAGGGCTAGGCCTTGCATATTAAACCTAGTGGCTGCAGCACATGTAGGGACTGTACAAAGCCAGTCGCTCATAGGGCCTCACACTCCCTTGAACTAATGTTCACCCTTTCTTTACCTGGCTCCCATTTTGCTTACCCTTATTTGGACCACCTGTGGGGAGAAACCTCATCCTCTGGTGGCTTTTCTGACATTTAATAGGAACTGTTAAGTGTTACTAGCCGCCCTGAAGGTGAACATTGGTCATACTATGTGAATACGAACAGGAACCAGGTATGTATCCACTTCCTCCCAATTTTGTCCAGCCAGGTAAGGCTTTAGTTCTGCTTTGTCAGTTAGCTGACAGTATTGGGCAAATGTGCCTTGGTGTCTAGGCCTATATAAGGGAAGTGACCCAGGCACTTTTTCACTTATAGGTTGTCTGGAGGAAGATGATAGTAGTGTCTTTCCTCTCATGCAAATAGAGCTGGTGTGCACACCGAGAGTACCCTGCAGTGAGGGCTGATGGGAGCAGTGTCTGGTGCCTGCTTGAATGTGGGGGCTCTGGCAGTAGGAGGTGCTCCCGAAGGTAGGGGTTCGGCCAGAATAATCTTGAGGGACGCTGCAGACTTTTGGACAGAAGCCCCAGCATGTCTGTGAGGCTCTATCAGATCACAGCTTGTCCTGGGCAAGCAAGGGATGGGGAGATGGTCTGATACGGCTTCCTTTGCTGTACAGTCATGCAGTGGTGAAGCTGTGACCAAAAAGGCCGGGCTCTTCAATCCTGTGTTTATAGAAAACGAATCTCAATTCAAAGGCAGATGTTACATTTCCTTCAGCCTGTTGGGGCAATTGCCCCACCTTTGCTTTCACACTGCCCAGTGGCAGAGGGAGCAACTTGGTAAAACACTCACTCTGCCACCCCATGACTGCTGTAACTGTTAGCAGGTGGGGGCAGATTGATGCCCCTTTCTGGTCTATAAAATGAGGCCCTCTCTGGGCTGGCCTAGAGGTTAAATGAGAACAGATCAAGTTTCCTGCCCAGCAGAGTTGCCCAACATGTATTAGTTTTCTTCTCCATTTCCCTCTGCCAGCAGGTCTTATTGCCTGAGCTGAACTTTCTGTGGTTTTCACCAGAGGAACTCCTCCCTCCTCCCTAAGTTTGCCCGGGTCCAGCTCTGTGGAGAAGGGAGAGGCATTTCCAGGAACCACTCACCTCCCATGGCTAAGCCTTTCGGACCATTAAAATGACAACCTGCTCTTGCTGAATCCTTTGAAGATCCCCCACTGACACAATCCCTGCCTTTCTGCTATACTGTAAGCTCCTTGAGGCCAGGAGCCTGGCTTTCCTCCCAACCTCCACTCCCTGGCACAGGTGCTTGGCAAGTATTTGTTGAATGCCCAAGGGCGATCAGAGCAGTGGCAGTGGCTTGGTGTTGAGATGCCTCAGGGGCTGAATGGAATGCAGAGCAAGGAAGGCCCTAATCTCAGCTCCCTGCTTCTGCCCCAGGGAGGGCACTGGCATGCCAAACTGTGGGAGTGAAAATAGCCAAGTTAACCAAGTCGGGACGAGAACCTTGAGTCCTAGGCTCGGCTCCACTGCTTTGTGTCCTTAGGAAGTTTTTGGACCTTGGCCGCCTCACCTCCAGAACGAGCTACCTGCACACGTACCATGTGCTCCAGGTCACAGGGGTACAGGACCCGGCAGCCCTTGGTCCCTGTTCTCAGCTGGAGTCCAGAGTGAGAGGCTGATGGGAAACCATGGTCACAGAACACAGGTTTGTTATCTGAGAACACCTGGAACCTGTGTTGTGGGAACGTGGAGGAAGGTGCATCTAAAGCCAGCTGGTGGGCCAAGGGTTAATGAAAGCTTCCACGAGGTGCGGTGTGGCTGAATTTCGGAGAGAAGAGGTGGACAAACTGAGCAGAGGAAGAGGGATCATTCCAGGTGGAAGGCGTGGCAGGCACACTGCAGTGAGTGGAGGCCGAGGGAGAAGGAGATGGAATGCCAGAAATGAACTGAGTGCCTACAGAATTGCTCAGGAAAGGCATCTGGACTAGATCCAAGGAGTGGGAAGAGCTAGAGGGAAGGGTCATGGAGGAGAGGCGGCTTTTAAGGAAAGGGGCCACCGGATAGAGCGAAGCCGAGTTTATCCTGCTGTTGATCAGGGAAGGGCAGAGGGATTGAGGGAGGGAGAGGTTAAAGGTTCAGGAAGGGCAGGTGAGGAAGATCCTGGGGTGGGAAAATGAGTCAAGAGCAGAGTCCGGTGTAAGGAGCAGGTGTGGCCACAAGGGTAGTGAACCATGAGACTGCCCTTGTTGGGGAGGCAGCCTCCATTTGCTAGTCAGTGAATCTGGAAAGCTATTTAATGAGATTGATTATAAACGAAAGAAAGGGAGAATAGAGGATGTTTAAAATAAGAGTTGAGTCCAGCTGGTGTGGTTCAGTGGTTGATCCATGAATTCCTGGTCAGAGCACATGCCCAGGTTGTGGACTCAATCCCCGGTAGGAGGCGTGCAGGAGGCAGCTACCAATGCTAATTTCTCATCGATGTTTCTATCTCTATGTCTCCCTCTCACATCAATAAAAACATTAAAAAAATAAAATAAAGTTGAGGGGTCTGGGAAAGGAATGGAGGTGAAGGCTCAGATGAGGAGAAACACTCCTTGCCCCTGTCTACTCAACATTAAGAAGCCAAGAGTAAATGGGTATGAAATACGCCAAATGTAGATTACAGTGACCTTGGACACAGCCTGTGGAGAGCGGCTACAGTGTTTGGACAGGTTCAAGCCTGGGACTAATGAGGGCATGGTCCTCTCGTGGCAAAAGCCACGTGCAAGTCCCAGCACAATTACAGCCAAAGGCTATGGCTGTAAGCTTGAACCTGTGGTCTCACGTGGCTAAGTGATGTGGGCTGCAGGAGGTGCAGCAAGTAAACAAAGCTTGATCAGGTGCATGTAATTGAGTAGATTCGAAACCCACGAGAACCCACACCCTTACTTTGCCTCCTGGAAACTGGCTCTAAAATGAAGACTCGGCTTGCAGGCCTTGGCGTTGTCTCTCCATCAGCGAGTGCAGCGTCCCACCCAGACCCAGCTTTCTTCTTGTCGGTCTTTTCTCAATCCTTCACCGCCCCCTCTCAGGCTCACCGAACCTGGCCGTGCTGACGCGACACACAACCCACCGGAAGAGCTGCAAGCCCAGACACCGTCAAACTGAGGCTTTTCGTACTGGCACCTGCAGCCTTGCACAAACTACCTTTCGCAAAAACGCAGAATTCTCCCTTTGAAAACACACCACACCTTATTTTAAGTTTTTGAAATAGAAACAATATCCTTGCTTTAAATTTAGAGAGACATCTGGATTTGCTGCATCTATATAAGCAAAAGCTTTTCCAATTTCTAGAATTAGTCTACTCTTTGTCACCTCTGACTATATTGGCTCAGCTGGTATCAACTCAGTGCAGCTTTCTGTTGTAAATTAGGGAAGAGGAGTCACATGTAAGAAAGGTTACAGCCTGAGACGGTTTGGCTCAGTAGATGGAGCACTGGCCTGCAGAACAAAGGGTCCTGGGTTCGATTCTGGTCGAGGCATGGACCTTTGTTGCAGGCTCCTTCCCAGTCGGGGCTTGTGCAGAGGCAACCAGTTGATATGTTTCCCTCACATAATGTTTCTGTCTGTCTGTCCCTCTCTCTTCTACTCTCCCTAAAAATAGCCTCGGGTGAGTATTAACAAAAGAAAAAAAAAGTTATAAAAGTCAGGGGTAACAAGTTTAGCCATCACCTGGAAGAGAGTATGTTGATGCCGTTCTTATTTATTTGTTTGTTGTCGTTCATTCATTCATTCATTCATTCATTCATTTTTGGTCTTTTCTGGATGTATCCTCTTGTTTCTGAGTTGTGAGAGAGTGATGTGCCTTTTTGCCAGTGCCCCTGACCAGTCCAGCAGTTGATCTGGCAGCCTGGGAGTCCGTGGGAAGGATTGGAGCTTAGAGCCCTTTGCTTGTCTGTCCAGTTTTCAGTTGGTCATATTTGTGTTAATATTTGAGGGCTCTGAAAAAGGATGGCAAGTACATCTAGAGGAATAGTGGCAGAAACGGACTGACCAGTACTAGGTGAGCTGCCCAGCTCTGGCCTCGGTCACCAGAATGGTGAGCCCATGGTGAGGGTCATGGCCACATTTGCAGAGGCCGGAGTTCTTTGGCCCTCTTGTTCGATGTCAGGAGCCATCCTACTGCAGGTGAGCCAGGGCTCATTGGGCTTCTCTGTGCATTATCAACAGACAGGGCACCAGCTTAGAGTGGGAAAGAGCATGTAGTGGCCAGGGGTGGGCAGCCTGTATATTCCTCCACGTTGGGGTGGTCCAAGTCCCCACGATTTCTGTGTGTAGGGTTGTCTGGTGCTGGGTCACTAGGGGGACCGGTGGTTCTCACACACACACAGTGGGGCTCCTTGGCACCTGGCTTGTACAGCTTCCTGGGGACACCAGTCCAGTCTCTGCTCACGCCTCCACTGAAGACAGAAGGAGAGAGACTTAGAGGCATGAACTAGTGAGTCTGTCTGGGGGCGGGGGGAGGAGGCAGTGAGCCATCTTGACGTTTTCCCAAGGCGAGGTCTGCAGTGTTCAGCCCCTGAACCTTGTGCTCTCAACTTCTGCCAGCTTCCCTGCCCAGGGCGTCCTCCAGGCTCTGCTCCCTGGCCCCGCCCTGTGCCTTCCTGAGAGCAGCACTCCCTGCACTGGCAGCAACACCTGTGGAAGGCTTTCTCCACTGGCCTGTGAGCTTCTCCAAAGCAGTGTCTGGCTCCGATTCTCTCTTCCTTTCCCACTCTGTCCTAGTGCCTGGATCTTAGGGTGTTGGGCACCTGGGTAGGGTGGACAACTGAGGCAACACCACAAGCCATAGTGGTCAGCCTGCTCTGACCACTTCTTGCCATTCCTTGCCCCTTGTCCAGGCGCAGCCCTGGCCACCTGGTCCAACACAGCCTGAGCAGCCTCCTGTCCGGGCAGAGGAAACCGACCTCACAGAGTCCTGGGTACAGCCTCCCACGGACTCACAAGCCTTGCAGAGAAAAATGAGATTCTTGGAATGGGTGCCCATGTAGGTTCAAGTGCCTGGGACCAGAATCATTTGCTGGCAGAGAAGCTGCTGCCCAGTTAACTTACCCAAGAGCAAGACTGTCAGGGAAGGGCACTGAAATGCCACCTCCTTCTAACCACCCATCCCATCGCCAGTGAACCTTGCTCCACACCCAGTCCCTGCCTCAGGACTCCTCCTCCCAGTCTCCAGGGAGATAGTACACGTGGAAACAAAGCATTGGGTTGAAGCACAGGGATGGGGTCACCCTCCTTGGAGTTGGTCTGGAAGAGCTTTGTGGGGAAGGCAGGAAAGTAAGAGGGTGTTACACAAAAACAGGCAGGGCCGTGGGGACGGAGAGGGAGGCAGCTTCTCCCGTGCCCCTCTTTCTGGAGACATGACAACTCTGGAGGGGCTGTCTCTGCAAAACTGGTGGCCAGGGGAGAAGAGGCTTTCCTTCCTGCTGCCGTCACCCCTGCTCCCCTGAATTAATGGGGGGAACAGGTGATGCACATGGGGCTGGGCCTAGAGAAAGCTGCTGGCTTCGACACAAGGAATCAGCCTCAAGGAGAGCAAAGAGGTGTGGCCTCTCCCACAGAAGAGGGTGGATCTACACAAAGCACTGAACACAGTGGTCCTTCCTTTTTTTTAAAGTATATTTTTATTGATTTTTCACAGAGAGAAAGAGGGAGGGATAGAGAGTTAGAAACATTGATGAGAAATAATCATCGATCAGCTGCCTCTTGCATACCCCCTACTGGGGATATGCCCGCAGCCAAGGTACATGCCCTCGACTGGAATCGAACCCGGGACCTTTCAGTCCACAGGCCGACACTCTATCCACTGAGCCAAACCGGTCCCGGCACAGTGGTCCTTCTTGCATAAGCCACAGCAGGTCTCCCTGACCCTCAGTGATCTGGGCTCTTACTTTGAGGCCCTCGAGGCTGGGCGTTTGTCTAGTTTCTTCTCCTTTCCCCTTATCAAAGCTAAAGGAGATGTGAGGGATTTGAACTGCATTTAAATCCAGGCTAGCCTGATGATTAAAGCAGGAAAACTTTTTTCCCTCTAGTTTCCCAAAACTAACCTGAAATATTCCCTGTGACATCCTATCTAATATTCTAATCTGGCTCACTTAAATTCTTACAGCCAAGGACTTCTCATCTAGTGTCCCTCCTGGAATTACTCAGAATTTGCAGAGTTCTTAAGAGGCACCTCAGGGCATCAACACAAGTGGTTCAGTCCACCTCAGCCCTCCGTTAGGCAGGAGTGGTCTGGGCTGAAAAAAGAAAAACAAAGGCCCTTGGATGAATGAACAGGCCAAAGCTAGAAAACAGTGCTTGTGACTTTTCATTCCCTGCCAAGGGTTCTTCAGCAGCGACTTTGGGGAATTAAAAAAAAAAAGATGGCCAGATCTCAATCCTAATGCTCTCATCCAGTTGCCTGCAGTGAGGTCCCACCACTGGTAATTTTTGAAAATTGCCCAGAAGCCGAAAACGGTTTAGCTCAGTGGTAGAGTGTAGGCCTTCGGACTGAAAGGCCACAGGTTCGATTCCGGTCAAGGGCATGTACCTTGGTTGCGGGCACATCCCCAGTAGGGGGTGTGCAAGAAGCAGCTGGTCGATGTTTCTCTCTCATCGATGTTTCTCTCTCATCGACGTTTCTAGCTATTTCTCTCCCTTCCTCTCTGTAAAAAATCAATAAAATATATTTAAATAAATAAATAAATAAATAAATAAATAAATAAAATTGCCCAGAAGATTCTAACATGTAGTCAAAAGTGGAGAATCACTATCCCAGGGCACATGCATTTTGAAAAGTCCCCCCGGGTTAACCATCACCGTACGGCCTCCCTGACCCACAGGACGAGCCGGGAGTGGGTTTGGGAGCGCAGTGCAGCGGGAGGGAAGCCTGTTTACCTCGACTGGGAGCACCAGAACCTGCTGCCCCGGGCTGAGCTCCACTCCGTGTTGCATGGTGGAAACTTCTTCTTCTCTTCCAGTTCCTGCTTGTTTGCCTCCAAGCCTTTGGGGATCATGGCTTCTACCTGGGCCAGTTCTGAGGTGGGTAGCCCATCCTTTCCATAGAACCTTCCAATCACCCTTCCTGTGGTGATAGGAGAGCTGCTGTCAGAACCGGAGGCCGCGGGCGGGATGGTGTGGGGGGGAGGAGGGAGGGGTGGGCAGGGACAGGAGCAGATGTTTGGCTTCTCCCGCAGTTGTAATACAGCCATTTCCCAGGGCTTCTGGGGCCAGGGCTGGCCTCGTGTTTCTTAAGAACTCATATTGGAGGACTTGGAGCACCTTCTATCCCAATGTTTCAACATCTTACAACACTCCAGATAGAAGCATCCCTTTTGTACTTATTGAGTCTTCTGTGGAAAGTATAAAATGTCTCACTTCCAGAAATCAGGCCTCTGAGAGTGGAGCCATGTGATTCATTTTCAATGCTCCACAGTGCCTGAGGCACACAGTAGGTGTTCAATAAATGTACAAATAAATGGCATTCTGTGTAACATTCTTGTGGCTTAATTCTTCCCAACATTGAATTATTTTGTCATACATAACTATAAATAAATTACTTATTAAGCAATTACTTAGTGGCAGGTGCAATGCTAGTACAAACTACTATTTTCTTAATCCTCATAACCCTATGAGAAGGTAATCATTGTTCCCCTCTCCACAGGAGAGATGGGGGAGGAGGGTGTCTATGAAACTAATGAGTGGTTCTGAGCCCAAGCATATGCTCTCTTCCCCAGGCCTTCTCCCCCGCCACCCTCTGTTATCTTCTTGCTCAGTCCTATAGACATATTGGGTGGGAATTGGTTTTAGTTTAAAATCCATGCCAGAATTTGTAACCGTCTAAGTCAGTGGTCGGCAAACTGTGGCTCTTGAGGGACCAGGTGCCCCAGCCATTTCCTTCTGGGACTCACTGCCACACTACCAACTAGAACTTAAGGTGAAAGATCCATAGGTATTTTTTACATTTTAACCTTGAATCCAAGCCCCAAAGAATTCTAGTCCCTTAAAAAATGGCAAGAAAAAGAAATGAAATCTTTGGAAATGGCCTGTGGAATACCTACCAACAAATTTATAATTCTTCTCATAGAATGATAGCCAATTTTGAAGTGTCAGCATCTCAGAAAGTGACAGGTCAGATACATCATCCACAAGGCCTGCTTCAGAGTAGTCCCCAGTCACAAACGCTCTGGATGCGTCTCGGCCTGCAGGAGAGATGTTTCCAGTCAATGGACTTATAAATCACTGACATCGTATCAAATCATGAATCTATTTCCTGAGAAACATCTGAAAACCCCACGGCCCACCCCCAAACAAACATAATCCCCTCCTCTGTCATAGGTGGTCGTGGAGCTGGGACACACGTTTTGGCATTTATCACATTCTCTCATCTACTTTCAGCAACATTCAGGACAGCGGACCGTGTCCCTCGGCTTCCACAACACCACGCTCTGGTTTTCCTCCTGCCTCTCCAGCTCATTTACTACCAGCCTCCGAGATCAATTATTGTCCATTTCCTCTACTCCAGCCACACCCTCCGCTTGACAATCTCATCCACTCCCTTGGTTTCAAATACCACCTCTAAATCAAAAATTGCTAAATGTGTATCTTTAGCTCAGACTTCTCTTGAGCTCCAGACCTATCTGTCCAATTGTCTACTCAGCATCATCACTTACATGTCATCACAAGTTCAAAATGTTCAAACTCAACTAATGGTCATCAGCACCCCCAGCCGTAGGAAACTCGCATCTGTTCTAGCATTCCCTGTCTCAGTAAATAGCAACCAGTTGCTCAGTCCAGAAATGCAGTCCTGGACATCTCCTTCATCCCTCACATCCAATCAGTCCCCAAATCCCATAACCTAAATAGTTCTTATATCTACCTTTCTCCATCTGCCACAAAGCAAGTCCAGGCTGTCATCATTTTTCATCTGAATGACAATAACCTCCTAGCGGTTCTCTATACATTCATTCTTTCCCAAATGATCTCTTTTTCATAAAACAGATTATTTTAAACACAAATTGATCAAGTCATTCTCTTGCTTAAAAATTCTCAGTGACTTCCTTCTGCTCTATGATGTCAAAATTCCATAACAAGCCATTCAGAACTCTGTACCAGCTGCCACCAACCTTGCCTTACTCTGGCTCCCTGGCCTCTGGTCACAGCAGCGTGTATTCCTTTTCACACTCATCACAAAAATAATTCATTAATTGTTTATGTGACAACTACTGAATTTCTGTCTCTTCTACTTGTCAGCACATTTTATAAGGGAAACACAAAACTCCTTTAGTATTGATCACTTAGTGTCTTTTTTTTTTTAATAATATATTTTATTGATTTTTTACAGAGAGGAAGAGAGAGGGATAGAGTTAGAAACATCGATGAAAGAGAAACATCAATCAGCTGCCTCCTGCATACCCCCTACCAGGGATGTGCCTGCAACCAAGGTACATGCCCTTGACTGGAATCGAACCTGGGACCTTTCAGTCTGCAGGCCGATGCTCTATCCACTGAGCCAAGCCGGTTTCGGCTCAATGTTTGTTCTTTAGTGCATTCTCAATAAGTATTGACTGAATGAAATTCAATTGATTTTCAAAAAGACTGTCAAGGCAATTCAAGAGGGAAAGAATAGTCTTTTCAACAAACAGTGCTTGAACAACTGAATAGCCACATGCCAAAGAATGAAATTAGATCCTTCTACCATATGTAAAATGAAATAAAAATAGATCAATGATCTGAATCTATGAACTAAAAACTATAACGTTCTTAGAAGAAAACATAGGTGGAAGTCTTTGTGACCTTGGATTTAGCAATAGTTCCTAGGACATCAAAAGTACAAGCAACCAAAGAAACAAAATTAATTGATCTTGATCAAAATTAAAATTTTTTGTGCTTTAAAGGACACTATCAAGAAAGTGAAAAGAGCCCTGACGGGTGTGACTCAGTAGCTTGCGCATTGTCCTGTGCACTGCAAGGTCACTGGTTCGATTCCTGACTGTGGGTTCTGTCCTTGTTAGGGTACCTGAGATGTACAACCAGCTGATGTTTCTCTCTTCCTTCTCCTTTCTCCCCTCTCTAAAATCACTTTAAAATATGTAAAAAAATATCAAGTTACAAAAAACAAAAAAAAAGGTGAAAAGACAACCTACAGAATTGGGGGAAATACATGGTGGCCCCCAAAAATTTATACACACTTTTTTTCTGATAGCTCAATTGATGATTCTTTTTCAGATTTAACCCATTGGAATGAATAACTTCAAAGTGTGTATACATTTTTTTGGGTCATCCTATATTTGCAAATCATTTATCAGCATTCAGTATATACAAAGAATTCTCACAACTCAAAAATAAAAAGACAACCCAATTAAAAAATGGACAAAGAGCCGGGACCGGTTTGGCTCAGTGGATAGAGTGTCGGCCTGAGGACTGAAAGCTCCCGGGTTCGATTCCGGTCAAAGGCATGTACCTTGGTTGGGGGCACATCCCCTGTGGGGGGTGTGCAAGAGGCGGCTGGTCGGTGTTTCTCTCTCATCAACGTTTCTAACTCTCTGTCCCTCTCAATTTTCTCTGTGTAAAATCAATAAAATATATATTTTAAAAATTTATAAAAAAAAAAATTTTAAAAATTAAAAAAATAAAAATAAAAAAATGGACAAAGAATTTCTCCAGGGAGCATATACAAATGAACAATAAGCAAATTAGTTATTAGGGAAATTCAAATAATCAAAACCACAATGAGATATCACTTTAAACTCACTAAAATGACTATAATAAAAAAGACAGCCATTCAGTGAGGAAGTGGAGAAACTGAAACTCTAATACACTGACGGTGGGAATGCACAATAGTGCAGCCATTTTAGAAGACAATTTGAGAGTTTCTCAAAAAGTTAAACAGAGGGGCGTGAGGAGGCAGCTGATTAATGATTCTCTCATCATTGATGTTTTCTTTTTCCTCCTTCCTTCTCTCTGAAATCAAAACATTTTTTATCTTAATACACTTATAAAAAATACATTTTATTGATTTTTTTACAGAGAGGAAGAGAGAGGGATAGAGAGCTAGAAACATCGATGAGAGAGAAACATCGACCAGCTGCCTCCTGCACACTCCCCACCAGGGATGTGCCCGCAACCAAGGTACATGCCCTTGTCTGGAATCGAACCTGGGACCCTTCAGTCCGCAGACCATAGCTCTATCCACTGAGCCAAACCGGTTTCGGCAAAACATCATTTCTTTTAAAAAACTATTATTTAAATAGAGTTACTTGGCGATTCTACACTCAAGAGAACGGAAAACATGCCCACAGAAAAGCTTGTACATGGATGTTTAGAGCAGCATTATTCATAATAGGTCAAAATGAGAACAACCCAATTTCCAACTACCGATGAACAAACAAAAGTGGTCTATCTATACAATGGAATACTATTTGACCACACACACACACAAAAAAAATGGAGCCCTAGTGGGTTTGGCTTGTGGACAGAGCGTTGGCCTGCGGATGAAATGGTCAATTCCGGTCAAGGCCATGTTGCTTGGTTTCATGCTCCTCCCTGGCCCGGGCCTTGGACAGGCGGCAACCAATCAATGTGTTTCTCTCATATCGATATTTCTGTCTTTCCCTCTCTCTAAAAGTCAATGGAAAAATATCCTTGGTGAGGAGGGAAAAAAAAGGAATGGAGTGCTGGTACATACTAATATACCACGGATGAACCTTGGAAACATTACGTTAAGTCAAAGAAGCCCGTCACAAGAGCCACATGTATGACTCCATTTCTATGCAATGCCCCGAGACAGAAAGTGGAGAGTAGTTGTTGAGGGCTGGGGGATGGGAAGGAATGGGGAGTGACTGCTAATGGATGTGTTTTTTTTTTTGTTTTTTTTTTATAGGGGGTCCGATAAAAATGTTCTGGAATTAGCAATGTTTGCACAACTTTCAGACTATATTAGAAACCACTGAATTATACATGTTACTGGGGGTAGATTTCACATTGTATGAATTACATCAATAAAAAGTAACAAAAAGATTGACTGAACAAATGAATAAATGAACCTAATTTGCGTCTCTTCTAGACGGTGTGGGCAGTGGGAGTATGTTGTAATCTTTGGCACAAGGCAGGCTACACGTTAGTGGTCAATAAATGATGTTGAATGAATAATGGGCACCCTGCAGAAGAAATACCACCCAGAAGAGGTTTTTATGCTCACACTTGTGGGTACAGCCATGACGGCTGCATCAGGGTGGGGCAGGATAGTGCACCCAAAAGTGCCCTCTCCTCGCAGGTAAACTAAAACCCTTGATTCCGGTCCCAGCTCCACTTCGAACTCACTGTATAGCCTCGGTAAGTCCCTTCCCCTGCTCAACTGTTCCAGGAGCTTGGCAACACCAACTGAACTTGACTCCTTTTCTGCCTGTGCTGCTTCCATCTCTCAAGTTCTCCCTAGAAACAGGGAAGTGACTTGTATTTAAGTACCAGAGGCAGCTTCCCAATTTCCCTAAAATAATGATCAAGTGGAAAATGCTCATTTAATATCAGCTGAGTCACTGGCCTTAAGCTTGCTCTGCATTTCCCCCCCCTCTTTAAATCCGAGGGATGGTTATTCCTCCGGGCTGGTAAGGCAACATCTCTAAAAGTAATAAGCTTGTGGTTTTAGTCTAAGTCCTGTTAGCTGTGAGGACTTTGGGCAAATTACATCCTTTAATCCCCTCAGCTGTAAAACAGGGTCAGCAGGACAAACTTAAATTGACAAGGGTTCTTTGAGGCAAAACATACACACAGCTGTGAGTACTGAAGGGCTGTAAAAGGTGGCCAGCGCTCCAACCTCAGAATCTTTTTTTTTTTTTTTTTTAAAGAAAGGCAGACACGTGCATCTGAACCAGAAGCAAGAACTACTCAAACCAAAGGTACTCCTTTGAGGGGAAACGCGGATCCGGAGGAATTGAAGAGGAGACTGGAATCAGCTGGGTCTCATTCATTTCTGTGCCCTGGGAGCCACACAGGGTGGCATAAAGCAGGCGCCCCTCGGGGGAGCTCCTGCCGGTGGGTAATGGGGGACCAACAAGAGGCAGGAGGCGCGTCTCTCCACGTAAGTCAGGAAGAACGACACGGGGAAGAGAGGCCGGCAGCTGCTGGCCACAGTCACGCCGGGCCAGCGAGACCGGAAGGGCCCGGCGGCAGGGCCCGGCCCCACGCCGGCCTGATGAATGGGGGGAGGAAACAGCAGGGAATCAATGAATGAATGAACGCCGCACCGGCGGCTCCCCGCCCGCGTCCGAGCTCGAAGAAAGGGCACGAGCCGCAGCGCTACTACCTGCGAAGCCGCTATAGGGAGCCCCGGGCTCGTAATGCCTGCGGCCGGAGGACACGTCGTAGACGCGGCCGAGCAGGGCCAGGTAGAGGCCTGGCTCCCCGGGGCCGCCGCGGTGGCGGGCCAGCTCCCCGGGGGTGAAGAGGCGGGAGCCGGCGCGGGGGCCCCACCAGCCCACCAGCCGCGCCGCCACCGCCGCGGCCGCCGCAGCCGCCAGGCCCAGGAGGAGCCCGCGCCCGCCGGGCCGCAGCATCGACAGCCGGCCGCACGCCCGCCCGCCCTCAGCTCGGCCGAAGGGGCTGCCTCTCTGCCCACAATGAAGATGGCGGAGACGCGGGCCGTGACGTCACCGGCGTCACACTCTCTCTTGTCCCGCCCGGCCCTGAGGGGACGCGGAGGGCTGAACGGGAGGCAGTCCAGGTCAAGCTCACTTCCGGGCTTCTACTCTTTCCCGTGCCTTTTCAGCACAGCCGGTGAACGCGGAGCGATCCCGAGAAACTGAGCAGCGGAAAGGCCTTCTCGGCTGGCCGGATGTCAGTCAGCCCCTAACAAAGATAGTGACCCCGGAGGCCAGGGGACTCGCAGTTCCGCCCTTCGCTGACGCTGTCCACAGTGGCTGTCTCACGACAGCGGGGAGGGTCCGCTTGGCGGCGCCTTAGCGACAGCCGTCCTCGCTTGACGGCGAGGAAGCCGGAAGTCACCGCTGCTGCCGCCGTCGTCCCCTCCCCGTCCCCGCCCGCCGGGTACTGAGGTTGACAGGTCGAGGCGGGGAGGCGGCGGCGGCAGCGGCGACAGAGCCGGGCGCCCGAGACGGAGACCCCATGGGGAACGCTCCGAGTCACAGCAGTGAAGACGAAGCGGCAGCCCCCGGGGGCGAGGGCTGGGGCCCGCACCAGGACTGGGCCACGGACCCCGGCATGGCCCCCGGCCCAGGCCCTGCTGCCCCGGCGCTGCCGCCGGCCCCGGCGCTGTTGGAGCCGGCCCGGCTGCGAGAGGCGGCGGCTGCGCTGCGGCCCTCGCCGCCCTGCGAGTCCCTGGTGTCTAGGCACCACGGCGCGCTGCTGCGCTGGCTGGAGGAGCGGTTGGGCCGCGGCGAGGAGTCCGTCACCCTGGAGCAGTTCCGGGAACTGCTGGAGGCTCGTGGCGCCGGCTGCTCGGGCGAGCAGTTCGAGGAGGTCAGGGCTGCCTGGGACTGCGGGGCGGGGAGGGGGGGTGTAAGGCGATCGTCCCCTTGGGCGATAAGAGGTGGGCGGTGGCTTTGCAGCGGCCAGGTAGAACCCACACAGCTTCCGAGAACGAAAGCAGAGGGTGCCGGGACTTGCATGGGTGTTTTCAGTCTGTTTACCGCCAGAGGCGGCTACAGATTGCTTTAACTTTTCATAGAAATGTGGAAAGCCTAGACTAGATCTTGCTCTGAAAAACTGAACAAGACCAGATGTCCTTTGCATTTTGTTGTTAATGCAGGTGCCGGAAGCTGGATCCACTGCTCTATGGAGCTTTCTTATCAGGCTCCAGAATAGCTTAAGGGAAAGGAGGTGTAGTAATCTAGGGAGTGCCAGTGAGAACCATTGTTTTATTGGCCAGGGAGGTTTACTGAGCACCTTTTTTTGAATCCAGTGTGGGCGCCTAACAAAATGTGGGAGGAGAATAATATATTGGAAAAACACATTCTAAAAGCCATCCTCCTCAGGCAAAAACGTTTAGTTTTAGATCTTTGAAGAACCATGTTTTAGACTAACTTAAACCTTCATTGAGCCCAAAGCTTATATAGGTAAATACCAGATTTCCCGTGAATACTTGTCATTATGGTTCTTGGCATAATTACCTATGTCACCTCTATTAAATTATTAACAGCAAGTCGATATGGCAACGAAATATTTTCCTTGGAAAGGATCTAAGGAATTAGGTGTAGGGAACACTTCACTTTAGAGTTAAGAAGAGAACTTAGATTGTTACTAAAAGAACTGATCCAGGGTTAGCCAGGAAATCATTGGCAAAACTGAGCCTGTCACTCATATCTCTTGATTTTCGTTGGTCTTATCTCCACTACCTCCTTCTTGGGACTCTATTTTATTTAACTCCACAATGTTATAACAAAAGGTGCTTCATTTTTGAAAATAAGTAGGATTGTCAGTGAAGTAAGTGTGAGTACATAAAGCAGCAAATTGACAGCTACTTGTAATGCCATAAAAAAGTGACTACATAAAAAAAGTGATCCAGAGGCTTGTAAAATATTTTAAGAATGTTTTCCTGTACCTGGCCAGATTCAGATAATATGGTCTGTATGTTTTTTATATTTTCCTTTAAACAAAAAAGACCTGTAAGGCATCCCAACACTTGAAAATGTTGGTCATATTAGTGAGTGAGGGTTTTCTTTCTTTTCTTTTTTCTTTCAATTACAGGTTACTTTCAATGTTATATTGTATTAGTTTCAGGAGTACAGCTATTTTACAAAGTATTTTGATATTTCAAGTATCCTCCTGGCACCATACAATGTTACTGACTATATTCCTATGCTATTCTGTAACTACCAATGACTATTCTGTAGCTACAATTTGTACTTCTTAATCTCTTCATCTTTTTCACTCAGTCCCCCAACCCACCTTCCCTCTGGCAACCAGTCCTCTATCTATAAGTCTGTTTCAGTTTTGTTTGTTCATTTATTCTGTTCTTTAGGTTTCACAGACAAGTGCTATTATATAGTTTCTGTCTTTCTCTAACTTATTTCACTTAGTATAATAACTCCAGGTATATCCACACTGTCACAAATGGTAAGATTTCATTCTTTTTTATGGTCAAGTAATAATGATTTCATTGTATATAGTATCACAGCTTTTTTTTAAAAATATATTTTATTGATTTTTTACAGAGAGGAAGAGAGAGGTAATAGAAAGCGAGAAACATCGATGAGAGAGAAACATCGGATCAGTTGCCTCCTGCACATCCCCCACTGGGGATATGCCCGAAACCAAGGCACACGTCCCTGACCGGAATCTAACCCGGGACCCTTCAAGTCTGCAGGCCGAAGCCCCATCCACTGGGCCAAACTGGTTTCGGCTAGTATCACAGCAGCTATTTGGCCCCTTGAGTGTGACTCTTTCATAAAATACCACAGCCTGGGCGAGTCTATTTTGAAGTGGTGTTAGAAGTTTAAGTTTAAAAAATTGGCTCTCAAAAGAAATTTCAACTCTAGCTGGTTTGGCTCAGTGGAAGAAGGGTCCTCAATTCCATTCTGGTCAAGGGCACAAGCCTGGGTTGAGGGCTTGATCCCCCAGTAGGGGGCATGCAGGAGGCTGCCAATCAATGATTCTCATTCTTGTTGTTTCTATCACTCTCTCCCTCTTCCTTCCTCTCTAAAATCAATAAAATATATTAAAAAGAAAAAAAATTTCAATCGTTGTACTGTTGCTATTTGGCTCTGTTAACTAATGAGTTTGCCAACCACTGCACTAGTCTATTGAAGGTCACTTGGGTTGCTCCTATATCTTGGCTATTATAAATAATGCTGCAGTTGAACATAAGGTTGCATATATCATTTCAAATTAGTGTTTTGGATTTTTTTGGATATATACTCCAAAGTGCAATTGCTGGATCATAAGACAATTTCATTTCTTTTTCTTTTTTGAAGTTTTATTTTTAAATTATATATATATATATATATATATATATATATATATATATATATATATATATGTATGTATGTATATATTGGTTTCAGAGAAGAAGGGAGAGGGAGACACCAATGATGAGAAAGAATCATTGATCGGCTGGCTGCCTCCTGCACGGCCCCTACTGGGGATTGAGCCTGCAACCTGGGGATGTGCCCTTGACCAGAATCAAACCCGGGACCCTTCAATCTGCAGGCTGACACACTATCCACTGAGCCAAATTGGCTAGGGCTCATTTTTAATTTCTTGAGGAACCTCTGTACTGTTTTCCATATAACTGCATCAATCTGCATTCCCACCAACAGTGCACAAGGGTTCCCTTTTCTCCACATCTTTGCCAACCTTGTTATTTGTTGACTTATTGATGATAGCCATTCTGACAGGTGTGAAGAGATACCTCGTTGTGGTTTTATTTGCATTTCTCTGATGATTAGTGACATTGAGCATCTTTCCATATGTCTATTGGCCACCTGTATTTCCTCTTTGGAGAAGTATTTATTTAGGTCCTCTGCCCATTTCTTCTTTTTTCTTTTTCTTTAAAAAAATATATTTTATTGATTTTTTTTACAGAGAGGAAGGGAGAGAGATAGAGAGTTAGGAACATCGATGAGAGTCATCGATCAGCTGCCTCTTGCACGCCCCCCACTGGGAATATGCCTGCAACCAAGGTACATGCCCTTGACCGGAATCGAACTTGGACCTGACGCTCTAGCCACTGAGCCAAACCGGTTTTGGCAACCTCTGCCCATTTCTTAATGGGGTTGTTTGTTTTGGTGTTGAGTTGTAGGAGCTCTTTATAAATTTTGGAGACATATATATATATATATATATATATATATATATATACATATTTACATATTTATATATATACATATATACATATTTTCTTATCAGATATATCATTGTTGAATATCTTCTCCCATTCAATAGGTTGTCTTTTTGTTTTGTTGCTAGTTTCCTTTATTGTGTGAAAACTTTTTAGTTTGATGTAGTCCCATTTGTTTATTTTTTCTTTTGTTTCCCTCGTCTGAGGGAATACATTAGAAAAAAATATTGGTAAGAGAAATGTGTGGGTTTATTTTTGTGCTCTCTACTTTGTTTTATTAATCTATGTGTCTGTTTTTATGCTAGTACCAGGATGCTTTGATTACTATAACCTTGTAATGTAGTTTGACATCAGATAGCATGATACTTTCAACTTTGTTCTTCTTTCTCAAAATTGCTGTTCCATTTTTTAAAAATTCCAAGAATATCCATAATACTTTCCACTCTAGTCCTAGGTAGTATAAGAAAAATGAAGCTGTGCAAGAAAGAGCTGTGTGGATCTGTTGAAGGAGTTGACACATTTCAGAATTGTCCAAAAGAGAAAGTAGAGAAATAGTGTTTACATTATGATATTGTTAGACAGGAATAGAACTACAGGTGAAGTTTACAGGAGTCCTGTAAGGTAAAGCCAGGAAGTACTCAAGGTGTGTCCAGAAATTATGCAAGGGCTATGACATTATCCATTTGTTTATTGAACAAATATTTGTTGGGCATATACTGTGCCAAACACTTGGGTGACAGTGGGCAGAGCAGATACTTGCTCTTAAAGAGTTTGTAATACTGAAAGAGATTCACATTAACCCAGCAATTATAGGCATGGTGAGTTTATCCAAGGGAAGGTGTAAGGGAAAAATAGCAAGAGTAATTGACCTCATCTAGGGAGTCAAGGAAGACTTAACTCATACCTGAGAGAGTAACATTTCAGCTCAGATTTGAAGGATGAAAGCCACATATTCAGCTAAAACTCAGAATTTAATTACTGAGGAAGAAAATAGATATTGGTTAATTAGCAGTCTTTTATTCATGTGGCTAGATCATAGAATACAGCAGGAGGAGAACAAGGTTAGAGAAGTAGGCAGGTACCAGATTGTGGGAATTCTTTGCATCCTCTGTTGAATGGAAGTTTGGAAACGGGAGTGTTAAATAAAGTGCCGTGCTAGTTGTGGTGCCTTGTAGGAGAACCAGAGTGGGGTCAGAGTGGACCCAAGCTGATCAGTTAGGAGGCGATTATGGCAGATTTGGGTGGGAGAGTTGGAGCCTGGGTTGTTACTACAATTTCATGACTCTCACTGGTTAGCACTGGTTATTTGAAGAGAATGGTTCTGACTCAAAAGTGAAGGCTTAGCCAAAGTTTAAACACCTAATGATTGGGCCCTGGCCAGATGGTTCAGCCTGTTGGAGCGTCGTCTTCATACACTAAAAAAAAGTTGTGGGTTCGATTGCCAGTCAGGGCATATACTTAGGTTGCAGGTTCAATTCCTGGTTAGGGTGCAGAAGGGAGGCAACTGATATTGATGTCTCTCTCCCTCTCTCCCTTCCTTCCTTCCTTCCTTTCTAAAAGTAATAAAACATAGCTTTCAATGAGGATTGAAATTAATAATAATAATACCTAGTGATTGGGATCATCTCACTGTGGTCGGTTGTCTTCTCTATAAGTAAGGGATTATTATATTAGTAATATAAAAATAAGTAAATATTAGCCATGCATTTGATTTCTGCTTTAAAAACAAGTCTGCCTTTTGACTTGATTAAGTACACATTTTTGTGTCTTATTTAATTCCACATGTAAGCTTCTGAAAAATGTAGTGTGATATTCTAATAAAAGCTTAAGGATTTTTGTGTACTAATACAATACCTTTATAGTAGCAACTAAAATGATGAATTGTTTCTCTTCAGTTTATGAGAGCTAGCACCATAGAGCAAGTTATCATTGGTGTACATTATTTACTATTATAATAGCTAAGAGTTTCCAATGTTTAAATGTTGGGGGTTTTTTTGGCTACTAATTTGCATTGCTCTCTATGTCCACATAGCTGTCTTGCCTTCACGTTTCTAACCATAATTGCTTAAGGTGGTGTCCTAAAGAAGTTGCTGTATCGCCCGGAGTCTGAAATGTTATTTTTCTTTTCTCATGGTGGGTGTGGTCCATGGAGAAATACTGTTTGCTTACAGGAAGCAATATTTAATTGACTCCTATTAGAAGAAAAATAGAGTTAAAATTAAATTCTTATTTGACATTAGAGATTAGAGATTAGATATTTGTGCTCTTAATATTATATGCTTCCAGAAAATCATGTATACTATAGAGCAGAAAAAAGTACTCAACACAGGCTGATAGCAGATGGCTTTAAAGTAGGAATTATATGAATAGGTCTTATTTTATTAATTTTTCATATTTGTTTTGGTGCCTACTTTGGAAATTCATTGGATTGAAAACCCTGATGGGAGGACCATTTTTATTCATTTGTTTATTGTCTTAGCACAATCCTGGTGTATAGCCAGCACTGAGTGTTTCCACAATAATGTCCTCAGTTTTCATTTAAGAGATTGAATATGGTGCAGTCTTCATTCTCCCAAACTTGTATTTTATATTCAATTTGTAACCTTTTTTTAAAAAAAAAAATAAATTTTATCGATTTTGTACAGAGAGGAAGGGAGAGAGATAGAGAGCTAGAAACATCGATGAGAGAAAGTCATCGATCAGCTGCCTCTTGCACATCCCTACTGGGGATGTGCCCACAACCAAGGTACATGCCCTTGACCGGAATCGAACCCGGGACCCTTCAGTCCCCAAGCCGACACTCTATCCATTGAGTCAAACCGGTTTCAGCAATCTGTAACCTTTTAATAATAAGATATTTCTTGCCCTGGCCAGTGAAACTCAGTGGTTGGAGTGTCAGCCCACAAACGTATGGGTTGCAGGTTCAGTCCCCCACCCCTGTCAGGGGGTGTGCAGGAGGCAACCAATCAATGTTGCGTGTCTCTCTCTCTCTCTCTCTCTCTCTCTCTCTCTCTCTCTCTCTCTCTTTCTTCCTCTTCTTCCTCCTCTTCCTCCTTCTCCCCCTCCTCCTCCTCCCCCCCCCCTCCTCCTCCTCCTCCTCCTCTTCTTCTTCTTCTTCTTCTTCTTCCTTTTCCCCTCCCTCCCCCCCTCTCTTTCCCTCTCTTCTTCCTCATCCTCTTCCTCTCCCCCTGCCTCTCCTTTCCTCTCTACTCCTTTCCCCTTCCTTTCCCCCTTCTTCTCCCTATCTCTCTTTCTCTCTCTTTCCCTCTCCCTCCCTTTACTCCCTCTAAAAATCAATGGAAAAAATATTCTCTGGTGAGAATTAATAATAACAACAAAAAAGAGGGCGCTGCATAGCCCAGTGGTTGAGTGTCAACCTATGAACCAGGAGGTCACAGTTCGATTCCTGGTCAGGGCACATGCCCTAGTTGCAAGCTCAGTCTCCAGTGTGGGGTGTGCAGGAGGCAGTCAATCAATGATTCTATCTCATCATTGATGTTTCTCTCTCTCCCTCTCCCTTCCTCTCTGAAATCAATATATATATATATATATATTTCTTGATGTTGAGGAAACAGTTAAATATTAGTGAAAATTTTAAAAGGCTCTTAGTCACTTGGGTTTAGAGGAAATTTGGAGAACAATACTATTTTTTTTTTTTAGATTGCACTTGATTTCTTTTTTTTTTTTAATTTCTTTATTGATTAAGGTAACAATACTATTTTGGTGTTACCATGTTAGAACTATTAATCAACTAATTTAAAATGGCTCTGAGCTCCAGAACCATGCAAATATAATACAGTTGTAATTCTCTACCCTTTCAAGATTCAGAGTGTGAGAGACGTGTATATGCACCATAAAGATGAAGCAGGCTATAAGCATTGCTTATCCTCAGCTCACAGCCCATGGGGGCTCCCCACTTCCTGAGGGATCCTCTGACTGAGGGGGAGCCCACAGGCTGGCCTGCTCCCCTGTCTGATCTCATCTGTCTCTGTCTCCTGCTCAAGTCCTATGCTCTAGCCAGTGGGATACCTTCCTTGTCACCTGACCAGAACCAAGCCTTTCTTCTGGCACGATTCAGATGGCTTCTGCATAATGGTGTTTCCAGCCCCACCCTTTCGGCTTTTTGCTTTCTCTTCTGTACAGGTCACTCGGCACTTAGAGCGCACTGCCCAGTCCTGTTCTGCAGCGAGGCTGGGAGGCCCCTAGCCTTAGCCTGTAGTACTCCAGTGCACAGGAAGTCTTCAGTGAGTGGTGGCCATTAAAGGTGATGTGGTGGTTTAGAGGAGAAAGATCTTGGGTGATTTGGGCTCTGAGTGCTTTGCTGTGAGGAAGATGATGGTATTGGCTTCTTGTGGAACAGTTCATGATCCAAGAGGGCTGTGGAGGAAAGGTTAAGTCTCTCTCTTGCCTTTTCCTGATTTCAAAATGCCACTTCATCACGTTCTGTCTTGCTTTATAAACGTCAGTGTCAAATGTTAGTCTAACATTTAGGCATTTAAGTCTTTCCACTCTGATCTCCCAGTACTCTTTAAGCATCTAAGTCTATTCACTGCTTCCCATACATGTAGGAATTTTGTTCTTTGTTCTCTTTCTCTTCCCTTTTGTCCATCCTAAGCCCTTTCCACTATAAAGAACTATAGAGAAGCTGTGGCCAAATAGCTCAGTTGGTTAAAGCATCATCCCTATATACCAAGGTTGTGGGTTTGATCATGGTCAGCAAACATACAAGAATCAACCAGTGAATGCATAGATAATGGAACAACAAAAATCAATGTCTCTCTCTGTGTGTCTTTGTCTTTCTCCCTCCTTTCTTTCTCGCTCTCTCAAATCCTATATAATAAAGATATAATATGCAAATTAACCCTCACGCCCTCACAAGATGGCTGTCTATGACCAGACTGGCAGGGGGGTTAGTGAGGGACGACCAAACGACAGAACAGTAGGCTGCTTGGGGCAACCAGGCTGGCAGGGGAGAGGGGAAGAGGGGGGAACGTGAGGGGCAACCAAACCGGCAGGGGGGGCAGTTGGGGGTGACAAGGCCGGCAGGGGGAGCAGTAAGAGGTGACCAGGCCAGCAGGGGGGACAGTTAGAGGCGACCAGGCCAGCAGGGATGGGCAGTTGGGGGCAATTAGGCTGGCAGGGGGTGCGGTGAAGGGCGACTAGGCGGTTGGAAGGGGCAGTTAGGGGCAACAAGGCTGGCAGAGGGGGCAGTTGGGGGTGCCAGGTCCTCAGGGGGAGCAGTAAGGGGTGACCAGGCTGGTACAGGTGGGGAGCGGGGGGGGGGGGGGGTTAGGAGCGACCAGGCTGGCAGGGAGGGAGCTGTTGGGGGTGACCTGGCTGGCAGCAGGGGTTAGTTAGGGGTGATCAGGTCGACAGGGGGGCAGTTAGGTAGACAGGCAGGTGAGCGATTAAGAGCCAGTGTTCCAGGATTGTGAGAGAGATGGACAGTTGGACATTCCCCAAGGGGTCCTGGAGTGGAGAGGGCGCAGGCTGGGTTGAGAAGACCCTCTCACCCCCTGTGCATGATTTTTGTGCACCGGGCTTCTAGTAAATAAATAATTAGCCCTAGCTGGTTTGGTTCAGTGGATAAAGCATTGGCCTGCAGGCTGAAGATTCCTGGATTTGAAGAGTCAAGGGCACCTGCCTGGGTTGCAGGCTCGATCTCCAGCCGGGGGTGTGCAGGAGACAGCCAATCAATGATTCTCATCATTGATGTTCCTATCTCTCTCTACCTCCCCTTCCTCTCTGAAATCAGTAAAAATATATTTAAATAAATAAGCAAACAAACAAATAAGCTAAAACAATGTTTTAAGAAAAGGTTCACAGAGAAGCATTTAATAATAGAATGGAGTTTGGGAAAGGCTTCACCAAACCAGAGCTTGAGAGGCTGGAAGAATTTGCCAGGCAAAGGAAGAAAGGTACAGCATGTGCTGTACCTTTTTAGGTGAGAAAGAACATGGTAAATTGGGGGGATGAAACTGGTTTGGCACCTTGTCTAGAGTCTGAGCTGGCTGGGACCTTAGTAACCATTGCATGCAACCTGTCTCCCTCCCTTCCCCCATAAAGGGACTCCCTTCTGTAATATCCTGGATAGTTATTATTATAACTATAAATATCCTGTAGTTAGCCTGTTAATGGTATCAGCAGGTTTGCTGCTTTATAAGTCTACCTATTCTACTGTTCTTTAGAGTGAGCTTGAGAATTGGGCCCTGGAGCCAGCCTGCTTGTGGACAGATCCCCATTCCATCCTCAAACCATGTGACTTTGACTGACTTACATGACCGCTTTGTGTTTCAGTTGCCTCACCTGTAAAATAAGCATATTAATACTATCTGCCTTACCTAGTTGATGTGAGAATTATGAATTAGTTCATGTGAATCACCTAGAACAGTGCCTGGCACATGCTTAATGCTCAATAAATGTTGCTATTAGTAGTGTTATTTTTCTCTATTTTTGTTTTACACTAGATTGTTTACTCCTTCTTTTATGTGAGAGTCCTTTTACTATTTCACTTAGACATGGGGTGTGAGACAGTCTTACAGATGAGTGAACTAGGCCTTAAATGGATAGTGGTCCTCTCAGTCAATAAGTAGCAGAACTGAGAGCAGATACAGGTCTTTCGACTTCTGATGGAGCGTTTTTCTCCCAAGTTGAACTAGTGTGCAGCCTATGCCCACTGCATTGCATTCTGATGGTCTGGGCACACAGTTCTGGTCTGTGATGAGTTTAGCACATTCTCATGTATGTACCATAGTCTTGATCTCAGTAGTGGTCAAAGAGAAGGGCCTGTGCCCTGTCTCATGCTGTCTTCAGACCAAGGCAAATGGATGTAAATCTGCAGTCAGCCAGCTCTTCCGTCTCTTCTCTACAGAGCAATAATGGCCTTTTATCTAGAGTGTAATAGCTCTTTGTGGTTTAATAGGCATAGTCTTCTTTGCTAAGCCTTTGGAGCCTCACGATAAGCTATGAAGAAAGGTGGGGTGGAAAGAGGAATTGAGATCTCAGAGTAAGCAGTAAATCTGACATCATATTCGAATCCAGATTTCTTCCTAGTCTGACTGTGTTTATATTCTTTGAGTTCTTAGGTTTAGAACTATCCATTTTATTTCCACTGTAAAATATGAGACTTTAGTTGTCTTTCACCTTCCTGTCCTTGTCTATACCTGCATATCTCTTGTCCTCCCTTGTTTATATTTTTTCACTCTTGATATTTTAATTACTATATACATTTTGTTCATAGCTTGTCCATGTAGTATTCCATGATTACTTTTCCTTTATTGCACATCTTATTTTCTTTGGAGTTAACCATTAAATTAGTACTTTTCTTTTACTTAATATTTTTGTCTTTTATCATTAATTTAATCCCAGATTTTCTGTCTAAATCTCTTCTCACATAAACATATGTTCAGTTATGTTGGTATTTTATCAGTTCATGTTCTCAAAGTCTGTTTCCTAGTGCCTTCTGATCTGCTTCAATCTACTAATAAACTTGGTATTCTCTAGGTCTTCTGTGCAGGTATCATCTTAGGATCTCCATTATCTGGGGATTCATTTTCTCTTGGTTGGATCCCATTCTTCCTCTTTCTTGGTGTATTTCTTCAAGTGGCCACATCCTCTAGTAGCTTTCTGAGTAAGGGAATATACTAAAACTCACTGTATTAAACCTCAGTAAAGCTTGTATTAAAAATATCTTTAAAATATTTCTCTGAAGTTATTAATAATAGTCTTTCTATTCTCATTGAATAGTCCTTTCTGTTTCATATTATTCCTTTCTTCAAATGTCTAGTGGTCCTGGGCTGTGTACTCATTTAAAAGTGGGGGACTGAACTAGCTGGTTTGGCTCAGTAGGTAGAGCATCAACCTGCGGACTGAAGGGTCTCAGGTTCAATTCCTGTCAAAGGCACATGCCCAGATTATGGGCTTGATCCCCATTAGGGGACATGCAGGAGGCAGCCAATCAATGATTCTCTTACCATTGATGTTTCTATCTCTCTATCCCTTCCTCTCTGAAACCAATAAAGATACTATCTAATAAATATGGAATATGCAAATTGACTGTCACAAAGATGGCGGCGCCCATAGCCAATAAGGAGGGAATGTGCAAATTGATGTGCAGAGCAGCTGGGGCAGGACGCTTGCTATGAGGGGGATGTGGGGGAGTCGGGGGAGCTACAGGAGGGCAGCAGGGCCAGAGCAAAGGCAGAAGGTGGCTTCAGCTGGAGTGAAGGCAGAAGGCGGTGGTCTGAACGAAGGCCTGGGTCCTGGGTGCCGGAGGGAAGCCGGTGCTGCAGCCAGGGGAAGAAAGGCCTATTCTTGCACAAATGGGCCTCTAGTATATTAAAAAAAATAAAATAAAAAAATGGGGGACTAAAGGTACCCCGAGCTCCTCTCAGTGGCGCAAACAGAGCCACTCTGCTCCGCTGTGAAATTGCCCCTCCACCATCCGAGAAGTTCATTGCAACCTACACACATGCAGGACACATATGTGGCCTCATCCCTGGTTTCTGATGGAAAAAAGCACGGATGGTGCCCCTAAGGAGCCTGACTCAGATTCATAAGCCAGTTGCACGGTGGGTAGTCTGCTGTTTGCAAGCTTGTTCTATGAGGATTTAAGAGTTTATTTGAGCTAAAATGACAACATATGCCAGAGAGCAAGATCTCAAATGAACCCCCCAAATAGCTATTTTATTTTATTGGAAATATTTTATTTTAAATATATTTTATTGATTTTTCACAGAGAAGAAGGGAGAGAGATAGAGAGCTAGAAATATCGATGAGAGAGATACATCGACCAGCTGCCTCCTGCACATCCCCCACCGGGAATGTGCCCTCAACCAAGGTACATGCCCTTGACCGGATTCGAACCTGGGACATTTCAGTCTGCAGGTAGACGCTCTATCCGCTGAGCCAAACCGGTTTTGGCGCAAATAGCTATTTTAAAATGCAGAAACCTGGCAGACATTATCTTAACCAAGTCATTAAAGGTAACTTCAATGGTAAAGGAACAAATCAACTCCTGATACTATGTACCAAGATCACAGGGTCACTTCTGTGGTATTCCTGCTAAGAAGGCATAACCTGAATCTAATCCTGAGGAAGCAGAAGGAATCTAATCTTCACACAGCCCAAGTTGAGAAGTGCTCTACAAAACAACTGGCCTGTAACTCATCAAGTATGTCAAGGTCGTGAAAGACAAAAGTGTGGAAAATCTTGACAACTGAAAGAAAAAGAAAAAGAAAAAAAAGAATGGGGGACTAAAAAAGGCTGATGCTCTATGCCTATCGCTGGTGACCAGTGACCCTCACTGTGAAATGAATTGGCTGGAAGCTCGCCAATGCCAGCATCTGTAGGTCTGTTCTCCTGGCTTCTCAGGTACCCCAGGGAAGACTCTTTCAAGTCTCATGTCTGGAGGGTATGAGACTGGCTGCCAGCATTCTAGGAGCCCTAAGGGAAAGTTGAGTCTTAAATATTTTGCATGAAAACACGAATTCCCCTATTTTCAGTGTAGTAGTCACACTGTGCCTGGTATTTTCCAATCCAGAGATGCTCTGTACTGTTCTCTCCAGAGAATCAAACTTCTGCCAAGATTGGGAAGAAGATTTGGGAATCTGGGAATCTGTTTTTTTTTCCTATAGTGGAAAATTTTAAAGTACAAATAAGAGAATGAATTCCCACGCATGTGTAAACCAGTTTTAAAAGTTACCAATAAAAAGGCCAGTTTTATTTCATCTAAACACCACCTACTTTTCCTCCAAATTATCTTGAAGCAATTTTTTTCATTCACAAATAATTCATTTAATTCATAAATATTTCATTACATATCTCTTAAACAGAGACCTCTTTTAAAAAATATACACAATCTATCACCCATTTCCTGTCAAAAAGAAAATCCTATCAATTCCTTAAGATAAGTGTTTATCCAATCAGTTACTGTTTTTTCAAATAGTAATACCGCCACTTTAAGCAGTAGCTACTGCTACCAACTCCCAAGTCCTTTGGAGCTTTACAGTGTAAAGCTCTTTGCCCAGTCCAGTTTAGGATTCCACTTTCTGGGGGTAACCAACTCGGTTACTACTCATCCATCTGCTTCCCACCTTCCAAAATTTTGTTGCTATTGCATCCTCTTCTCTTCTTTGTCCTTGTTCTTTAACATCACTTTATACTATCGTCTTAGTGGGATTTCAAGAGGGAGCAGAGGTAAATGCATTTGTTCAGTGTTAACTTCTTTGAACACTCCTGATGGCTTGTCCAGCTGTTGCTCTGAAGCCTTAAGGGATGGAGTGGATATTCCTTCCCAGAGCCTCCTAACCCATCTTCATACCCACTGACAGCACACAAGTTTGTCTTTCTGATGAGCTTTTCTCTCTGATCTCTATTTAGGGACCTTAATTTTCACTGCTCCTTCCTATGACAACGCATCTGATCGTTGAAGAGAAGGATTCTGTTACTCTCAGGCATGTTTTCTCCACACCAGAGATGTACAGTCCTTCAGCTGTTCCTCATAGGGAATTTCTAGTCTCTCCATCATGATCTCTTTCCTCTGATCTCTTCTGTGGTATTCCTGCTAAGAAAGCATCACCTGAATCTAATCATGAGGAAGCATCACACAGCCCAAGTTGAGAAATGCTCTGCAAAACAACTGGCCTGTAACTCTCTTCCTTTTGATGTGTAGCTTCAAAACTAAACTCAGTCTCTTTTATTTGGTCTAACAGAAAAGAATAGTATAATATATCTTCTCTCCTTTAGGACATTATACCTAGACTAGAGGCCCGATGCACAAAGATTCATGCGAGAATAGGCCTTCGCTCTGGCTGGAGCCGCCTTTTTGCTCTGGCCTGGAGCCATTTTTCCACCTTCCCACGCTGCCCAGAGGCCCAGAGCAGCTGGGGTGGTGCGGAATGCCTGCGATAATGCAAATGTCCCACCCCCAGCCACTAGGCACCTGCGTGTGCAATTAACCCACCATCTTTGTTGGGTTAGTTTGCATACTCCTGATTGGTTGGTGGGAGCTGTGAAGGTACGGTCAATTTGCATCTTACTCTTTTATTAGTGTAGATTAGTATAGTCTTTAACCCTATTAACTTTTTGGATAATCTTGTCACCTTGAGTAGAGGCAAAAAGAATACCTAGAACCTTCTCAGATATTGCTTCCAATCTCTGTCCCCCATCCTGCATTTATGTCTTGGTTTTTGGATCCAAACACAAGGGATTGTATATGTTTCTATTACACATTGCATTGTTCAGAGGTCTGTGATGGAAATAGGGATATTTGTATTAGTTTGAAACCTCAAATATATATATATATATAAAGGAGGAAAATAAGGAAAAGGAGCAGGAGTTTTAGGGAAGAGAGGGGATTGCTTAGAAGAGAGGGTAGAAGACCCCTGAAGTATTTCCTGGTGAGGGTGTCTGTGAGTGAGTGTATGAACAGAAGGAAAGAAGCCACTGATGAGGGAGGATAGAGAGCTGGGAATAGGGGCAGTTACCAAATGAGGAAAGTCTTATAGGATACTAGTAGGCCTGCGCACGAATCTGTGTGCCAGTAGCTCTCTGTTGCCCTCCCGTAGCTCCCCCCGCCTCCCCTCATAGCTTGCTGCCCTGCCCCCTTCTGTAGCTCTCTGCCTTCCACTTGCTTGCTGCCCTGCCCCCTCCTGGGGCTCTCCCCATCCTGGAGCTCTCCACCTCCAGCTGCTCTCCACCGCCCGCTTGTAGTTCGCTGCCCCACCTACTTATAGATCCATGATGGTCGTTATGTGGTCGGTTGCTATGCCTCATGGCGTAATGGATAATTAGTATAATTAGCATATTCCTCTCATATAGGATAAGAGGGAACGGGGTCAGAAGCTATGGAGGGGTAACATTGTAGACTGGACAGGAGAAGGGAAGCACTTGGAATGCTGCTGGGCTTTCACTGTTGGGCTCTGTTCACCTGTTACTTAATCCAGGCAGCAGCCTGTGAGTTTGGTGATATTTCAGCTGAGGCTTATGGAAGTAAAGAAATAAGTATAAAGTCATATAGCCAGGTAGTGATAGAGCAGGATTCAAACCAAATCCTATGCTGTACTCAGTTCCTCAAATGGCCCTAACATGGATAAAGAGCAAGTTGGATTATGGTTAAAGGTCAGCGAAAACAGGGCTGTGAAGTAGATATTTCAGAAGAGTATTTAAAAGGAAAAGTCCATCTTAGCTGAGGTGTTACTCTAAGCCAGTTCTTTCTAATTCTAGCTGTGTATTTGGCACTTTGTAACCAGGTGAAAAATTTTGTATTGGTTACTTTTTTCTTAAATTGTTTTGGAGTACTCCTTTGAAATAGAAATGAGATGATAAAATTGTAAATACATGTAGTAATACTTATATACATATATCTGCAAAGCACAGTGAATTACTATCCTGAATTCATTTGTTCTTTGAATGACACATAGGGAATCGCCCAACAACAACAAAAAAGATTGGCCTTAAGAATTGTGGGCCCTTGCCTGGTAGCTCAGTTGATAGAACATCATCTCGAAATACCAAGGTTGAGCCGATGCTAGTTTGGCTCAGTCTACGGACTGAAAGGTCCCGGGTTTGATTCTAGTCAAGGGCATGTACATCGGTTGTGGGCACATCCCTGGTGGGGGGTGTGCAGGAGGCAGCTGGTCGATGTTTCTCTCTCATCGACTTTTCTAGCTCTCTATCTCTCTCCCTTCCCTTCCTCTCTGCAAAACTCAATAAAATATATTAAAAAAAAGAAAAAAAAGAAAGAAATACCAAGGTTGAGAGTTCAATTTCTGGTAAGGGCACATATAAGAAGCAACCAATAAACGCATAAATAAGTGGAACAACAAATTGATGTTTCTCAAATCAATTAAAAAATTTTTAATTTTGTTAAAAAAAAATTTCCCCCCAGAATTTGGAGCTTGATTTTCTTGCATCTCTTTTTTTGTAGGCCTTTGCCCAGTTTGATGCTGAAGGTGATGGCACTGTTGATGCTGAGAGCATGTTGGAGGCCCTCAAGAATTCCAGTGGAGCTAATCTTCAGGGGGAACTGAGTCACATCATCAGACAACTTCAGGCTTGTTCTCTTGTCCCAGGTATAAGGCCTTCATCTGAGCGCCTAAAGCTAAAGAGCATTCTCTTTGAGCCAAAATGAACTTTGCAGTTTCATGGGTTGTAATTAGGCAAGCTTGCGGGGCCTGTGAAATAAAGGTACTTCATAAGGCACATGACCTGAATTACCACAGTTCAATGTAATCATTTCTTTTGTCCCCCAATACAGTGATGGCTGAGCAGTTCTACCATTTTTATGAATCTCTGTCATGAGACTACCGCTCTTAGCGGATTTCTTTATTTTATTCTCTTGAAGCCTTTCCTGGCCCCTATTGTATTTTCTCCTAGCATCCTGCATTTCTTTTTTTGCAACATAGTAGCAGTGTAATTCAGTGTTTCCCAAAATGTACCCCCAGAGGTACGGGAAGAGTTTGGTGGGGGTATGCACTGCACAGTGCTTAGCTGCGCCTAATTCTACGTTCTCATGAGTACGAGGAGTACTCAGCGTTACAAAAATTATAGAAGGGGTGGGTACACATATGTCAAAAGTTTGGGAAACACTTAGCTGCTAAGCAATTATTTGTTAAATGCCTATCTTTACTCTTATACTGTCAGCTCTGTGAGGGTAGGGACCTTTTATTTCTGCTGTGTCCTCACATTTAGTACATAATTTGGCACATGGTAGGCACTCAGTGTGTTTTTTTTAGAAAGCTGTCACCCTGAACTTTAAGTAAGAATAAAAATAGCTTGAAATTAAGCAATATTTTTTCTACATTGTACATATGGAAAAACTTTGCTCTTGTATGGTTTGTTTTGGGGGCCCAGAAAACAGAACCATAAGAAAATTACCTTTTTTCCCCCCCCTCAGTGAGAAAGCAAATTTTAAAGGGGAAGAAAAAAAAAACTTTACACACCATCCTTTTAGTTTCTGATTGTCTTATCTAAGAAGTTTTCCTGCTTTGTGCCCTTGGAATCGTAATACTTAGTATAGAGCCAAGTTAGGACAGTGACCAAGGAAGATTTGATTGATACATAATTGTAAATCTGATTGCCCTTGACCTCTGGCTTACTGCTGCTGATGTGTTAAGCAAGGAAAGACTGGTTTCTGTATTCCACCGAAGAATGCATATTTCCATTTTTCCTGAAATTGTCTTTAATTATATAATTTTTATAAAATCTAATTATATAGGAAGCCTTACATATTAACTTTTTCCTACTCTCATGGCATTTAAAATTATGTTTTGAGTTATGTTTAGCTATCTTATATCTTGGCATTTACATATTACTCACACTTTTGCATTACTAGCTTGTGACAGCATCAGGAACTTTATTTGAACACCTCAAAGATATTTTGGGAGGAGAGAGGAGGAAGGGGAGACCAGGGAATCCACCAACAGATGACACTTCGTGCACTGTTGCTCTAGGTGGCTGTGGGAAGAGGGGGAGATTAGGTTAGGAAAATTAGGGCTCCAGATCTCAAGGCTTAGGACTTTCTACTTACAATGTTCTGTCAGTACCCAACTTAAGAGAATTGTTTTATCACAGTCTTAGAACAAACCTTAGTTTGCCACCTCTTTGGTGGGATTTCAGTTTCCTGGTCCCTTTTTCAAATCCAGACTGAAACTTGTTCCTTTTATATCTCATTGTACTGGTGCTTAGATTTTTTTTTTTTAAATACATTTTTATTGATTCTCAGTCAGAGAGGGAAGGGAGAGGGAGAGAGAGAAACACCAGTTGGCTGCCTCCCACATATCCCCTACTAGGGATTGAGCCTGCAAGCAGGACATTTGCCCTGATCTGGAATCCAACAGGGCCTCTCAGTGCACAGGACGATGCTCAACTAACTGAGCCACACCAGACAGGGCAGTGCTTAGAATTTAAATGAGAAACACACCTTTACCGAATCTATTGCTTGATGATAAAATATTTCTCATCACAAGCATCAGTCTGTTTTTTCTCATGGGTCCTGGGAAGTCAGTGCAGCACCAGCAGGGTCATATGTGAGATTTGGACATTACGGTGGGAATCTGCTAAGACAAGACAACTGTAAAAGGAGGGCAAGGGATGGCATGAACTTTTGACTTGGGGGGTCAAAGCAGTGCGTTCAGGGTTTGTGAAGGGGCGTAATCAAAATGAGCTGCTTCAAGTGCAAAATTTCTCCTCAGCTTCATGTTTTATCTTAAAAACTAATGCAAAGTTTCATCCGCTCTAGCATATCTGCTTGTTTTACACTTAAAAACAGTTTCTCCTACAGACTTCAGGAGTTTTGCTCTGGGTGTGTTTAGTTTGTGGAACCTCATTAAGTGATACAATTATATGTACTTTTTGTAACATATGTTATGATTTACTAGAAAATGAAAAAAGAGAAGAAAACCCCATAGATGAACAAGTGTATCTGAGCTCCAGGCAGAGCTGTCATGTGTATCCTCTCTCACTTGGCCCTAACATTCTTTTGGCTTCTGGGCACCTCAGTTCAAGGCATCTTATTGCAGATTATGGGGAATCATGAAAGGCTTTTAAACAGGAGGAGACATGGTCTGTTTTGTGTTTTTATTTGATTAGTTGGGTTAATGTCAGACAAAGGGCGGCGAGGGGAGCCACTTAGAAAATCTGGGCAGGTATATGAACGGGAGATGTTGAGGTCAGAGTCTATACAGTGGCAGAGGGAAGGACAATGGCACAGAGTCCAGAGGAGTCCCATGGGAAAGAGAAAACTAATGGTGGAAGGAGCACTTGGAGACAGTGTAAAAGGGTATTCCCAGTCCCCCCCCCCCTTTTTTTTGTCTTAGTGTCACCTGAACCTCGTTTTCCTCAGTTGCATAACAAGGATACCAATAATTTTGGTACTCTCCTGTCCCTCCTCTAACCTCACTGTGAGGACCAAATGAGAGCATGTGTGTGGAAGTACCTGGTAAACTATAAAATGCTATCAGAAATTGTGGCCAGGGGAGTGGTTGTATTATTACCATTGTCTTATTTAGCTTAGTATTAAAGCTGTTATGCTTTTGCTCTCTAATGCAGTAAGCTATTCCTGGCCCATATTCTATATGCAAAACTTTAAAAATTTCTAGTTAGTATTTAACTACTTAAAATTTTTTGAAGTTTGGGTTGAAACAAATAATCTAGATTCTTCTAAGTCTTCTAAAATTCTGTATAACTCAAATGAAATTAATTTTTAAATTGAGAATACCATTGGTTTATTTCTTAAAACTTGTTCAGATTTTAAATATTAAAGCTGAAAATATCAGTGAATTTCGTTGTTGGTGGTGTTAATGCTCACCTGAGGATATTATTTCCACTAATTTTTTAGAGAGACTGGAAGAGAGGGAGGGAGGAAGGGAGAGAGAAACATCGATGTGAAAGATACACATCAATTGGTTGCCTCCTGCATGTGACCTAGTGTGCCCTAGTGCGGGATGGAACCTACAACTCAGGTAAGCCACACCTGCCAGGGCTCAATGAAGATTCTTTTTTAAATAATATATTTTATTGATTTTTTTACAGAGAGGAAGGGAGAGGGATAGAGAGCTAGAACATTGATGAGAGAGAAACATTGACCAGCTGCCTCCTGCACACCCCCTACCAGGGATGTGCCCGCAACCAGTGTACATGCCCTTGACCAGAATCGAACCTGGGACCTTTCAGTCCACAAGCCGACGCTCTGTCCACTGAGCCAAACCAGTTTCGGCCTCAATGAAGATTCTTACTGGCTGCTTTTAATTCAGCCATTTCAGATAGGCCACCAGGCAGGGGATGTGGAAACTATTATGGTGGGTTCCTGAAAACACTAAAAATGGATTTTGTCTGTTTAGGTTTCATAGACATTTTTTCGGAGTCCAAGGAAGGGCTGGGTGCTCACTCATCAGTGATACTGCGCTTTTTGCATCGCAATCGGCTCTCGAGTGTGGTCATCCCATACCCCATGTTGGACCACTGCAATAACATGTGTACCATGAGGGCTTCTGTTCTGAAGGAGTCTCTGGATGAACTGGTACAAAAAGAAAAAGGTACGTGAATGTGAGGGAGAGTCCTGAAAATTCTATCATCCTTTCTTTCAAATGTAGTATTTAATAACAGATGAGCCACCCCTTCTCCCTGCCGTTATTTGTTAAAATGTAATAGTGACCAGTTTGTCACATAAGAATGTCATCTGCTCACCCTTTCTTTTCCCTTCCCTCCCTTCCTCCCTCCATTCCTCCCTCCTTTTTTTCCCTTCCTTCCTTTTTAACACACTGGTTTCTTGTCATTCAAGTATCTGCTCAGATGGGACTTCAGGAAGGCTTTTCCTCACCTTCTTCTGGTCACTATTATTTTTGCAGGTCTGGTGGTCTGAATAAGCACTTACCATCATCTGAAGTTTTAGCATTATCATTTACTTGTAGTTTGTCTGTCTTGTTCACTTCGTTACCCTTGGCACCTGGAACTGTGCTTGCCACTTAATTGGTACTCTAGGAGTAGCTGTTGAATAAATGAGGGAAGCCACTGTAGACTCACTTAGTGATGGCAACAAAAGCTGATAATGTGAATAGAAAGGCCTGTGGAACTTTATAGAGTTCAATACATGAGGGGATGTAGTACCAGATATACTAGTAGTCAGTATTACAGATCAGGTGGCAAGATGAATTACTCAATATGTGGGGATAGGACAACTGGTTAGCTATTGGAGAAAAAAATAAAACTAGAATTTTAACATATTTTATTCACTAAATTTCAGAGGGATAAAAAAATTCAACTAAAAAGAAAACTTTTTAAGAGTATTAGAAGGAAATATTTCCAATTTATAAAAACCCTGACATAGAAAACCCTTTCTAAGCAATACAGGAAACTCAGAAACTACAAAATAAAAGATTAATAAATTAGACCATATGCAAATTTAAATTTCTATATGGCAAAAAATGTAAACAGTGAAAAGACAAATGACATTCTAGGGAACAAGAATATTATGATGGGACGGGGGTGGGCTAGGAGACATCAATGGGGGAAAAAGGAGACATGTAATACCTTCAACAATAAAGAATTTAAAAAAAAGAATATATGACAGACTCCGATCTTGGGCAATTACTTAACTCTTTGGGCCTTAGTTTCCTCATCTCCAAAATGGGTTAATACATAAAACATGTATGGAAAAGTACCCAGCTCACAGTATACACTCAGTATATATCACCTATTACTAGTGTGTGTGTGTGTGTGTGTGTGTGTGTGTGTGTATATACACACACACATTATATAATGTATGTGAAATATGTAAATTGATAAGAAGATTTATGACCTAGTGGAAAATAGATAAGGGTAGGACAAGCTCATACTCAGAAAAACAAATGTCTTACAAACAAGTAGCTTAAAAAGTTTCGCTCATAATTAAAGAAATGTAAATTAAATTATAAAATACCATTTTCTTCTCTTGGCATGGTTTTGCAAATACATCATTGACTTTAGTATTGTGCTATAATGAGCTCATGGAGCAGTTCTTGGCCAATTTCTGATTTGTTTGGGTTCTTTGGAAGGAGATTTTAAGGAACTTTTTTTTCTAGGGCCAAGTGCCAAGCATATTTCTATTAGATTTCCTCCCCCCGCCCGCCCCCCAGTGTTCAGCTTTTTATTGCATGTGTCACAAAAGAGTTTTAGTCAAAAAGACCAAAGCCCATGTCATCATCAGACTCCTCAGATTCTTCTTTCTTTGCCTCCACTTTCTTCTCCTCGTCTGAGGCAGCAGTGGGGGAGGAGCAGGACCTCCTGCTGGGGCAGCATCAGCTCCCACACTGCAGGTGAGGCTCCCGATGTTGATGTTGGTCAGAGCCTTTGCAAACAAGGCTGGTCAGAAAGGTTCAACATGTGCATCGTCACTGTCATGCTGCAGGGTGAGGGCAGAGTAGAAGCAGGCGAGCTCTGAGAGGGAGACCATGGTGTGGGCAAGTGTTGGGCTAGTGCTAGATGAAGTGAGGACCTCACCCCAACTCGACCTTAACTTTCTTGTAAAGACTGAGCACCTACTGGCAGCTGGGGAAAGGGATAGATATTTTAAATAGTTCCTCCTGCCCTAGCCAGTTTGGCTCAGTGGATAGAGCATCGGTCTGCGGACTGAAGAATCCCAGGTTCAATTCCGACCAAGGGCACATGCCCAGGTTGTGGGCGTGATCCCCAGGAGGCAGCCGATCAGTGATTCTCTCTCAGCATTGATGTTTCTATTTCTCTCTCCCTCTTCCTTCCTCTCTGAAATCAGTAGAAAGATAAAATAAAATAAAAATATATATTTAAATATATTTTTATTGATTTCAGAGAGGAAAAGAGAAGGGAAGAGAGAGAGAGAGAGAAGCATCAATGATGAGAAAGAATCGCTGATTGGCTGCCTCCTGCATGCCCCCTACTGGGGGATTGAGCCCGCAACCCAGGAATGTGCCCTTGACCGGAATTGAACCTGGGACCCTTCAGTCCGAAGGCCAATGCTCTGTCCACTTAGCCAAACCAGTTAGGGCAAGAAATATATATTTTTTAAATGATTCCTCCTTCCCCCCCCCGCCTTTGTGAAAGAAATGTCATATGGTAAAATCTGTTTTTTCTTGCAGAAAGCCCTGGAGATCTAACTGGAAGCCCAGAGATGGATAAGCTCAAGTCAATAGCAAAGTGCTATGCTTATATAGAAACATCCTCCAATCCTGCAGACATTGACAAGATGACAAATGGAGAAACATCATCTTATTGGCAGTCAGATGGCAGTGCCCGCTCACACTGGATTCGGTGAGTGGTATGATACCAATTTTTGAGTGAAAGTTCAAGAAAATTAGCTGCTTTCTTTCTCTTATCCCAGTGTTTCCCAAACTTTTGACATATGCATACACCTTCTATAATTTCCGTAACGCTGAGTACCCCTCGTACTCATGAGAATGTAGAATTAGGCGCAGCTAAGCACGGTGCAGTGCATATCCCCACCAAACTCCAGTGCAACTCGTACCCCCACCAAACTCTTCCCGTACCCCGGGGGGTAGGCGTACCGCACTTTGGGAAACACTGTCTTATCCCATCAGTGCATTCAAAAAAATTTTTCTTTTTAATTTAAAATATTTTCTACTTAACTGCCTTGTGTTTTTATTATTGTGATTATTTATGAAGGTGCTTTAATAATCAAGTAAAAGCATCAGGTAATATGTAACTTGGTTCACATGGTCATAAACATAGACACTTTCCTTGGTTGGTATTTCTTTTTTCTTTTTTTTTAATATATATTTTATTGGCTGGTCCGAGTGCAGTGGTGTCTTAAATATATATTTTATTGATTTTGTACAGAGAGGAAGGGAGAGAGATAGTTAGAAACATCGATGAGAGAGAGTCATCGATCAGCTGCCTCTTACACACCCCCCACTGGGAATATGCCCGCAACCAAGGCACATGCCCTTGACCGGAATCGAACCCGGGACCCTTCAGTCCCCAAGCCGACGCTCAATCCATTGAGTCAAACCGGTCTCGGCCTTGGTTGGTATTTCAAGGGAGAAAATAGCATTTGATTAATATTACATGATATTGATTTCAGATTTTTTTTTCACTAGTTTCTCAGGAAAATGGTATAATGGGCAAGTACTTTTCTTATATCAGATGTGATTTCACTTTTTAAGATTTTTTTTTCTGTACATTAAAAACAATTAGTATCAACTGAGTTGGCTAGTTTAGAAGAGGAAGAGGGTAGTTAGGAATCCCAGAGTGGAACTGATATTTCTAGAAGTTCTGAAGCTGCTATGTAAAATTTCAGCTATCTCTTCAGAGAATGAACTAATTTCAGTTGGTGGAAATAGAAATAATTGTTATGTCTTGTCATTGAGGGTATATATGATCTTTAACCACCTAATTTATCTAATTTATAGATGAGGAAATATACTTAGTTCTTTGGATGCAGTTTAGAATTTGCTTCTTGCCAGGTAAATGGATTTTGTCAGAATGTTTATATTGTGCTTTCCTGCTTGTACTAATAGCTTAAAAGGAAATATAAGATTAATCTTGAAGATAAATAAATTTTAGAGATTTGGGAAAAGCCATAAGAACTTCAAAACTAATAGCCAGCATTTCAAGTAAGTTGGTTTTAGGAAAATCAGTCTTTGGGAATTTCAAATACTTAGTATAAGGTCTTGGAAATGAGACTTGTGGAACCTGTCAATTCTTGACTTATGTAAACATTTGTAGTTTCTGTTTTCCGTTTTTTCCAGTTTAAAAATGAAGCCAGATGTGGTCCTTAGGCACCTATCCATTGCAGTGGCTGCTACTGACCAGAGCTACATGCCGCAGCAGGTGACAGTAGCCGTGGGAAGGAATGCCAGCGATCTGCAGGAAGTCCGTGACGTGCACATTCCCAGCAATGTCACCGGCTATGTGACACTGCTGGAAAATGCGAACATCAGTCAGCTCTGTGAGTGAACCAAGAAGCATCTTGCCCTTCTAACTATGGGGATTGGGAAGAAGAAAAGAAGTAATCTTTTTTAGCACAAAGGCCTCTGAGGTGGCAAAGCTTTTAGTTTCTCTTTGAAGATTTGATATGCTTCTCATAATCCACAAGAAATTATTTCATCTGTTTAGTGTTTTTGAAAGTAATAGAAAAGCGGTAAAACAGTTTTAATTTTTATTTATTTGAGAGAGAGGGGAGGGTTGGAAGGGAGAAAGAGAAAAGGGAAGAGGAGAGAGAGGGAGAGATTGGTTGCCTCCCATACTCGTCTTGATTGGGTATCGAACCTGCAACCTTGGAATGTGCCTTGACTGAGAATCAAATCCACATCCTTTCTGTGTATGGCATGATGCTCTAACCATCTGAGCCACCCAGCCAGGGGAGTAGAGCCTTATTTATTTATTCACTATTTTAAAAAATATATATTTTTTATTGATTTCAGAGAAGAAGGGAGAGGGAGAGATAGAAACATCAGTGATGATAGAGAATTATCGGTCAGCTGCCTCCTGTGTGCCCCCTATTGGGGATCTAGCCTGCAACCTGGGCATGTGCTCTTGACCAGAATTGAACCTGGGACTCTTCAGTCACAGGCCAATGCTCTATCCACTGAGCCAAACCAGCTAGGGCTAAAGCCTTTCTAAATTAAAAATATTTTATTCTTGTTTTCTTACTGAAAATTAGAAAAATATAGATAAACAAAAATTACTGAAAATTCCACTACTCAGGGATATTGTCACTGAATTCATTGGTGTACATCCTTTCAGACCTTTTCTTGTATTTGTATATTGATGTGTGTACATGTACACACACATTAAAAAAAAAAAGGTTGTACTGAAACCGGTTTGGCTCAGTGGTAGAGCGTCGGTCTGCGGACTGAAAGGTCCCAGGTTCGATTCCGGTCAAGGGCATGTATATTGGTTGTGGGCACATCCCCGGTAGGGGATGTGCAGGAAGCAGTTGGTCAATGTTTCTCTCTCATCGACGTTTCTGGCTCTCTATCTCTCTCCCTTCCTCTCTGTAAAAAATCAATAAAATATATTTTAAAAAAAAGGTTGTGTAAACATATTTATATCTATCTCTACATGTCTTTTAACAAAAATAGTGACATTCTGTACTTGCTCTTTTGTAATTTTTTAACATGTCATATCATATATTCATGCATACCTTTAGTATTGTATGAATATGCCTTAATTTTAACCTCTCCTTTTATTATTGGACATTTAGGTTGTTTCCATTTTTTTTTAATATATTTTTTATTGATTTTGTACAGAGAGGAAGGGAGAGAGATAGAGAGTTAGAAACATCGATGAGAGAGAGTCATCGATCAGCTGCCTCTTGCACACCCCCTACTGGGAATGTGCCCGCAACCAAGGTACATGCCCTTGACCGGAATCGAACCCGGGACCCTTCAGTCCCCAAGCCGACGCTCTATCCATTGAGCCAAACCGGTCCCGGCCATTTTTGTACTCTTAAAATCTTGCTTCACAAATAGCATTTTGGAAATAATCACAATTCTGTGATTTCTTTCCAGGCTTATTTCATTCAGGCAACTGGAATGCTTCATGTTTTGTCTCATTTCTCCTAAAGCTTTCCTGGGCCAAAGCAGTGTTCTTACTTTGCCCAAAGGAACTGAGGCATAGGGAGGTAGAGTCTTTGTGTAGGGAAAGAAGTAGCTATACTTGTGGAGTTGAAGCTTCCTGTTTTATACCGTGGTCTTTTCTCTCACTTGTGTCTTTTTTAACTCTGACCTTCTCCTCTCCAACCCAAATAAGCAATTTAATGACAGCTCTTAAAAGTGGGTCATGCCTATGCCATTTATTTGCACCTGGTTATTAAAAAAATTCTTACAACTTCTATGACCTAGCTACTGTTTTATAACTAAATACAAATTTCAGAACTCTAGAAAAAAAAATCTGTAAATTTTCTTACTATGTATTTAATCAGGATTTTAAAAGTGCTGTTTGTGTTAATTTTTTATAGTCATAAATTCCGATGAAGCTTTGTGATGAAAAAATTTATGCCACCTTTTTTTTAATCCTCACTTGAGGATATGTTTTTATTGATTTTCAGAGATAGGGGAAGGGAAAAAGAGAGGGAGAAACATTGATGTGAAAGATAAGCATTGATGGGTTGCCTCCTGAATGCCTCCTGACTGGGGATCAAACCCCCAACCTTTTTGTGTATAGGACGAAGCGCCACCAACTGAGCCACCTGCCAGGGCAGGCCATTCTTAATTTTATACATCATTCCTATGATTCCTTAGATTGGTCAATGCTTTTTTGACAAGTTTATTATATACTAGCTCATTGCAAACATTATTTACTTCTGGCATCAAGGTGTAGCTTCAGAATTTTATATTTGGAATAAGAATTACTATTTTGCTGTTTCTTTAGTTGGGAGCCTAGCTTTGCTGGAGAAGTTAATCCAATGCTAAATTTGTTGTTTGTACTTGACAGATGTCCAGATTAACATAAAGCGTTGTCTTAGTGATGGATGTGACACTAGAATTCATGGTCTCAGGGCTGTTGGCTTTCAGAGAGTTAAGAAGTCTGGGGTCTCAGTCTCAGATGCTTCTGCAATATGGTATTGGTCCCTTCTGACGTCTCTGGTGACGGCTTCCATGGAGACAAATCCAGCCTTTGTCCAGACAGTGCTGCGCAATACTCAGTAAGTTACTCTCTCTGCTCTCCAGTTACTTCATGGTATACTCATTCTTCTCTAACCCATTAGGGTCTGTTACTGAGCGACTGTTGGTCATTGATCACGGAGACCTAGTCAGCAGCTCAGCCCCAGATGCCCTGTTGTTTCCTGTTTATGCCTCCAACTCCACTCCTGTGAAGCAGTCACACATGCCATTCCTGCTAATCTTTGGGGAACAATTGCTCACATTTATATAACATTTTATGTTGATAAAGCACTTTCAGATGCTGTATAGTACTAACAGCATATTGTGAAATGTACCTGTAAAAATTATTTCCACTTTATAGATAAGGATATTGTAACCTTCCCTGAGTACATGATCCATACCAGACAGTGATGGATCAGTTTAAATCTAGGTCTTTGGACTCCAGGGCCCAAGGGGTGGGTGGGGGGGGGCAGAGGTTGGCTTTTCATTAATGAATGAAATCTTCTCAAGACCGCCAAACTTATTTATTTTTAAATGTAGAGTACCTTTGAAAATCTTCTTTTGAAAAATTGCTAGGGCAAAAATACCCAGTAATAACATATAAGGCAAAACAACCAGCTTCAATAGCAGTGAAGTATTGGTATTATATATGTAGAAAGAAACCTCATTTAACTACTTAGCACCATGATGATTGGGGGAAAAAGGGCAGTATATGTTGTGTATCACATTTTGTTTGTTTTTAAGGGACTAATCAAGACAAGCTTTCTGATGATTTCTTTTTTGTCTGATACACTGTTAAATTTATTTATTTTTTGCCTGGGTTTGTCCTGATTTTACATTTTACATTTCTAGGAAGGCACTGCAGCACATGCCTCCACTGTCCCTTTCACCGGGATCTACGGATGGCTCAACTTTCCTGTCTCCCAACGTTCTGGAAGAAGTGGACAGCTTCCTCATAAGGATAACTAGGTAAAGTCAAGGTTGCTGGGTCTGGTATTTGTGGGAAATAGTGGGTATATATATGCCTGTTAAATTTTTAAAAACATGAATAAGATCTGCATTAAAAATGTTTCCTTTTTGGTTACCAAAGAGAAATAATAGTCATCCATATAAATTCCATTATCAGGTAGTGTCACCTGACCTTAGGAATTGGGGGTAAAGAGGGAGTAGTCCTCTGATTCAGCTAGAGCAGGTGTCCCAAAGTGTAAAGTACAAAACTCAGTTCCTGTATATCCCCAGCCTGTGGCCTTACTCAGAACTGCTTACTCTATGCACAGATCTAAGAAGCCTGACTGTCTATAAAACTGGGAAAGGGCACCTTGATAGTGGGGTCACTTAGGGTGGGAACATTTAGCTGTGATATAGTGACATTACTATATTAGAATAAAAACCAGGCCCTGGGCCATCTGGATAGTTTCTAAAGTTTCATGGTCATGTGTTTGAAAAAGGCAGAATAATGTGACGTGCAGTATATCTAAAATATGTTTTTGGGGCTTGAAGAAATAAACCCTTAACTCTCTGGCCAAGCCAACTAATTACCCAAGCCTTTGTTCTTAAAAATATGTTTCTATTGATTTCAGAGCAAGAAAGGGAGAGGGGGTTGGGGGAGAGAAAGAGAGAGAGAGAGAGAAACATCAGTGATGAAAGAGAATCATTGATCAACTGCCTCCTGCACACCCCACACTGGGGATTGAGCCTGCAACCTGGGTATATGTCCTGACCGGGAATTGAACCGTGACCTCCAGGTTCATAGGTCAGTGCTCACCCACTGAGCCACACCGGCTGGGCTACCCAAGCCTTCTTAACAGCAGAGGCTTATTGCAGTTGCTTATTTATGTTTGATTTATTTATTTTTGATTTGTAAAGTTGGACTTGTTAAAATTGATATTAGTATTATTTAATATTTACAGATTAAGGTTACAGAAGTGAGGATTTAATTATCTGATTTTCTGGGTTGGTTTAGTGTTTTTTTTTTTAATCTTTAAGGATTTTGAAAAATTATTTCTGGTAAACGTATTGAAAGCGCATGGCAGGTTGACTTTACTTCACATGGGGTTTGAGCTTACTTGGATTTTCTCATGTTGTTAAGAAGTTAAGTGTTTTTCTCTTTGTTTATAGTTGCTGTTCTACCCCAGAGGTGGAGCTGACTCTCCTGGCTTTTGCACTAGCAAGAGGAAGTGTTGCTAAAGTGCTGAGCTCTCTGTGTACTATCACAGACCACCTGGACACACACTACGATGCCTCGTCCCTCATCTCATCCATGGCAGCGGTCAGGCAGAACCTACTCCTTAAATATGGTAAGACTTAAGCTTGATGGACAAGTCATAAAACCATTGTACATGTGGGAATTTCTGGCGTATTCTTATCTTTTTGGGTAGTTTGTACGCTGAGTTGTAGATATACCATAGTTCCTGGATAAATATACCTTCTTTCACTGGGGTTCGGAGGAATAAGGGGGATGTTGGCTTATTTATGGCAGCATCAACAGAAGAGGATCTGAGTGTCCACTAGGCTGCACTTCCAGGATTTACTGGCCTAATTACTCAGGCTTGATAGCCATTTGGTCACAGCCACCTTTGGTGAAGTATAGGAGTCTCATTGTGTGGCAAGAGGGTTGGTAAGTTTGAGTACCTCTCACCTGGAAGAGGGAGGGAACTAGCCCTGACACAATGCAAAGGATCCTTGTCTTAGAATGCATCCCTAAGATAGCTGATTGGAGGACATATATGGACATACATACACGCCTGCCACCGCTTTCCCCTCCTGGGCAGTCCATCTTATACTTTTCTATTTGCCCAGGATGGGGCCTCGTAATCCTTCTCAACAGGGAGGCCCATCCAGCAACTCCCAAATGACTACAGTTGGCATGTGAGGAACAACTTACTTGCTGCAGTCAGCCTCTTGTGTTCAAGTTTCTGTCCACGAAGTATAGATTGGATCCCATCCTCTTCAGCAATAGAGGCGTTGTTATGATATATGTGCCATGATATTTGTACCTTTGCCTTAATATCAGTTAATTTATTTTATGCTTAGTTTTTAAAGTCAGACAATTGATGTCTTATAAATTCGGGTGTTCTCCTAAATTTGGAAAGGTCATTTTTTGGAGTGGGGGAGGGACAGGTAGCAGTATGGCTGGATGGGAGGGATACAGAGTATCTGGCACATACTCTTCAGAAAAGTTTTCAATTCAGATAAGCAGTCATTTGGGCAGGGAGCACTGGATAGGAAGGACTACTCGAGGCCGGGGGATGTTCGTTATTGGTAATGTTCTAGTTCTGGATTGGGTTAGAGGGTCATGGGTATTCATTATATTATTAGAACAAAGGAAAAAAGAAAAGTTTTCAGATCATCATAGCAAATGTTGATTTTTGTAATTCTTAGAACTTTAAAAATTTGTCCGGAGGTGTTTTAAAGAAACAAGACTCAAACTCCTAAGACATTATTTATATTTTTAAATGCAATTATAATAAAAATTAATTATTGGCTTCAAAATAGTATTTTGGGAATGTTCCCACCTGCAAATACATTGAATCTATGGTATTAACCTCTGTCTTACAGTGTGCTTTGTTTCAGATTAGCGGTTATTCTAGAGAGCTCTTCTTACACTCACTTAGGGAGATAAGCTGTATTTTGTCTTCCAGGAAAGCACAGAAGATGGTGTCAACTGTTGTCTAATATTGCTTCTCTGTTTTCACTTCTAACTGGGCAAATTTTTAGTCAGCAATCTGGGTGGCCACAGGTACTCCCTTGCCCCTGGTGTGCACACTAGCTTTCACTTTCTCACAGCGCTGGCTTCATGCACTCTCTTTCCCGTGGTCAGGTAAGCCGCTCCAGCTGACGTTGCAGGCCTGTGATGTCAAAGGAAAAGAAGAGAAGTCGGGACCTGAAAACCTCCTTGTTGAACCATGGACGAGGGATGGTGAGTGGTGGATCTGTCTGTTTCCAGTGAATGAAAAGGACCACCGTGAGCTCACTAGACAGCTGTGTGAAATCACACGCTGGACTGAGATTTTCAGAATATGCAGTCATCACATCAGGTTGCCTTTCAGATTGGCAGTGGTCCCTGAGCCATTGGTGTGGTTTCTTTATTACAGCACTATCATCTGCTAGGTGCAAATCACCTGTAAACAAATATTTGAGAGCCTTTGAAAGCAAGGACTCTTTCTCTTGGAATATAGAAAGTTACCTTTTCAAAGTTCAGAGTGTTTATTATGTTACCTTAAAGGTTAAGAAACTCAGTGGATCAGTAGCACTAGAGAGCTGAAAACATAATTTAAGAAGAGGGTATTTTCAGTATGGCCAGTCTGGCATTTGATGTGTGTGGAAGCAAGCCTTACTCCTTCCGTAGTATCAGCATTGTAAGCACTGATATTCTACTCAGCATTGCGGTAGCTCTTTTCCTCAGACAGCGGGGCGTTTGTGGGTCTCTTCCTCATCCATCTTGTTGGCCAACCTGTGAGTCTCCTGCCTATGTCCCTTTTCTACTCACTTTTCTGCTTTGATTATTGCCATTTCAGTAAAGGAAGTGGAATGTTACGGCAATTGTGAAAAATTGGCCTTACTGCTTTGAATTTGGTTTCTCCTATGCTTTCTTCACAGCAACACAGACCTCACACATTCTCTTTGTCCTCTCTTCTCTGTTCTGTTTCCTGTATTCATTCTTTTAAAAAAATATATTTTTATTGATTCTAGATAGGAAGGGAAAGGGATAAAGAGAAACATCAATGATGAGAGGGAATCATTGATCTGCCGCCTCCTGCATACCCCACACTGGGGATTGAGTCCACAACCTGGGCATGTGCCCTGACCAGGAATTGAACCGTGACCTCCTGGTTTATAGGTGGATGCTCAACCACTGAGGCATGCTGGCAGGGCCTGTCTTCATTCTTAGCACCAGTGAGGTAAAGACCTCTGGGAAAAGGTGCTTTTCTCCATTACACCTCCTCTACTTGGTAGTCTTCTTAAGCCATAGACTCTTGAAGTAGACAGTCTTCCTAAAGCCTTTCCTAGCAACCCAGCCTCTGCAAAGACATTTTCTTCACTGCATCAATTTCTTGCGATACTGAAGGCCATCGCAGGCCACCAAGTCACCTGAATCCAAGGTAGTGTTGGGAGGAGGCCATGGCAGCTCTTTGCCCTTTCTCCCTCTCTGTCCCCCTCCCCCATCCAGGAGAGGCAAGACCAGACCACTCTGCCAAAGACTCTGCATATTTTGTCTCCTGAGCATGAAACCAGTATATAGATTTATTTTTAATTTTAGCGGAAGTGAGAGAGCCAGAGTAAGCATGAGAGAGAGAGCAAGAAAGAGTGAGAAACATCGATGTGAGAGAGAAACACCCATCAATTTCAGACGGGATCAAACCTGCAACCTGGGTATGTACCCTGACTGGGAATCAAACCTGCCGTCTCCTATTGTATAGGATGACGCTCAATCACTGAGCCATGCTGGCTGGGCAGCACGGAATTTTTCATACTGTCATCATCCACTCACAATCTTTTTTTTTATTTTTTAACTTTTATAACCATTTCAAATCATGTCTCCATCTATTCTTTTTTTTAAGGATTTTCTTTTAAACAGTTTTAGGTTTACAACAAAATTGGAGGAAGTTACAGAAATTTTCCATATACCATCTGCCCCCATACATGCATAGTCTCCCCATTTATCCACTTCACTCACCAGAATGGTACTTTTTAAAAAATCAAGGATGATAATCTATTGACACATCAAAATCACCCAAAGCCTATAGAGTTCACTCTGCGTGTTGTATATTCTGTGGGTTTGAACAAATTTATAATGACATCTCTTCATTATATTATACAGGGTACTCTTATTGTCTTAAAATTCAGTATGTGCATTTTTAATACTATTCTAAGTTTGCAAGAACCATGTTTTTTCTGTAGCTATCAGAAGCATTTGCCAGCACTATGCCTAGTCTGATTTGAATACTTTGTTGTTCTTCCTGTGTCCTATCCATCTACTTCTCCTCCCTGGGATGGATGAAAGTAGTAGTTTGTGAATTTATTATTTTTGTTGTGTGTGTGGGATGTGAACGGTATGGGAAGGAGACTCAGTTTCTCCTGGCCACTTGCTCCACAGCCATCACTGTCTGGGTCTTATAACTCCAGTAGGATTTGGTCTTGCTCTGCTACAAAAGCTGAGCCTGAGGACACAGGTGGGACAGGGGAAATTCCTCTCAGCCAGAACTGCTGGGTTTGGAGGAGTGATTTGTTTCTTCCTTGTAGAGGGGGGAAAGCCCTTTTCACTGGTACACTGTACCTCCCAGCTGCGAGAACCATCAGGTCTGGACAAGTGCCACTTGCTGCACAGAGTGCCTGAGGACCCAGCATTGGCATTCAGAGGGCTGACTTTGCTGGGAGCCAATGCCACAGTCTGGTATTTAAAGGAATGCAGGGTGCTGCCAATACAGCTGAAGGGCTAGATTTATTAAATTCTTTAAATATGTGATTTGTTATCTTCCCCCTTGGTATTTTAAGATCATAAATTGAGTAAGGGTGCATGGTTTCAAAACAGATTTTGCTTTAAAATATCACAGTTACACACATGAGCTGGTGTTCTGTGTGTGTGGTGGGTTTTTTTTGCCAAGAAAAGGAAGCAGAAAGGTTTCATTTTACCTCCCTCCCTCCCGTTCTTCCTTTCTATGCTTACATGTGTATTGGGTGGCAGTGCTATTTAAAAAGAGCCTGATTGCCCAGCTGATGTGGCTCAGTGGTTGAGCGCTGACCTATGAGCCAGAAGGTCACAGTTCAATTCCTAGTTAAGGCACATGCTCAGGTTGTGGCTCAGTCCCCAGTAGGGGTGTGCAGAAGCCAGTCGGTCAGTGGTTCTCTCTCATCATTGATGTTTCTATCTCTCTTTCCCTCCCTCTCTATATATAAATAGATAAAAAGAGTCTGATTCTTTTGACAAAGTATTGCTTTAGCTACTTTGAGAGTAAAAGTGCTCACTAATCAGTAATTTCTAGGCAGTATTTCAGCCTTTACAATAGATTTGATAAGATAGAGGGATCCAGACCCCTGGGGAAGTGACAGTTCAGTAATTGATGTAGTTTTTAGTATTAATTGCTTAGTGGAATTTGTGTGATTTTCTGGCTATATGGTTTCTTAAAATTGTCTGTAGAATTACTATTTGATAGAACTAAATTATATAATAGCTACTCTCTGTGAATTAGTAAAGGTTCCTTTGGATTTAAATTTCTTGGTGTTGGTGAAAAATTTTGTGTATTGTCTTATGGAAATTTGACTTCACAAGTTTTTGTTTTATTGAATGCAATATAATGAAGTAAGAAGCATGAAACTTGTTTATGCTTCTTATTTGATAAGGCAACATGGTCTATAGCAATGGTTGGCAAACTCATTAGTCAACAGAGCCAAATATCAACAGTTCAACGATTGAAATTTCTTTTGAGAGCCAAATATTTTAAACTTAAACTTCTTCTAACACCACTTCTTCAAAATAGACTCGCCCAGGCTGTGGTATTTTGTGGAAGAGTCACACTTAAGGGGCCAAAGAGCTGCATTGTGTCTCGCAAGCTGCAGTTTGCGGGATCATGGGTCTAGAGCAATTCTTAGTACCAAGAAGAGTGGTTGGTTAGTTCTGACTTTAGCAAATGCATTTACAGAGGTTTGAAAGAGAAAGGCAGCCTTGGGTCTAGCAGCAGGTGGTTTTGTGAATTATTAATGGATTATTAACAACAAAAAAGGTGAACTGTGATCTCATACTACTATAATTTGAACACATCAAACATTTCATGTGTGTCATTAATTAGTGAGGGAACCAATAAGATGTTACGAACAGTTCAAAGATTTCATAAAATACACACAGATCAGTAGGAATGCTGACAGGAATCTACAAATAGATACAAAAATGGTCACTACTCATAAGGAATACCCAGCTGCATTTCCAGGACACAAGTTTTATCTTTGTAGACAGGAATCATTTGCGTTACTGTCATTAGTCTACAATTTACAGAATTGTAAAATAGCCTGGAGACCATGAAAGGTGGAGATAACACAAACAGTGTGCTACACAGAACAGCTAGGAGCCTTTTTTTCTTTTTCTTTCCATTTTAAAGTCTTTCACATCCTTTTCCTAACAGTCTTCTAAAAGCTATCTAATCCCTCTTTCAGCCTCTAAGCCTGCTTGCCTTTGTCAGACCAGTCAGACATCAGTCATTGTTTTAGGAATGGCTCAGAAAGATGATTAATTGTCCAGTCTTTTGTCTCTTTGAATGGAAGTCGTAGTTTTTATAAACTTTTTATTTCTGTATAATCTCAAAGCAGTGCTGCCAATTAAAAAGTGCCTTATCAAAGCCAGTTGCACCCTGAGGAAGTTGTGCTGGCCAGTGGTCTGATACCTCGGAGTTTCTCAGTGGGGTTGAATCTGTCCTGAGGGGAAATCTTTCCCTAATTTCCATGAAATTCTAAGATGAACTAGTTATCCCCTGCCTCAAAGGACATGATTTTTGTTGATCTTAGTTCTTAGAATTATAAATGTCAGTCATCCTAACTTTAGTTTTTCTTTTTTGCAGGTTTTCTCACAGAGACTGGAAAAACTAGAGCAAGTACTATTTTTTCTACAGCAACTGACTCTGCCCTCCAAGTTACACAGATCAGAATTATGGTAACTCTCCTTCTTTAAGCAATGCTACTACTGTTGTTAAAAAGAGGGATACAGTTCAGAGGTCCATGTCACTGTTTTTCATTGAACATTGAATGATTTTTGTGTCAGGCCTATAGCAGAGGGCAGGGACACAAAGGTGAATAGATTGTTAAGTCTGTGAATGGTGTGAATATAAGGATTGAGAAAGGTAAGGAATCATTTCTTAGGATGCAGCTTTCTAACTCTTCCAGGACTTAATGTATTTGATTTCTCCTACTGTTTCATTTGGGCATGTTTCTTCGTCTCCCCATTTTGGCTGCCTCTCTGTATTTGTTTCCATGTATTAGGTAGATCTGTTATATCTCCCAGTCTTGGTAGGGTGGCTTATGTAGTAGGTGTCCTGTGGGGCTCAGTGGAACAGTGTTTTTGATCACCTGACTAGGAATGTCCCTTGTGTGGATGATGTGAGCCCTCCTGTTGTAGTTGAGTCTTGATTGCTATTGGTCTGTCTGTGGGTGAGGTTGACCCTCAGGCTGGCTGTCTATGAGGATTGACCCCAACCACAGTATATGAGCTGCTGTGCAGGAGCTGACACCACGAAGTGAAATTTGTCCCAGAAAGGTCTGGTGTCTGCTGAGATCTCCCATTGAGTGTGCCACTTGTAAAGCTAATTGGGTCATGCTCTGATGTGATCTGAAGCTGCCACTGGGTTTGTTGGTTCTGGTTGTGCCTCTTGGGAGGGACTCTTGTGCATGTCAATGTCAGACTCTGTCTGTAACTGGCCCTGAGCTACCCTTTAGGAGCTACAAAAGGTTCTGTGGTTTGGTGGTTGCCTCTGCTGGATCTGGGTGTGGTGAGGAGGCGCCAAGCCATGTACCAAGGCCAGCTTCTATTGGTGTTGCGTCTGGGGCAGGTCAGCAAAAGGCTCAGTGCACCCTGAGACCTGGCTCCCACCTGCTAGGTACCTGTTAGGCTCAGCCATTGAAAGAGCCTCTGGTGGTACACGAGTTCCCTTAGGCAGCTTCAAGTCCCCAGGCAGATTGGGTCTTGGCACCAGCATTAGGACTTCAGCCACTCAACAAGTCTCAGAGTACCCCAAGGCCAGCCACTCGCTGCTGGGGGCAGTGGACCCCTGTAGTGAGGCAGGGCCTTTGGGAGCCATCAGGTGAGTCCAGTAGAGTCCCTCAGGGTAAAACAGATTTAAGATTTGGCCATGTAGAGGGATGTCTCTGCAGGAACAGTGGCACTGGGTTAGGGTGTTTGGGGGAATAAATGGCTTTTGCCCTAGAACCACATTACTCAGTCTTTTCCTGTATCTCTGACACCCCCTGAAAGACTGCAGTGGACCAGGCTACCCGCAGCTAGCCAATTCCTCAGCAGGGCAGGAGCTTGGCAGCGTGGGGCCACAGGGGGGTGGGAGATCAGGCTAGTAGATCTCCCATGGGAGGTGTGGCAGTACTCAAGCTGGGGGAGGGGAGAAATGGTCCCAGAGCCACAGGTCTCAGTCTTTCTCTATGAGTCTCTGACCCGAGTCTTCCCAAACCTCCTCAGGAGGTAGCTTCTAAGGAAAACAGCAGTGGGCCACAGCTAGCTGATTCCTTGGCAAGGTGCGAGCTCGGCAGGGCTGGGCCACATGGAGTTGGGAAGGTGGGGCCAGTAGATCTCCCTAGGAAAGATGGTGTCTGTGGGCAGTGCGGGAGAAGGACTCAGCACAGAGACAATGGTGGCTGTACCTCTAGTCCTCTCCCCAAAGCCATACAACTCAATCTCTCCCTGAATAACTCCTGTTTGCTCTGAGCAGTCATCCTTTCACTGGATGAGTACCTGAGAATGAAATTTTGTACTCTGGCCCTGTAAGAGGGACCCTGGGTTTCTAGCAGACTCCCTGCTGATTTTCATATCCAGGTGTTATTGAGCTCCTCTTCCTGGCTCTGTACTCTGGACTGGGGAGCCCAGCTTGGGGTTGAGACCTCTTGCTCCTCAGGGGAGATCTTTGCAGCTGAGATACTCCTCCAGATTCTTAACTGCCATGTGTGGGTGCAGGGCCTGTCCTTTTTGAACCTCTGCCCTTCCTACCATTTGTAATGCAGCACCTTCTCCATGTCCTTAGTTATAAGACTTCGGTTCAGTTAGTCCTCAGTTGGTTATTCAGGTTGATTGTTTTATACTTTAGTTGTAATTCCAATTTGTTTCTAGGAGGAGGTAACTTTCACTCACTCTGCTGCCATCTTGGATCTCCTAGGACTTAATGTATTTGAAAGATCATTTTGTTGGTTTGATTTTGTTTGAAGCTTTTTAAATTTAAGCATGTTATTTGGAAACAAAACAGCCACAGAACTTTACCCTTCTGCTGTATTTTATCTACATCTCTATTTCCAGGTTCGACGTGGCGGCATTGGTGCCCAGTGTGGGTTGGTGTTTGCCTATAACTCATCTTCTGATAAATTTCAAGCAGAAGAACACTTCAAAAGGTTTGAAAAATATGACAAATGGAAACTTAAGGAATTCAGGCAATTTGTAAAAAGCAGGTAAGGAACAGAATAAAAATCTAATAAGATTGTATATATCCCCTTATTGGTGAAATATGCTTTCTTATAGAAAATGTGCCACTAACCCACCCTCAATGACTATGAGCATTCATTGCGTCTAATGGATGTGAAGATGTGCATTTTAATTTGTTCACAGACTCTGAAGTTGGTCCCTTCTGTGACCAGGCACCCACATTTTCAAGATGGCTGGATAATAATACACACCTGAATTGTGGGCAGCCTGAGGTCTTCAGTCTTACCTAGCTGCTTGGAAATTTACCCATACCCCAGCCTCCCTCCTTCTAGTCATGCTTTTATTGAAAATGTTTATTAAGTATCTACTATGGGTTAGGCCTATTGCTAGGCACTGAAGATACTGTAATGAGCAAATTGGCAGTTGCTGCTCTGTGGAGCTTCCTGTTTAGCTCAAAAACAGAGGATAAAACTGCTACTATCACAGTACTCTGAATACTAGGTAGGAGAAGGTAGAGTGTTCTGGGAGCACACGGTAGAGCACCTCACCTGGTTAGGGAAGGCTTCCTGGAGGAAATGTTTATGTTAAGAACTAAAGGGTGAGTTAGAGTTAATTAGCAACTTGAAGAAGTGGAAGGAGAATGTCCTAAGCAAAGAGAAGAGCAGATTTGAGAACTCAGAAGTGAAGTATGTCATATTCAAGGACTGACAGGTCCCACATTGCTGAAGTGCACTGTTGAGGTGGAGAATGGTGAGCCATGAAGCTGGAGAGCTAGGAAGAGGCCAGGTCATTAAAGGTCTTTTTGCCTCTGTTTCAGGGTTTGGACTTGATCCTTAAAGCAGTGGGAGGGTGGGTGGGGCAGGGAGTGGATGGCATGAGCTGTTGAGGGAATCTAAGAAGAACTTCATCAGGTGTGTGTTAGAAGTACACACCTGTAGTGTGGATTGGAGGAGAACAAGCATGGAAGCAGAATGAAATGGAAGAGACTGTCACTGTCACCTTCAAGGACAGAGGTGTGGGTCACCTTCAAGGTCAGAGGTGTGGGTGATCTCAACTAGAGCAGCAAGAGCAGCAATGGAGAGAGGTTGCTGTAGGACCAGTTGAGTTACTGAATGTAGAGCAGGAGGGGGAAGAAAGCTTAGGCATCAATGAGTTCTGTGGTCTTGGCTTGGGAAGATGGGAGCATTGGTAGTCTTTCTATGAGAGAGAAAATACCTTGGGGAAAATAGGTTTGTGGGGGAAGATGGTGAGCTTAGTTTTGGTCCTTTTGAATTTGATGTTTTAGAAAGCCTTCGATATATATTTGATACCTAGCTGGACAAATAGGTTAGGAGCCTGGAAGAGACATTTGTGCTGAAAGTACAAATACGATAGACATTTAAATGATAATTTTAGACGAATTATAATAGAAGAGGTCATTCTGGAAGTGTGTGGGGGCTAGGAAGAGAAGCAACCTTAGGTCAGCGTGCTGAGAGCCACCAGCATTTAATGGGCAACAGAGGGAAGGAGATTGAGAAAGACAGCTGGACAAGCAGCAGGAAAGCTAAGCATGTGTTACCATAAAGCCAGGCTGAGAGAAGTAGGGAGTGGGCAATGGTGCTGAATGTTTCCCAGGAAGCAGTAAGATCAGGTCTAGGAGTGGACCTGTTGGATTTAGTTGCACAGGTCATTGAGCAGTGTTGCCCCTTTGTTACCAGTTGCAAGTTAAAAATCATGAAGCTGAGCCCCAGGCTTGCTGTTTTTGCTACTGTATATCACAGGTAATGGGGTGCTGGAGTTAACAGAAGCCTTTATCAACCAGTACAGTACTACTAAGCTTTAATGTACAGATGAATCACCAAGAATTATGTGAAGATGTGGATTCTGAGTCAGTAGTTCTGGGTGGAGTCTGATACTTTCATTTCTGACAAGCTCCCAGGTGACTCTGATGCTCCCCATCCACAGACCACTTTCTCAATAGCAAGAATCTGGCAAAACTCCCTCTCTTGGCTGTATTTCCTTTGGTAGCATCCCTAAAAATGGTCATTCAGCCTCTAGAATACTTTAAAAAAAAAATTTTTTTTTTTTTCAGAGAGAAAGGGAGAGGGAGCGAGAGAGAGAAACATCAATGATGAGGGAAAATCATTGATTGGCTGCCTCCTGCATGCCCCCTACTGGAGATCGAGCCTGCAACCCAGGCATGTGTCCTTGACAGGAATCCAATCTTGGACCTTTCAGTCCACAGGCCAATACTCTATCCACTGAGCCAAACCAGCTAGGGCAGAATACTCTTAATGATAGAGAATTCACTACACTACAGTAATTGGAATATGTTAGTTGAAGTCTACTTTTGTAATTTCAATTCAGTCGTCTTAATTCAGCCCTCTTAATAAAAATGATCAAAATTTCCTCACTCCTAAAATCTCCCTATGTCTCTTTTTTTAAAAGATGCTTTTCTTTTAGAATAGTGATTAGAGATTGTAGTTGTTCTTAAGTAGCCAGTCCCACTCTTGGGACATATTAATCTAGGTCTTTTTTCCTTAACCTGCTTGTCAAACAAGATCTTTTACTTATATAGGATGACTTATTTTAACCTCAATGTAGGCCTGTTTGCTACTCCCTTGCTGATTTTACCTCTGGGTTCAGCCTGAACTACTCTGGAATCCTGATTTGGTTGACCTACATATTATCAGTGTCTTTCCAGTTTGGAAGTCAAAACGTTAATGTACATGCATCTATTTTTTTTTTTTTTGTTTTTTTTTTTTTGTCCCTCTGTCCAGACAATGGTCAGTCAGCTCCAGGACAGCTGTTTGGTTGCTGTGTACACTGTTTGGTTGCTGTGTACACTTAACTACTAATACTCAGCTTGCTCCTCTCCACCTTGCCTGCTGTGTGATGTAGTGAAAGGGGTTGCTTCTTCCTGCCACCTCTCTGTATCTCAGAGATTTCTGTGAGCCTTCCAAAAAGTAAAAAATCCTCAAACATATAATATTGATGAAACAGGATTTTGGGCTAAGACAAAATACCAGCAGTCACATTGATTTTAGGGCTAACTATATTGCAAAAGGTTTATGCTAAGAAGGATTTTTATGTTAAATAGGGAACATTTTTTCTCTCTCTGTTCTAGAACCTACCCTGGATCCTTTGTGTTTTCCCTCTTGCTATAAGTCCTGTGCTTGCTTCTTCTGTCCATAAAGGATATTCATGCGATGCTAGCTTGTTAGCTGTATCATGGCTACGTAGTCTAAAGTTAGAACTGTTACTTGAAAAGACTGCCTTTTCTTTGTCTTAGTTATTTAATTCCTGAAAGGAGTACCATTCAAATGTCTGGTTTTTATTTTATTTTTATTTTTAAAATATATTTTTATTGATTTTAGAGGGAAGAAAGAGGGAGAGAAAGAGAGACAAACATCAAAGATGAGAGAGAATCATTGATTGGCTGCCTCCTGCATACCCTCAATTGGCGATCGAGCCTGACACACAGGTATCCTGACCAAGAGTCAATGCTCAACCACTAAGCTAGGCTGTCTGTTTTTTGAAAAAGAAGTGGCACACAATTGTGCTTCTTCAGCTTCTTCAGGCTGCACTGCTTTCCTGGAAGGACTTCTTTTATTTTATTTTATTTTATTTTATTTTATTTTATTTTATTTTACTTTATTTTATTTTATTTTACTTCATTTATTTATTATTTTGGAAGGACTTCTTAAGGAACAGGAGAAAATGTCAAGGCTTCTGCAGGCTGAAGTTTCCGTTTTTGGAGCTCAAGGACCTGAAGGCTGCCCAGCTTTTACCCTTCAGTTGTTGCAAGTGGTCCAAGCCTCGGGCTGCTCAGACATACATTAGCCAGGGAAACAAAACTGAACCTGCCTCCCGTTTGGTTCTTTCCAGAAACACACACCAGCTGTTGCATTGTACTTTACTCCTGAGTAGTTCATCTAAGAGCTTGACTTCATGTCTGTTCTTCAGATAAACCAGTTATCTAGGGAAGCAAACTTTCTATTTAGTTCTCAGGTTACATTTGGGACTGATACTAATTCCTATTTCATGGATGAGAAGATTTGAGAAATGGGGAGGAAATTACCTTTAACTATCTTATATGTTAATTGGCAGGCCATATGTACAAGTTAAATGACACTTACATGGTGTCTTATTCATTGGATCCTTGAGAGGTTTAGGAATACAAAAATGTTTGTGATTGCCCTGTGTTTATAGGGTCGGTTGCTCACCTGATGATCTTGGAGAGGATGATCCTATTGGCTGGTTTGAGCTGGAAGAAGAGTGGGATGAAGCAGAGATCAAGCTGCAGCAGTGCAGAGTTGCCAGAGTAAGCATTATTGAGTTGTGGCCTTCGTGTATTGGCCCACTCCCCTCCTTTTATTCTGTAAGCATTTATTGAGTGGTTATTGTGCCAGACTGGAACCCCTGAGGTGAATCAGACATGATTATAGTCTCAAGAGGTTTATAGTCTAGTGGAAGGCACAGATGTATATGACACTGTGATATGGACTGATATGCAGGGGGCTCTTGCAGCCCAGAAGAAAAATATATTACCTAGCCTGGAGTTCACTAAGGAAAGCTTCCTGGGAAAGGTGGTGTGATCTAACTATGGAAAGTTGATTAAGCCACCATCTTTAGCCAGGATAAGTTGTGCGGAGAAGGGCATCTCAGGCTGAGAGAATGGCAAATGCACAGGTATAAATGCAAGAGAGAGATGTTCTCACAGCTAGGAAATTATCTGGCTACTTATTTTTTTATTCTCTAGTGTAAGTTTTAGTAAGAAGCTTAAATAGAGAAATAAGAACTATCTTTGGCGTTTACACATAAAAAATGCTTAGTAAATATTTATGCAGTTGAGGAGTGGATTCTGAAAGGCCCCGACCAAGGAGCTTTCACTGTAAGAGGCAGATAGTTTGCACAGAAGTTGGGTTTTGAAAATGGCTTTAGCTTTGGCAGACAAGGCGGTGTCCTGGCTCCCAGCACATGGGTTGCATATATCTGCAGGGAGTTTGAAATGCTTCCTCATTGGCATTCCTGGACCGTTTTTGCCATATATATGATTTATATTAAAAAACGGTGCCCCAGAGCAAACATACATCTCTTATTCATCCTATCTTAATCCTGTTTTTGAGGAGAAGTAATGACATTTCTCTTATTATGCTCTTTCCCAGACCAGATTTCCTTTAGCATTTATATTGTGTGGTTTTCCTCCCCTATTTGTTATAGATGCGTTCCCAGTGCTAGGCATACTGGTACCTCATAAATTGTTAAAGTCATAGGGGCACCTTTCAAAGAAGGCTCTTAGCTCTCTTTCATCAATATCCAGGGCTCTTGAGTCCTTCGCCTGAAATCTCTCTTGTCCTTTCTAGTACTTGATGGTGAAGTTCCTCTGCACCCGTCAGGAGTCGGCAGAGCGCTTGGGAGTACAAGGCTTGAGCATCAGTGGCTACCTCCGGCCTGCGAGAGCAGAAGCAGAACAGAGTGCCATCTGTGCTCACTGCAGAAAGGACATGGAGGAGAGTGTCTGCGGGGCCTCACTGCTCCTGAGGACCCTTCAGTTCATCCAGCAGCTTGCCCATGACCTGGTAGTGTATTCTCAGTTGTTAGACTTCAGTCCTTTGGGAAAATAACGACAGTGTCCAGGGAAATGAACACCCGTCAGTGGAACCTGGCCATGTTGGAGCCATGCAGTATCAAAGAGTGGAGAGGCATCATGCTGTGATGACATAGGAAGGCCAAGGGGAGTGAGGTACTGGGCATTGAGGGCATCAGTCAGTGAAACACCAAGTGGCTTATGGCCGTCATTGTGAGGGTTCCTGCTCTAGACATGCAAACAGAGCTTAAAGATCCCCAGCTAGCTTGCCAAAGGCACACTGGGGAGTCGAAGCAGGTTTATGGGATTTATGTCTTCTTTAAGGATAATTATTCCTGAAGTGTAGGTAAATTCTATTTGTTTATTAAAAGTACCAAAATAGCGCAGAATTTGAAATAATTGTGTTTTTCATACTGACTTCTACAGTCACTAATAAACACAATAACTCACTCAAAGGTTGATTCTTACAGCCACCACCATAGAGAACATGGTTTGTCTCAGGAATTTAGTGGTGTGCTCTTGTGTGGTGTGCAACAGTGTCCACTCTTATTAATATGTTTTTGTTGATTTTAGAAAGAGAAGAAAGGAGGATAGAGAGATAGAAACATCAATTTGGCTGCCTTTTGCACGTCCCCCACTGGGGATTGAGCCTACAACCCAGGCAGGTGCCTTGACTGAGATTTGATCTGGCAACCTCTTGGTTGATGGGTTCACACTCAACCACTGATCCACACCAGTTGGGCAGCAGTATCCACTCTTAACCTTTTTCTGCTTCAGAGTGCTGTTCAGAGGCTGGTAACTCAATTTATATGGTTTGTTTGGTCTTTGTTATTCAAGCTCTCTTATCACAGCAGGAAAAAGCAAATGAGAGAGAGATGCTGAGAAATAGCAGGGGCATTTATAGCAGAATTGGTCTTTTAGCCTACATTTAGGGAAGGGTCAAAAAATAGCAGAAGCATTTATAGCAGAATTGGTCTTTTAGCCTATATTCAGGGAAGGCATAAAATATACTGTATGCGGTCCTGGACAGTAATCATCATTCAGTGTAGACACATTTATGTTTCAGGTGTGGTGTTGATGAAGCCAGGGAGCCTCCATGGGTGTGTATGTGTGTGAGCTGTGTGTTTGTGTTTGTGTGTGTGTGTGTGTGTGTGTGTGTGTGTATACATTTACATACATATGTACATATACCACATACATGTACATATTTTAAAAGTTTCACATTAAAAAAAAAAGAGACTTTTTAGCAGTATAGAGTAAGCATTATATGGGAATTTTATCCTTGTGGCTACCTCATCCCTTAACAGTGAGAAGTAAATGAGCCATTATGGTCTTTCTCCATATACATTTTTAATTTTATTTTTTTCTTGTCTTAAGGTGCAGCAGAAGGAAAGTGGCCTAAAATATAAGTCTTTTCTGGACTTCGCGGGTCTTGATTTGGAAATCTTCTGGAATTTTTACAGCAAATTAAAGCAAAAGTAGGTCAGAATTTTTGATAAAGTGATATTCATATAAAAACACAGCAGACACTGAGTTTTGCTATTCTAAATGGACAATTTTTTTTTTTCTTCTAAGTTGTTACTTCCCACCAGTTTATTGTTCTGATTTTAAAGATTTGGTTATTATGGAAAATAACACCTAGATATAGAAATAACAGAAAAGTGATATTATATAGAAATTACACATTTTTATAAATCACTTGTGAGTTGGGCAATATTTTCTAAACATTTTCTCATTTGATTATCATTATAGCCTTGTGGGATGAGCAGCTTAAGTATTGTAGCGGTACCCTCATTTTACAGATGAGGAAACAGGATGAAAAATTGCATTTCCTGGCCCCACTGTGGGCAGTCAGGTGGGGTCTGCATTTGCAGACTCTACATAGTATAGTGTTCTTCCCATTCCACCTTTATTCCTCCAGACATCAGGCATTGTTGTCACGGAGCCTAATGTCTGGAGGGAGCCCTTTGTGGACTGTTTGGCTGCGGAAGGAGGGGGATAAAAGCAACTTGCCTTTTTGCCTTCTGATGTATTTTATCTTTCTGTAGCCCGAGGGAAGAATGCATCTGTGCCCAAACCCTGCTTTTGCAGCTTCTCCAGAGCTGCTTCTTGGTGCTGCAGAGAGACTCTGCGGCTGCCTCTGAGGACGCAAAGGCTCCCCGCCAGAGCCCCCGGGCAGTGGAGGCCGCCAAGGAGCTCTATACACACTTATGTGATGGTAGGATTGGGTTTTCTTTAATGTGATCCTGTGCTAGTCTTGCTGTGGAGAACGGGCTCCTTTGATCATGCAAGCCCAGGAAAGGGATTGTTTTTTGGAAAATGACTTTCCTTTGATCCTCTTTCGAATCTTATTTTGGTTCAGTGTTTATTCCCTCATCAATAACTTCCTCCTGGTTTCTGATATACAGTTGTCTGATATTGAGAGAAATTATTGTCACACTTTTTAGTCTTTACTGGGATGAGTTTGATAGATTGAGGGAGGTATTATAATGGTAAATTGAAAATTAAACCCATGTGACTAACTGAAGTTATTTTTAAGTCTTTGCCAAGTTGTATCTCAAAAGGACAGGGAAATAATGAAATTAAAACTGGTATGAATAGTCTTTACTTTAGTAAAATGTAAACAAACAAACAAAAATAATTTCCTTACATTGCCTAGTGTGTATAGAAATGTTTCTTTGCTCTGGTATTAATTGCAAAATGGAGAGTAATGAGTTTGTAGGCTAGTTAATGCAGATATAGATATAGTAAGTGAATAGTTGGAATACGTTAAAGCTGATTCCATTGTTCATTTTTGTCAGTGGTGGATAGGGTGGATGGAGACTCTGTGCCCATGGAAATATTGAAGCAAGAAGTCAGGAATACCCTTCTCGGTGGAGCTGCCATCTTCTTTCCTGATCGACAGACCCAGCGGAACCATCTCTTCACCATGATGGTACTTGTTTACGTTAAAAGTGTGGATTATATTCCTGATAAAAGTGACATAATAAGAAGGCGTAGCCAGTGCCGTAGAACCGGGAAAAGAAATTTCCAAAATAACAATTGAAAAAATAAAACCAATAATAATTATTTATAAATGATATGGTTATAAATTATTTTTTATTGCCTGTGTAGACAAGCATCTAATAGAATTACTGAGATGGAAAATTAGAGCCAGCATTTTGAAAAGACATTTCTATATGCAATAGCTAATTAACATGTAATAAAAGTGCTCTGTGGGATGCATAAAAACCTATAGAAATAAAGGACAGAACAGAAGCGTAAAATGTGGTTTCTGATGCTAAGGTCTTCAGTCCAGTTGGGAACACCTGCCACAAGGAAAAGCCAACCCCATGTGCATTAGGAGTAGAAGAGAATTGTTATTTTAAATGACTGGGAACGGTTTCTGAGAGGAGGAAGAATCTCTGGTTGTATTTCACTCTCTGCAAAGTCTGCATAACAGCATGAGGCACCGGTTTTCACATTTTGAGTTATAACCTTCAGCATCCCTGTTCTGACCCACTGGACTGTGGGCAAAGCTCAGTCCTTCTTGTTTACTAGAAGCATTTACCAGGCAGCTAAGCAAATGATTTTTTTTTCTGGCATGTGTCCCACGGAGAAAAATAGAGAGAGTACATATGACCTCTTGAATGACATTGCTATTAGCAGAGCAGCCCAGACACTTTCCCTCTGGCCATCCCTCTGACAACAGTGGTAAGGGTTACATTTTCCCTTGTCTTTCTGCTGAATTAAACAGCACTGCTGTCATCTGTGGCCATGTCTTATGTCTCCCACCCTCCTGTACCAGTCAGGGCCCTGCGTCTTAAATGCCCCTCAGTTTCTTGCATAGCAGTAGATGTCCAATACATTTTTTGAATCAAGAAAAAATAAAGTACTCCCACTGTAGCCTAGTAGCCCCATCAGGATTTATGTAACTGTCACCATAGGCTGTTCTGGTTTATATAGAAAAAGCTTAGATCCTATTTAAAAACAAACAGAAAGTTCATAAGAAATGCTCTCTGTCCCTGCTCTTTCCTCTTGCTATGGCATGCCCAAGGATGAAAAGCACTGAGGATGAAAAGTACTGGTGTACATCTTTTGAAAGTCATCTTCTTTAACATTTGCAACAAGCTTTCCTGTAGGAAGCCTTGATGATAACTTATCAGTGAACAAAAAGTAAATTGCCATTTTCTGTTTAGATGGGTGGTTCCGCTCCCTCTTAGCACTAGGCTAGGTCTTAGTTGGGCACCGTGAGGTAGTCTGCTGACCTCGGCTTTCCTCATGCGTGGGAACAGCGGGCAGGGGCATTCGTGCTGCTCTAGGTCATTGGAATGTCATGGAATAGATTTTCTGAATGTGCAGTTTCTTGTTTTCTAGAAAAATGTCACTGAGCAGGAACATAAGCAATCTCTGCAGCTCACTTTCCGCTCACTGTGCACATATTTTAGGTAAGTTTTTAATTCTTTTCAATTGTCCAGTATTTCAAATCTTTGCATAGCTGTTTTCTTTAGCTATCCCTTCCTTTCATGTGCTTTTGAAGTAACCAGCTACTTCCCTCTGCTCAGCCAAGTTTCTGGGTAATATACCACTTGTCGCAGGAGTGACTAAAGTAGTGGGAGGATGATAATCTTTTCCAGACCTTAATCTAAGTCCCAGTCATTATAAGATAACTTAAAATTAAATTCATTGAGGATTTTTTAAAACACTCCAGTTTCTAAATAATTTTGAAGACAAAAACAAGCCCTGTACTGAAATCTAAAAGCCCAGTTACATTAAAACCAACTGCAGAAGGGTAGCTTAGCAAAAGAAGTGTGCTTGGAGGGGATGACTTGGAGAGTTTTTCTTGCTTTGACTTCTAATGGGCCTGTAGGCTACATTATTAAAAGTATAGACTTTTTTTAAAAGTCCTTACCGGAGGATATGATTTTTTTATTGATTTGAGGGAGAGAAAGATAGACAGAGAGAGAGAGAAACATTGATGTAAGAGAAATATCAGAGTTGCCTCCCGTAACCTTGACAGAGGATCGAACTTGCAACCTGGGTATGTGACTTGACCTGGATTCAAATCCATGACCTTTCAGTGTACAGTACGATGTTCTAGTCGACTGAGCCACACCAGCCAGAGCTGAAGGTACTATAGACTCTTGGAGGGAGAGAACTAACAACCTGAGCTACTGTCTGCAAGTCAAACTATACTTGGTGTGGATGCCAGACTTAAAGGGCTCTGTAAAATGTGTTGAGAGTGGCGTATCAAGGATGATGAAAGAGGCTGGGGCTGTCATGTGAACATTTGAGACACAGAATGATTAGCCCAGATTATCAAGTTAGCAGTCATGAGGTTAGGTGTGTTTCTTATTGGTGGTCAAGGTAATTTATTCATCAGATTTATCCCCTGGAATCTCTTCTAAGGACTTGAGGATTTATGTACTTGTGCTTATATAAGGACATGTGTTGGGACAGTGCCCCATACCCAGCTGGGACCATGACTTTTTTTCTGCCCAAATTCTTCTCATCCAATTGAACTGACACTGAAGTCTTGCTAGGTTCCTTTTTGGAACCTTTTAAGATAAAAACACATGTAAATCCGCTTCCTAAAACAAGGTGTCATGACTGACTTGTGTTCTTTCAGTGATAGGGATCCAGGCGGCCTTCTGCTTCTACCCGAGAAAGGCGACCTGGCCGACACGAACATCAGCGAAGTTCTGGCTGTCATGAGGACTCTCCTCTCTGTTGCTGCTCGAGAGGTAACTGATGATTGCTCCCTGTGGTCTTTGCCTCCTGCTTTTAGGAGCATGTAATAGAGCTGTCAACCCCTTCAACCCTCATTCACAGTATGAATGTAGCTCTATTCTTATGACCATCAATGAGCACACAGATTTCCCAGCCTGCTTTGGCTCCTAATCTGCCAGTTTTTGCAAATGAGTGAGGGGACATGTCTGTGACATGTTTTATTCACTCGGGCATTTTTGAAATTCATCCATGTTCATGCATGTGCATAGTGTTTCCTTTATGAATGTGCCACAGTTAATTTATCTGTTGAATTATGGAGGGGCAGTTAGGTCCAGTTTGGGGCAATTACATGATATGAACATGTCTTGTGGTTCTTATGTGGAATAGTTTATTCCTGGAGGTCAGAAGACTCTTCAGAGAAACTCCAGAGAATAAAGATGATGGTTAGAAAGCCACAGGGAACTAAGAATTGTTTTCTAAGGTGGGAGAGATTTGACGGAAGGCTCAGGGAGAGAAGCCACAGAGAAAAGGCACTTGATGATGTCGGAGGGAAGAGAGAGAATGGTGGGGTAAGGTTCCTGAGGGCAGAAGGAACCTTTGTAAAGGTTCTGAAAAGCGGAGGGCAAAAGAGGGGGTGTCATAACACCTCTTTCCTGGTCACTTCTGAGTTGAAAGCTCTTTTGTGACCATTGCCATTTCCCTAGAATTTTTTTGCCAGTGACAGATGCTCTCTTAAGAAATGCCCTTGGCTGTGTTCTGGGAATGGCCTTTAAACACTTTCTCTTTGTCTCCTCCCTTGCAGTGTGAACTGTTGATGCTCAACAAGGCCCAAGCGGAGGTTGGTTCTGTGCTCTTCTCCCTTTTCTGGTCTGTCCAAGGCAGCCTGCTCTCCTGGTGCTACCTGCAGCTGAAGAGCACAGACCCTGGAGCCAAAGAGCTTGCCATTGACCTTATTGAAAAATGTGAGTTTCAGGACAAAAATCTATGAAAACAGGTGTTTGGGTTTTGACTCTGCATGTTCTCATTTTTTTAGTACTCATTCATTAAATGTGCATATGGGTTTTTTTCTTGATACAAATCAGATTTGTCTTTAGGTTGTTTTTCTTAAAATAGAATTGTATAGCATATCTTTTTGCCTAAAGTTTCCTGTCTGAATATGGTAGCATGCCTAAGTTTTTTTTATTGTAGGCCTGGGCCATTTCATAACCTAAACATTGCCTCTACAATCATACAGCACTACTAGATGATGTCACACTCTTCAGTGATCTGCCTTCCTTGTTTTAGCTAAATCACCCAAAAAGGAAAGTCTTAAACCTTTAGAGAATAAGGTGTGTGAGCACTGCTGTGATCTTTGCTGATTACAGAAAATACTCAGATTTATGTCCCTTTAACCCACAGAAAATCATATGAAACTCAGCAGGTTCTGAAAAATTATATTTGGAAATTTAGTTCCATCAAACTTGGTCTCAGCAGCTGTGACAAAAATGCTTACACTTTTGAGCCCTGCCACGTAAGCTTATCCATAATATGGCACACCTAGTGATGGCCCATTGTAAACAAAGGGAAAGTAGCAATGGGGTCGGTCAAAAGTAATATCTCCACCCCTTTGAAAAGAAGCAAAAACAAAACATATTACTCTAAAGATAATCTTTTATTGGATTTGCATTGCTTTTCCTGCCTAGAGGAAAGCATTTGGTACTTCCTGGTCTCCTGGTCTTTCCGATGTGGAATTTTCTTCATAGCTTCTATGACAGCTTACCCTTGATGATGACAAAGCAAGTGATATTTCTCCTGTATAACACATTATTTTTTTCTGTTTTGGTAGATGTGGAACAATTTCTGGGAAGCACAAGAATGATTTTGGAGTCCCTTTTGTCACAGTATAGTGGAAAAGCCATAGTAGAAAAACTATGTAATTCGGTGTTTTCAATGGCAGCTCGACAACTGGTAAGACAGAGTGGCAGCCATTTGTAAAGGGCAGGAGGGTCTGCAGTGGACACTAAGTGCTTTGTTCATCTTCCTTTAGGTAATCTTTCTGCTGGACTTTTGCACTTTAGACATTTCCCACTGCACACTCCTGAGAGAATTCAGTACCCTAACAGAGTTGTTGAAGAGGCTCTGCAGTGACCCCGAGGGAGGACTCAATAAGGTAACTTGAGTTGTCACTTAAACTGCTCTGTGTCTCCCTCAGGAGCGATGTGACCATGCTTAATGAAGCATACTACGGTATGGTTTGGATTTACACAGGTAAATGCCATCTAGAAGACCCCCTATATTTTATCAGTGGTTTTGCCAATAAGGATAAATGCCAGTCTGAGTTTATTTGGTGAGATGAGTGTTAGAAAGGAGACACAGAGAAAGCTGTGCATATATTAACTTCGGCATCTTACAGCACATAAAGTTATATAAAAACCATGTAAGTGAGTAACCAGATTGAAATTTAGAAGTGAAAATGTATGTTGCAAGGCACATAGATGGGTCGGTATTTAAAAGAAGGCCTTCCTCCCTTAACTTTACAGGATACAGTTTTTTCACTATCTTTGAGTCTCACAACTGTAGGAGTAGGAAGGGCATATATTAAAAAGTCAATTTTAAAGGTAAAAAAGCAAAGACTTAAAAAAAAAAAAAGAAAAGAAAAAGACAAAGGAAAGTTGATGGCTAAAGTACATTTTTAAATTTGCTAAAGTCCCAAATAGGACTTTAAGATCTTTAAATTCCTGCCGAAGCCGGTTTGGCTCAGTGGTAAAGAGAGCGTCGGTCTGCGGACTGAAAGGTCCCAGGTTCGATTCCGGTCAAGGGCATGTACAGTGGTTGCGGGCACATCCCCGGTAGGGGGTGTGCAAGAGGCACTGGTCAATGTTTCTCTCTCATCGACGTTTCTAGCTCTCTATCTCTCTCCCTTCCTCTCTGTAAAAAATCAGTAAAATATATTTAAAAAAAAAATAAGATCTTTAAATTCCTAATTCTGTTTTTTCCACTAAAAATTCATGCTAATAGTGATTTGTAAGAAATAGTACTGTTATAATTAGAAAATGAAAGCTAATCAAGAGTCACTGTAGTGCAGTAGAAATCGCATATCTGTTCTGCGGAATGAGAAATGTAGGATGCTCTGTATGTGTAGATGGGAATGTCAGGCATATTTTTAGCCTGTGTGGTGATCTCCATGGGATTGTTGGGGGCTGTCTGTCTAGATCATGAATACAGCACAATCTGTTGTGTACGGCTAGATGTAAAGTGATGAAAACCTTTCTTATCTTGTTTGTTTGCATAGTTGGATGTCGAGACTTGGCAACAGGAACAGCCAGTGGTGTTACATACATGGACTAAGGAGTCTGCCCACAACTATGAAAATAATTGCCACGAAGTGTCTGTCTTTGTTAGCCCAGGGGCAACCTATTTTGAGGTGGAATTTGATGAGAGGTGTGAAACTGAAAAAAGGTGAGAATCACACATTCTTCTTTCCCAAGCAATGATGGATCAAAAGTGAGAGAAGGGAAGTGACAGAGATTATGCTTTCACAGGTATGATTATCTGGAATTTACCGACTCTAGAGGTGGAAAAACACGTTATGACACAAAAGTTGGCACTGATAAATGGCCCAAGGTGAGTGGTATTCTCAGAAAGAGATAAAATGCCTACTTCTGTATCAAGTCTTCTCCTTTGGCATCCCTCAGGAGTAATAGATGTATGTCTTAGAAAAGACCCATTTATATTATATATTTATAAAAGGAAGGGTTTATATCAGAATTCAGCAAACGACAACTGTCACTTGTTTTTAAATAAAGTTTTGTGTTTTTTTTTAATACAGCCGTGCCCACTGTTTACATATCAACTATAGCTGCTTTGGAACTGCAATTTGCAGACTTGAGTAGTCAGAGATGTATGGCCCAGAAAGTTTAATAATTTACTATAAGGTTTAATAATTTACTATAAGGTCCATATCACATTGCCCAGAGTAAATGGATGATATAATCCTTAGCAAGAAGGGTCCCAGGAGGGCCCAGACCACGGCAGTGAAAGCCAGGAGTCCCCCTCACAGTGAGGGCTGCATGACCCCTGGGCCATTGAACTGTTGACCTTTCCTCTGCTGTCTGGGCTGCTGGATGGGAGCACAGCACTGGGCAGGTGAACTCTGGCTGAGTAGGCAGTGTCAGAAGGGTATTGGGTTTATAAACTGACCAGCAGTTTTCTGCCAACTTTGCTTCTTTACAAGGTACAGTTGTGAATTTTCTGATTCAGCCACTCTGTTGTGCATTTCTCCTCAGTAGCTTTGGTGGGGGTGATAAGATATAATGGTGAGCCTGTAACCCATTTTAAATAGAGATTTTTTGAGTCATGAAGAACATGCTTATTTTTTATTGAAATGCTGCCTCCTTAAAGCTGTTTGACCACATGACTTTTTGTGTTTGTTCTAGAAAGTGACCTTTAAGACTGGTCCTCGGCTACAGTTTCTCTTCCATTCTGACAGCAGTAACAATGAGTGGGGCTACAAATTCACTGTTACTGCTTATGGCCTGCCAGATGTTGCCGTGTCTTGGGGGTTGGATTTGCAACTTCTTGTTTCCCGACTGATGGGACGTCTTGCTTCCCAGTGCATGGCGCTCAAGTCTGTGCATCGTAAGTTCACGTCCTGTCCCTTCCCTTCTTGCTACAGCCACATTGAAGAGCAAGGTAATGCTCTCTCTCCCTTAAGGTGCCTCCACACAATGGAGAAGTAAAAGGTATTAATAAAATTCTCTTTGTTTCCTTTAAACCAAACCAGGATAAACTGTCTACTTGACACCAAGGGAGGCTTAGCGGGGGAGGGAGCTGAGTTTTAGCAGCATCTCATCCTTTTTTAATAAATGAATTGTGGTATATTCCAATAAGAAGGCAGAAATAGAGACTAAATTAATTTTAGTCTTTGGATTTTGTTTTAAAGTGATTTCTTCAATTTAGTTTTAAAATTCATCCAGAAAATAAGAACTATATGGAATTCACTTACTAGAGTATTTTATGTCTGATTATAAAAGTAAAATATAGAAAAATTTCATAATGGAGAAAAGCCATCCTTAATCCTAACACCCAGAGATAATTATTATCAACATTTTAATTTATTTCCACCTAGTCGTTTTTTCTATGTCTTCATAAACACACATATGATGAATATTTAATTGCTCAGTTTACAAAGTGGGAACATTTCACCATCATTAAACATTCCTGAATGGTCTCCTGTTAGACCCCAGGGGTAGTTCACAGTCTGTTTTCAGCTTACTATGCAGATGAGTCATTTCAGATGTACCTTAGCTGACTCTGCTCCACAGAGTAGCAGCGGTTCAGGACTTCCTATGGTTTGGGCTCATTTGGGATATGCGTTCCTGAAGTTCACAGTTACGTTCTTATAAATGTGGGTGAATTCCCTCCAAGTCTTAATAATTCCCACATTTTTAAAAACCTTTTCTTTATCAGTTCAAAGATTCTTAGTATAGTATGGGAAAAATAGAACTCTCATAAGCCTTCTTCTCTTTTCAGAGTTAGGAAGTGACATGGCAGTACCTCAGGCAAAAATGGCATTAGTCCTAAACTCCTCCTTGTGGAAACCTGTCTTCAGGCATCAGATATGTCCAGAGTTGGGACTAGAAGCAAGCTGGCCCACTCATCCACAACAGCATAGTAAGGAGGTATTTACTCTTCTGTTGTCTTTCTATTTGGAATGGAAAATGCTTACTAATACTGAATACTTTAAATTATGAATGTTTGTGTTTATATCTAATCACTCCCACCAAGTTGTTAGCTCCTTGAGGGCAGAAATTATCTCTCATTTATTTAGTGTTCCCACTGTGTGCCTCAGGGGCCAGTGCGTAATGGATGTTCAAAAATATCGAATGGGTGGCTCTTCAGTAAATATCTCTTGATGGAGTTATTAAACAAATGAGTTACTTCTGTTTCTAGTTCCCACTGAGTCAAGCTTTAGAGTAAAAGATTCATGCTATGCTTTTTGTTCACCATGGAATGGTAGCATGTTATTTAGTTTTATGATATTTAAAACACTGAGTAGATTTGCCTGCTGTCTCTTTTTCATCTCTCCTTTCCTCTCACTCTGTTCTACTACTTTCCCTTCCTTCTTCCCTCTTCTGCCCACCCCCAAGTTATTCAGTTAATTTATGAATCCAGAGACTCTTCCTCTCCTTCACTTCTCTGTTAAATTTGGTTCCTTCGGACCCTCTCTTCTTTTGATTCCATGTTAGCCAACTGTCTTCTCTTTCACCTAACCATTTCATCAGCCTCTCTTATTGACTTCTCTTAATTCTCCTATAAAGAGTAGGCTTAATTCAGGCTTTCTCTCCTTCCCTGCAACCCACCAGACTTTAACCGCTCTTCTCTCTTCTGTTGTCACATCTGTGTGAATAGTTCTAAATGTCAGTATCCAGAGCTCTGGTTCTTCCCCAGACTCCCTAGGTACTCATCTTCCTGTTAGGAATTTTCATTTTAGTTCTGACTCCCTTTAACTCAAAAATATAAAATCAGGATTATTCCCTCCCGTGACTGCTCACTCTTATTATCGCTTTCCTAGGCACTGAGCCACTGTTCCCTAGCATCACCTTTATTCACCTTGTTCTCACCTCTCTATCCAGTCAGCTGCAAGCCCTATAAATTTTTCCCTTTGATGTTCATCTTTTGTCATTCCCTCTGTCTCCATCTTTATTCAGGCCCTCATCTTACACTTGCATTGTCACATTGATACCTACCAAGTTTTCTTTTTTTAAAAAATACTGCATTATCTTGTCATTCTACTGCCAAGCACCATTAATGGCTCCCCATTGCCCACAGGGTGAAGTCTAAACTCAGAGTGACAGTCCAGGCTCTCTGCAGTCTCCTTTCACCTTACCTATCTGACTCTAGTTCCCACCACTCCCCAGCTGAGACTTCAGGCCAGGTCAGTCTCCCCACTGACTCTTAACTTCTGTAATGTTTATGTTCCTCAGGGCCAAACCTGCCCAATCTTCACGGTCCAGTCCAAAGCCCATCTCCTCCAGGAGGCTTTCCTGAATTACTTTAACTTGCCAGCAACTCTCTCCTGTGAATTCTCAGCATTGGGTGTCCCTTTATAGGCATTTGGCACTTGATAATCTTTTGCTTTATGGTAGTGCTAGCTTTAATGCTTGTAATGTTTTATTTCTGTTTACCTTTTTTTTTTTTTGTTTAAGCCATATGCCTGTTTGGTTTCCCCAAAATAGGTTTAAACTTCCTGAGAGTATGTACTCTTATATATATATTTCTGGCCTAGTAGGTGTTCAGTAAACTTTATTTTTTTAACGAATGTCTTAAACATGATGGGTTTTTGTTGTTGTTCCCAGGTTAAGAACATCCCTGATGATCCCTGCCACCGTTTTCTTCTTGATTTTGCACAGTCAGATCCTGCCCAGAACTTCTGTGGGCCATATTCAGAACTTTTCAAAGGATTCATACAGGCATGTAGAAAACAGGCCCCAAAGACAGATATAGTTGCTGGTTCCACTATTGATCAAGCTGTGAACGCCACCTTTGCTGCTCTGGTGTATCGCACTCCAGACTTATATGAGAAGCTGCAAAAATATGGTAACTTATATTACAGGGAATATTTTTCATCTGAAGGCCAATTGCTAAGTTTTGAGAAAGCCTAACTTAAGTAAATAAAATATTTTGAAATATAAACCTCCTATATAATAAAAGCCTAATATGTTAAGTGTCCGGTTGTCCAGTTGGCCGTTCAACCAATCAAAGCGTAACATGCTAATGATATGCTAAGGCCACTCAACTGCTCACTATGACATGCACTGACCACCAGGGGGCAGACAAACAACTGGTTGACCAGTTGCTTTTGATGTGCACTGACCACCAGGGAGCAGACACTCAACGCAGGAGCTGCCCCTCGGTGGTCAGTGTGCTTCCACAGGAGAAGTGCTGCTCAGCCAGAAGCTGGGCTCATGGCTGGCTGGTGAGCACAGTAGCAGTGGCAGTGGTGGGAGCCTCTCCTGCCTCTGCAGCAGTGCTAAGGATATCTGACTGGAAGCAGGCCTAAGCCGTCAGTCAGACATCCCCTAAGGGGTCCTAGACTGTAAGAGGGCTCAGGCCAGGCTGAGGGAGGATCCCCTTCCCCCTTGGAGTGCATGAATTTCTTGCACTGGGCCTCTAGTATTTCTATTGTATAATTATAGATTTCATCTTGTTAGGTCTGCTTTGCTAGTCAAAAGATTCATGACCAATTTATAGTTAGCAGACTAGAGTTTATGGCAAGTAGCTTTGAGTTATCTAATTAGCAGCTAATTTGTCATATCCAAAATTCTAATGGCAAGCAACCAAGAAGCTTAATGGAAAATAAAAACCCTTAACTTGGTCTGTAGTACCAGCTCAAAAACTAGAAGTTAATCTGACAACCTTTCTGCTCCTTAGTGTCCTTATCTGTAAAAGTTTAGATTTAATTAGCTCTAATATTCTAAGGAATTCCAATTAAAACAATTGTTTAGGTAATTGATTGTGTCATGACTAAGGAGGAAAATATTGGTATTCTTATCTTTAGATTTGCAGCTTCTTTGCAGCATAATCCCTGTTTGGCTTCCTTTGTTGATAGCCTGCTTCACCATTTCTTTCCATCAGGGATACCAACTCTGTATTTCCTGTGTGTGTAGCCTGCAACCTCACAGGACCCACAGGAGGGAGAACCTCTCTCCATTCCTAATCCTCTAGGGGAAAAACCCATCTAAAGATGAGGTGTGGGTTTTCCTGAGCACTCTGGCAGGTTATGTGCTCTTTCCATGGTGCAGATGAAATAAGCAGAAACAAATGCTTCCTTCCATTAGAGTAGGTAATTGATTGTTGCTCTTATTATTATTATTATTATTGAAATTAATATTGAAATGATCACTACTGCCTTTATTGCTGAGTTCTTTGGATCTCATATTGCAGAATTATTTTTCTGATTTCCAAAATATCTTGATTAGTCCCTCAAATATTAATATCTCCTTTAAGAAGTTGCTAAAATAAAACTACATGGACACATGAGTGATTTATGGAAACAACCATTATATGGAAAAGTATATCTCTGCTAGGGAATAGAGAACAATGGGACCTTTATGGTTTGAAAAATTCAGTATATGTTTCATAGTCAAATTGTGGTTAGAGAGCTGCACAATCTTTATTATCTGTGGGAACTTTGAGTAGAGGGGAAAATCTTTCTGAGTTAAAAGCTGAGAAGCAGCAAGTTTCAGGCTGTGGAGAATTCTGCAGCTCCTTTTCAAATCATGTTCAGGTAACACATAATTATGTGCAGTAGAGAAACTCAATGAAATGTGGGAGTTAGAAATGTTTTGCTGAATACAGGTTGTTCTGAGAATGTCTACCACTGTTGCTTTGAAGAAGACATACTTGGTCTCAGTTCTTCCTAGCTCAGCCTTTGAGGACTGATCATGGGTTCTTTAAAACTGAGCTACTTAGAGAGTGGTCTTTGTCTAGCTAATTTGCTCATATTTGTCTAAAAATTGGTTACCCTTTTGTATTAGAAATGTACAGGAGGAGTTTTTCAACTAGACTAAAAGCTACTTGAGGGCAGTGCCTATCTCTCTCTTTCTCAGCACTGTCTTCCTAGTACCTGATATGGAGCCCAGAATATTCTACATGTTCAGAAAATATTCATTGCATTGTACATTGGTTCAGCAAGAGCTTTACACTTTTATAGTACATATGTTTTCCCTTTGGTTTTTAGCTGAAGAAAAGGGGCAGGTCTTCTTTAAAAATCACAACTTTATTAACATTTTTCTATATATCTACCTAGCCTTTATCTAGGTATATTTATGTGTGTGTGTGTATACATATACACATACATGCAGCGTGGGGAAAAGTAGGTTTACAGTTGTGAGTACACAGTTTATTCTTGTATTATTATTTATTAATTATTGTATTATTTTCTATACAAACAACTATAAACCTACTTTTGTCCTACCCTATATATATGTGTTTTTAATGTATATTCTTTTTAAGTAAGGCCATTTTATTTATATTGTTTTATAACCAGCTTTTTAAATTTAATATATACATTTTCAATGTCAATGACATGACACATTTTCAATGTCAATAATTATTTTTGCTCATTTTTAGTATCTATTATTTTACTTTTAATACTTTTCCTTTTCTTTCTTTTTTTTTTTTTTTTTTTCTTTCTTTTTTTTTTTTTTTTTTTTTTAAAGATCTCACACATTTATTACTGAACCATCCTACTATTGCAGAAGGGGAAAAAAAATCAATAGAGCAAAATCACAAGTCCATTAATTCTCCAATTAAAATGCTCCAACTGTCCAGATCAGGCGTCCTCAAACTTTTTAAAGTGGGGGCCAGATCACGGTCCCTCAGAGAGCTGGAGGGCCGGACTATATGAACTACTAATTCCTACTGTAACACCTCGGCTGCGCTCACTGCCCAAAAAACCTGCGGGCCGGATCAGACTCCTCTGCGGGCCGCATGTGGCCCGCGGGCCGTAGTTTGAAGACGCCTGGTCCAGATGGTAGTATCTTTTCAATCATTTAAAGGTGTAGGCAACCTGGATACAGCATAAATATGTGAGTCATCTGTCATGAGTGAGTTCTCATAGGCCCAGTTTGGTTCTTTTCCAATGTCTCCTCTTCGAGTTGTACCTGATTTTATTACCAGTTTTCATCCGAATCCATTGGGGAATGGGCCGATTCTGCTTCTGTTTCTTGGCCAGGAACCTCTTGATCCTGAAAGTCTTGTGGGAAGACATGGTGAGGGAGAGGTGAGCGCACACCTCGATGGCGGAGAAAGAGAGCTACTTTTAATACTTTTCATGTCTTTTATGTTTTTTTAATATTTTTCTCACTTTACTAGTATGTTCATTTCAGATGTTATTCATTTGAAAAACGTTAGTTTGAAGTAACACAGAGAACCCATCACAGCTATTTGTGGCTTAGATGATAATTTTCCCCCCATGGCTCTTTTAACCACTCCCAATGTGTGTCAGAGGAAGAACTTTTTCTGTGGGTTAGATTTAGAAACTACTTTGTGCGTAGTGTTGCAGTAATGAATTGTGTTAACTGAATGCAATCTCTTCCTCTCTCCTTTCCCCAGTAAACAGTGGGGGCACGACAGCCCTGAGTGAGGAGTTTGCACAAGTGTATGCCTTGGCAGATGGGATTCGAATATGGATGGTAAGATTTTCCTTTTCATGTGATTTTTATATTTAAAAAAATTTCCCACCACAGTATCATGAATTAAGGAAAGGAACTCTCTTCTCAAGAATATAACTTTAGCCAAAACTGGTTTTGGCTCAGTGGTAGAGCGTCGGTCTGCAGACTGAAAGGTCCCAGGTTCGATTCCGGTCAAGGGCATGTACATTAGTTGTGGGCACATCCCTGGTAGGAGTGTGCAGGAGGCAGCTGGTCAATGTTTCTCTCTCATCGACGTTTCTGGCTCTCTATCTCTCTCCCTTCCTCTCTGTAAAAAAAATCAATAAAATATATTTTTAAAAAAAGAATATAACTTTAGGAATGTTTTTTAAACTGAAGTTTAGTGACATGAATGGATATAAACTAATTTAGAATCCTTGAAATCATAATTAGGTGAGAATGCTCAGAATAAACAGGGTTTAGTCGAGCCACCTTACATCCTTAGAGACCCCAACGGGCACCCCGTGGAACCTGTTGACCAGGAAGGAGAGCATTACCTTAGGTCAGGGGTCTTCAAACTACGGCCCGCAGGTCACATGCGGCCCGCAGAGGAGTCTGATCCGGCCCGTCAGGTTTTTTGGGCAGTGAGCACAGCCGAGGTGTTACAGTAGGAATTAGTAGTTCATATAGTCCGGCCCTCCAGCTCTCTGAGGGACCGTGATCTGGCCCCCACTTTAAAAAGTTTGAGGACGCCTGCTAGGTACTGGGCAATCACTGGTGGTTTTAGTCAGAGGAGAGGTCCTTCTGCATTTTAGAAAAGTGGTTCTGCAACATTGTTTCTGACAGCAATAAACTGGAAGAACAATGTAGGAGAATGGACAAGCAGGTTGCATATTATACTACTATATAATGTTAAATTACAATGTAAAGTGATAATAGCAATACAGGATTACAAAGGAAGTGAAGAAGTAGAGCTGCATGTATCAGCATGGGTGGTACTCACAAACATGACAGTGAGCAAAACATAGCAAGTTGTAGAAGAATGCATAAGTATGATATTCTTTATATAAAACTAGAGGCCTGGTGCACGAAATATGTGCATGTGGAGGTGTGTTGAGGGGGGTGTCCCTCAGCCTGACCTGCACCCTCTTCAATCCGGGACCCCTCGGGGGATGTCCGACTGCTGGTTTAGGCCCGATCCTGCAGGGGATCACAATCCGGGATGCTGGCTCCTAACTGCTCTCCCCTGCCAAGCTGGTCACCCCTAACTGCTTTCCCCTGCCGGCATGGTCACCCCTAACTGCTCTCCCCTGCCAGCCTGCTTGCCCCTAACTGCCCTCTGCCTCGGCCCCCGCCACCGTAGCTTTGTCGGACATCTGAAAGATATCTGGTCTAATTAGCATATTACCCTTTTATTAGTATAGATTTAAACACAAACCAAATCTATATGTTATGGACATCAACATGTAGTAAAATCATATAAATACATGGATATCATAAACACAAAAGTCAGGAGAATTGCTTTTATTTCTTGGGCATGGAGATGAATACCTATATATCCATATTTTTTTATATATACACAATCATCTTAAATATTATATGGTAATTGGGGAAAAAAACCTTTTACTTAGTAGAGGACAGATAATGAAATTGAAAGTAGGAGAACAGGATATTAGATGAGGATGGCTTCTGCTACCTAGAAGATAAAATAATTAGATTTTATAATTAATGTGAGTGGAAACAGGAAGATGGAATTTCCTGTTGCTGGGTGACTTGGTGGATGATAGAAGCATTGACCAGAATAGGAAAGATGGTCTTGGATCTGAGAGTGGGCAGGAGAGTTCACTTTGGTTCATGTTGAGTATGAGGACATCTAGGTTATCAGAGACCTCTAGCTGGAGAATTTAATAAACATGAAAGAACCTAAATGGCTGATGCATCACAGACATGTCAAAGTTGAGATAGGGAATCTGCAAATCATTGGTAATAGTTTTTCTTTAAAATATGAGTTTGTCCAGGAACACACAGCGTTGGACAGAATCCACAATGATCAGAACATACGTGGTGCCCAAAAGTACTGGATAGATAGATGGAAGCCAAAATGAACAGAATCTCTTAAAAGAAACTTAAAGGTATCATCATCAGAATGGCAAAAGGAAAATCAGAAGATTTGACCGAAAAACCATGGCATTAGTAGCAGTTTAGGAAAAAGAGAGTATGCTGCAGTCAGCTACCACATAACAGTTCAAGTAAAAAAGATTTGGCAGGTGATGAGGCACATTGTAGATTGTGCTTCTGGTTTAGCCTTTTACAGGATGCTGACATCCTGTAAAAGATGGCAGCTTTCTCTCCAAGACTTTGCCCTCTCGTAAATCACACATGGCCTTCTGCCTGGGATGTTAGTACTGTGATCATATTGTGACCATTGCCTGACAGTCTAGGCATCACTTAGAGGTATCCCCTCATTCAGGGTAGAATAGAGATCAAGTTTTTGTCTAACCTCTTGCAGCAAACCAAGCGTATAACCCTTGCAAGATACTTCATTTTTCTGGACCTTCACTTCTTCATCTGTCCTAGATCAGCCTTAGATAGTTCCCTCTCCACCTCCAGTGTTCTAGAGTTTTTTAAACAATAGGGCCATGGGTACAAACTCCTCTCAAATAGTTGAAGGTAGTTTTGTGGGTTTACCTTAAGACACCTTCACAGCCTGGGTTACTTCTAGGATGAACAATAATGTTTTAGTCCTGTGTCCTCATTAGCTGAACAATAACTATAAAGCTCTCCATGATCTCAGCCCTGTGCGCTTTTGAAGTAATTTGCTGTGACTGCCCTGTGGCTGTGTCTGGACAGCCTAATTATGTGTCTCAAATCCTTCCCTCAGATGGAGATAAAGCAGAAGTCCCTGGTGAACCTGGGGAATGAGGCAGAAGAAAAACGTGGGTCAGAAGCTGCTGAGGCAAACCCTGAGAGCCTGGGTGAGTGTGCTGATTCCAGTCATTATTGGGCCTTCTGTTTGCATTTTATAGAAAACCAGAGACCTGTCTTCTATATTAGTTTCATTGAAGCTGTGCTCGCTGAGACCAGTTTGGCTCAGTGGATAGAGCATCGGCCTGTGGACTGAAAGGTCCCGGGTTCGATTCCGGTCAAGGGCATGTACCTTGGTTGCGGGCACATCCCTAGTAGGGGGTGTGCAAGAGGCAGCTAATCGATGTTTCTCTCTCATCGATGTTTCTAACTCTATATCCCTCTCTCTTCCTCTCTATAAAAAAATCAATTTAAAAAAAGCTGTGCTGACCTAGGGAATGTAATACAGGTGCTAAGTGTAGTTTCCAAGGATGTAGAAACTTTCTTTTTTATTTCTTTCTAATTATTTCTCTTAGGAGGCTTTTGGAACTACATCTTGTTACGTTTTGACAGTGTGCTGACATTGAGCTCTGGCCAGGTAGACATTGAGCCCTGGTCAGTAGGTCAGTTAGTTGAGTGTCGTCCTGTACACCAAAAGATTGTGGGTTCAATTCCAGGTCAGGGCACATACCTAAGTTTCAGGTTTGATCTCTGGTTGGGGTGGATACAAGAGGCAACTGATTGATGTTTCTCTCTCACATCAATGTGTATGTCTCTCTCCCCCCCTTCCTCTCTCTCTAAAAGTCAATAAAAACATATCTTCAGGTGGGGATTAAAAAAAAAGAAAGCCCTGGCTGGTGGCTCAGTTGGTTGATTGCCATCACATGCACCAAAAGATCATCGGTTTGATTTCTGGTCAGGGCACATGCCCAGATTGCAGGCTTGATCCCCAGTAAGGGGCCTGTAGGAGGCAGCTGACCAATGTTTCTCTCTCTCCATCTCTCTAAAGTCAAAAACTTAAAAAAAAGAAAAGAAAGTGTGCTGACATTGAATATTTAGTGAAATTAGGAATTACTATTAATTTTTAAAATGCTATCATGTTTGTTAGTTTTTTAACTCATTTTTTAAAGAAAAATATACCAAAGTTTTTGAAGTTGAAATAATGTTATGCCTGCAATCTACATGGCATTGGGGAGTGGGTGAAACTAGATGGGCCTTGGGTTGTTAACTATTAAAGCTAGGTAAGGGATACAGGAAGGAATTTTATACTGTTCTCTCACTCTCTCCCTCCCCCTTCCTCCCTCCCTCCCTCCCTCCCTTCCTCCCTCTTCATATATATATATATATATATATATATATAAACACATACACACACACACATACATACATATATATGCCTGAAATTATATATAATAAAACTTTTTCAAGTGTGCTAATAGTGTTGGGAAGATTTTGGTTTATATAATTAGATAAAATTTGATTCTACTCTGTTAATAAATATGTTTTATCACTGTAATAATGGAGGTATTTCTTGTCCTAAATTGTAGAGTTTAAATAGGTCATTTTCTCTCTAAAACTAGGCGACAATTTAATTTTGACTTTTTCCCCATGGTCTTTCTTATTTTTTGCATGTAGCAAAAGAATGTATTCAGAAGAGTCTTCTGTTACTAAAATTTTTGTCCATGAGTATGAGTTCAAAAGAAAGCTGTGACAAGTTGGTGACTACAGATGAACCTGATCACCATCTGCAGCCACTTGACAAGCGCCAGAGGACAAGCTCTGTGGTGGAAGAGCATTTCCAGGCCTCGGCATCTCCCACGGACACAGCGCCCCCTGCTGCTCCCACGGACACAGCGCCCCCTGCTGCGGGAGAAAGGAGTCCTGGCTTGGACCTCCAGCCGAAGCTGCCACCCAGCAGTGGCCCTCCTGCCACAGAGGTGTCTTCTGCCACAGCCGAAGAGCCCTCTTCACCTTCCACCCCCACTCGGCGGCCCCCCTTCACCCGAGGGCGACTCCGGCTGCTCTCCTTCCGGTCCATGGAGGAGGCCAGACCAGTGCCCACAGTGAAAGAGAAGTACCCTGTGCTGAGGGATGTCATGGACTTCATTAAAGATCAGTCACTCTCCCACGAGAGGTGAGCCAGGCATGACCTTTCTAGCACTTTCTTTTTTCAAGCCATAGGTAACTAGTCTATTCAAAGGCCTGAAGTTCATGTTAAAAATGAGCAAGTAATGCTTGAAGGATAGATCAAGATTGGTTTTAGAATGTTAAAAAAAATTGGTAAATGTTTTTCTTTTCAACAAGTATTTTTTCACTCAAGATTTGTATTGTATATAAATTATATCTCAATAATGAATAATGTACTGTTAGGATAAGAAAAGAAACGTTTATTTTGGTAGTTGATATTTATAAATTTGCCTTATTTTAACCCTGGGAGAAATTCGAATTTGATATTTTCTGTCAAAATTATTTGTCAGTGGGCCAACATCTCTGGAAGTATTTTATGTTTTAATTTCCTATCCTAAGAATGAAGGCTTTGTCTCTATGGGGAAGTAAAGATGTACCGAGGTTCCTTTTTAATTAATTTTTTTGTATGGGTTATTGGGCTTCTGGACGGTGTCAACTGATCTGCAATGTTGGACTAAAAGTAGCAAACAGATACTGATATCCTGCCTGAGTGATATTTCTGATACCTCACAATGCTATTTCCCTTGTATTAATATGGCATCAGAACTTGGGCTGGGGTGTGTTTTCTTTCTGTCCCAGCTCAAGAGTTTTCTGGGTGTTCCTGACTTGAGTTCTGTCTCCAGTGTTGTAAAGGTTCTTTCCTTGAGAAAAGCCCAAGCCCAGAGCATCCTTGAAGTCCTGAGGATCATTCAGTATTGTGCAGAAGCCCTGGGGCAGCCGCATTGCTTCCATCCACCTTTTATACTTTTCCTGTTGGAACTTCTGACGTGCCAGAAAGAGTTCACCAAGTAAGTACAAACTTCAAGTCTTCAAAGAAAGTGAGCAGGGGTTGTTTAAAGAAATCTTCTTCTCCTCTAATTAATAATTCTGTCATTTCTATGTAAGAAATTATGTTTTTGGTCAGTTCTCTCATCCTAAGGGAATTTGAGTTCTGTCCTTTTAGTAAGAAATACCAGGAACGTGTTTATTTCTCCTGATGAGAAATAATTTTTACCAGACAGTGAAGATTATATTGCCATTTCCTTGTGCTCATTATTTGGCTCCTGGAAACTGAAATCAATGTAATGCTCCTTTCCAGTAATGATACTGATCTAAGTACCTCACCAGGTTTTGCTAATATGTACACAGTAAATACTTTCTGAGTGTCGACTGTGCCAGGTGCTGTTCCAGGTGTTGTATATACATACATACAGCAGTGGACATGGCATCACTTAGCTGTTTTGATTTGGTGTAAGATTTCTTACACAAGTATATGGAGGGAGAAAAAAGCAAGGGAGTTGGTGATTGCTAAGGTGTGATTGGTCATTGGATCTTAAGCTGCATATGGAACAAAAAGCAAGCAAGCATGGTGGGAATAGTAGATAGTGAGCATGAGACAGCATCGTGGTGGGGCTTCCTGGGATTGAAAATGCTGTGTGGGAGTCCCAGAGCAGGTAAGCAGGATGAGAGGTTGTGGTCAGAGTAGGATGCTGTGAAGTGAGGATTTCAGAGATAATACCATTAGCGTGGTGACAAGGTCAAGGAAGTGATCATCAGGCGGGGCTGGCCAACGGGATAGAGAAGATCACTGGAGGTGGCGATGGCAGAGAAACCAGGGACAGAGGGACGGGGCAGCATGCCCATGGATGTTGAATTCTCCGAGGTGACAAGAATCAAGGGAGCAAAGACAGTGAGCTTGGTGCTAACGCATCAATGGAGGGAAGCTAAAGGGTGGGCACTGCTCCGTGGAGAGGATAAAAGGAGGTGATTTGTGAAAAATAGCTGACACAGTATGTGGCATTCAGGTAGTGGTGGGAAGGTGGTTCTTACATTAGCAAAGGAAGATTAATTGTGTTTCCTTACTCCTGTGGCAGCCCTTTGACCCAGGCAGATGGACTCATTGCTGTTTTGTCTCTTATTTTCTGAAGTTATTATATTTGTATATACTTACGTTTCTGTGCCACTTCATTGTTTGCTTCTTCTTAGCTCTTTTTCATGTAAAATTATTAAGTAAATGATGCTTTGACAATTAAGTGATCAATGATTTCCTCTATTTCTAGTTATTTTGGACACTTGGAAGGCTGTGGTGCAGCTCTACACAAAGAAATTCGAGACACTTACTATCGATTTGTCCTCTTTATGGTCAAAGCAATTAAAGGATTTAGTAGCATAAATGACAGGTACTGGATAACTTTGTCTTTTCTGAGGAAAATTATTTATACTTTTTCTGAATTTAAAATCAGTGTTGAAAATGTAGAAAAGTACAAAGAGTAAAGTGAAAATAACCCCTAATCTTACCATCTAGAACTAATTGCTAATGTTCACTTTATTAGTATATTTCTCCCAGCTTTTATTCTATATGGGGTGTACAATTGTTAAAGGGGATGGGTCTTGGTTTATCTAAGAATTTGTAACTTGTTATTTTTAGTTTTTCTTATATTGTGTACAGTTTTAAAACAAATAATAAGGCCACACCCCAGTCTTCTCCATAGTAAGTGGTTTGGACATAAACCTTAAATCAATGGTTCTTCTATACATTTAAGTTGCATAATCTAAGTTGGGGCTGGCCCTACTCTTGCTATTTATTGAAAGGTGATTTTTATTAGTCAGTCTTTTACCATTCATTAAATGTCTCCTATGGTAGTCCTGGCAGAATGGAAATTTTACTCTGTGCTTTTAGAACTCAGGTTCGTATGGAATATGAGAACTTGAGAGGTGACGATAAGGAATCCAGGCCACCAGTCTGTAGTTCCCCTGTGCTTTCCACTTCAATCAGACCAGCTCCCTGCCTTTGTGTCTGTTGTCTCTGTTGGTGATGCGCAACTTTGGTAACTTTCACTTTTACGGCCTCTTTAGGTCCTTGCTGCCTGCCTTATCCTGTGTTCAGACAGCTCTACTCCATCTCTTGGATATGGGCTGGGAACCCAGTGATCTCACCTTCTTTGTTGACATTCAGTTACCAGATCTCCTCATGAAAATGTCACAAGAAAATATAAGTGTCCATGACAGTGTGATCAGGTAAGAGCACAGCCCCACACTGCAGTTCTTAGAAGTGAGTGTGAAGTACAGGGATTGCATGTAGCATAGGCGTTCAGAGCATGGACTCTGGAGCTGGGCTCTCTGTGCAATATCCTGGCCTTGCTACATGTTGGTGACCTTGGGCAAGTTAGTCACCCTGTACCTCAGTTTCCTCATGTTTAGAGCTGGATATAGTAATGGCACCTACCTCACAGGATTGTTGTGAGGAATAAATGAGTTGGACCAGTGCCTGGTACATGGTCGTGTATGTAAGCTAGTTGGTGGTGGTTGTGTTGTACTCCCAGAGGATGAGGATCCTCTGCATTTTTAGAATAGTATAGCTCCTTAAAAATTGAAGGATTCTTTTCTATATTTTTTGTTAGATGTATATGTGGTCTTAGCCACTATAACATCTTGCACATTAAAAGGACTTAAAGCATGAGGAAAAAAATATAGTTTGTGAAGGGTTTTTTTCCTTTCCACTTTTAATGAATGTCTTTCCACACTGCTCAAGCTACCCATTAAGCATTCAAATGGGTAGAAAACAAATGAGAAGAGAATGGGAGAAGAAAAGCAAGAGGAGAGAATTAGAGGAAATAAATGACTGTGTTAACACCAGAACAGTTCTTTCAGAAGAGATACTCTTGGAAAAGGAGATAGAATTCAAGCTGTCACTGTTTACCAAACCTCAGCCATGGCTCTGCTGTCAGAGGGTGCTCTTGGCTGAGAGAGGGGACACAGCACAGGGGCCTTACCTGGCAGTATGCTCATTGTTTCAGGCTTTGTCTGCACCTACGTGATGAGTCCTTGGGTGGGACTACATTTGGCCTCCCAGCCCCTGATAGCACCTAGCTCAGAGCTCAGTTTGAGCAGGACTTACGTTACTTTGTTGGAACACGTGAATGGACAAATTTGTATTTGTTGGCTGGTAATTTATTTTGCATTTCTGTTGAGCAAATCATTTTGTATTTAAAATTATGGTAACTAAAACAAACTAAACTGAAATGATGGATATTTACAATTTTGCAACTAAAGGGCCCATGAATTTCTGTATGAATTTCTATTTGAAATGAGGCAACTGAGGACCAAGCTGAATACATTAAGATCTTGCAGCAGCTAGTGGGAGAGTTGAAGCACAGGGTCTCCTTATTTCTTTCTCATTCTGATCCCACTAGGATGTGCTGAGCATGACCAAATAAGACTTTTTAAGAAAATCACTTCATTTGGCTCCAGTGCCTGGCACATAGTTGGTTGTCAAGTAGAATTATGCCTTATAGGTGTAACCTTTTAGTTCTAGTTCTAGTTCTTCAGCCATTGTAGTCTGCCCTGGAAAGGGCAGCTCTCTTTTTATTGATGTATATTTATCAAGCATCTGGAAAATCTTGGGATTTTGAAAAGCAAATTGACCTCTTCCCCCGAGTTTAAAAATACCCCATGTTTTAGACCCATGGGACACAGTCTGCTAACCAGCACTTTCTAGGATTGTTGGAAGAGGCATGCTTTTCTCTCTTTTTGTTCTTCTTTCAGCCAATGGAGTGAAGAAGATGAGCTAGCTGATGCCAAGCAGAATTCAGAATGGATGGATGAGTGTCAAGATGGCATGTTTGAGACCTGGTATGAAAAAATAGCCCAGGAAGATCCAGAGAAGCAGAGGAAAGTAAGACATTTCAACTAGAGTAATCTAAAGTGATTTGCTAGGAGTTTGGAGAGGCCAGTCTGCCTGGGGGAGTGCAGCAGGCTGTCTCCTGAGAGGGCTCATGGGGCAGGCAGTACCTTAGTGCAGCGTTTGCCAACTGGTAGCCACTGGACCACTAGTGGTCCGTGAGGTCCGAAAGGTTAGCGACGGCTGGTTTAAGGAAACCTTTGGAGCAGCAGTCGCCAGCCTGTGGTCTGTGAGGTCCGAAGGGTTGGTGACCACTTGCCGAGTGTGGTCTTTACCTGAGGGGCCCTGGATACTGACTTGACCACACTCAGGGAGTGGCTCTTTCCCATAGAACTAGACTCACAGAAAAGGGGCTCCTGAGGCCAATTTATTTACAGTGAGAGATGGAATTGCTGAAGGCCCTGACCTCTCCTGTAGGCAAGCAACATGGGAAGCCACGTTTCAATCAGGTTGCCTGGTGAGCATGGAAGCAGCCATGTGGATATGGAATCAGAATGACATGATTCAGATGTGTAAAAGCACTAGGCTCAGATAACTGCATGTCCATCTCTCCACACTAGGTGTTAATCTGTCACCACCTCATTGTGCCAGGCATCTGCTGCCTCAGACTCATTGGTTTTCTTAGTGTTGTATGCCTACTATGTGCCAGTTACTTTGCTCATATTAGCACTTCTGTGGTGCTTGAATGGAGCACATCAACTTGGCCTTTGCGATTTTCTCTGGATAGTTCTGTTGTTCTAGAGCACATGTATCAAACACAAGGCCCGCGGGCCAAATCCGTCCCGCCAGGCCTTGCAATGTGGCCCGCACCGCGCTGTCATCATTGCACTCCGCTGCGTTTCCATCACAATGACAGTTTATGACTGTTCAGTAAACCATTCGGCCCGCGATTTAGGCTGGATTTTAGATTTTGGCCCCTTCTCTGATTGAGTTCGACACCCCTATTCTAGAGTGACTTGGCATATTTGCTCTGAACTACTACTGTATGGTGACAGTGACTTATTTCCCTTATCTCTAAGCTATAAAGATAAACTGTACTGTAGCCTCTAGTTACTTTCCAGTAAAACAATTTGTTTGTTCATGAAACAGTGCCCTTACTATCTCCCCAGAAGGTTTTTCTTTTTAAGTGCTAGTAAACAATGCTTCTTTTACAGTTTCCTGTGACTGTGAACACTTTCCTTGTCCAACCAACTACCCAAGCCAGAAGGCTGGATGTCGTTTTTGACCTTTCCCTTTTACTGATCCCTATATCCTGTGGGTCCCCAAGAATCCTACTTCTGCCTCCTTAATGCTTTTCAAATCTGCCCACCTTTTGTAGTCTCGTTTACTGCTCAACCCAGCCCTGTGAACCAGAAGGTCATGGGTTGCTTTAACAGTATCTGTTATGATCAGTTTCCCTATCCAGTCTTGTCCCCTTCAATCCAGTCTTCACGTAATAACCATGCTCAAATCTGATCATGTTAGCCTTCTATTTTAAAATGGTCGGTGACTCTTTGACTAGCACTGGAGGCACTTTGTGGTTACCCTTTCTAACTTTATCTGGTTATTGCCATCCCTGCTGTATTCTACATGCTGACTATTTACCACTTTCTTGAGTCTAGCTCCCTTTTGCTTCCTATAGAGCTTATTATTGCTTTTATTTGGCATGCTCGCACCCTTAACCCCACCCAGCTCATACCAGTTTGTCCCTCAGGTCACAATTGAGGAATTGTCTCAATTGTCTAACACCCATTGATGTCCCTCTTCCCTGTTCTCTAAGCCTCCTGAAATGCCTATGAAAGCTCTTATTATATTGTATGGTGTCATCTGTTTGCTGGGGGGAATTCCTAACTAGACACTGAGCTCCTCCATTTCCTAATCCTAGCACCTAGTACAATGCCTGGAATATTTTAAGTACCTATTAATTATGATGGATTGATTAATGAATAGTGGCATATCAGAAAGTCTATTGGATAATTATGTTTATTTCACCTTACAGATGCACATGTTTATTGCTCGCTACTGTGACCTGTTAAATGTGGACATCTCTTGTGATGGATGTGATGAGATTGCCCCATGGCATCGCTACCGGTGCCTGCAGTGCAGCGACATGGATCTCTGCAAAACTTGCTTCCTAGGTAAATTCGAGGGTCTGAATACGCTGTACCCAAAAGGAATAATTGTTCCTGTTTTCTGTGATCTTGTCCATTTTTAGATTCTCATTGTAACTAAATGAAAATACTGCCCAGTAGTATTCTCTGACTTGTTAGCAAATATGAGCCTTATCTCGCCAGCTAAATTGTAGGTTCCAGAACTCTGTTACCTTCATCATGCTGGATGTAGGCACTTGATAAATACTAAGGACCAATGAATGTACTTTCAAGGAAATTAGTTTTCCTTTGAATCATGCAGTGTTTAGAAGTAGTAAAATACACATACACAAAAAGCAAACTTCAAAAATTCTTTAAACTCTTGACTTGTAGGTGCTGAGGTAAAACAGACCAACAGTGGGGAGCAGTTGAATGCTCTTAGTGCACATGGCCCAGAGGCAAAAGATACAGCCCCTGCTCTGGAAGGAGACTGGACATCTGTGCTCTAGTACAAAAGTGTGCATACTGACTTACAGATGAGAAGTACAGATTATTTGGAAACATTGAGAAGTAGTAGTGATCACTGCTGTAGGGAAGGCTTGTGGAAGAGGGCGAATATGAATTGGTCTTTGAAGAAAGTTAGAACTGAGTGATATGAAGGAAACATTGGAGAGTGAGTGCATCACCATCCAGAGCAAGTCCAGTGCCCAAGGAGTGAGCATCTGTACCATGCTTAGGTAGACATGCTCAAGTGTCCAGCTGAGTGATGGATTGAGACAGGTGGGGTTCAGATTGTGGGCCCTGGGGTATTAGGCTGAGGAATTTGAATGAGTCTACAGAGAGCAGGGAAGGTTTTTCAAGCAGAATATCAACATGATCAGAGCTCTGTTAGAGGCAGGTGGTTCTCTTCGTATGCGTTTCCCTTAGGAAGTCAATCATAGTGGTGACAAGGGGATTCGTGTCTGGGCTCAGGTTGTGGCATTGGGAACAGAAGTGGGTCAGGTGTGAGGAGCAGTAAGTAGAGTCCGGCAGTGTTTGGAGACCCACTGGATTTACAGTAGGAAGGAAACCAGAGCAGTTAGTCAGTCTCTTTTGTGTTTTAACATTCTTTCTCACTCTGGGGTTATGAAGTCTGTTTTAATCTCTGATTCTGAAATGAAAAGGTAAGAGCAAAATCCTGGTCACTCCTCAATGCTTATTACCAGGAGTACCCAGTTGATGCTTAATATTTGTCAGAGGAGGAGACATGGTAGGTAGCTCACAAATGGGCACATGGATTTATTTCTACCAAACAGAGAGGTCATAATGGAAATTGGTCATCTACTTGATCAGTCTCTGCTGCGCTGGAAAAGGGAGTCAGTCCATGGTACCATTAAGACGTTCTGTGCGGAGAATATTGTTCATTATATGCTCAGAGCCACTGGGAAGAATGCCTGGTCTCCAAGAGATGCCTATGGCTCCTAATGTTCTGACCCGTGAATTGGGAATAGCTCTGCTTCTGGGGTTGGTTTAGGTTTGGAAGCAGCTGTTATAAGAGCCCTTTGCCCAGTCCACCTCACACTGATATTTTTCCCCCCAGGTGGGGTGAAGCCTGAGGGCCACGGAGATGACCATGAAATGGTCAACATGGAGTTCACCTGCAATCACTGCCAGGGTTTGATCATAGGCCGGAGGATGAATTGCAATGTGTGCGATGACTTTGACCTTTGCTATGGATGCTATGCAGCAAAGAAATATTCCTATGGGTATGTCTCGGATGTTCTCTAACCCTGTAACTTTTTTTTTTTTTTCATGTATTCCTTGGCTTTTTTTTTTTTTTAATGCACATAAAGTTTAATCAGTCAAGTTAATGGAAATATCCAAATTTTTGAGTTAGTGTATGGCAGCAGAAATTAAATTTTTGTTGCAAATAATACAGTACTTGGTGTTTCCATTATGACAAACTTAATATGCTGCAGAAAGAGCAATTGCTTTGAATCTCAATTCATCAGGGTCATGTTCCATAAATTTCTTACAAACTTCTATATATCTTCCTCTAATAATGTTTCATCACTAGTTTCACCATAGTTAATTGGAAATGATTTCCGTCCATCCAATTCATAGATATGCCCGTCTACGTGAACCAATGCAGTAAAATGAAGATCTACTTTTTCATCTATATTTGGTGCCTCAGTCTGACCTTCATGGGCACTGGTCTCATGAGTAACTCGAATAGCATCATAGTTCTCCAGATATCTGGCTCGTTCTTCAGGGCTCATTGACACAGACTCCTCTAGGAATTGTTTCAAGGTTGATCCAGATTCAAAATGCATCTTGTCCTTATTGTTGGCATGGATCAGTCCAGTTGTTCCACAGGCATTGCTGATTGTTTGCTTCATGAAATATACTGACGATTTAACATCTTATCCCTGAGATTTTATTTTTTCCTCTTCTTCTGTTCTGAATACTTCATACTTTTCTGTAATAGGGAAGAGAAGAAATACTGCACACACTGGTCTTGGTACCATGCTAAGGAGTTCAGGATCCATTCCATATCCATCAACAAGAAATACTGCACACACTGGTCTTGGTACCATGCTAAGGAGTTCAGGATCCATTCCATATCCATCAACAAGTTGCCATTTAGGATGTAGACCTAATTGTTTGAGAAACTGGTGGGTGACCTCAGGGTTGGCCTCCAGCGGCAGCCAGCGGTGTCTCTCCATGGCAGCTCTGACAGCCTTCACGGTCATAGCTGTGGCCACTTTCGTCCTGCTCGCCGTCCTTGTCTATTTTTTATAATTTAAAAACCTTTTATTATAAAAACTTTCAAATATACCTACAAGTAAATAAACTAGTACTAGTACAGTGAATCACCTTAATACCCATTACCCAGATTCAGCAGTTAGGAAGATTTTGCTTTGTGTGCTTGGCTTGTTCCTTCCTCTTTTTCTTTGTTTTGTTTTATTGTTAAAGTATTTTCAAGCACATTACAGATCTTAAATCATTTCTTTTCTACATACTTCATATCTATCTCTGAAAATTATGAGCATTTCCTTACATTACCAATATGCTGCAACTATACTTACAAAATTTATCAGTAAGGAGTTCTTACAACTTCTGGTTTTCATAGACAGTTTTCTGGGGGTTGTGAAATCCTGAAATGATATATACAATGTTTGTATTTATTCATTTTTCTGGGTGAGGACATATGTTTACCTTTAAATTTTTAATAATCATAGCCTTAGAGGTAATGAATGCTCACTTGTGACCATGCATGTGCTTTCCTGAGACACTGTTCTCCTTTTTGGAGCCTCACAAAAAGGTATAGGTCTTAAAAATGTCTTGCCTTTGCAGCCATTTGCCTACCCACAGTATCACGGCCCACCCGATGGTGACCATCCGGAGCAGTGACCGACAGAGGCTCATCCAGCCCTACATCCACAACTATGCCTGGCTGCTCTTTGCCGCCCTGGCTCTCTATAGTGCCCACCTGGCCAGCTCAGAGGAAGTGGATGGTGAGAAGCTGGATCCCCAGGCCCGCAGCTGTGCCGTCACCCTGCGGAGCCAGTGCATGCAGCTTGTTGGGGACTGTCTCATGAAGGCCCACCAGGGAAAAGGTGATTGCTCCTCATGCGCAGAAGCCAAACCAAACCAACCCTCAGCTGCTTGTGAAGGGAAAATGTAGGAATCCCTTTCACATTCCGCGTGGTTCAGGGTTCGGGTTCTGAAGAAAGCCACACACAAATGAAAAGAGACTAGAAAAGTATTAATTTGGGGATATTGTTGGTCAGGCGGGAGCCCACCTCTAATGGGAGGACTACTAGCTGCTCTGGCCTTACTATCCCTTTTATTGAGACTATGGGATACACCCATAGCCCTTAGGCAGAAAACTCCAATAACAGATTTACATAAGACAACAGAGGTGGAGGTTGCTTCAGCTAAGCAGTTATTTCAACTTAGTTATTTCAACTAAGCAGTGAGCAATGAAGGTTGTTGACAGTGATCCGTTTCCGGCAGAAAAGCCCAGCAGAGATGGAACTCTGCTCTGTTCAGAGGCTAATCAAGTCCAGTTTTCCACAAAGCGGTGCTCACCCTGAGGCAGAATTTTACTTTGAATTCTCAGGTGCACTTGAGAGAAATGTTGGCATTAAAGGAGCAGTTTTTCACTGAAACCTGTTTGGCTCAGTGGATAGAGCGTCAGTCTGCAGACTGAAAGGTCCCAGGTTCGATTCCGATCAAGGGCATGTACATTGGTTGCGGGCACATCCCCAGTAGGGCGTGTGCAAGAGGCAGCTGATCGATGTTTCTAGCTCTTAACGCTCTCCCTTCCTCTCTAAAAAATCAATAAAATATATATATTTTTAAAAAGTAGCAATTTCTCAAACATATGTACATGTAGATGTAAGATAAATTAATAATTAAAACTCTTGATATCTGTGGATGAAGTATTTCGTATCTGAATCTATCAGACTTAACTTTACCAAAGGAATTCAGCCTTTTTTTAAACTTGGAATCCAAATCTACTCCCACACAACTATTCTAAATGAGAGCTATTTATAACTAAAGCTGTGACTAATAAAATATCTAGATGATTTTGACTTTACTGAGGGGAGCTAAGAAGAAAATAACATGAATATTAAACTTCTGAGACATTTAATGGGGTGTCCATTGTTATGGACTCCCCATTCTAATCTACACTGGGGAAATGAGGCCTGTAATAAGAAGCAGGTGCTTCAGAGCTATTTTGCTATCTGTTTGCCAGTGGGAATTTAGAAATCTGGTTGTGTGGGGCTACTTAGTATGTTACTGTTGATGGTTTTCTAAATAGACAATCCTATTGTACCTATTGTTAATAAAGTACATGTATCCCTCACTATCCAAACTTTTGGTGTGATGAAATCAGAGCTGAATCGATTTAGATAGCCAGAGAGGTTTGTATTGAGTACTCCTTGGTTTGGTTTTTAGAGAATTCAGTCTTTTATTTCTATAAAGTAGCAAAGTGGTTTATGACATTTGCAGGAAATCACCCTTTTTATAAAACTTTTAACGATTCTCTCATTTGCTTCCATGCAGGTCTTAAAGCCCTAGCTCTTCTTGGTGTATTGCCAGATGGTAGTGCTACTCCAGGAAATCAGGCCCCACCAGTCATGGTGCCCTCACAAACGGCAGAGGAGCAGCCGGAGAAGGAAACTGTCCAGATTGCGGAGGAGCTGGCAGATGCAGGCCCTTTTGTGCACTGCAATGTAAGTGATGACTCTACTGCACAGGTTGAACAGAGAGCCATTCACATGAGGGGCAGAACAGAGAGGTTAAGAGCACGGACTCGACTCAGATTATCTGGGTTCTGACCTCTGCTCCATCAGACCGTGGGCACATTACCACAGTCTCTTCCCTTCAGTTTTCTCATCTGTAAAACGTGGTGATGATAATACCTATCCTATAAGGTTGTTGTGAGGATTTATATATATTATGTACATTGAGTTAATGTATGTAAAGTGCTTAAAACACTCTTCAAGTAGTTCCATGTCAGTACTAACTACTCCTCTTACCTGCCTCCTAGTGGTTTTTTAAGGATTGAATAAGATTATGCACCTAAGCCCTGGTTGGTTTGGCTCAATGGATATTATAGCATGGGCCTGCAGACTGAAGAGTCCCAGATTTGATTCCAGCCAAGGGCACATGCCTGGGTTTTGGGCTTGATCCCCAGTAGGGGGCGTGCAGGAGGCAGCCGATCAATGATTCTCTCTCATCATGGATCTTTCTATCTCTCTTCCTCTCTAAAATCAATAAAATATATATTTAAAAAAAAGAAAAAGATTATGCACCTAAAAAGATTAGTTTTTGGCCCCTGGTGAACCCTCGACCCTTCGATGCTTGGGCCAGTGCTCTATCCACTGAACCACACCAGCCAGGGCAAGTATGTCGTTAATTTTTCATGCGAAAAGGTATTTCAGGCTTATCTTAGGCTTTCCCTGCCTAGAGACTGGAATAAGCCTTTTTCTAGGCCATTTTTTTTCCCCTCCGTCGATTGTCTCCACCCTTTGGTGTCCATCTTCTGACACAGTCTCTTAAAAAGCTTGTTTCCAGCACTTGCCCATAACAGAACCTACATGTCTCCACTGCTGTCCCTAAGGACCACGTCCCATTTGGGCCTTGAGTACAAATCACTTGTTTAAACTCCCAGGTATTTCTAGCCAATTCCAGGCCATATTAAGGGTATCTCCCCTCCCATTTCCCTCCAGTGACTAGAAATGCTTTTGTTTTAAACAACCAAGAAAACAACCTCAACCAGAGGCATCGCCCAGGGGATTTTATCCACAAGGGCCTCAGGCCAGTAATGAGACTCCTTTTAGGTGCTTCTTATGTGCACTGCAGTGGCACTTGGGAGTCCTGTGATCAAGAGTACAGTGATTAGCCAGAGCTTTGGAATTCTGTTGTTCTTAGAAAGGCCCACGTGGTACAGAGAGTATGGCTTTACAGGTCTGACTTTCAGAGGGGGTATTTTTTAACAAGGCAAATAGCTCTCCCAGTCTCTGTCCCTTCTTAGGATGATCCTATGATCACTTTTTCTACGGTGGGGATTGAGGTAGGATTGATGTTGTGGTTACTGTATCTTAGAGAGAGAATGATAAGCATTGGCCACTGGGAGATGTCAGCATCTTATGGCACTTGATGCTGTACAAAACTCAATTTTTGGATTCAAAGCGTCCTGGCCTCCCCAGACTTCTTGGGGTGCCTTCACCACAGACTTCCTATATGACCTACTTTCCGTGTATAAACTGTGTGACAACAGGGAGAAGCACCCCGCAGGCCTAGGGAGTGCAGGTGGTTTTGGAGTAACACAGTGACTCCTGGAGAAATTCAGGCTGAGGGCTGCCACCCTGCCAATCTGGGCAGCTCACCACCAAACTCCTGAGCCCAGAAAACTGTTGAAGCTACTCTAAGGGCCCCTTACCAAGCCTACTTGCCAAAATGGAATTCTCAAAAGTTGTAAGTCAGTGCTGTGTGCTAAAAGGAAATTTATACCTTTGTTTTTCCTTTTTCCCAAGAGAACTTTTCATACTTGGCTTCTGAAAGCCAAATAGGAGGTATTAAAGGTTTTAACGGAGCCACTGCTTACGGGGTTACAGGCTCTGACTGGGGGACATCGGGAAGATGTTTGTTGGGATTGATACCGTGGTTTCTGTCTTAGAGTATAGACTTATCATTAGAAATGAAGGACATTTTCTAATGGAATTCAGAGCTATTTTAGTGTGTGAAGGCTGATTGGTTAATGATTTAAACATTTTTTTTAAAAATCCTCACCCCAGGATATGTTTTGAGAGAGAGAGAACATAGATATGAGAGAGAAATAGCAATTGGGTGCCTCACATTAGCTCCACAACCAGGCATCAAACCTGAAACCTAGGTATGTACCCTGACTGGGAATCAAACCCATAATCTTTTGGTGTACAGGATGATGCTCCAACCAACTGAGCCACCTGGCCAGGGCTGATTAATGATTTTAAAAGTTATATTGTAATATTAACGAGTAAACTTTTGTAGTAAGAAACCTTAATTCTTTTATACTTACCATTTTGATTTTAGGGAGAGAGTGGTGTTCAGAAGGAAAGCATACCTTTGGATCCCAAGCAGAGAAATAAGGCAGATGAAAGTGGGTCAGGCCAGACTCAAATTTCAGACTCTCCTGCTGATGCTGCCACACCTACAGGACTTTCAGGTAAAGACTATTTGACCATTCTCTTGAGTTCTTTCATCTTAAAATACACGTATGCTCACCCCTAAGCTATTGGTTAACACAAGTTAAAATTGGCCAGCAAACCAAGGTGCGTGGTTTCTTAATTCTGTATCAGATGATACTGATAATACTTCAAAAGTCATCTTTTCACCCTAGCCAGTTTGACTCAGAGCATCAGTCTGTGGACTGAAAGATCTCAGGTTCGATTCCGGTCAAGGGCATGAGCCTCGGTTACAGGCTTAATCCCAGCCCTGATTAGGGCATGTGCAGGAGGCAACCAATCAATGTCTCTCTCTCACATCGATGTTTCTCTGTCTCTTCCTCTCCCTTCCACTTTCTCTAAAAATCAGTGGGAAAATAACCTCAGGTGAGGATTAACAAGAACAGCAAATTAAAATATAAATCATCTTTCCTTCCCTTTGCCTGCTTTCCTACCTTGTTTATTCCCTAATTTACTGAGTGCCCTGTATGTGCCATGTTCTGTGCTAGACCCTGGGGATGAAACAGAGACCAAGCCAGCCAGACAGACACATAGCTCCTGCCCTTGTGGAGCTTAGTCTGGGAGGGTTTAGGCAAAGGTGCAGGTGACTGTAATTTGAGGTGGAATGAGATTCTGGTCAGCAGGGAGGGGTAACACCTCTGCTGACCAGGTGGTTGAGCGTTGACCTATGAACCAGGAGGTCATGGTTCAATTCCCAGTCAACAGCATATGTTTGGGTTGTGGGCTTGATCTCCAGTGTGGGGCATGCAGGGGATATCTGGTCAGTGATTCTCTCTCTTCATTGATGTTTCTATCTTTTTATTCCAATGGCATGGTATACTAAAAGGCAGTTAAACACTGTGAGCATAGAAGAGCAGGACCAGGGGAATGTGGGTTACAGAAAGTAAGGGAGAGAGAATATGGCAATTATTAGGCCTCCTTGACCAAAACATATGTGTTCAGAAATAAGTTTGTAAAGTCCCAGCTTTGGCCCTGGCCAGTGTTCTCAGTGGTTAGAGTGTTAACCTATGCACTAAAGGGTTGTGGGTTTAATTCCTAGTCAAGGACATGTACTTGGATTGCTGGTTAGCTCTCTGCTCCCAGTCAAGGCATCTCTTTCACCACATCAATGTTTTTCTCTCACTCTCCCCATCCCTTCCCCACTCCCTCCCACTATCTCTGAAAAGCAATGGAGCCCTAGCTGGTTTGGCTCAGTGGACAGAGCGTCAGCCTGTGGCCTAAAAGGTCCTAGGTTCGATTCTGGTCAAGGGCACATGCCTGGGTTGTAGGCTTGGACCTCAGTGGGGGTGTGCAAGAGGCAGCTGGTCAGTGGTTCTCTCTCATCATTGATGTTTCTGTCTCTCTCCCCCTCTCTCTTCTCTGGGGGTGGAGGGGTGGGGAGAGGGAGAAAGACAATGGAAAATAATATTCTCTGAGGGAAATAAACAAATAAATCAAGTCCCAGCTTTGTTCTGTAGCAGCACAGGCGCAATGCAGGGGTTTACTTGCTTCTTTGTACACACATAGAAGCTGACAAAATCTGAAAGTTTGGTATTTTACAACTCAGATGCTGAAAATTCAGGAGCAGCATCTCAGAAGCCCGTCGAGGAAAAGGCAGTTACTCCAAGCCCTGAGCAGGTGTTTGCTGAGTGTTCCCAGAAGAGGATTCTGGGCTTATTAGCAGCCATGTTACCTCCCTTAAAGTTGGTAAGAGACAAATAGGATTTTCTTTTTAAAAGAGCAGTGGTGTTATACGTAGAAGAAAAATGTTTTGTAAGCCATATACTAAAACCAACTCTTAATAGCAGTCATCTGTGTGTTCCTGAGGGTAGGGTTATAAATTAGAAGTAGGGTTGTAAGATGATACTTGAAAATGTATTTTATAATTGATTGTATTTTATAAGCCATTTATGAAAGATACTGCATAATTCCTTTGGCGCTAGGACAGTTGTAAATAAAACAAGAAGGGAGCAGAGTATTTAGTTGGTGATTTGATGTGAATTTTGTATTGAACAGATTTTTCTCCCTCTCTCAGCAGGATCCCACAGTCCCCCTGATAGACCTGGAGCACGTGCTCCCACTCATGTTCCAGGTTGTCATCTCCAACGCAGGCCACCTGAATGAGACCTACCATCTCACGCTGGGTCTCCTTGGCCAGTTAATAATCCGCCTTTTGCCATCAGAGGTAGATGCTGCAGTGATCAAGGTCCTCTCAGCCAAACACAACCTATTTGCTGCAGCGGACAATTCCATTATGCCAGATGGCTGGAAGACCACCCACCTACTCTTTAGCCTGGGAGCTGTGTGTCTGGACAGGTAGGCACCCGCCCTCTGCTCTACCTTGGTGTTCATTTCTTCAAGTCGATGGTCTGGCTGTTGATTAATATCAGTGTGCTTCAGTGCTGTTGTCCAGGAATCTTTTGTGGGGATAGAGTTACTTTTATTAGCAAAGCTGTCATCGGACATTAAACTATGCTCAAAACCCACATTAAAACAGCTGTTCATTCAGTCTGGGCACTGTCTGCTGCTTCAACTCTCTGGTTGGTTTGCTTTTCCTAAGAGCAGTAAGGGGGATGAAGAAAATAGATCTGTTTTCATTATACACCTAACAATCACAATACCAAATTTGTAAAACAGAAATGAAGACTAAAAATTATTCTGGCTCACACCATGTTAAGGATGCTGGTTTTTTTTGTTTGTTTTGTTTTAATATATTTTTATTGTTTTTAGAGAGGAAAGGAGAGGGAGAGAGAGATAGAAACAATGATGAGAAAGAATCCTTGATCTGCTGCCCCTGCATGCCCCAGTTGAGTGTCGATCCATGAACCAAGAGGTCGCCAGTTCCATTCCATCTGGGCACATGCCCTAGTTGCTGACTTGAACCTGGTAGAGGGCTTGCAGGAGGCATCGATCAATCTTTCTCATTGATATTTCTATCTCTCTACCCCTTTCCTTTCCTCTCTTTAAAATCAATAAAGACATAAAAAAAAAAAAGTAGATTTTAAAATATATATATACTTCTTTCCAACAACAACAAAAAGAAATAAAAATAAACAACAAAATATATACACATATTTCAAGCTTTTTTTCTGTTAGGAATATGCACAAGCACAGAAATGTGTATAAGTTTCTATGGAGATTTAAAAAACCATAGCTGTAGATAATATGTAAATAACAGATCTTGATTACCCCCCTCCCCCCCACTTACATTATATGAAAAGCATTATTCTGGTAGTTTTTAAACTAATGAGCCCTAGCTGGTTTGGCTCAGTGGATAGAGCATTGACCTGCGGACTAGAAGATCCCAGGTTCAATTCCGGTCAAGGGCACATGCCCAGGTTATGGGTTTGATCCCCAGTGGAGAGCATGCAGAAGGCAGCTAATCAATGATTCTCTCTTATCATTCTGTTTCTCACTCCTTCTTCCTTCCTCTCTGAAATCAATACACACACACACACTAATGAGTGGTTCTTTGGTATGCTTCTGAGTCTAATTTGGAGCTTGTGCACTAATGAAGCTCTTGCCTTCCAGCCGGGTGGGTTTGGACTGGGCGTGCTCCATGGCAGAGATCCTGCGGTCACTCAACAGTGCCCCATTGTGGCGCGACGTCATTGCCACCTTCACAGACCACTGCATCAAGCAGCTGCCTTTCCAACTGAAGCACACCAACATCTTCAGCCTGCTAGTACTGGTCGGCTTTCCTCAGGTATATCCCTCTGAAGGCCTGGCCACCTCTTTCTGCCTTTAGCACACACATTAAAGTCTCTGTAGTATTATCTTTGGAATTTTCCCCCTGTTGTTTAATCTCCTTTATATAATATTGATATATTTTTAAAATTATGGGATGATTTGTTTAACTTGCATTTTCAACAATTTAGTCATTTGATTCATTTTGCTAGCCAGTAGTTGGCTTTGAATAATAGTAACTAATATAGTAAATTACAAAGCACTTCAAAGTACAATTTTTCACTTTGGCATTCATTTTGATCTCATTTCTGATCTTCATATCTTTCAACTGTTTGGGACAAAGAGGACTGTGAAATCATAGCAACTTTATCCAGCAAGCACTTAACCCAGTTCTGTGCCAGGCATGTGTCAGGCTCTGGACTTGGAGATGAGAACTCCATCCTTGAGTGCTTCTTGAAGTCAGGACACAGCAAAAGAACTGGACTTGTGTTTAATTAAGTACTTTTTCCTGTTTCTTTGTGCTATTGATTTGCTTTTACTGTCTCTCTCTTTCATCTAGGTTCTCTGTGTGGGGACCCGCTGTGTTTATATGGATAATGCCAATGAGCCACATAATGTGATCATCTTGAAGCACTTCACTGAGAAAAACAGGGCCGTGATCGTTGATGTCAAAACCCGTAAAAGGAAAACAGGTCCTAATCATAATTATTTCTTCTAAAAATGGAAGGAAGTTGTGTAATCTCTGCATACGTTTTATGGTCAAATTGAAACAAGTTCCATATGCACTTAAAGAAAATGTATGTACTTGTGTTGTTAGTGGAGTGTCCTTTTGACAGTATTTGGGTCAAGTCAATTGATAGTGTTGTTCAAGTCTTCTATGTTCTTATGATTTTTTACCCTTAAAATACTGAGATAGGAATGTGTTGAAGTTTCCAACTGTAATTATGTGTATATCTATTACTCATTTCATTATGGAATGTCCCCTTTTATCTCTGATAATATTTCTTGTTCTGGCTATCTACTTTAATATTTATGTGACCTATCTAGCTTTTTTTAAAATTATTATTATTACTAACATTTGCATGGCATATCTTTTTCCATCCTTTCACTTCAACTTACCTGTGCCTACATTTAAAGTTGATTTCTTATAGATAGCACATAGTATAGTCTTCATTTCTAATCCACTCTGACAATCCTTGCCTTTTAATTGAGATGTTTAGACCATTTACATTTAAAGCAGTTATCAAGATAGTGGAGTTTAACTCTATTCTCTTCCTGTTTTTAAAATTATTTGTCTCATCTGTTCTTTGTGCCTTTTTTTTCATCTTCTGGATTGAGTTTTTTTTTAATTTATTTATTTCATTTTATCCCTACTATTGGCATATAAACTTACTTTATTTATTTATTTATTTATTTATTTATTTATTTATTTATTTTAGTGATTGCTCTAGGATTTACGATAGTTTACCTTCAAATAATTTTTTAGTGGTTGAATTATGTTCACCCTTGACTCGTCATAGTCTGCCTTCAAATAATATTATACCACTTCATGTATAGTGAAGACACATAGATTTTATATTTTTATCCCCCATCCTTTGTGCTACCGTTGTCACAAATTTTACTTCTACATGACATAAACCTACCAATACATTATTTTTTTTTTTAAAGTCAGACACTTTGAAAGACATTTAGAAATGAGAAAACAATATTTTTCATGTTTAGCCACATGTTTACCTACCATTCCTGGTGCTCTTCATTCCTTTGTGTAGGTTCAAATTTCCATCTGGTATTTTTTTTCTTTGGCCTGGTAAACTTCCCTTAACATTTCTTGTAGTTAAAGTCTGCTGCTACAAAATCTTTGTTTTGGTTTGTCCTACCAAATCAAAGAAATATTTATTTTGACTTTATATTTGAGAGATAATTTTATTGAGCAAAACATGCTTGCTGAGAGGTTTTCTTTTAATATTTTATTTTTTTAAAATCAATCTTTATTGTTCATATTATTACAAAGGTTCCTCATTTCTTCCCCCCTCCACCAGGTTCCCACCCCACCCTCCGTCCCCTCCCCATCCCCCATTGTCCTCATCCATAGGTGTACAGTTTATGTTCAGTCTCTTCCTCCCTCCCTTTCCCCGATAGTAAATCCCTTTTCAGATAGTAAATCAGTTACTTAGCATTTTCTCATATCAACAATACCTCCACATGCCCAATGGTACACTTCACACAAAAGACATTTCCAAATAGGTCAACCAGCCTCATCCAGGCCCCACCCAAGGCACTCACAGATCAACACCCCAGCGCTATACTAACTCAACACATCCAGATCCAAGCCTTCATCACTTGATTCAGCAGACCCTCACGTTCCCACAAAAGTTTCCAGCCATGTCTGAGAGGCAGCCGTGGGGCAGAGGCAGGCGAGGAGCAAGCTGTTCCGGGCCTGGCTGCTCCGGGCCTGGCCTCTGTTGCTCTGGTTCGTTCCACAACCAGCTGCTCCGGGTCTGGTCACTGCCGCTCCCGACCTAGTTGCTCTGGACTTGGCTGATGCTGCTCCAGGCCCAGCCGCTCCAGGCCTGACCGCTCCAGCCTGGCAGCTGCTGCTCCGGGCCTGGCCGCACCCGACCCGGCTGCTCCGGGCCTGGCCGCTTCCAGCCTGGCAGCTGCTGCTCCGGGCCTGGGTTTTCTTTTAATATTTTAAAGATATTGATCCATTTTCTTTTGGTTTGCATAGTTTATGCCAAAAATTTGCTGTCATTTTCTGTTACTCTTCATAGTGTGTCGTGTGTGTGTGTGTGTGTGCGCGCGCGTGTGTGTATGTGTGTTTGCGCGCGCACGCGCATATGGCACAGGTCAGATTTCTCATTATAATCTTTGAATCTTGGTTTTCAAAATGTCTCCAAACCAGGATAAATAAAGCAGATTTGTTTGGGGCTCTTATTTGGGGTCCTTTTGGCCTGCACCACCTTGTGTAGTACTATGTTAAAATCTTTGCTTGAACCCCATCTATGCCCATTTTATTCATATCTAGTCATCAAGGGTTTAGGTGTTCATGGGCTGGGCCAGGGCTGCTGTGGCTGGGGTTGCAGCATTGGGCTCAGTGGCCTGGATTCTGGGCAGCTCCATCAGCTGAGGTTAACATAGGCAAAGACTGAGGGAGTTCTTGGAGACAAAAGCTTTGGGTGCCTCTGAGAGCCACGAGGGCTGCTTGGGTCCTTGGTGGTGAAAGCTGCGGGGCCTTTTGCTCTCCTTTTCCTCCAAAGGAGGGGATCCCTTTTGGTGGCAAGTTATTGCCATAATATGTCTTTTTTTCTCTGATTGCTTTTAAGATTTTTCTCTGAATCACTGGTTTTTAGCATTTTAAAAATATTTTTATTGATTTCAGAGAGAGGAAGGGAGAGGGGGAGAGAGATAGAAACATCAGTAATAAGAGAGAAAAATTATCCTGACTGGATCAAACCATGACTTCCTGGTTCATAGGTCAGTGTTCAACCACTGACCCACACCACCTGGTGGTTTTTAGCACTTTATGTTGTACCCTGGCATGATTTTCTTTGTTTCTTCAGCTTGGGGATTTATTGAACCTCTAGCTTTGTGGATTTATAGTTTTCATCAAATTTGGAAACATTTTAATCATTATATCTTCAAATAGCTTTTTTGCCCCCTCTAGGAATATTCCCACTCTCACTCATGGGAAGACAGAATACTCTCAGCGTTCCCTGAGTTTCAAGAATTGTTTTGCCTATTGTTTTTTGGTAGACTTTAAAAAAAAAACCAAGTTGTTTCCTATATAATTTTCTTTCACATTTGTGCAGATTAGTACTTAGCCAGACTTCTGAGAAAATCTCAATCTCTCTCTTTCTATTTTTCTTTCTCTCTCTCCCTCCCTCCCTCTTTTTCTCTCCTCCTTTCTTCCTCCCTCTTCCTCTTTCTCTTTATCTCCCTTCTCTGTGATGTTCTGCCCCATAATTCTAGCTGCCTTGATTTTCTTGAATACTGACATCTATCTCCTCAGTTCATTGAGACTCTCCTTGGATTTTCACTCCTTGCTCCACAGCCTGGAAATTATCTTTAGACTAGAGTCCTGGTGCACAGAATTCATGCACAGGTGCATTCCCTAGGCCTGGCAGGCAATTGAAGCATGAGCATCTGGCATGGAAGGGCAGGTCCCAGCTGACCTCTGGGCTTTGGGAAGCACCTGGGCCCTGGGAAGCACCTGGGCCCCCAAGCCTGAGTCATGGCACCCAAGTCCCCACATGGAGATGTGGTGAGCGCGGCCAGACACTGTGGTCCTGGGTGCAGCATGGGCCTCTGCCATCCATTGGTTTCGCATGGAAGCTGGGCAGGCAGCACACTCTCTCCCGGCCAGCCTCTCAGACCAGTTCCTATGCAAACCCACGGGAAGGTCGATCAGGTGGTCCCAGTGGCTCACCTGGAAGCGGTTGCGTGGATATGGGGTAGGTGCCTGAGCAGGAGGGCTTCCCTGGTACACAAGCCCTGGCATCCCCGGGCAGGGGAGCAGCGGGAGTGAGGATGAGCTTGGTTGACAACCTGCATACTCACCACACCGCCGTCCCCATCACCCTTGCCCCCAGGTAGCCAGCGAGAGCTCTCAGCATGTCGCCAACGCCCACTATGTTCCACGCCACCACCTGGTGGTCAGCACACATCATAGCGAGCGGTCGAACTCCTGGTTTCCCAGTCGAACCACCTCCCAATGGGCCAACTTGCATATTAGGCTTTTATTATATAGGATGGCCAGAATTACTGGTTTTGTTTCTTCTTTCAGGGATAATAGTCTTGTAGTCTTGTAATACCTGTTGTCCGATGTCTGCAAATCATTGTTTCATATATTTTCAGTGTTCTGTTTATTGAAGATAGAAGAATAAATCCGATCCCTTAGTCTTGCTTGGAAGTGGAAGTCTCTTGTGTACTATATTTAAGAACGTTTAACAACCTTTGCTGTCTTTTGGAGGAAACTTGTTTGTGCACAGTAATAGGAGCATTAATTTCCTCTTTCAGTTGCTTGGTGAATAGGTGGCCCGGTACCATTTTTGTGCTCCCCTGCAAGCTGGCCTTAAATATAACAGCTAAGTTGGAAACAGGGAGATTTTTGGGGGTTTGCATTTCTTGGTTCCATAAGGCACACTACTGGGGAAGAAACTTAGCTGCAGGAGGCATTAACTGTACTTTCGATGCCTTCTTTTCCTGCCTGACATCACCCTTCAGTGAAGGACTACCAGTTGGCCCAGAAAGGAGGAGGACAGGAATGCAGTGACTCTCAGGCCCACTTGAGCCAGTATTCCCAGCACTTTGCCTTTATCGCCAGTCACCTTCTGCAAACCAGCATGGACAGCCATTGTCCTGAGGCCGTGGAAGCAACTTGGGTCCTGTCCCTGGCCCTCAAAGGATTATATAAAACACTAAAGGTATCGTGAGCTTCTCCCATTTGCTACTGAATCAGGCTGTGATTTAACATCTGCAGGGCATTAAGTGGGAAGAGATGCCATCTGGTTTCAATGGAGGCTTACCTGTAGGATTTTGATTACTTTTAGAAATGGTTGGGGCCTTGCACAAGGATAGCTTTAAAGCAGAAACAGAGGTTTCCTGATAGTTGGTTTTCTGTAGTTTTTCAGTACTTTTTATGGGACCACTGCCTAATGGCACAGAACCTTGGAAGATGAGAAGAAAAATGGACGGAATGTTTTTTCACTTCCCTCTGAACCATAGCTTCCGGTTCATCATGGGATAAGAAGAAGGGAAGAATAAAGGGGCAAGCATCCCATGGGATCTTTAAGCAATAAATTTGTCAGTTGGGGTGGGAGGAGGCAGACAAGTTAAAGAGCTGGGCAGTAGTTGGTGTGGAGATGAGAAGCCTTGACTTATGGGGAACATAGTTCTTCTGCTCTCTGAGGGGCAGGGATGGGGAGGAAGGGGTCACTTTAGGATAATCTTCCCAACAGAATTAACCATAAAACAAGGATTTCATTTAAAAATTTGTTCCTTAACTTTGGCAGCACTGGCAAGGAAGCCATGGAGAGACTGGATTGGAGAGCGTGTCTGCTCTGGCCCAGCCTGAGAATTTGTAGTTTTAGGGTTGACACTGTGCATCCACTGCTTGTTGATATAGTAACATTTATCACAATCTGCTGAGGTTTTAGTTGTTTGCATTATAGTAGGTGAGAGAACATAAACTCCCTGAGGGCAGAGACCATTTCTGTTTTTGAATACTTCATTCAGTGCCTGATAGAACTGAGTATGTAGTTTTGGACTAGAAAGAAGGTCCCTGATCTCATGGAGCTTACAGTCTAAACTTCAAGAGAGACAACAAAGAGCCTGCAAGGAAAACTATCATGAGTCAGAAAAAGCCTTTCTGAGAAGATGAAATTTGAGGCGATAGATAAGAATCTGGGTGGGGTGTTACATGCTGGGAGAGTGGCAAACTCCAGGAACAGGCATGGTCGTCCGGAAGCAGAACACCTCCAGGGATTCGGGATAGTATAGAAGACGCAGATGAGACCGAAGAAGCAGGCAGGGATCCTAGAGGTCCTTGTCAGCTCTTTAGTTTAAAGAGCAGCGGGAAGCTTTTGGAAGGTAGCAAGCAGGAGAGGGACAAAAAACTTCTGTTGTTAGCACAGGACTTAGCACACGGGATGTATTAGGCTTCAGAATATTTGTTGAATGAATGAACAGACATAGGTATGGCTAACATCCAGACTTCATTCTTCCTGCTGATTCTTCACTTAAGAATGACCTTGGGCCACTAGTTGAGACTGGGTTCTGAAGGCTAGTGATTCTTACTTCTTCATTCTGAGGCAGTTTCAAATCATTCTTTTTCTGTTTGGCAGGCTCATGATTTTGAAGAGACTCATGCTACCTTCCTTCAGACTGATTTGCTGAAGCTCCTGGTGAAAAAGTGCAGCAAAGGGACTGGTTTCAGTAAAACGTGGCTCCTCCGAGACCTGGAAGTAAGGGATGAGGGTGGCTCCACCTACTGCCACCTGCTGCAGATTTCCTGGCTGGGAGTTAGAGTCGTCAGTTATAGCTAGTTCTTCCCAGGGCCCTCTCACTCTGTGCGGCTGTAAAACTGCGTCTTGTATTTGTCTTCCCTTTTTAAATAGGACACCTGTCCTCCCCTGTCAGGGAAAATGAACCTGATGTTTGTTTAAAGAACACTGGGAGAGAAGTATTTTGTATGGAAACATTATATCATGGTAATAAAGTGTTCCCTTAATTATTATTTCCCTTTAAAGTACCTTCGAGCTAAGATGAGTTTCTAAATTGGTCCTCACTTTTATTTTTTGTAGGATGTTAGTTGATATTCTCATTTTATTACTATTCCCCAGAGGTTTTAGGTTATTCTTAATAGCATTTTTATAGTTCCCTGTGGAGTTTCTGTACCAAGTGTCAGCTTCAGGTCCAGGAAGGGCTGCTGCTACGTGAGAGGTGGTCAGTGCCCTTGCTCAGCCCACAGAGACCTGAACTTGAAGAAACAGCTCGTAGTTGCCACTGTGCTGGAACATATTATTGGATAACCTGGAGAGCATGTGAGCTCTTGTTCCTAGGAAATATTTTAAGTTAAACTTTTTTATTATTCAAACAATAGAACCATACTGCAGAAAATATTTTTTTTAATATATATATATTTTTATTGATTTTTACAGAGAGGAAGGGAGAGAGATAGAGAGCTAGAAACTCCGATGAGAGAGAGTCATCGATCAGCTGCCTCCTGCACACCCCCTACCGGGGATGTGCCCGCAACCAATGTACATGCCCTTGACCGGAATCGAACCTGGGAACCCTCAGTCCGCAGACCAACGCTCTACCACTGAGCCAAACCGGTTTCGGCACATATTGCAGAAAATTTGAAAAATAGAAAACTCAGCTACCTGTTTTTTTCTTCTGTATCTATGATAGATAGATAGATAGATAGATAGATAGATAGATAGATAGATAGATTTAGATTGCAAAATGAGCATGGTATATAAATAAATTGAAATCATATCATGGCCATTTTTCTAAGTTGCTAGTTTTCATAATCACAATTTTTAATGGCTGCATATGATATGTGAAGGTAGATTTCAGATTTTTGCCATTAATGCTTCCTTTCCTTGGCTATATCATGAATATGACTTTTAACATATTTTACATTGTTCTTCAAAGATGAGTTACTGGTCAGAAACTAAACATTTTTATAGCTCTTTATGTAAATAACAGTCTATCTTTACATACCATATTGCAACCATTAAAAATGGTATTAGGCCGAAACCGGTTTGGCTCAGTGGATAGAGAAGTCCCAGGTTCGATTCTGGTCAAGGGCATGTACCTTGGTTGCGGGCACATCCCCAGTAGGGGGTGTGCAAGAGGCAGCTGATCAATGTTTCTCTCTCATCTATGTTTCTAACTATCCCTTCTCTCCTTTCCTCTCTGTAAAAAAAAAAAATCAATAAAATATATATTTTAAAAAATGGTATTATGAAAACTAGCAACTTAGAAAAATGGCCATCAGATTATCTCAATTCACCAACATGCATTCTAATTGATATCAATTTACATGGTCAGTGGCATAGTTAATAAACAAAGTTCCCTCATAGTTTTAGTTAGCATTTCTTTGATTACAAGTACAATTGAACATGTTTTTTTTTTTTGTTTCTTTTTTAATTATACATTCTTCTTGTGAATCCTGACATCTTTTAAAAAGTTAGGTCAAATATTTTCTACCCTTTAAGGATTAAGGTTCTGGGTAATCTTCTCATCCACCAAACACTCACCTTGCTGCCCTGCCTGATTTTCTTTCGGTGTAGATCTTGTCCATCATGCTGTACTCCTCAAAAAAGGAGATCAACACTTTGGCTGAGCATGGAGACTTGGAGTCAGATGAGCGAGGGGACCAAGAGGAGGAGGTGGAACGGACCATCAGCAGCCCGAGTGAGCCAGAGCAGAAAAAGCTAGACCCTCTGGAAAGCCTGGATGAGCCCACCAGAATATGTTTCCTGGTATGTTCTTAGGTCATGGTGTGGACCGAGACAGGGACTTTAAGGGATGGATTCTCTTTGGCTTGGACTGTGTTTTAGCTTCCACATCCCGAGAATCACTTCCTGCAGACTCAGTCTGTATTGTGCAGAAGAATGGAAAGGCCCTTACAACAGTACTTCTTAAAATTTTTGGTTTTTGGGCCCAAAAGCTGTAGATCACTTCTCCTATAAAATACACATTCAAAAAAAAAACACAAAAAACAACAACAAACAAAACAAACAAACAAACAAAAATACACACACACACACACACACACAATTTTGCATGTAATTTCCATCCCCATCCATAAACTTCCAAATGGTAGTTCTTCCTCATAGTTTCTCAGACATCCTATCTCTCTTTCCCTGGGTAACCCACTCTTCCTCAGAATGATGTGAAAATGGGGGAGGGCTTAAACTTAAAGGGTCTAATTATATGAAGAGGAAACAGTAGGGATATCTGAAAAACAAGTATAGTTTTTAAAAAATCAAAAGTACAGTCTACTTAGACATATGTGCCAGTTATCAAACTTGAGAGCTAGGCAGTGACAGAGAGCTAGCAATGAATACATTGTGGTGGATAGTTATTGACTATTAGTATTGCATTCTGCTGACATAATATTTCTTTTGGTGTTTCTGTGTTTTAGATTTTCCTTTGAATTTATAATAGTAATGCAAATTTTATAAATCCATGTTTTAGGGCTTATAACTTTATATACTTTAAGTACCCATATGGTGTTTTTAAATTATTACCTGTGATAACTTTAGAACATAATTGTTTTATCACTTTTGAGTTTAGATGATCAATAATGTGTTAAAGCACATTAAATTGTCTCTCTCCTACTTCCTCCCCATGGCCCTCAGATGGCTCACGATGCCCTCAATGCCCCTCTGCACATTCTCCGGGCCATATACGAGCTACAGATGAAAAGGACCGATTCGTTCTTCCTGGAAGTCCAGAAGAGGTAAGGGCTGTCCGGGTGCAGCGGGATTGTGTGAGTGTGAGAGCACGCGAGGCGGGACTGCGCTACCCGCCTGCCAGCAGGATCTGGAGAAAAGCGACCGATAGGCCCCGAGCTGGTGTGGAACTGGCTGTTAGTGCTTCGTAAAGGGATCTGAAAGCTGGCTGTGCCTCACTGTGTGTTCCTCTGGAAAAATGTTTCTTAGAGGGAACTCATTATGGATGCAGGAATGGAGGCAGACCCTGAGGTTTCTCTCTTATGTCATCCCAGGAACACTCTTATCAAAAGTGTTGTTTTCTTTGTTTGTTTCTCACCACTGCATATTATACTCCTGTTTGTGTTCTTTTTTTTAAAAGAATTATTATACAATTAACAACAGATCCCTTTCTCTTGGATAGGGAGTTCAGAGCTGGTTCTTGGGCCCAGCTCTTAAATTTATGTAGAACTTTGCCTATCTGCAACTAATTCCCTCCTCAGTCCCCTTATTCTAGTTTTGACTCCCTATTCTAATTTATACCCAATTCCAGTTTAATATTTCTTTTAATTTTTATTTCATATTTCTGTGTTTCTATATGTATTTCTTCCAAATGGCCTCAAATCTCTTGTGAGATGCAGCAGGGTTGCATCATGTAGGGCATAGCCTAAGCTGTTGTAACTGAGACACCCAGAAATATCATAGGTCCAGAAAGATAGGATTTGTTTTTGCTGTCATGGAACAGTCCAGAGGTGGGCAGCAGTCCGGGGTGAGTGGGCAGCCCTGCTCCACACGACCCTCCTTGGTTCTCATCCATGTAGTCCAAGCTGGCTCACCCACACCACCTCTCTGTCCCAGCCCAGAGGGAAGGGGGAAGGTAGGGAAAGGAACACATTCTTTTTATTTTTTTATTTTTTTAATATATCTTATTGATTCTTTACAGAGAGGAAGAGAGAGGGATAGAGAATTAGAAACATCGATGAGAGAAACATTGATCAGCTGCCACAACCAGGGTATATGCCCTTGACTGGAATCGAACCCGGGACCTTTCATTCCACAGGCTGACGCTCTATCCATCGAGCCAAACCGGTTTCAGCAGGAGCACATCATTCTTAGTGCTATTTCTGAGGGTGGGCTTCCAAAGTGGCACACATCACCTCACTGCCCTCCTGTTGCTAAGAACCTAATTGCATCCCCCCCATCTGACTGCAAAGGGTCCTGGGATGTCTCCAGCTAGATGATTCTGTAACTTGCTAAAACTCCCAGGAACTTTGTTCTAAAAGAATGGAAAGATGGATCCTGAGGTACAGTTTGGATTCTCTGCAGAGGGGCATTGGAAGACATACACATCTGCATGCATGAATAAATGAACACTGTGAATCTAGTTTGCAAAATATGGAAAATCATATAATTGTGAAGTAACATTACTGACAAGTTTCACTGCAGGGTAAACTCTTGCTTTGCTATAACTTATGTACCCAACGTTGTGCTCCTTCTCTTCAGGTTTGATGGCGATGAGCTCACCACGGATGAAAGGATACGGGCCCTGGCGCAGAAGTGGCAGCCCAGTAGGAGCCTGAGACTGGAGGAGCAGAGTGCCAAAGCCGTGGATACAGACATGATTATCTTACCGTGCTTGGTATGTTGCCTCCACTTGGAAAAAATGGCCTCTCCCTGACTCCCACCTCACCCCTACTTGTGAAAAGGCAGGCCTCAGTAACATGGTCTTTGGGTTTGCAGTCCCGGCCCACTCGCTGTGACAAGGCCACTGCTGAATCAAACCCCGTGACCCAGAAGCTGATCTCCAGCACGGAGAGTGAGCTGCAGCAGAGCTACGCCAAGCAGCGGCGTACTAAGAGCGCCGCCCTCCTGCACAAGGAACTGAATTGCAAGAGCAAGAGGGCAGTCCGGGACTACCTTTTCCGGGTGAACGAGGCCACCGCAATCCTGTATGCCCGCCATGTGCTTGCATCCTTGCTTGCCGAGTGGCCTGGGCACGTGCCAGTGAGCGAGGACACCCTGGAGCTCAGTGGTCCTGCCCATATGACCTACATTTTTGACATGTTCATGCAGCTGGAGGAAAAGCACCGGTGGGAGAAGGTAATTAAGCAGGCCAAGCTGGGCACTCACCCCTCTCACTTCTCCTCTGTCCTCTCCCCACCCCAGACCCCAAGTGTTTGAATAGTCTTCCTCCAGCAAGTGCCTTCCTAGAATGAGTGCACGTGTGGCTGGAGGACTCCCCGGCAGGTGTGAATGCAACACAGGCAGGGAGGGTCACTGTTGAATTCTCTCAACTACTGGCCTAGAGCTGAGCTCATAGCCCACGATAGACTTGGTGCTCAGAGTGTTTGGAGAAATATCCCATAAAACTTGTCTTTGTCGTTTTCCCCTTTTTGTTCTCACATTTTCAAGTCTAGCTCTCTTTGCTAGCTTGTCTGTTCTCGTGTTCCTAGCATCATCTCAGTGAGCCCAGGGCCCAGGGTTCATTACAGGTGTGGTGGCTTGTTCCCATCATACAGAAACCTCCCAGGGCGGTTTGTGTCTTGTCTTTTTAACCATTGTTTCTAGGATGTCTACCCCAGGTCAGACCCTCTGCCAGCAATTATACCTGCATTACACCGTGTCCCAGAGGGAGGAAACGAGCCGGGAGACCTCTCCAAGGCTTCCGGCTTCTGGGGGGCAGACAAGTGGCTCACCAGGTCTGTCTGTGCTCTAATTTAAAGTTTAGTTGTGACAGGTGGAGGCCATTTTTAACTTTCTTTTTAAAGCAAATCTTCAACTAGGTCATTATTTTTTTATTTTAAAGAGAGGGATGGGGAGAGAGAGAGAATACATTAATGTGAGAAAGGAACATCGATTGGCTGCCTCCCGCACACACCTCAACCAGGGACTGGACCACAACCTGGGTATGTGCCCTGACTTGGAATTGAGCCACCACCTTTTGGTGGACGGGACAATGCTCCAGCCAACTGAGCCACACCAGCCGGGCTCAACTTGGTTTTTTAAAGCAGTGCCGGGCTAGCAATCCTCAGAGGTCTAAAAGCATTTCTTCCGCCTCCTGTTGGGTAGAAATGAAGAGTTCACATAGCAGAAAAAGGTCTATAACTCAGGAGGCCCAGGTACTGTCTGTCGCTGAACTAGAAAGTTTTATCACCACCTTCCCAGTTTCCAAATGCAAAAATCTTTAGTCACATTTGCTGCCGTCTTCTTCCTCCCTATCCTCATACACACGTACACTGTATGTGAAGATTCCTTAGGATGTGCATTTATCCTCTAATCCCTAATTTGCCACCCATTTCTAAGTCCTCTAGATCCTTTCCCAACCTCAGAGCCTTAGGGTTACTGGCATGTTTGCTGTAGCCACATTTCTCATTTGGAAGTGATAAAAGGGGGCGTTTTGCTTCTGATAGTCCCTGTCTTGAACATGCCCTTCCCCGTTCCTACTCCAAGGAGCTGCTCACTCTGCCCCTCCCTCTGGTCATTTATTCCGTTGTGCTGTAATTGTTTGTGTGTCCATCCCCCTGCTGGGCTCAGGGCTCCTCAGAGGCCAGGCCACCTCTGATGGGTTCTGTTGGTTCTTTCAGGCTCCCTTCAAGTAGTATTGCTCCGAAGGCACTGCATGTTCTGATTTTCAGCAAGAGCTCCTTCAGGGAGAGGGGGCCGCTGGGTGGCTTGAGGGGCTGGGGCCAGGGTCCAGGATGATGCCAGCCCTTCGGGTGGGCATTGGGTTGACATAGCCCCTCCTTTCTTCCTGAGGGAGCAGCTCCATGGCCCTGCCACTGGTAGGCCTTGACGTTGCCTGCCTTGTGTCCTGCCAGATCCTGCAGAAGGTGCTCCAAGGCTGCCGAGAGAACATGCTGGGGACCATGGCCCTGGCCGCCTGCCAGTTCATGGAGGAACCAGGAATGGAAGTGCAAGTGAGAGAGTCAAAACACCCATATAACAACAACACCAACTTTGAGGTATGATCCAGGGTTGGCCAGGCTCGCCCAGCCTCAGGGCATGCAGCCGGCAGGAGTAGCAAGAATCTCATCAACTCCCACAGCAGCTCTTTCCTCTCCTGACAGCCCCGGCCAAGAAAGTGCTTCCTTAGTCGCAGCTGCAGTCAGAGATTTTGCACAACCAAGTCTTCCCTTCTCCTGACCTTGTTTTTATAGAAAACGATGGGCCATCTGGCCCTGGGGAGAGTTTATTTCCCTGCAGCAAGCTCCTTGCAGCGCATTCTTGGTGTTTTCCAGCAGTAAGTCTGGTTCATGCTTCACTCTGCCTGTCTCGGATGACCTGGCCACACCTTGGACACTCCCACCCCTTTGTGTAATGACACAGAACAGAAAAGCCTTGTTGGTTCCCCTCTTAACTTTGTCCCCAGGCAGGGGGAGGTAGGAGTTTGGATGAGGCACATGTGGGAAGTCCTGTTAGTCTCACTGACTTAAAAATGTCCCTGCATTGCTTTAACCCTTTCAAAACATTGGAGCTGCAAGACATAAGCTTCTGAGGGGCCAGCACACTCTAGCACCATGAGTTTATCTGTCATCTATGGATGCAGAACTTGGGTATTGCTCAACTGAGATTTCATTTTGCAGAAATGTAAAATAAACCTCCTTGCTCTCTTCCTTCTAAGCCTCTTCTCTTCGTATGTTCTTGGGTCCAGCCCCACTCCACTAGTCCCACTCCCCCAGCTCCGTGTAGGCACACCTCAAAGGGGATTGCCTATCTTCGTCACCCCAACTCTCCCCTTCTCTGGCTTCCTTCTCACTGCTGGCCTTGCCTCACCTGGCCTTGGTCACACCAGCTCTCAGAGTGATCCTTGCACAACACAAACTAAGGCTTTCTCCTGCTTACAACCTTTCCAGGGCTCCCCCTGCCGCCCAAAGCCTGAACAGCAGGCTTTCACTTCTGTTCCTGCCAGCCTCTCCGGGCTCACATGTCACCCCCGTCCTCCGTCCTTACCTCCCAAGCAGATGTCCTCACAAAGTTCACCCTTTACCCACACAGCAAGCTTCTCTGTTCCCTGAACGTGCCAGACTTTCCAGAGCTACTAGTATTTGCCTGAAATGTACCCCCGATACAGTCCCACCCCCCTCACCTTGTCTCCTGCCATTCGTTCCTTCTGGCGGCCCCTCCTCTCCTTTCGTTCTTGGCAACAACCCGAACATCCCTTCACTGGACTCTTCTGCCCTCCGCCTTCTCCAGGTGAAGGCTGTCTGCATGCCCAGTCTGCCCAGGTGTGCCTGCTGTGCTTGCAGCCTGTGGGTGCTTCCTCCCGGCTAGCCTGGGAGCTCCTAGAAGCCGGGCTCTGACTTACTCATTCCTACATTCCCCGTTTCAGGACTTGGCGTGAGGTAAGCCCTCAGGAACTGACCAGTAACGACAAGTGTTCTCATTTCCCCTCCGTAGGATAAAGTTCACATTCCTGGTGCAATCTACCTCTCAATCAAATTCGATTCTCAGTGCAATACAGAGGAAGGCTGTGACGAATTAGCCATGTCCAGCAGCAGTGACTTTCAGCAGGATCGACATAATTTCAGCGGGTCTCAACAGAAATGGAAAGATTTTGAGCTTCCAGGTATATAAATACTTGGTTTTATCAACTCTTAACATTAAGCCTTTAAACTTAATACTAAGAAGGGAAATGATTGGAGGACTTAAAGTGGGGTTTATTACATTTCATCAGGAACCCCTCCCTTGCCATCCCTCTCCCTGCAGTGTTCTGACTGTCTGGTTCTTGTGTGACACAGGAGACACTCTGTATTACCGCTTCACCTCTGACATGAGCAACACTGAGTGGGGCTACAAGTTCACTGTGACGGCTGGACACCTGGGGCGATTCCAGACAGGTGTGTGCTCTTCTCTTTCCCTGATCATCCCCTGCCAGGCACACTCTGTGGGTGTAAGTGCCATTGTCATTGATCTTTATTAAAAATCAAAGCAGGTACTTTTCTCTAAGACTTCCACACATTTGTCTCACAAACCCTACATGTGTCATTCTTTTTTTTTTATTATTAATAAAATGTACCCATTTACTTTTTGAGTAAATAATACATTTGTATTGTGCAAAAATAAAAAATACAAAGTGATATATAGAAAAAAAATAAATCTTATTTTAGCCACTCAGCTCCTTTTCCTAAACACAACCCCATTACCAGTTACTTATATATTCTATCAAATATATTATCTATCTTCAATGACTGTATTCACACACTGTATACATAATGTTGCAACTTTCTTTGATAGCACATTAAATGCAACCATGTTCTTTTTTTTTTTAAGTAACTTTTTCATTTTTTTAAAAATATGTTTTATTGATTTTTTTTTTGCCCCCTCCCTCCCATACATACTCTCCCTCCCCAGAGTTTTATGTCCATTGGTTGTACTTATATGCATGTATACAAGTCCTTCGGTTGATCTATTATCTCTATGCTATACAGTTGGTTTGTTGTAAACCTGCATGGCCAGAGAGAAGAGACACCTAAAAAAGATGTTTGTTCTCTTAGAGTTTCCAGGGCATTTTTGCAAAAAAGGGGAAATGAAATGTCCCTATGTTGTTTTTACAAAAGGCCTAATTTCAGGGAAAATTTAAATGATGAATTGTTTCATCATATTTATTAAAATATCTGTGTTTTGTCGGGGTTGCCCAGGATTTGAGATTTTGAAGCAAATGTTGTCAGAAGAAAGAGTTGTGCCGCACCTCCCCTTGGCCAAAATTTGGGAATGGCTGGTAGGCGTGGCCTGTCGCCAGACTGGTCATCAGCGACTAAAAGCTATTCATCTACTGCTGAGGATTGTGCTGTGCTGCAACCACAGGTAAGCTGCCTTCTGGAGAGGAGTCTCTTGCTGGGTGTTTGTATTACAAATATCTTCTCCCACTCTGTGGCTTGCCCTTTCACTCATTTAGTGGTGTCTTTGGTTAAAAGAAGTTTCTAATTTTATTTTTAATATATTCTTAAAGTATGTTTTTATTGATTTCAGAGAGGAAGGGAGAGGGAGAGAGAGATAGAAACATCAATGACGAGAGAGGATCATTGATCAGCTGCCTCCTGCATACTCCCTTCAAGGGATTGAGCCCGCAACCTGGGCATGTGCCGATCCATGACCTCCTGGTTCATAGGTTGATGCTCAACCACTGAGCCACGCTGGGTGGACAGAAGGTTCTAATTTTAATGTCTTCCACTTTACTGATCATTTCCATAATGGTAGAGCTTTTGTTATGCTGTTTAGGACATTTTTGCCTTATTTGGGGTCCTATATGTTATCTTCTTGAAGCTTAGTTGTTTGGGTTTTTTTTTCACATTTAAATCTACAGCCAACATGGAATGAATTTTAGAGAGTGATATGAAGTGTAGGGGCAGATAGCTTTTTCTCACATGGATCTCAACTTGACTATAAGGACCACCTTTTCCCTCACCACATTCTAGGGCCCTCGCTGTCATAGAGTAGGCCTCTATATGTGCTTGGGCCTGTGTCTGTTTCTTTTGTTCCGTTGGTCCATACGCAGAAGTCTGTTTTCGGTCTGGGTGAGTCTATTTTGAAGAAGTGGTTCTAACGCTGAGCCACACTCAAGGGGCCAAAGAGCCGCATGTGGCTTGCGAACCGCAGTTTGCCAACCACTGCCTTAGGTTATGACTTCTAGTATTGTGTTGAATAAAACTGGTGAGATGGGTATCCTTGTCTTGATCCTGATTATTTTATTTTATTTATTTTTAAATATATATTTATTTATTTCAGAGAGGAAGGGAGAGGGAGAAATAGAAACATCACTGATGAGAAAGAACCATTGATTGGCTGACTCCTACACACTTCCTTCTGGGGATCAAACCCGCAACCTGGGCATGTACCCTGATCAGAATCGAATCCGGGACCCTTCAGTCCACAGGCCGATGCTCTACCAACTAGGGCCTGGTTATTTTATTTTTATAGACAACTCACATGCATGCACACATACCCTTCTCATCTGATGGAATTTTGACTGATAATCTAGATCAGTTTGAGAGAATTAAGATTTTCATACCATTGAATTCTCTAATCCTCTATTATTTAGATCTTAGTAATGTTTTATAGTTTCCTATGTAGAGGACTTGTACACATTTTATTAGATTTATTCCTAGATATTTAATGTTTTTGATGGTATTATAATTGTTATTTTAAATTTTTTATTTTTAAATATTTTTGCTGCTATATAATTAATTTTCATGTATTGCCTTTGTGTAGTGACCTTGTTCTATTTGTTAATTCCATGAGTGTATATATAGGTTATTTAGCACACGGCCATGTTATTTATAAATAATGAGTTTTATTTCTTCCTCTCAGTCTGTAGAAACTCTGCCTTTTTGTACTAGCCAGGACTTTCATTAGAATGTTGAATAGAAGTGGGGATTGAAGATATAATTGTCTTATTCTTCATCTCAGAGGGAAGGTTTTATTTATTTTTGTTTTTATTTTAGAGCGAAAGAGAGGGAGAGAAACATCAATTTATTGTTCCACTAATTGATGCATTTATTGATTGGTTCTTGTATGTGCCCTGTCCAGAAATCGAACCCACAACTTTGGTGTATTGGAATGACACTCCAACCCAGAGCCACACCGGCCAGGGACTCCACCTAACATTTCACTTGAGATTTTTTTCAGTCATTGGAAGTTCTCTGTAACAACCATTTTTAAAGGTGTGCAGTTGATTTACATGAATGTGCTTCAGGATCTCCTGTTTCCGTGGTGTCTTGTTTTGAAGTTTAGGTTCTGCCCCTTTCCTTATTTGCTGGTGAATATTTTTGGCTCTTTTTTTAGCGGGGAGGGGAGTGGGACTCTCCTGTAATGATTTTACTAGATGTGGGGAAAGTGAGAGTCAGAGTTGCAGTTCCTGTCACCTGCCATCTGTCTGACGTGGTGCTCAGTAACTTACCCCCCCTCCGCCCACAGCGACCTCTGTGACCTCTCGCTGTTAAAGCCCCTGTGGCAGCTCTTCACCCACATGGAGTACAGCCTGTTTGAGGACGTGACTCAGCCGGGCATCCTCCTCCCCCTGCACCGCGCCCTCACTGAGCTCTTCTTCGTCACCGAGAACCGTGCCCAGGTGAGGGCCCTGCCCTGCCCCTTCCCCTGGCACAGCGCTGCCAGCTGCTTTTCTCCCTCTGCTGCCCAGGGCAGGAGGGTGGGACTCAGAAACAGCCCCATCCCAAGCCCTGGTCTCAGCTGACCTGCACACGGAGGTGCGAGTGGCCTAAGTCGGAGGCCCTCACCACCTCAGTCCAGGCAGCACTGAGACTGCTTATTTTACTAGGCCGGAGGCCAAGGGAAACTGGCTTGGATCAGCCCTTGACAACATTGAGTTTTGGAAATTAAAACGGATGGGTTCGTTCCTCTTCCTCTTTTTTCTTTCCCTCTACTCAGCACAATAGGCTTATTAATGGGAGAGATGAAAGGGCCTTTCAGAGTTCTTGAGCTTATCCCCCTCATTTTGTACATGAGGAAACGGACTTGGGGAGGGAGGGCCTTGCCCCACCCATCACCCTGGGCAGAGCCCCTGGAACGAGCCACCTGGCTCCTCCCTGTCCAGCTCCTTCCATGGCTCTTGGGGAGGTGCCAGCAGCGCAGGCGCTGATTACTCACTAGAGGCTTCCGTGGTTGGGGTGGGTGCCTCCTACGTGGGTGCCTGCTAACGCTGCACCCTGCTCTCCCACAGGAGCTTGGCGTGCTGCAGGATTACCTGCTGGCCTTAACCACCGACGACCACCTTCTCCGCTGTGCAGCTCAGGTACTCCCGCCTCGCGCTGCCCTCGTGCTGCCTGCCCGTGGCGGCTGCCCCCACCCCCGTGGCCAGGACAGAGCCTGTGCTTGTGGCCCGCGTACAGAGTCCACCCAGGGTTTACACGGAGCTCTGTTCCCACTCAGTCACTTCCTTCAGTGTCTGAGAGAGCAGTCCAGCCCCATTTATCATTGTCATCCATGTTAAACTGTGGGGTCAGAAGACACTAGCAAGAATTTGTGTCTTTTAAACCAAAACAACCAATGCCTTAAATTTACAGTTTGGCCGGTCCCTGAAGTTTCCGTAGAGCCTGACTGCAGATATTTTGGGATGTAACTTTCTCCCCTCCTAGAACACTCTTCTGACAGCTGTTTGGTCTCAGGACCCCTTTTCAATTTTAAATTATGGAGGATCTGAAACAGCTTTGGTTTATGTGCATTATATATATTGGCATATACCATTGGACATTAAATTAGATTTGAAATTTAGAAATTAAGACAAAAATTTCAATTTATCATCCATTAATTTAAAAAATAATAAACCATTCCATGTTCACATGAGTAGCATGTTTGGTGGAAATCGGAGGGAGGCGTTGTGTTCCGTGTCTGAAAAGCTCTTTAACATCTGCCTTAATGGAAGACAGCTGGAGTCCCAGTCTGCTTCTGTGTCCACCTGTTATATTACCTCACATCAGCCTCTGGAAAACTCCACAGTGTACTTGTCAGAGTACGAAAGTGAAAAAGGCCAAACCATGTCTTAGTGTCCCTGCGGAAATAGTTTCTCCTGTGCGGCGCCCGGACAGGGTCTCAGGCCCCCGCAGGCCCCACATCCCCTTCTGAGAGCCTCAGGCTCAGACTCCTGGAGCCTCACAGAGCGTGTGCCCAGCCCCGCAGGGGACAGACGGGGCCTGAAGCTCAGAGGAAGGGAGATGCCCAGGCTCCCCCTGGAGCGGGCCGTAGCTGGGACCCCCAGCCAGAGCTTCCCGCTGCCCCGCCATGTTTTCCAGGGAACCTTCCTCCTGCAGGAAGGGTCAGATGCCTGCTTAGAAGCAGAGGTCCCCCTTCCACTGTGGAAGAGTTTGTGTGGATTCTCCTGAGACCTGCAGGCAGAGTGAGGTCTCCTAACAGACTGCACTGCCACCGCCACCTCCGGCTGCATGACACAAAATTAAGTTTTGACATTGCATCTCTCTGTGGGCTCCTCCCTCTTGCCTGTGCCCATGTCCCATCTCCTCACCCTATTTCTCACCTTCCCATAGCCCATCCACTTGGCTGGACCAATGCTACCTCCTCCCCCTGCCTGCCGCCGCCTCCTCTCCTGGTCAGTCCTCCACTCCTGCTCCCTGAGCTTGAAGACCAGCCTGACCTGGCTCTACAGCTTCCACCTTCCAGCCCCTCCCTTAAACCCCTCCCCAATACTGCTTCCTGGGTCTCCAGCACTGCTGCTTCCCTTTTGCACTTTTGTGCTGTTCCCTTCCCTCTTCCTTTCCCAGGGCCCTGCAGACAGTGTCCTCTGTATCCCCTGAGGCCTGCCCCCACTCCCGCCCCAAGTTCCCCCTGCCCCTCAGGACAGTGATGATTTCTACCTACGTTTGGAGTTCTCATGTGGCCTCAATAGCTTTTGTCCGTTGCTCCAGACTTCAGTCCTTCCGCTGAGGAGAACCATGTCTGGCTCATGTCTTCCTCACCCCGCCCCTCAAAAGCTCAGCGGAGGGTCTTGTTCGCCAGCACTCAGCGAACCGAGCAGGGGTGGTTCTTGACTGGCACTGACTCTCTCCACAGGCTCTGCAGAACATCGCTGCTATCAGCCTTGCCATCAACTACCCAAACAAGGCAACCTGCCTCTGGAACGCCGACTGCTAGCTCCAGGGAGGCCTGCATGGAACCAGCGAATCTGACCCAGGGGTTTTACAGCAGAAATCTAAACGCATTCAGGAACATCCCTGCGGCGCCAGCACCTGGCTTCTCCGAGCTCTCACTTCCACTCCGATCAGAATGCCCAGCAGGCTGGACACCGACACGTCCCGTAGCATGTGAGGCTGAGCAGAGCAGCGCGGCATTACCCAGAGAGGGCGTTCAGAGACGCTTTCTCCGGCGTCTGTCTCGGCCGAGCTGGAGCTGCCTGCACACGCCCTCCGGGGGAAGACCAGTCTGCAGAGCCGCCTTTCTCGGCCTACGGGCGCCTCTTGCTTTAGCTTCCTGAGACTGGGCAGTCCCACCTGAAACCAGTGAGAGCCGGGTGCCGCCCAGCTCCCTAGCCACAGCCGCCCCAGAGGAATCCTCGGTGGGAACACGTGAGAACACGTGCCCTGGGATCAGCAGCCGCCCGAGGGTGTCTGCTCGTGCTCCCAGCACATCCAGGCCTTTTCAGTTGTTTTAACATATTTTCGTTTTTAGGACAGAACTGCACTGCCTCCCTGAGAGGACACCAGGAGAATGGCCAGTGGCCCAGTCACTCAGGCAAACTGGTTTGTGTGAAAGCAGCAGAACTAAGGAATCTCTTTAGTTCCTGTGCCTGAAAAGGCCTGAAATGCCATCAGGAGAGATCTTACTTTGGAAGTCACACAAACATGCAGACCCATGATTTCTCTCTGCCCCACGGTCACAGTAACTCCTCACGCCCCCTCGGAGCTCCGCGCAGTCACTTGGCTGTCACTTGTCCAGCAATAACTACATTCGTTCCAGTGAATGCTTTTCCATCTTTCTTTTTATGGCTGTAGTCTTGCCCTGAAGTGCTGATTATTACTCTTTCCAAAGCCACGCTCTGGAGTCTGAAGCCAGATTGGCATGCGGAACGTATGTAAGCCTCGGTGGGACTTGTGGGCATAAGGAATGCCTGAGGCTGCTGCCATTTAAGGGCTGGTGCCGGGCCTGAGCACGTCCCACATGTGGGACCTGCCCCCAGGCAGGCTGCTTGTAGCCCGGCCACAGGGAGCAGGTCAGCACGGCCGTGGCCTCCACAGCCCCTCTGAGGCTCCACAGGTGTCCGGACCGGAGAGGCCATGGCTGCGGGTCCCGGAGGGCCTTGCTGCCAGGGCCCTGCTGCCTTCCGGCTCTGGGGTCCAGGCGTAGTGACCTTCTGCAGCCCAGCTCTCGATCCTCAGCCAGGCCCAGCTGCATGGAAGGGAGAATTCAAAGGAGACACAAACAGATGGGGCAGGTCCCAAACTTGGTGACCTGAGGCTCATCGCCCTGGCCTGGTCTTCCATGGTGGTGGGAAGTGGTGAGACAGGCGCTGCCAGCTTGGTAGAAACCCCTTTCTTCTCGTTCGCTCTGCCTGCTTTCCCGGAGGAGGCCCCTCGCTCCATACACCCAGACCCAAGTAGGGGTCACAGTAAGGAGGGCAGTCACAGGGACAAAGAGGTCCCCACCGTGGGCACAGACTCACTGACGGACTGCCTGCCTGGAAGACAGACAAGCAGATGGTGCAACTCACCGCCTAACCTCGCCACGCCACCCACACCCTCCACATCTCCCACCGACTCATGGTGAAGTGGAGACAAGACGGGCAGGTGTCACACCCTCATGGCAGTTGCCACCAGCTTTACCCCCTTGCTCCCGTCAGGAAGATAAATTGTAAATAAGCACTGGACTCCTCATAGCTTCTCTCTATACACCACCTTTGCTATTCTGGTCTCTCTCTAATTTGCATAGAACAAGCCTAAGTTTTCCCTTCAGACACAACTGCTGCTCTCTCCTGGCAGGGCCTGCCTGGCCCAGCATCCCCGCATCCCGCCCTGCCTCTGCTTCCAGCCAATGAGTGGCGCTGCCGAGCCCTCATCCCTCAGCTCCTGGTCCCCAGGCGGTGCCAGCAGCATCTGAGAGAACAGTTCCCATGAAGACGACACCCCTCTGACTGCCTGGAATGAGTTGACTGGCAGGAAGGAAGGTGTTGTGGAAACATGTGCCTAATCTACAAGAAAATTTCTGCTCCAAATCATGTATAATGAACAAACAGATACTGTTCCTAATGAGGAGTGACTTATTTTCATCATCGTTTTTAATTTGTTTTCTTACGGGTTTACGATTTTGAATTTTTCCTATTTGGTTGAAAGAAAGAATGTTGATTATATCAGCTGAGTTCAGCCTGTAAAAAGGATGTTAAGTTGTGGGTAAAATATGCAAATGAAGATAAATATATTGTACAAATTCTATATAAAAAAGTAAAATTGTGTGTGGGCCTTCTTTCTCCTTCCCCTCCGTCTGCCCCTCTGTGAACATTATCCGTAGTTTCTACCAAGCCCCAACTGATGGGATTTCCGGAATCTCAAGGCCTGGGGTTGAAAGGAATCAAAAAGTTCTAGGCTCTGGGCTGCACCTCCCACCACACCTCACTCAGCCTTGTCCGCAGCTCCGCAGGAGGCACCCCACTTCCTGGACGGTCCTGTCTGCACTGCCACTCAGGTTCACGCCCTTGCGCCCTCCCCCTCCTCCACAAGCGGCTTTCCCCAGCCCGTCCCCACCACCCATCCTCCACCTCTCGGAGCAACTGACAGCCTGCAGCGGAGGAGGAAGACAGGGCCAGTGTCTGCCTCTGATCTTGCTTCTCACTAACCACAGGGCTGGCGTCTGCCTCCCCTTGAGCCTCGCGCTTACTCCTCGTTCACATCTCTGGTCCGTCACCGCTCCGCTCCCTCCTCAGCCATGTTCCTGATGCTGAGGGCTGTGCCTTGGAAGTTAGAGAAGATAGACTTTGTAGTGGGGTCCTGGGGCTGGGCTTAACCTCATGGCCTGGCGTCATCTGCCAGCCACGTCCTCCTGAAGCTCCCAGACTGCCTTCCCAGGGGTCCTGGGCAGGGGCCGGCCCAGGCTCAGCCCTCCACCCCGAGGCCGGAGAGAGGGCGGTTGAGCGTGAGACAGCAGAACCCGGTGCTCCCAATGGTGCCGGTGGAATGAGACCCTCTCACAGAGTCACAAGGAAAGCATTCCGGGGACCCACGTGGGGGTGGGTAGGGTTTGACATTAGGTTTATGGTAGAAGCAAGATCGAAGGACGGTCCTGGGCTCAGCTTTGTCCCGCTGCGCGAGAAGTCCAGCTTTGTTCTCACCAGGCCCAGAAATGGCCCGCTCCCGGGGATTCTGTGTCATTCAGGCCAGGCAGCCCCTCTCCCCATCCTGCTGCTGAGTCCGTTCCCGGCTGCCCCTCAGCGGGTGCTCTGGGCCCGCACTTGCTGTCTGTGTGGCTGCTGGCCCTGTGGCTGCTGTGGAGAGAGAACGTGTGAATGAAGTGGGTGTGACTGTTACTGATGGAGAAAAAGGGGCCCTTCCCATTGTTAGGCTGACTTTACTAGCTCCAGCTTGGGAAGAACTAGGCGCTTTTTCAAACCAACCCATCAACTTCCCAGTCTCTCCCAGACTCTTGGGGGGTCTTTCCCCTAACCCAGTGGTCAGCAAATAGCGGCTCGTGAGCCACACGTGGCTCTTTGGCCCCTTGAGTGTGGCTCTTCCACAAAATACCACGGCCTGGGCGAGCCTATTTTGAAGAAGTGGTGTTAGAAGAAGTTTAAGTTTAGAAAATTTGGCTCTCAAAAGAAATTTCAATCGTCGTCCTGTTGATATTTGGCTCTGTTGACAAATAAGTTTGCAGACCACTGATCTAACTAATCCATGTTCTAGGTCTTCCGTGGTTCTGTGTCCCTTACCCAACCCAACCCTTTCCCCCAGGCTAAACCGACAGGCCTTTATCTTCTCACCATCTCTTCTCCTACTGCTCTGTGCCTCAGAGTGGAGGGACCTTCCCCTGTGCCTGCTTGGCTTCTACTGGGCATGAGCTCAACAGAGGAACTTCCCCTGCTGTTTTATCTTTCCCTCTGCAAAGGCCGGTGAAGGCCGCCGTCTCCTAGTGAAGCAGGCTCGGTGTCTGATTCAGGTCCTCAGTTGATGTTTAATCATGTTGATTCCTTTTGCCCCCTTCCTTCATGAACGTCTAGCTACACCAAGGCCTGTGCAACCCCCAGGGCTCCCCCTAGGACAGGAGTGGGGAACCTTTTTCCTGTCAAGGGCCATTTGAATATCTTCTAGAACATCATTCGTGGGCCATACAAGATTATCAGCTTACAAATTAGCCTGCCTATTTGGACATTTAATTAAATCACTCCCAATGTCTTGGCAGAGCCTGACCAGATGATTTTGCGTGCGTTACACAGGGCCTGGGGCCTGGTGTCCCCCACCTCTGCTGTGGGACTTGGTGACATTTCTCCCCTCCCCGGCCGCACCATGGGCCTGAGCACACTGGGCCTGGCGTCCGAAAAGCTGGTCTGAGAAGCAGGCTGTTTGCTTTGAGCCCTGTGCTTCTGGCATGACTGGCTCTCTGTGTGGCTAGAAGGCAGGGCCAGAGCTGCTGAAGGAAGGTCACCTGCCGAGACTGACCCACAAACAGGCAATAGAAGGTTGCAGAGGTCAAAGGCAATTTGAACTCGAGCAACGGAAGGGAAACCAACCGTTCAACCAGCCAAGCCTCCTCACTTGAGAGGTGGGAGCTGAGAGAGGCCAGCTTGGAAAATGCACAAGAAGGGGCGGCAGAGCCAGACCAGTTTAGGCCTCCCGAGGCCCAGCCACAAGGCTGTCACCCCTGCGTGGCCCTGCCCGTTCACTCAACAGGTCAGCAGTGTGCACGGTGTTGGGGTTCCCTGGAAACCACCTGGTCAAACCGCCCGGCTCTCAGAGTGAGGGTGGAGCCTCACAGACCTAACCGTGGCCCAGGGTGCCGGCGGGGGACCCTGTCTCACCCGCCTGCCCTTTCCCGCCCACCCCTTCTCCCCTGCTAACAGACCCAGAGTTTTGCAGGTGGTCACTGCAGGTACTTTAATTCCAGGAAAGGGAGGACCTACTTGCTCATGAGGAAAGTCATGATTGCCCTAAGTCCCCCTCGGGAATACTTTCTACTTGCCAGATGCCCACTTTCCCCGCCCCCACCCCCCTGCCATCATCGCGCCTCTGAGGCCCAGTTCTGGAAGGAGAGCTAAGCCGAGGCCCCAATGAGTGGAGGCTTTGGAGAAGGGGGTTTGCCTGCCCCGCTGCTCCCTTTGGGCGCTGTGAGAGAGCGAGATGCTTGGCACTCCCACTGCAATCTCGCCACCATCGCGGGAAACTATGAGGGTGTGGGAGCAGGAGGAAGAGAGTCTGATTCCTTAATTATGACATTTGAGCACTGGATGGCTCCTAGAACTACCCACCCTCCAGGTGTTTTGTGTGTGTGTGTGTGTGTGTGTGTGTGTAAGAGAGAGAGAGAGAGAGAGAGAGAGAGAGAGAGAGAGAGAGAGAGAGAGAGAGAGAGAGAGAGAGAGAGAGGAGTCTATGTTGTTGGGTGATTTCTTACAGCTGAAAGTATTTCTAACCCAAATTGATGCAACAATTTGGCTCCAAAAGGCTGAAAAAAATGTCCTAGTTCCCTGTATCATCACATCACTATACACAGCATATGGAAAAGCAAACATGTAAAACTTCCTGAAGTGAATAAAAAAGCCTCTTAAGCATCAAGCCACTGATGGCATTAAGCTGCAGGCATGACCAGGTTGTCCTTCTTTAAAACCAATTTATAACTTACGGATATGAGTTCAGAGTCCCTATAGCAGCTTAACTTCACAAAGCGACCGCATGGTACGTTGTGTTGTAATGTCCTGTCTTGACTGTATGCCTTCAGCAGACTGGAGTTTCCACATCTGCTTTATTCTTCTCCTTTCTAGGGATTCTTGCACACGCAGCTCTGCTCCCGTTCCGTGAGTTCTGCCCTCGTTTCGGAGGCAGTGCCCCGATTCCCTGGGTGTTCTTCCACCCCAAACGGACTGAATTTGAAAGGAGAATTCATTGACTTCCAAAGCTGAGAATCCCAAGAGATGCGTCTGGTTCCAGATCCGGGGGCTGGTGACGCCAGGTCAGTCTGTCTCTTCCTCCCCATCTCTCTCCTCCCCCCACCACTCCCCCCACCCCACTCCCTCGGCTCTGCTTCCCCGTTGGGCTTTCACGAAGGTGACGGGCCTCTCCTCCCTTTCCGCCTGACTGCTGCCCCCACAGCCCCCGTGAGGCTTCGCTAAGGCCGTAACGGACGTTTCCTAGCTCTGACTGAACGTAATGTTTTACAAACGACTTGGGAGACCCATGAATTTTCAGGTTGTCATCCCCAAACTGCTGAGCAACACAACATCCATGACAACGGGGCAGAAGATGTGCCTGGGAGATCCCCACGCACCCCTGTGAGTCACAGCACCATCTGCTCCACCACCCAACTGCCCTGCTGGGCGAGATACCCGAAGGTGGGGCAGCTCACCCATGCATGAGTGGAGCGAAGCATCCCCAGACCACCCATTCCAAACCAGAAAGGTTACACGGAAAAGCGTGCGCACAAGTGTACGCACTGAGCAGATGCAATAGACAAGCAGGGCCATTAGTACCAGGCCAGGCAATTCAAGAACAAAAAATTAAACTAGACCAAAAGTCATTTTATGTATCAATATTTTCTATAAAGAGTATACTTTGCAATTGAAAAAACACACTTTCCTGTCCTAACTGGTTTGGCTTAGTGGATAGAGTGTAGGCCTGCGGACTGAAAGGTCCCAGGTTCGATTCCAGTCAAGGGCATATACCTTGGTTGAGGGCACATCCCCAGTGGGGGGGGGGGGGGGTATAGGAGGCAGATGATCGATGTTTCTCTCTCATCAATGTTTCTAACTCTCTATCCCTTTCCCTTCCTCTCTGTAAAAAAAAAAAAAAAAAAAAAAATCAATAAAATATATTTTAAAAACACACACAACAATTTCCACCCTGGCCAGTGATCACAGGAGTTAGAACGCTGGCCTGCACACCAGAGGGTTGCGGGTTCGATTCCCGTATGTACCTGGATTGCAGGTTCAATCCCGGTCCAGGTCGGGCACATCCAGGTGGCAACCAATTGCCGTGTCTCTCTCAGATTGATGTTTCTCTCTGTCTCCCTCTCCCCTCCCTCCCTCTCATTCTCTCTAAAAATCAATGAACAAAATAACCTCAGGTGAGGATTAAAAAATAAACAAACAAACAAAAACCACTTTTCTGCCCCGAATCCCACAAGAAGTTACATAAAGCAGAAACGGCTGGAAATGTGTGGAGAATTGGGCAAACTCAATAGCAATGGGAAGTAGCATCTTTCTCGGTGGCTAGCAGGTTATTTGAAAGAAAGAGCAGCAGAGTTGTAAGGAAGCCTTTATGACAAAGCTCCCCTCTTCCCAGCCAGAGGGGCGAGCAAGTAACCATCCCTCATGGCCACGCAGGTGATGGGCCAGGCGTGAACTCCTGACCCAAGTCAGGCAATCGGGTCCTTTCGGAGATCCGGTGTTAGGAGCCCCAGGCTGTGGCGGCCCTGGGCCTCAGGAATGATGGAAGTTGGGGCTGGTGGTCATGCTGAGCCAGGGTTGAGCAAAGGGTGCTTAGCGCGGAGCGGACGTTGGAGATGAGGAGAGAGGGACAATACACCTGCGGGCTCAGAGGAGCTTCCTGTGACTTCCTTCTTCCTTCCCAGCCCAGCTCCGGCTCCTGCACTCACTGCTGGGAGAGCCCCCTGTTTACTTGTCGATGTGAGTGGGCTGTCAATGAATATATATATATTTTAAAATATATTTTATTGATTTTTTACAGAGAGGAAGGGAGAGGGATAGAGAGTTAGAAACGTCGATGAGAGAGAAACATCCACCAGCTGCCTCCTGCACAACCCCTACTGGGGATGTGCCCGCAACCAAGGTACATGCCCTTGACCGGAATCGAACCTGGGACCCTTGAGTCCGCAGGCCGACACTCTATCCACTGAGCCATACCGGTTTTGGCTCAATGAATATTTTTAAAGCAGGAATTTGATCATGGAAACATTCTGAAATAGATAGTGGGGATGGAGGGGCAGCATGCTGAAGATACTAAAAATTACTGAATTGTGTTTCCTTTTATTTAAAATGGTAAATTTTATGTCACCTGAATTATATCTCAGTAACAAGCTTAAAGCAGAAATGACATGCCATATGTTTATTAATGGCTGTTATTAACAGATGTTATTAACAAAAGGTTTAGAAACCCAAACACCAGGAAAAGGGGAGTCTAGGTCTTTCTTTGGTGACAAGAGAAAGTCCAAACTGCAATTACACACTATTTTGAAGGTAATGACAGTGAGAAAACATAAACTGTGTGTGTGTGTGTGTGTGTGTGTGTGTGTGTGTGTAGTGGGAGTGGGCAGAGTTTTATTCAAGGAAATCATAACTATAAGTGCATTTTTTTTAACATAAAGAAAGCAAAATTAAAAGGACTAACATTTTATATCAAGAGGTTAGAAACAACAACAACAAAAACCCCACAAAATTAATGTAGCCACGATAACAGACAAACAAAAAAATGAAAGTATATTTAATTAGAAAAAATAACAAGCAAAGTGGATGAATGTGGGCCCTCGGCATCCGCAGAGCGAACAGGTCCACTGTCATCCCCCCGTCGACAGCAGCTCGCCCTGTCCTCGCCCGCGCCCGCCGGCCGCGCTGCTCCTGGCACAGGGAGCCTCTGAGAAGAAGCCGAGTGAGCGGGGCCCTGACCAAGGGCGGCCGCGGGCGGTGAGGCATAAAGCCCTCTGTCCGGCGGGGGCCGGGCAGTTAGCATGATAGCGAAGACGGAAGCCGTAAGGAGAAATGGACACCTTTGACTACAAGAGTTAGAACTGTTGCGCAGGGGAGGAAAGCTTGTTGGATTGTATTAGAGGAACAAAATAAAGTTTAGTTCCTACCTCACATGTGACATCAATATAAATCCCGCAGGACAAAATACAACTACCTAATGAACACGCGAGAAGACGTGCAATCTCACTTGCAATGGGAATGGAAATAAAGCAATTGTTTCATCCATGAGATTGGCAAAAGCTAGACAATTCTGCCCTGCGCAGACCTCTCACACATGGTTGTGGGTGTGCAAACCGGTCCAGCCTTTCTGGAGGACAGTTTGGCGGGATCTATCCAAATGCTGAATGCATCCACCCTTCGCCCAGCAACTTCACACCTAGGAGCGGATCCTTTAGGCTAGGGCATGTGCACAACTGTGTATCACACACTGGCTGCAGCTTGTGTGTAAGAGCAGAAAACAAAAAGACCACAAGACCCCCGAATGGAGGGCCCGCTAAATAGGCTATGGGAATTCTCCTAGCCTGACAGCGGGAAGAGCTCCCCAGACCATCCCCAGTGAAGCTGGTACAACTATGTTTTATAAACCCAACCATTTTTATATTTATTTTATAAAAATATTTTTTATTAATTTTCCACAGAGAGGAAGGGAGAGGGATAGAGTGCTAGAAACATCAATGAGAGAGAGAACTATCGACCAGCTGCCTCCTGCACACCCCCACTGGGGCTGTGCCCTCAACCAAGGCACATGCCCTTGACCAGAATTGAACGCGGGACCCCTGAGTCCGCAGGCCGACGCTCTATCCACTGAGCCAAACCGGTCAGGGCAGCCCAACCATTTTAGACTTTCCGGACATAGTCTTAAGAATGTGCAGTGATGAACAATATTAACTGGTGAATATAATAGAATCAGAGGTATGGAAGGGGAGTGGACTAACGATTCTCGGGGGAAAGGGGAGAGGGGGGTGCAGGAAGAGACTGAACATAAACTGTGCACCTATGGATGAGGACAATGGGGGGGTGGGGAAAGGGCAGAGAGTGGGGTGGGAACCTGGTGGAGGGGAGCAATGGAGAGAAAAAAAAATGAGGAACATTTGTAATAATATGAATAATAAAGATTTATTAAAAAAAGAAAAAAGAATGTGCAGCAATTGATGAAACATTTACTTGAGAAACTCTATTGAAATTTGGTAAGAGCAGTGAGAGATAGAGAAAATCAATAAATAGACTTCCTTTTAAAAGAAGCTATGGGAAATTCTGGAGTTGGTAAGTACAGTAGCTGAAATGAAAAATTCACTCAAGGGGCTCAGTAGCAGATGTGACACAGCTGAAGAAATAAATAGTGTGTTTGAAGACAGATTGATAGAGACTATGCAGCTTGAAGAACAGAGAGAAAAAGAATAAAGGAAAATAAAGAGAACCTCAGAAAAAACGTGGGACACCTACCTGCATATGTGAAGTGGGAAGAAGGAGAGAAGTGAGAGAAAGGGGAAGAAAATTTTCTAAGAAAGAATGGTTAAAAACTTCACAAGTTTTAAAAAAATACATTTTATTGATTTTGTACAGAGAGGGAGGGAGAGAGATAGAGAGTTAGAAACATCGATGAGAGAGAGTCATCGATCATCTGCCTCTTGCACAACCCTACTGGGGATGTGCCCACAACCAAGGTACATGCCCTTGACCGGAATCGAACCCGGGACCCTTCAATCCCCAAGCCGATGCTCTATCCATTAAGCCAAACCGGTTTTGGCACGTCACAAGTTTTAAAAGCTCTACATATTCAGGAAGCTTAATGAAGTCCAAGTAGTGTGCACACAAAAAAATTGACAAAAGACACATCACAGAAAAAAGCTGAAAGTCAAGGAGAGAATCTTAAAAGCAGTAAGAAAAAAATTATGCATCACTTACAAGGGAATCCCCCCAAAATTAACAGCTGAGAAACGAGTGACCCTGGACAATAATTTGAATCCATATGAAAAGACAAAGAGAACTGGTATAGGCAATAATGTGATCATAAGACAATAGAGATGAATTTTTGTCTCCTTTCTTAACTCCCTTAAAAATCAGTTCTATGAAACAATATGTAATAATGTATTGTAGTGCCTATTTCATATAGAAATGTCATATATTTACCAACAATAGGAAAGGAGATGGGTGGGAGCACAGCTGTATTGGGCTAAGGAAATAACTCTAGATGGTAACTCAAACCCACAGGAACAAATGAATAGAACCAGAAATTATAAATAAAAGATTAAGATAACAAAAGCTATAAATATATACTTGCTCTCCTCTCTGCATCCTTAAAAGTCATAAAATTATGTAAAACAATAATTATAACAATCTGTTGTTGGGTTTGTGACGTTTATAGATGCAATCTGTATAACAATAATGCCACAAAAAGGGGAGGGACAGCCATAGAGGAGTCATGTTTCTATATTTTTCACTCGCATTTATGTTATTATAAATCTGAAATGATTCTCAGTTAAGATAGATGTAGTAAGCCCTAGAACAACAATGAAGAAAACAATGCAGAATACATATAGTGAAAAAAATCATTAAAGAAACGTAAATGCTACATTAAAAATATTTACTTAATGCAAAAGAAAGCGATGAAAGAGAATAGAGGATCAAAGAAGACACGAAACATTTGAAAACAAAAAGTAAATTGGCAGACATAAATTCAACTAGATCAATAATAACATTAAATGGAAATGGATCAAATAATGCAATCAAAGGAGAGAGTATCAGACTATATAAAAAGAAGATTCAACTTTATGCTGTTTTAGGAACACTTTAGATTTTTAAAATACAAATAGATTGAAAGTTAAGGGATTGATGAGGACATGTCACACAAACAGCAAACACAAGAAAACTGGAGTGGCCTATCCTAACAGACAAAATGGACTTTAAAACCAAAAAATGCTACTGGAGAGAAAGAGGGACACTTTATAATGATAAAAGGGTCAGTCCGTCAGAAAGATATAACAACTATAAACATATATGCACCTAATAACAGAAAACCAAAATACATAAAGCAAAAACGGAGAGAAATGAAGGAATAAATAGTTAATGCAGCAATAGTCGGAGACTTGAAGACTCCATTTTCAATCATGGATAGAAAAATGGCACAGGAGATCAGCAAGGAATATGAAGACTTGAACAGTACTGTAAGCCAGCTTAACCCATCAGACATTTATACGACACTCACCCAACAGCAGCACGTACGTTTTTGACATGCATGTGGGACGTTCTTCAGTACAGACCTATGCCAGACCATAAAACAAATACCAATAAATTTAAAAGGATAGACATAACACTAAGTATGTTCTCCAACTACAGTGAAACTAAATGAGAAATAAATTGTTATTACCTTTAAAGAAATTTAGAAAATTCACAAATATATGTAAAATAAGCAACATATTCCTAAATAACCAATGGATCAAATAAAAAAAGAAAAAATAAAATTAGAAAATTAAATGAATAAAATGAAGATACAAAAAACAACAACCAATGAGAAGCTAAAGCAGTGCTGAGAGCAAATTTTATGGCTGTAAATGCTGACAATAACAGAAGAATGATCTCAAATCAATATGACAATGATAAGAGAAAATTAAGCCTAAAGAAAGCAAAATAAATATTAGATGAAACAAATGAAATAGAGAATAGAAAAACAGAGAGAGCTACTACATTAATTCAGAAAGGTTGCAGGATGCAAGGTCAATGTACAAAAATCAATTGGATTTCTATACATTTGCATTGAACAATCTGAAAATGAAATTAAGGAAAAACAATTCCAATAACAACAGCACCAAAAGAATAAAATGCTCAGAACTAAATTTAACAAAAGGAGGCCAAAGCTTATTGTTTTGTAATTTCAACAGTAAACATTGTTGAAATAAATAAAAGATCTAGATAAATGAAAATTGTAGATCAGAAGACTTAAGATGGCAATACTCCCTGAACTCCATGCCACTTCTTTCGAGAACTGGTGCACTGATTCTAAAATTCACCTGGGATCACACCGGACCCTGCATAGCAAAACAATTTGAAAAAGAACAATGCTGGAGAACTCTCAATTTCAGAACTGACTATGAAGCAACAGAATTTCAGGACAGGGTGATGCTGGCCTAAAGACAGACATACAGAATAATAATAAACTGGAAACATAGCCACAACACATACAACAAAGGTTGTTTTCCATAATCCAATAGGAGCCCTTACAAATCAATAAGATAAAGACCAACCCACCAACAGAAAAATGGCCAAGAATCTGAAACTGAAAAAAAAAAAAATACAAAATGACCAATAAGCAAATGATAAATGTTCGTCTGCATGAGCAATCAAATAAATGCAAAAAAGAAAAGATGCAAATGTTCACTTACCAGATTGGCCTCAGGATTTGAAAAATGGGTGAAGCTGCACGGGGGTGGGCGCTGGGAGAGAGCCAGCGGAGTCTCCTCAGCGGCCTCGGCAGCAGGTCAGAGCCGTAAAGGAGCAAACCGTTAGCTCCCAATGTCCCCCTCTAGAGACTCAGCCAGAAACGTCTGGCTAACATGCTCAGATACGTCTTTTATGGCACCGAAGACCCTGAAAACAACCACATTAGAAAATGTAGTAAATAAAATGAAATACTATGTAGGCGCTTTAAATAAAATGGTGTGTGTATCTGTATTAACATGTAAAAACGATATGTTACTAAGTGTGAAATATATTACTAAGTGGAAAAAGATAAAAATAATGTCAACAGTCCTGATTATATAAGAAAAACATATTTTTTAGCAATTTTTTTAACCAGTTGGTTGTTCCACTTACCGATGCATTTATTGGTTGATTCTTGCATGGGACCGACCTGGGATTGAACTCGACACCTTCACTTACCAGGACAACGCTCTAACCAACTGAGCACCCAACCAGGGTGAAAGGTAATGTTCGCTACCTATAGGGAAAAGTCTGACAACATTTGCAGAAAAGTATTAACGTTCATCACCATTGGTGGCCAGATTACGGGAAACTTTCTTTCTGCTTATCTGAATTTTGAAAATGTTCTACATTAAATGTGTAGTACTATATAATAAAAAAAGGGGGGGGAGGGTGGTGGGTTGTTTTTTTTTTTAATTCTATTGTGAGAGTTTGCTTTTTCAAGTTTTGTTTTTAAATGTGTCCCAGGGCTTGGCTTTCTGGGCTCCCGGCTGGAATGGGCGCCGGTTTCCTGCTGGGGAAATTGTGTTTTTCCAGGTTGCCTGAGAGGCACTGGGAATTGGGAACAAAGAGGAGCTGCCCTTTTCGCACAGAGCCCTGAGCCCCGAGCAGCCCCCTGGCCTGCATCCCCACACTCCCCGGCCCCGGCCCCACACCCGCCCCACGGCCCGGCCCGGCCTCCAGCCCCTCTCCCTGAGCCAGCACCAGGCCTGTGCCTTCCCTTCGCCTGCGTGCAGGTGGGCACCGCCCCCGAGCTTCTCCCGGAGGTTTCTCTCTCCCTGGGGCTCAGCCCGCAGGACGAGGCCTGAACGCAGGCCTGGCCAATCAGAGCCTTCTGATGAGTCCGGGGCTGGACATGGGACCCCATCACCCCAGTGGAACTGTCCCAGGACTGTTGCGGTGACCGGTTTGTCCCCTTGGACAGCTGGCCTGAGGCCAGCTCGCCTGGACCTGTCAGCCTCGTACGCCAAGAATTTCCCATTTTTTGCACAACCACTCGGAGATGGAACCCAAAGAGACTAAAGAGGAGCCCAGTGCTATGCGAGGCCCTTCCTCTGGAGGCCGGCCTGGCCCCCGGTGCCCCCACCGGCCGGCCCTCTGGGTCCTCCCAGCGAAGCCGGGCAGCCTGGGAAACTCTGCCGCACGACCCCCCCCTCGAGAGCGAGACGCTGGACCCACATTTCCCAAAGGCTTGACTCCGGGGTTCCAAATTCTTAATGTCTCCACCGCAGCTTCCACTCCGTGTGAATTTTTCATTCTCTACCAGTACGTCTGCACATCAAAGGCGTGTTCTCTCTCATGTGTGTCCCGTGACTTGGACGCGGGGCCCTTACTAGATACATGACTTGGGAATAAGTTTCTCCCGTTCTGTCAAGTTGACCTTTCACTCCCTTCATCGTTTCTTTGATGCACAAAAGCTTATCTTTTTGGTAAAACCCAATGTATGGTTTCTTTGGTTGTTTCTGCTTGTGCTGTCATATCTAAGAAACTATGGTCAAGTTCAAGGTTAGGAAGACGTCCCCGTTTTCTCCTAAGAACAGTTCACTTTGTATGTGGAATGAGGCAAGGGTTCAACTCCACGGGCCTGCATGTGGGTGGCCAGTTGTCAGACACACAGACTGTAGGGTGCGTGTCTGCCAGTTCCCTCAGAACCTTGAAGGGGGCACACACTGTGGTTTAGGAAAGAGGGCCTACTCAATGCCAGGCCCAGTGCAGGCCGGGAGGGTTGGGGACTGAGAGGATGGGGGACAGAATAAGAGAAAGGAATAGTATGACAGGACCAGAGGACACAGCCCAGGGGGGGAAGAACTGGGAGGGGGAGGGGCCTGAAATGAGGGGGCCAGCTGCGGGAGCGGGAGCCCACCCTGACCAGGGGGCAGTCAGCTGAGCCCAGGGCCCAGAGCCTGGGGTTGGGGTGAGGCAGGGACAGGAGACAGGAGGTGGGCTGGAGCCGAGGGCTTTCACTCACCCCTCCTGGCTGGCCCTGGAGAAGGATCCTCAGAGGGTGACCAAGGCGTAGAGCACCTTGCTGACTGTTCTCAGCTCCTGGAAAAGCAATTGGTCCCGATGCGCGCCCCCTCCCCGCCCCTCCCCCCCCATCGATTTTACCCCCTCCACAATAACGTCAGCATTTCCCGGCAGCAGGTGCAGTGGCCAAGCTGGTGAGTTCGGGGACCCACCTGACAGGGTTCATTCAGCTCCTGAATCTACCTCAGACACGTGCATGACCTTGGGGAAGTCACTTAGGCTCTCTGAGCCTCTGAGTCCCCGATGGACTGTCAGAGGATGACACCCTCAGGAGGAATAGGGAGCTGAGTCATGCAGAGGGCCTAGAATATGCCCGCCCCGGGTCGCATGCCAAGGATCAGTTCGTATCGCATCTGAGGGAAATGGAGGAGCAGGTACCGGGCTGTGTAATGACACTTCCTTCCTCCTTATTTCCATACGTCAAGCTTGTACGAGGCTGGTGTATACACTCCTGAAGAGTCGGGTTTGTGTCTTGGTGGTGTTGTTTTTTTAAATAAATATTTTATTGATTTTTTTACAGAGAGAAAGGGAAAGGGATAGAGAGTTAGAAACATCGATGAGAGAGAATCATCGATCAGCTGCCTCCTGGGCATGTGCCCACAACCAAGATACATGCCCTTGACCGGAATCGAACCTGGGACCTTTCAGGCTGAGCCAAACCGGTCAGGGCTGTGTCTTGGTGTTTTAGCCGGGCCCGCTCCTGGCTGGGACAGGAGCCCAGCGTGAAGGCCACGCTATCGGTTTGACCTGAGCGAGCCGGGCGGCTGCAGCAGGAAGCGGCTGCTGCCGGGACTCCCTGGCCCTTGACCCTGGGGCTGCCTGTCTGGGAGGAGCCCAGGCAGACCCTGCTCAGGTGTGGGTGCCGGGAGCCTCAGCGCCGCCTCCAGGCTGGCACCCGGCCCGGATCACCGCCAGGAGCCATCTCCGCGGGGAGGGGCCCGCTCAGGGCTTCCCGCCTGTCTCTGGGGACGGAGGCCCGTTCGGACCTGGCTCCTCGCCCTCACCGGAGGCCGGGGCCTGGGACCTGGGACCCCGGAGTCTGAGACGCCTGGTGTCGTCGGCGTCTGCCCCACCCCTGCCCCCACCGCGGTCACGTCCGCTGTTTGGCCTCCTTGGGGGGAAGCTGGCATTGTGTTCTCAGCGGCCGGTGGTGGAAAAATCACACACACGGAGCCGAGTAAACAGAGACCGGGAGCCGCTGCCATGGGAACCGCGGGGTGAGGTGGCCGGGCAGGCCGGGGAGGAGGGCAGGGCAGGCCGGGGAGGAGGGCAGGGCAGGCTGGGGAGGAGGGCAGGGCAGGCCGGGGAGGAGGGCAGGGCAGGCCGGGGAGGAGGGCAGGCCGGGGAGGAGGGCAGGCTGGGGAGGAGGGCAGGGCAGGCCGGGGAGGAGGGCAGGCTGGGGAGGAGGGCAGGCCGGGGAGGAGGGCAGGGCAGGCCGGGGAGGAAGAGGGCAGGCCGGGGAGGAGGGCAGGGCAGGCTGGGGAGGAGGGCAGGCCGGGGAGGAGGGCAGGGCAGGCTGGGGAGGAGGGCAGGCCGGGGAGGAGGGCAGGGCAGGCCGGGGAGGAGGGCAGGGCAGGCCGGGGAGGAAGAGGGCAGGCCGGGGAGGAGGGCAGGGCAGGCTGGGGAGGAGGGCAGGGCAGGCCGGGGAGGAGGGCAGGCCGGGGAGGAGGGCAGGGCAGGCTGGGGAGGAGGGCAGGCCGGGGAGGAGGGCAGGGCAGGCTGGGGAGGAGGGCAGGCTGGGGAGGAGGGCAGGCCGGGGAGGAGGGCAGGGCAGGCCGGGGAGGAGGGCAGGCTGGGGAGGAGGGCAGGCCGGGGAGGAGGGCAGGCCGGGGAGGAGGGCAGGCTGGGGAGGAGGGCAGGCTGGGGAGGAGGGCAGGGCAGGCTGGGGAGGAGGGCAGGCTGGGGAGGAGGGCAGGGCAGGCCGGGGAGGAGGGCAGGCCGGGGAGGAGGGCTGGGCAGGCTGGGGAGGAGGGCAGGGCAGGCCGGGGAGGAGGGCAGGGCAGGCCGGGGAGGAGGGCAGGCTGGGGAGGAGGGCAGGCCGGGGAGGAGGGCAGGGCAGGCCGGGGAGGAGGGCAGGCCGGGGAGGAGGGCAGGGCAGGCCGGGGAGGAGGGCAGGGCAGGCCGGGGAGGAGGGCAGGCCGGGGAGGAGGGCAGGCTGGGGAGGGGGGCCGGGGAGGAGGGCAGGCCGGGGAAGGGGGCCGGGGAGGAGGGCAGGCCGGGGAGGGGGGCCGGGGAGGAGGGCAGGCTGGGGAGGGGGGCCGGGGAGGAGGGCAGGCCGGGGAGGAGGGCAGGCCGGGGAGGAGGGCAGGGCAGGCTGGGGAGGAGGGCAGGCCGGGGAGGAGGGCAGGGCAGGCCAGGGAGGAGGGCAGGCTGAGGAGGAGGGCAGGCCGGGGAGGAGGGCAGGGCAGGCTGGGGAGGAGGGCAGGCCAGGGAGGAGGAGGGCCGGGGAGGAGGGCAGGCTGGGGAGGAGGGCAGGCCGGGGAGGAGGGCAGGCCAGGGAGGAGGAGGGCCGGGGAGGAGGGCAGGCTGGGGAGGAGGGCAGGCCGGGGAGGAGGGCAGGGCAGGCTGGGGAGGAGGGCAGGCTGGGGAGGAGGGCAGGGCAGGCCGGGAGGAGGGCAGGCCGGGGAGGAGGGCAGGGCAGGCCGGGGAGGAGGACAGGGCAGGCTGGGGAGGAGGGCAGGGCAGGCCGGGGAGGAGGGCAGGCTGGGGAGGAGGGCAGGGCAGGCCGGGGAGGAGGGCAGGGCAGGCCGGGGAGGAGGGCAGGCCGGGGAGGAGGGCAGGGCAGGCCGGGGAGGAGGGCAGGCCGGGGAGGAGGGCAGGCCGGGGAGGAGGGCAGGGCAGGCCGGGGAGGAGGGCAGGCCGGGGAGGAGGGCAGGCCGGGGAGGAGGCTGCGGCTTGGCCGAGACTCAGCTTGGAGCCAGGAATCTGCCAGCACAGATCCAGAGGCCTGAGGGTGGCTTGGGGAGGTCCAAAGCACAAGGATTCCCCAAGGTCACCCAGCGAGCCGGGGCCAGGGCCAGGGCAGCCCCACGCTTCTCTGCCGGCTCCAGGACCTGCTTTTGAGCTGTCACTCAGAGGAGCCCCGGGGCCTGGCCTCTGCGGGGCCCGGCCGGGGAGCCAGGGGCGCCAGGGGCCCCACGCACTGCCCTGTGCTGCCCGCTAAAGCCCCTCACGCCCCCAGCAGGATGTGAGCGGCTGGAAAACACGGGCATGCAGCACGCCTGCGCCTGTGGGCCCTGCCGGCACCCGGGAGGGCTCCGCGCCCGGAAGGCCTGGGTCAGAAAGACTCCGTGGACAGCGACCACGAATGGCACGCTGCCCGTCCCCCTTGTGAGGGGCCTGAGGGTCGCCCCCCTCCAAGTGGATGCCGGTTCGCTCCCCGATGACAAGTGTGGAGAGGGGCCAGCTGTGGCTTCGCTCTCGGTGCTTCCTCGGCTGAGCTGCAGCCACAGCCCTTTGGAAGGCGCTGGACCCTGAGCCCTCTCAGGGCTCGGGGAGGAGGTCGGTTTGGTCTCAGGAAGCTACCACTTCCTGTTTCTAAGAATAAGGGTCAAAAACATTTCCCGCCCCGGCCGGTTTGGTTCGGTGGCTAGAGCGTCGGCGTGCTGGAACGGGGTCTTCCTGGGCAGGTGGTGGCTGGCAGAGGGCGTGGTGGGGGCGGGGAGAGGTGGAGAGAGGCCATATATGATCCGTTTACAACCATCAGATCAAAGAGCACAGACCATGCTGCATGGGGCTAGCCCAGTGGTCGGGAGCAAACTGCCGCTCATGAGCCACATGCAGCCCGTTGGCCCCTGGAGTGCGGCTCTTCCACAAAATGCCACGTGCGGGCGCGCACGTCCAGTGCGACTGAAACTGCGTGGCCCATGCGCAGAAGTCGGGTTTCGGCTCTCAAAAGGAATGTCAGCCGTTTTACTGTTGCTATTTGGCTCTGTTGTCTAATGAGTTTGCCGACCAGTGGGCTAGACTCTTTCCAGAAAGACAAGGCCGTGTCCAATAACACATCCCCTAGCCCAGCAACGCACCTGCTTCCGCCCTGGCCTCACCTGATCTGTGTTAGTTCCAGAGGCCTGTAAGGAAACCCTCCTGCCGTACGCATTTGTGCTTCTCTTGCCGGGGAGATTCCCTGCTTTCCCGCCATGTGTGCCCCACCTGCCCGACGTGAGCCAGAGCGTGGCTGCTGCCCACAGCGCTCCCTCCCAGGTGGCTCCCACTCGGTAGCTGTCCTCTTGGCATTCGTGGCAGAAAATGTCATCACACGAACGGCATCGTCTTCACTCCCCTCACTCATCTTCTCTGGGACAACACCCCGTTTCCTCAGCTCCTGCGTCCTTTCCTCTCAGATGGCCCCCCGGCCTCCCTCCGGGCTTTGTGTCCACCTGGGCAAGCGGCGGCAGGAGGCGGTCGCTCGGGGGCTGGTTCCAGGTCAGATACCGGGGTTCCCTGTCCTGTCATTTGTCGGGTGAGGGGCACAGCCCCAGCCTCCTCCCCCACCGCTCCCCAAGGCGGCAGTCCATCAGCCCGCACGCTTCACACCACACCACACCGCTTCCTGATTAACCAAACAGCAAACACCCTCCCTGGTTTGGCTCAGAGGACAGAGTGGTTGGCCTGCGGACTGAAGGGTCCTGGGTTTGATTCCGGTCAAGGGCAGGTGCCTCAGTTGCAGGCTCAATCCCTGGCCCCGGTCAGGGAGTGTGCCGGAGGCAACCAATTTGATGTGTCTCTCTCAGATTGATGTTTCCCTCTCTCTATTTCCCTCTCCCTTCCATGCTCTCTAAAAAAAAAAAAAAAAAAAAAAAAAAAAAAAAAAAAAAAAATCAATGGAAAAATACCCCGGGTGAGGATTAACAAAAAATGAAAACAACAATAAAGCAACTTACAACAACAACACAGCAACCAGCCCTGGCCGGTGTGGCTCAGTTGGTGGGGCGTCTTCCGTGCTGCTTTGATTCCCAGTCAGGGCACATGACCAGGTTTAGGGCTCAGTCCCAGGTAGGGGGCGTGCAGGAGGCAGCGCAGGAGGCAGCTGATGGATGTTTCGCTCTGACTTTGATGTTTCTCTCTCCCTCTCTCCCTTCCCCTCTCTCTCAACAATAAAAATATTAAAACTAAGCAAACAAAAAACCCAATTGGGAATATGTATGACCCAGAGCTAATCAGAAAGCCGGGGGGGGGGGGGGAGAGGGAGGGAGAAGGCGGGACCCCAAATGGGATTCATCCTGATTGGAACATGTCCTTTACCACAGTCCCAGCCCCTCCCCGCCTGCCCTGACTGTTAATGGAGAATTCAGCCAGCTCCTGAGACATCCCCCCCAGCTGGGACATCGCAGAAGGCACAGGAGGGCCTGGTGTAGGGAACAGAGTCGGTCATTGGTAAATTAAGACCGAAATGAATCACTGAGGTTCGAAGTGAGCTGTGTTTCTCCCTTTTCCTTTCTTTGTTCTCTCTGGAAAACTGGGGGGCAGGGCAGCCCCTCGGTCTGCGGGCTTTTGTCCAGCTCCCGTGCAGCTGGGTGACCAGGCTGGTCAGATGCAAACACTCGCCAGGTGTGTCCCTCCCGCCACTCCAAGCCAGAGCAGGGAGAGGAGGAGGAAGGTGGGAGGGGTGGGAGCCAGATGCCCTCGCTGTCCGTGGTCCCAGACTGTGCTGGCTTTCCTGCCGGGCCCAGGGCAGCCTGTGCCGTGGTCTGCAAACTGCGGCTCGCGAGCCACATGCGGCTCTTTGGCCCCTTGAGTGTGGCTCTTCCACAAAATACCGCGGCCTGGGCGAGTCTATTTTGAAGAAGTGGCGTCAAAAGAAATTTCAGTGGTCGTGCCGTTGATATTTGGCTCTGCGGACAAATGACTTCGCCGACCGCTGCTCCAGAGGAGCCCACACCCAAGGCCATCTTCACACCCGAGGTCCTGAGAGAGGCTCGGGGCAGCAGGTTGGCCCACGGAGTGGCAAAGCGAGTGAGGGACCCACAGCATTTATACTCTCCCCTCCCCGCCCCTGTCTGTCCGCTCGGCGCGCCCGGTGAACGTGGAACGTGCCGTGACCTCTCCGAAAGGGCGCAGCCGGCACTCCCGGGCACGTACCCGGGCTAATCTCCCAGGTGCTTTGAGTGAAAGCTTGAAAAGCCTGGAGAGAGGTCACCCCAGGCTGTCCTGCAGCTCAGCCCCCCTCCTCTGCCCCCTTCCCTCCCCTCGGGCCTCCTCAGGACACAGGCTTCACATCCTGGGCGGGATGCCTCGTGTCCACAGAGCAGCCGCTGCAGCTCCGGGTGGCACAGCTCTCCAGGGGCGGGAGCAGGAGATGGGCGGCCTCATCCTCTGTGTTTTATTCGGAAAACCCCATCCCACGGCCCCCCTGCACGCCATTGGCCGTAGGTGGGCCATCACGTCCTCGGCAGCCAGGGGACTGGGGAGAGGACGGGCCCTGCGGTGGTCGGCTTACCCTGGTGGTGGTCCACGCACTGGGCCAGGGCACGTTGCTCCCTGGAGCAGCGTCGGGGCTCCGTTAGCCAAAGGGCGGCCCTGCCGAGGGGCAGCCAGCTAACAGCGCCATGCATTTCCCAGTCACACTCAGAACAGTCCGCTGAGGCGGGGCTGGTCCTTATTCCCACTTTACAAAGGAGCAAACGGGACTCAGAGCCATTCAGTAACGCGCCGAGACCACACAACCGGCAACTCGTAGGGATTTAACCCCCGGTCTGTCTTTGAAAGTGCGCTCTTCCCGGGCCCATGCCCCCAGGTTCCCGCCGCCCAGGGGTGCCCGCCGCCCAGGGGTGCCCGCCGCCCAGGGGTGCCCGCCCGGGCCTGCACCTCCTGGGGGGAGGACCGTGTCTTCCCGTTGACAGAACCTCCATTGAGATTTGAGCACAAATGTACTCCCGTTTTGATACTTGCTGCTCTGTAACGTATTTTAAAACCAAGGGTGCAAACTGGCCAGCTCTGCCTTCTAAAAGCACACCTACTCCTCTTCCGTGTGGCTTTCCGCTCACCCATGCCGGGCTCCTCAAGTCCTGGGAAGAGTTCCAATGTAAATATCACCAGTGATGGAAATGTGGGGGAGGGAGGGGGGGACCAACTGAGGCCCAGAGAGCGTCCGTTCCGCATTAGCTGGGAGCCTCGGAAAATCCTTTGTTCCCGCCTGCTGGCTCCTTGCCTCCAGGATCTGGGAGGGTATTGCCCTTGGCCAGCTTCCTGGTCAGGTCACAGACAGGCTGATCGGAGGGCGTGTGTGTGGGGAACAGAGGGCAGAACCGGGCCGGGACCCTGGGAGTGGATGCAGGGGAATAGTGGGCCCCTGCGGCCCAGCAGGCCCACCTGGACCACGCTACACACACCAGCTCACTCAGCACTCACAGTGACCTGAGGGACTGGGGCTGCTGTGTTTCCCATTTTATGGCTGAGAGAACGAGGGTTCAGAGAGGCGAAGTCACTTGTCCAAGGTCACACAGCAGACTGGAGCTTAAAAACTAAAGCCCACAGCCGAAACCGGTGTGGCTCAGTGGATAGAGCGTCAGCTTGGGGACTGAAAGGTCCCGGGATCAATTCCAGTCAAGGGCATGTACCTTGGTTGCGGGCATATCCCCAGTAGGGGGTGTGCAAGAGGCAGCTGATCGATGACTCTCTTTCATCGGTGTTTCTAACTCTCCATCTCTCTCCCTTCCTCTCTGTACAAAATCAATACATAAAAAATCAATAAAATAAATAAGAAAACTAAAGCCCATGGACTGGCTTCTCAGGTGAGGCTCTCTCCCTAGTCAAGAGTGGCCACTGTCTCAGGGCTCTTGAAGAGGACACTGAGGGCAGGTTGGGGGCTGAGGGGGGTCCCTGGCCCATCCTCAGAGCTCTCACCAGGCCATTTAACTCAGGGGTCACAAGCAGGAGCCTTGAGTCAGAGCCAAGTTAGGCTCTTGGCCTTGAACTGCTTAGGGACCTGGGACAAGTACTCTCATACTCTTCTTTCTGCTCCGAGCACAGTGGTTAAAGGTCTGGGCTCCGGGGCCAGATGGCCCGGGTTCAACGCCCTGCTCTCCCAGGTGCCAGCTGTGTGGCCCTTCGCTCACTGGGCAGCTCTGTCAGGCAGGAGCATAGGGAGTCTGCTCGCCGGCTGCTTGTAAAGATTCAACAGGCCAGAGGGGAGCAATGGGGGGGGGGGGCGGGGGAGGAACATTTGTAATAATATGAACAATAAAGATTTATTTAAAAAAAAAAAAAAAAAGATTCACCAGGCCCTTAGCAGGCGCTGAGCCTCCTGGCTGCTCTTGGATCCTCAGTGCAGACCGCACTGTGAGGGGCCCAAGGCAGACCCCCTTCAGGGTATCACCCTCCCTCAGAACCAGCAGCTGGAGCTGTGAGGGGGGGGGGGGGGGCCCGCAGGGCCCTGGCTGATTTGGGTACACAAATGACGTGGGGTGACTCCAGGGAATTAAGGGCAAATGGAAGCCAACTTGCAAATCTGGGCATTTTCATGGGGCTGCTGGTGGGAGGAGACAATGCTCCCCGCCGGCCCCATCCCTGCACCCTGAGCAGAGGCCCCAGCACGGCCGGCCTCTGGCTGGCCCGCACTCACTGGTTACCCAGATCCCTCAGTCCGCTGGGCCACGGCTAGCTCTGCCCTAAGTCATGGCCTTGGGGAGGGCGCCCCGAGGACATGCCAAGGTCACCCCTAGGGCTGGCAACAGGCAGGGCGCCCGCCTGTGTGTCTTCCCCGGGGGCTGCCCCGGGTCCGGGTGTCAGGTGTCGCGGGCACAGCGCCCAGCTCTGCCACCCCGGGATCGGGGTACCTTTGCCAACTTCCCTGACCTCTCTCGGCCCCACCTGGGGACGCGGACAGACCCAGAGTGCCGGGGCTGACCTGGAACGAGGCAGCGCCCGGGCTCCGGGCCACAATGACAGGATATCCCCAGGGAGCCGGGCTGGCCGCCACACAGGGAACACCGGGCGGAGACCTGGCACCGCCCACGAGAGGCCCGAAAGGGCACGCACGGAGGGGGGAACGTCAGGACGGCGGGCCTGGGAGTCCCGAGCGGGCCTGGCTGCCGTGGATACGTCGCTACGGGCCACGAGGGGCCCACAACCAGACTGAGTTTTCCCTCTGCCTCCCGCCTGGGAGCCACAGGCAGGCCCGGATCTGCGGCCACTTCACCCGGGTTTTGCTCCTGTGTAAGCAGGATGAGCAAGTTCCTACCAGGGCCCTGTGAGTTCAAGACACCAACCGCCCCTCCCGCTACAGAGACCCGCGCCCAGAGCACAGAGATCTCTCTCAGACTCCCGTGGCCAGCGCGGTGCCCAGAGGACTGGACGGGCCCCCGGAGCCCAGCCCCGGGCCTGCAGGCACCCTGTGGGCGAGGCTGAGCCAGCTGCCCCTGCTGTCACCCTTCAGGCTGAGGACTGACCAAGACCAGCCTCGCCTCAGGTGCCCCCGGGCTAAAGGCCGTTCCCTGAACCAGGAAGCCAGTCCCAGATCTCACATTCCTTTTCAAGTCATGCCCAGGGTTTACGAGCCGGTCTGGTGTAACCATTTACAAGGCAAATGGGGTTTTGTGTTTTATCGCCTTACAGCCCACTACCAGCGGAGGCGGCCCCGTGGGCAGACCGCCAGGCATGGCCCGGAGCAAAGCACCCTCCCTGGCAGGCAGGGCCCTGGCCCCATTGACCAAGTGCTGATGGGCACAGCCCCGGGTTCACAGAGACTCTGTGCTTTTGTGCCAGACATGGCAGCAGAGGAAGAAGCACAGGGCTGGGAGGAATCCCCGCCCACCGCACAACCCTGGGCCAATCCCAGCCCTTGCTGGGCCTTCGCCCCCTAGCCCCACAACAGGAGGGCTGACGGATGTATCCCCGAGTGAGGGTGTCCCCCATCACGGATGCAATTACACCAAGGTGACCAGACGTCCCGCTTTTGGCGGGACAGTCCCAATTTTTAACAATCTGTCCGGCGTCCCGAGGCGTTTTTAAAAAGTCCCGATTTGGGGAAAGGTTTTTGGAAAGATTCTTTCCCAAAATCGGGAGTTTTTTAAAACACCGCGGGACGCGGGACAAATTGTTCAAAATCAGGATTGTCCCGCCAAAAGCGGAATGTCTGGTCACCTTAGATTACACTCTTTCATTCCTTCGCTTTCCACTGGTTGTAGCTCACTTCCTTTCCTTCTCTTATCGCATCGGCTGGAACCTTGTTGGTTTAACGGACACCTTGGGGCGTCCAGTGAGGGCCAGGCCAGGCGCTAGGCTCTGAGACGCCATGATGAATGCTGTGGGCACAGGCTCGTCCTCAGGAGATTCCCAATCTGGAGGGCAATCTTACAATAGCGTTCACACTCAGGGCCACCCAGAAGAGACTTTGCGATGATCCAAATGCAGCTGCCGTCCTAGAGGGACCCATGGCCTGAGGGTTGCAGCTGAGAATCCAGGCAGACGTGGAGAAGCAAACCACAGCCGGTCTCTCAGGAGGGGAGGTCTTGGGTGTCTGGGTGTTGCCCAATCAGGGTTTCTGAGCCCCATGTTTCAAAAGGCCAACATGCAGCACATCGGAGTTTGGAGCAGGGAAAGGTTTGTTGAATCAAGAAGGTGCCGCTCGCAAAGATGAGACCGTAAAGCTTCCCGGAATCCATCTTAACGGGCCCGGAGTTCAGGCTTCTTTTATGTCAGGGACGGGAGAAAGGCTAGGGCAAGAGTTGTGTGCCGCCTGGGCACCCACAGGGATCTGAGGAAGAGGGGTGGGGACAGGGGGATCTCAAAATCTCTTTGTTTCCTGCCTCCCCTGCCCCCCTACCCCACCCCCTGCCCGTTGACCTCTGCTGATCGGAGGGGAAGCTCCTGGAAATCTTTGCCAAAAGCTCAAACCTCACGCAGAGTTCCTCTTCAGCGGGAGCTACTCCCCCAAAGCTACTCCCCCAAAGGCAGTGGGAGAAACGCTGGCTAGAATCACCAGCAAGACAGAGCCAGAGGAAGCAATCATTCCACCCTGTGAAGGGGCCAGAGAAGACTTTTGGGAGAAGGCAGCACCTGAACCTGGCTTTGAAGAGTGAGCAGGACTGCTGAAACCGGTTTGGTTCAGTGGGTAGAGCGTGGGTCTGCGGACTGAAAAAGGTCCCAGGTTCGAGTCCGGTCAAGGGCATGTACCATGGTGGCAGGCATATTCCATTAGGGGGTGTGCAGGAGGCAGCTGGTCGATGTTTCTCTCTCATCGACGTTTCTCGCTCTCTATCCTTCTCCCTTCCTCTCTGTGGAAAATCAATAAAATATATCTTAAAAAAAAAAAAAAGAGTGAGCAGGGTTGAGACAGGAAAAGATGAGAAGAGCGAGTACCAGTAATGACGTGAGCGAAGGCAGGCAGGGAGGGGATCTGGAGCGGGGATGAAGAAAACAGTCGCAGTGACTGAAGGCGAAGGCGCCGAGGGGGAGGGGCGCCAGATCCGGCTGGCGAGCTGGGACCAGGATCTCCGTCGGGAGGACCACAGGGAGCCATGGAAGGCTCCGGAGCAGCAGAGCGGCGGCGACACGGCCGCTTTAGGAAGAGGGCTCTGGCAGCCGCAGAAGGGGAGGCAGGCCCGGCAGAGGCAGGCACACCCTCCCACGACACACGCTCCCCCCTTCCTGCAGCCCAGGGGTGTCTCTGTCCACCGCGCGGAGGGAGAGCGCTGCTTCCTCTCTCCGGCCTGGCCAGGGAGATAAGGGGGTGAGGCCAGGAAGCTGCCTCAAGGCGCTGAGGACTGAGCAGCCCGGCCCAGGGCCCCCGCCCCAGCCGGGCCAGCGTGTTCCCGAGGAGGCGGATGCGAAGGGAAGGAGGCCATCAGGCCAAAATGCAGCAGCGGTCCCGCTGTCCTGGCCCGCAAAGGGGCCCGGGCGCCCTCTGTGCCGCTTCCCACAGGCCTCTCCCCCCGGCCCTCAAGGCTCTGGGTGTTCCTGCCATTTAAACGCCCTCCCCGACACCTGCTGGGACCCGGGGAGTGGGGGCCGGTGCCTGCCCTCGAGGGTGTCTGCAGACAGTGAACTCGGGGTGGCCGTGGGCTCCATGGGGCCCTGGGGGCAATGGGAGCCCTGTTGGCCTGAGGGATGAGGGTGACCTCCAGGCCTGCGGGGCCAGCAGGACTGAGCACACACGTGCTCCCGAAAGGCAGAGCTGTTTCAAGCTGAGGAGGCAACGTTGCAAAGACCTTCCCACTGTGTGCAGGGAGCTGGGCGTGGCGCCTGGAGGCAGGAAGAGGTGAGGATGATGGTGGGTGAGAAAGCTGGAGGCCTGAGGGCCAGGGCTGAGGGGAGGGGACACGGGGGTCTCCATCTTAGAGGACAGGGAGGGGCTGGGGCTGCGGGGTTGGAGGGAGGCTCCAGACCAGGTGAGGCCGCAGCCCCAGGAGGACTAATGGGGGTGCATCAGGGACGGGCACAGGGGTCCCCAAGCCCGAAATACCAAAATAAAAGTACTTGGGGTTGCGGTCTCCCACCCTGAACAGCTGGTAGCCAGCCTTCCCTGCCCCCTCCAGAGGCAGGCTGCCAAGGTGGGTGGGCGTGGGGGCTAAGGCCGTGGACGTCAGGGCCTTAGGGAGCCTGGGACACGGGTGCTGGGAAGAGGAAGGGAGAGTCCCGGGTCTCTAAGGCCATTTGCATTTCGCGACAAACCCATTTACAAGCCAAAGTGGCCCGGCGGGAAGGCACCTCGGCCTCTGTGTCTTGTTTAAGGATGGCCACAGCCTGGGCCACGCCCACTGCTCCCAATGACCCAATGGGGAAACCGAGGCCCAGAGACGGGCAGGCTCCTCCAAGGCCTCAGGCGAAGTTGACTCTGCGCAGGCTGGACCCTGGGCGTGAACATCTTTCCCTGCCCCATTCCTTCCGATTTCAGCAAAAGCATCAGTTCCCCGGGAGCCCTCCCCTGAGCTCCCTGACGGGACCCCCTCACTGCCCGGTCCTCCACCGACCGCCCTGCAGCCTGTTTCTCCTGTGGGTGTGAGCTCAGGGGGAACAAGGACCAGCTCTCCAGGCCTGACCCTGTGCCCGGTGCAGGCTGGGCCCTCGATAAATATCTGGGAAGGAAGTAGGGAAAGGAGAGAGGGAGGGGAAAAGGGAGGGAGGGAGGGAGGGAGGAAGGAAGGAAGGAAGGAAGGAAGGAAGGAAGGAAGGAAGGAAGGAATCTATGATAACAGGTTAGAACCCAATCCTCCTGCCACCTGCCCCCTGAACTATCGCTCGAGGCCCTTCCCCAGAGTGGGGGGTGGAGTCCCCGCGAGGCCAGGCTATCCCAGGGCCACTTGCTGGTCTTGGAGGAGACTGCTCTGGCCCTGGCCTTGGCCTCCAGGACAGGAGTCACAGCCAAGGAGTCCCAGCGGAAGCACGGCTGTGGCCTCCCTGGCTCCTTGTCCCGGTTGGAGTCCCATCCTCACCCTGGGCCTCAGTTTCCCCTTGAGTGCAATGGGGAGGTAGGCTTGGATCTGTGGGGCTTCGTCCAGAGCCAGTCCCAGGTGTGCAGGGAAGAGTATGAAGACACAGGATTGAGGGGCCAAGGAAACAAGTCCCCAAGGGGAGAAACTGGGAGAGGAGCTGGGAAAGGAGTCTGGGCCGGGACCAGCGTGATCGAAGGGGTGAAGCGAGAAAATGCAAGGCGGGTTGGGGGCATTTGAGACCAGTTTGTCTGCGTATAAGCAGGAGCCAACTGGAGAAGCTGTGGTTGCCGGATTGAAGAGTCTGGGCTTTACCCTGCTGAGGAGATACATATAGAATTGATTTCAGAGAGGAATAATAAACTTCTAGGGCACTGAAGTCCTTACATATTTTGGGGGTGACTGTTACAGCAGTTGGCTTACCCTAACCAATGAACAGGTGAGGCTCAGAGGGGTGACATAGAAACCTCAGAGAGAGAGAGAGATAGAAACCTCCATGATGGCAGGGAATCATCCATCAGCTGCCTCCTGCACGCCCCCTCCTGGGATCGAGCCTGCAACCTGGGCATGCGCCCTGACCAGGAATCCAACCAGCAACCTCTTGGCTCCTGGGTGGACGTTCAGCCGCTGAGCCACGCCGGGCTGAGGAGGGCTCCTGAGCAGAGCGGGAAGCGGTGCAGGCAGCAGCGCGGGCAGGCAGTCTGGTGTACAGAGGGAGGTCTGGGGAGGAAAAGGTCGGGCTCCAGAGAGAAGCTGGGGCCTGAGCTTGGGCAGTGATATGAGGCCGGAGGCAGGGCGGTGGAGCGTGCAGACCAGCCTTCTCTGCTCAGTCAATGACCTGACTTAGGGAGGGGCTCCCAGACAGGCCAGCTGGGGGAGGGGGTACTTAGGAGCTGACTCTGGAGTCAGAGCAGCTGGGTCTGACCCCCAGCGGAGGGCCCTTGGACAAGTCGCCTGGCCCCTGAAGCCTCACAGAACCTTGCTTCTGTGACGGAGAACAGGACTGGCCGAAACCGGTTTGGCTCAGAAGATAGAGCATCAGCCTGTAGACTGAAGGGTACCAGGTTCGATTCCGATCAAGGGCATGTATGGTACCTTGGTTGCGGGCACATCCCCAGTGGAAGGTGTGCAAGAGGCAGCTGATCAATGACTCTCTCTCATCGATGTTTCTAACTATCTCTCTCCCTTCCTCTCTGTAAAAAATCAATAAAATATATATATCTAAAAAAATCTTACATTAAAGAAAAAGAGAGAGAGAGAGAGAGAGAGAGAGAACAGGGCTGGCTACGTACCTTGCAGGCCCCTGGGCAAAACGGCAAGGTGGGGCCCCATCTATGAAAAAGTGCTACTAAAGGGACTAAAACCAAGCTTTTCCTTTCTTCCGCAGCCTCTCCTGTGCTGCTCCTGTGCTTTTCGTTATTTCCTATTTCATTTTCCAAGTTCAGAAAAAAATTCAAAATTTAAATTACTAACACGGATTTCCCCATTCAGCTTTATTTTAATTTTTAAAAACATACATTTTTTTTTTTATTGATTTCAGAGAGGAAGAGAGAGGGGAAAAGAGAGAAAAACATCAATGATGAGTGAGAATCATTGACCTCGGCTGCCTCCTGCACACCCCCTACTGGGGATTGAGCCCACAACCCGGGCATGTGTCCTTGATTGGAATTGAACCCGGGACCCTTCGGTTCACAGGCTGACACTCTACCCACGGAACCAGGCCAGCTAGGGCTGGAATGCCAGTTTTAAATGCAAAATGAGGAGCACGTCACTCATGTGTGCAGTCACTAAAAGTACCCAGGTTGCATTTCATAGCTCGATTCACGTGTGTACTGAGTTCTGCCAGAACCGGGGGGATGCTGCCCAATGTCACTTGATACACACACGTACCACCCCCACCCGCTGCCGTGGCTCCCAGCTGGGGCAGGACGCACCGACAGGCAAGAGCTCTGGTGGCCCTCTCAGTTTGGGCATCATTTTTAGTCCACGTGGCTGGCAAAGGCAGGGAAGTAACGTGAGCAAGAAAGGCAAGGCAGGGCTCCAGATCCTCTGGCTTCCTAGAACACCACTGCCTTCCGTGGGCGTTTGAAGCAAGTCCTGGTCCGAAGGGAAAGCATGTCCTCCCCCACTTACTCAGCTGCAGGCCTGTCCTGCTTCCCTTATGCCAGTGGCCGGCAAACTCATCAGTCAACAGAGTGGCAAACCGTGCGAGCCGCATGTGGCTCGTGAGCCGCAGTTTGCCGGCCACTGCCTTATGCTAACTGAGTCTCACTGAGTCCCACGCATCCTGAGCCTCTGAGAATCCCGCGCTCACAGCATCGGAGCAGAGCGGACACTCGGAACGGGGCAGCATACTACCCACGTCCTCCTTGCTGACACATGCACAGCCAACTTCGCTTGCAAAGCCCAAGTTCAGGGAGAAAATGATTATGAATTTCAAGACAGTGGCCGCGTTGAACCCAGTGCAGGGCCTTCTCCTGGGTCTGGGTGAGTGCACAGCTTGCGTGGCCATGGAGCCAACCCGGCACAGGCTCCATCGCTGTATCCCTCGTCTTTGTGAGGGGCCAGAGCCATGAGGCCTGAATGAAACGAGCACAGGGCTGGGCGCCTGGTGAGTGCTAACTCAGTTGTGGGCCAATCAGGGTGCTGGGCAGGGCCCCAGTGCCAGCCAATGGGGCTCCAGGACAAGGCCCAGAGCAGGGGTTTCTGGGAGCCTTCCTTTCTTCCTCCAACCCCCTGGCTGGCTGCTGCTTCTCAGTCTCCACGGCAGGTCCCTCCCCCAGACCCCAAACAGCAATAGCACCAGAAACCATTGGTGGGTCAGGCACCACGTCTAGACCCTTCACATCCCTCAGCAAGTTCCCGCAACAGCTTTCTAAGAGCCAACTCTTCCATTTTCCAATGGCAGAAACCCAACCAAAACGGGAAAATGCGGACTCACATAACCGAAAAGCCTGGGGATGGACCCATTTCAGGTAGACGTCATCAGAAACCCGCCGCTCCCATCGCTGCTTCTCTTTATGGCCGCTTCCCTGGCAGCCAGAAGCCGCCCTCCTGCTGGCGAGGTGGCCTCCTGCAGCACCCCGCTTTACACCACACCAGCTTCCTCTCCACCCCTCCTCCCCCCAACTTTCGGAATGGGATATTTTCCCCGATCTTCCAACAAAAAAATCCAATTCTGTGGTGCTGAGCAGCTGACTTCTGGTCACATGCTCAACTGGAACCAATCAGTCTCTATGGCCAACGGGTTGTAGGCCCCTCAATGGCTAGGAAAGAGACCTAGGCCTGGTCAGGTTTTTTTTTGTTGTTTGTTTGTTTTTTAATATATCTTATTGATTTTTTTACAGAGAGGAAGGGAGAGGGACAGAGAGTCAGAAACATCAATGAGAGAGAAACATCGACCAGCTGCCTCCTGCACACCTCCCACCAGGGACGTACCCACAACCAATGTGCATGCCCTTGACCGGAATCGAATGTGGGACCCTTCAGTCCACAGACTGACTCTCTATCCACTGAGCCAAACTGGTTTCGGCTATGAGGTCAGTTCTGTGGGAACAAAAAGGATGGAGGGAGAGGCAAGGAAGATTCTCATAAAGAAAGCCAAGCGAGGAGGATGGATGCTGACTGTGCAACCCACTTCATCAACCCCGGGAGAGGTCCTTTATCATCTCGAAGACTCCCTGTTCCCCAGGCCTGCTTCCCCTTCTTTCCCAGCACAGCTGGACTGTCGTCCAACTTCCTTTGCAGTAGGCGTGGCCATGTGACCAAATGCTAACCAATGGAATTTGAGAGGAAAGGATGTCCTAGCCGGCTGGACCGTTTCACGTGCGTATTGCCGCCTTCCATGCTCTCTGTCCTTGGGCTGGGAGGATGCAGATGAGTCTGGTGACCTAGGGACCATACTGAAGATGGCAGAGGCACCAAACAGAAGGAGTGAGGTCTCAGTATCACCAACAACACTGAGTACTGCCAAGCAGAGCACCTGCTTTGGACTTTCCGTGACCGAGAAATAAACTTCTATGGCGCTCAAGTCCTTACGTATTTTGGGGGTGACTGTTACAGCAGCTGGCTTACCCTAACTAATGAACCGGCGAGGCTCAGAGGGGTGGGTGCCAGGCCTTGCCCAAGGCCACACATCCTGTAAGGGGCTGAGCCCAGATTCAAAGCGAGGTCTGACCCTCATCACAGCCCTGTGGCAGCAAAAGACAGAAGCGTGTTTGAACGGTAACAAATGAAGGCAGGTCTGTGGAAAGACACTGAACTGTGGCCTCTGGAATCTGGGGGAGCCGAGGGCAGAAGTAGACGCTCTTGAGGAACTCAAGTGCCATTAGGGAGTCTCTGTGTCTCTCCTTCTCGCTCTGACACCACATGGTATCTTGTCTCAATGTCTTGTTTCACAGGACTTGGTTTTCCTCCCTGCCCTCCCACGGCTATATTTCAGATGATGTTAACTCTAGCACCCATGGCCCTCCGATATCATCCCTGGCTCACTGCTGGAACTCTCAAGAGAGAGTTAGGTTGGCTCCGCTCGCCTGCCTCTGGCTGAGGACTCTTGGGTCAGGGCCCTCCCTGTCCACTCAGCTGGGGGGGGGGGGGGGGGGTGTTCCACGGGCAGCTCAGGCTCCTCCCAGCCTTCTCTCTTCACCCAAACACACGGCTGCCCTAAGACACCTCCGGCTAGAGTCCCCCTCACCCCGCACCCCACACTCCGCATGGCCCCCAGGTCACTCCCTGACTCTCCTCCTGACCTCAACCTGCTGCTTGCCCACCTCAGGGCTATCCCCCTCATCTTTCCACTATGGAAGCCAGAAATTCAAGAGTTGGCTGTGACTCCTTATGGTCTCTCATCTCTGAATCTAATCCAGTTCCAAGTCTTATCCATTGCATCCCCACTGGGCCTTGGTCTAGACCTCATTTTTCTTTGGAACTATTTTCGGGTTCTTTCAGCCTATTATCCCCTTCAATTTCTTCCCCACACCATCTTCCAGAAGGAAGCCTTTCTTAAAAAAAAAAAATATCCTATATAATAAAGGCCTAATATGCTAAGTGTCTGGTTAGCCATTCAACCAATCAAAGTGTAATATGCTAATGATATGCTAAGGCTGCTCAACCACTCGCTATGATGTGCATTGACCACCAGGGGTTGACTGGTTGACCAGTTGCTATGATGTGCACTGACCATCAGGGGGTAGGTTAACTTGCTGCTGGGGTCCAGCCAATCAGGACTGAGTGAGATGGCCTAGACACACCCTGGAGCCCTCCTGCTATCCCTCCCCAGCTGGCCAATCTCCAGAATCCCTCCCCGGCCCTGGTCCTGCACCATTGGGGTCCCTTTATCTGGCCTTCACTCTCTTGCAATCTGGGTTGAGGCCCCTCCTCTCCTGAGTGCACGAATTTCATGCACTGGGCCTCTAGTAGGTATACACACACACACACACACACACACACACACACACATGCATATATGTGTGTATACATACTAGAGCCCAGTGCATGAAATATATATGCATAAATATTTATATATATATTTATATATATTGATTTGTGTGTGCATATATATATATATATATATATATATATATTGATTTCAGAGAGGAAGGGAGAGAGAGATAGAAACATCAATGATGACAGAGAATCATTGATCAGCTGCCTCCTATACGCTCCACACTGAGGATCAAGTCCACAACCTGGGTGTTCCCTGACCGGGAATTGAACCGTGACCTCCTGGTTCATAGGTCGATGCTCAACCACTGAGCCATGCCAGCCAGGCCAGGAAGCTTCTCTTTAAGGCAAATCTGACCCCATCTCTTCATTACTCAGAAAGCCTTCAGTACAAAATCCAGGCTACTATAGAGCAATCAAGTTCTCAGTGCCCTAGCCGTGCCTCTCTGACCTGCTCCTGATCCTGTGCTCATGCTCCTTGTGGTCCAGCTGTGCTGAGGAACTGAATCACTGTCCCTGGCACATAGCTGAGGTTTCCCACTTTCATCCCAGGCTGCTTTTTCTGCCTGCAACCCCTTCATCTTCCTGCGTCCCAATCTTTCCAGGGAAGAGCTAGCTAGCTGTGCCCCCATGCTCCACCCTGGCCCCCTCAGGTGAGGTGCCCTATGCCAGAGAGAGGGTAAGTTTCACCACCACCTGTTCTGTGAGGAAGTTGGAAAGAGCTGGGATGGGGTTTCAAGCTTGCAGCCCTCTGTATATGGCAGTGGGGAGGGGGAAAGATAGAATGCCCTTTGGACAGCACGTCCGGGGCCGTGTCACGCTGGCCACCAACTATGTGTCCAAGTACAGAGAGAGGCCACCAGCAACTAGACAGGTGGCTTGAGTGTGACATGACCGAGTGTGATTCTGTGGAGCTTGGAGGCACGCCCAGAAATCGTCATGAGGGCAGCCAAGCAGGTGGGCATGCTGACAGGTGTGTGAGCCTGCCAGGTGGGGGCTACCGTTTGCCCTGGGTGTGGTGGTTTGGAGGCAGAGTGGGCTGGGGTGGGCTGGGGTGGGGTGGACCAGAGAAAGGGAACGTAGGCTAGCCTGCCAGAGCAAACAGGCAGCCGACCGGCCCTACCTTCTAGCACACACCCTCAAACCTGAGCGTAGGGTATATGGGAAAGGCTTAGGGTTAAGGTGCCTGGGCCGGCCAAGGGGCTTCGGCCCCAGGATGTGTCTGGAGGAGGGGCATTGGGCTCCCACCTGCTTGAATTTCCTGGGACAGAGACTCTGGTGGGAGCCACAGGGCCCTGTCCTCACCCAGCCCTGGCTAACAGTTTTTCCTGGCAACTGGGGAATGCAGGTGGGGCTGTAGGGACTGAGTGGGGAGAGAAGAGAGGGACAGGGGGAAATGACAGGGATATTGGACTGGAAGGAGCCTCAGCCAAAAAACCAGCATTCCCCTACCTCCCAGGCGCAGGCCGACACCCAGCGGGGCCCTGGGAGTCAGTCTGGGTGACCCCACCAAGGCAGAGCGAAAGGCAGGGTCATTCTGTCCACCAGCCCCATGGAGTGTCTGTGCTCAAGGAGGCGTGGCCAAGGGGACACAGTGAGCCCTGCAGCCCTGGCCTGCAAGGAGGAGGTCAGAATCGGGGCACACACAGCTGGGCAGTCAGCAACAGGGCCAGGCTGGTGCATGTGTGTGTGTGGGGGGAGGGGGGAGGTATGTATGTGGTGTGCATGAAGTATGTGTTGTGTGTGTGTCATATGTGCATGCATGAGGTGTGTGGAGTGTGAGTGTGAGGTGTGTGCATATTGTGTGTGTATGTATGTTGTGCATGTGTGGTGTGTGTATGTGGTGTGTGTAGTTGCTGTGTCGGGGAAGGCTTTCTGGCTGCAGAGGCACTGAAGGGTTTGGGTTTTGAACAGCTGGCCGGGTGGGCTCAGTCCTGGAATCTCTGACCCTGTGCCGCCAGGGCGGACAGCAGAGGCCAGCTGGTGGGGGTAAGACTGCCCCTGGGTGAGGGCTGGGTCTCTCACCCTGGAGGGGTGCCAAGCAGACTGTTCTCTGCTTCCCTGACCTGCAGCCCTGGACCTAGGAGCTCAGGGGCGCCGGAGGTCCTGCTGGCCCCCCTCTCCCGGCCAGAGGCCTCCACCCGCCCTCAGCTCTCCAGGGAGCCCCACCCACCCGCAGCCACATTTCCTGCTGGGATGAGGGTGTGTGTCTGGGGTGACAAGACTGGTCTGCATTCTCACGTACTGGCTCATTGTTAGAGGTCTGCTTGTAGGGGGGACCCGCCAATCACTGGACGTTTGGAGAAGAAGGGGAAAGCACAAACATCAAGGAGGAGGAGACGGGCTTGTTCTCGGCCTCTGGGTTTCCTCCAGACCTGCCTGCAGAGTTCGGGGGTGGGGGAGTGGGGGGAGGGAACCCCGCTAAGGACAACTCCATTTGGCAACCTCCCAGGGCAGAGAGGACTCAGAGCCCCGTGCTCCGAAGCCCACCGGCGTTTGGCCCTTGGAGGCGCCCTGAGCCCTACGACTTGGGCCAGGGTGCCTCGGGCCACGCTCGGGGCGATCCCCTGCGGCGGCCTCGGTTCCCTCTTCTGCGGAATGGGCGGGCGGCGGCCTGGGCGCCCCTGGGCGCCGCGGGGGCGGGGCGCGGGCTCGGCGGGCGGCCGGAAGGGGTGTCAGTGCGGGGGCGGGCCCCGCGCCGCCCCGCCCCGGGAGGGAGGCAGCCCAGCCCCGGGCGCAGCATCCTGGCGCGGCCTCGGCGGCCGCTGTCACTGCCGTCGGGGAAGGTCCCGGCGCGGACATGGCCCTTCGCGGCGGCCGCCCGGGCCGCAGCCGCCGCTGCTCCGCGCAGTAGCCCCGCAGCCCCGCACGGAGGCCGCCTCGACGGAGCCCGCGGCGCGGACGGCCGGGCGGGCGGGCGGCATGGAGGCGGCGCACCTGCTCCCGGCCGCCGACGTGCTGCGCCGCTTCTCGGTGACGGCGGAGGGCGGCCTGAGCCCCGCGCAGGTGACCAGCGCGCGGGAGCGCTACGGCCCCAATGGTGAGCGCGGGCCGGGGCCGGGGCCGGGGCCGGGGCCGGGGCCGGGGGGCCGGGGGGCCGGGGCCGGGGCCGCCCAGGTCTCCCCAGCCCCGCAGCGGCCGCGGGGGCCCCCACCCCACCCCACCCCACCCCCAGCTCTCGGCCTCCGCGGGCGGGCAGGAAGCGAGGGCTCCGGAAACCCCTGCAGATGTTCTTGGGGCGCCCGGCGGGGCTGCGAGGCCACCTTCGCGGCGGGTTCCGGGTCTGGAGCCCGGACGGCAGGCTCCCCTCTCTCCGCGTCCCCCTCCCTGCAGCCCCGGACCCACACCGTCCTCCCCGCCAGCCCCCAGCCCCATGCGCCCCTGCACGCTCACCCCGCCGGCCGCCAGCGACGGTCCCGCGCGGCAGGGCACCCCCCCTCCCCATAGTGCAGGTGCACCCCCAGACCGGGGCGAGGGGCCCGCGGGGACTCAGCCTGCCGCCGCCCAGCGTCCCCAGAGCCTCCTCCGAGGGCTCCATAAAGTGCCCAGAGGGTGCAGCATGTCAGCTGGCGGCCGCGGGGGCCCCCGCCCCCACGCCACCCCCGCCCCCACACCCAGGTCTTCCTCTTTCTGCACCCGAGGCGGATGTGGCTGGCGGGAGCTGGTGGGGGCTTTGAACTGCCGAGGCGAGATCCTCCCCCTGAGGGTGGCAGGTTCAAGTCCTCACTTCAGGGAGCTTGCCTGGAGCCTTTCACGCCTCCTGGACCCCAAGGCGGGGACCCCAAGCCGTGCTGCCCACCGCTGGGCAGGGAGGGAGCCTTCCGCTGTTGCTGTCTGCAGGGGGGTGGCATGGGGGGGGAAGAGGTATCATTTCTTCCTCGTCTTCAAAGGAATGTGGGGTTCTCCATCTACCCCAAGGCACAGCAAGTGCCAGGGGCGGTGTGCCCCCGCCCTCGGAGGCCTGGGTACAGGTGGCAGGTGCTTGCCGGGCAGGGCTGTGCACACCTTCCCCGCAGGCTGCTGGAGGCCCATGTGGACATGGCCCCGACCCCAAAGCTCGTGCTGGAGCCCCTCGGGGCTTGGAGCTCGCCCTCCCGGGACTCCCCTCGCTCTCCCGGGGTTCCCAGGCGGCCAGAGGGGAAGGCGCCCCGGCCTGAGTGCCTCGCTGCTCCCAACTGGCTGCAGATTAAGAAGAGCTGTCAGGAAGGGAGCTGGGGGTTTTGTATTGGTTTATAGAAACCACCTCTTACATAAATATTATCTTTCTGGAGCAGAAATCCTTTTTCAAAAAAAATTAGTTGCTATATTTAGTGGCGCTGTGGGAGGAACTGGGGAGATAAATATTATTTAATGCCCCCATTAGTGACTTGGCAGGGAGGGTGTCCGCTGCCGCGGGACGGAGGGCGGCAGGGAGGGGTGGAGGTGGAGGCAGAGGTGGGGTCCGGGGGTCCACAGCCTCTTCTGTGCTGCTGTGGCCCCCGAGAGCGAGTCCCGAGTCCCAGCGGAAACTGGAGACCCAGCCCTTGGTTCTGCCTCCAGAGTCGCACAGATTCTGTCCGGTGGGACCCTGGCCGCTACCCCTCTCCTTTCTGACCCCATGGCTTTGTTGGCAGAGGAGGGTGTGCACTGGGGGCAGGGGTGTGTGTGCCTCTCGGGGTATATGCATTAGGAAAATTTGGGGGGCCACCGAGGGCTCCCCTGCTTCTTCTGTGCGTGGACAGCAGTCATGGTGAAAGCTAATGTTCGCTGAGCACTCCTATGTGCCAGGCTCTGTCCTCAGGACTTGCCGCTCCCATTTCTTCCTGAGAACAGCTGTTGCCACCCGCATGCCACTGAGGAGCAGCTGAGGCACCAGGAGCGCAGTCCGCTTGCCCCAGGCCACGGAGCAGTGCTGGAGCTGGGACTGGGTGCCTGTCCCCGTCGGGGGACGGCGGGGGGCCTGGCTTTCCCTATCTGTACAAGGGGCTCATAGTTTCTGGGACCTGGCGGGGGTGCCTGTGCTAGGAGTTGGGGTCAGTTAGGCAGGAGCTATTCCAGCTTGTCCCCCAGCCCCTGCCGAGCCCCAGAGGGCTCTCCTGATGACTTTTCCCAGGAGGCCTCAGGGCCCTGGACATGGTCAGGTGAGGAGTGGAGAGCCAGCTGCCCCTTCCCGCCTCCTGCTTTCCCTGCCCAGCTGCCGCCTGAGGGGGTGTCCTGCTGCCTCTCCCGGCACAGCCTCTGAAGGGGGACCGCTAGGGGCTTGGACCCTGTCTCTGCCCCTTCATAGCTGTGGGACTCTGGATAAGACTCTGCCTCTCGGTGCCTCCCTTTATTCATCCTGAGTGAGGCTGCACTAGGCTCCACGTCTCGGCGTTGTTTGTGGGTGTTCGTTACACCAAACCATCCCTCTTTGTAGCAGAAGAGGCTGCCTGGCTTTGGGCCAGAAACTGGATGGCAGGGGGGGGGGGGGCCTGAGCCTGCTGGTGGAGGGGAACACCCCGGGGACTAGCGTCCCCACAACCCCAGGAATCTATGCACCTGCAAGGTCGTTAGCGCTAGAAACCACAAGGAAGTCATTTGCTTACGTCCTGAAGTTTGCAAATTCTGCCAGCGGGAGGCAGGGCCTGGGGATCCCGCCCTCCGGCCTCAGAGCTGGGGGAGGGGGCCTCCGCTGTGCCCTCAGCGAGTACACCAGCCAGGAGCCTGCCATGCACACAAACACCGCCTGTCCCGACCGCAGCCTGGCGGGGTGTCCTCTGAGGCCCAGCCGGGCGGTGAGCGGCAGGCTCCATGCCCACGGCCGCTCTCTGCAGGTCCCAGGGGTGCTCAGGACTCGGCGTCCTCAGGGGAAGGATTTTCTACATCCTCTCAGCTTACTTTTTGAATAAAAATGAAAGTGTGCACACAGGAGGACACATGCTCAGAGGGGGAAAAGGATACACCGTCATGCCTCCCCAGCCCTGTCCCCACACAGGAACTCCCGGTGTCCCCGGGTCTTAGGCCTCCTTCCCAGGACATTCTGCGCATCTAGACCTGCGGTCCATGTCTTTTTACACGGAAGAGCCATTGCTGCGGCTGCTTCGCCCCTGCTTCCCCCGGGGCCGTGCCGCGCGGAGCTTCCTTGGGGTCCCCGTGGCTTTATCGTGTGGCCGTTCTAGCGCCTCCTGTCCGGCCCCTGACGGGCGCTGGGGCTGTCCGCAGCCTCTGCAGTCTCACACGTTCCAAGGCCCCGTGTCATTTCCCTCCTGAGAACATCACCCAAGGACAGGTTCCTAGAAGTGGAACTGCTGGGTTTAACGTTCGCCGGTTGTTGCCAAACGGTTCTCCGTAGAGTCGCACCGGCTGACCCGCCGGCTGCCACCTCCCGGAGGCGGCGGCATGCTGCTGGCCATTGCCGCCGCGCCAGCCCGCCGAGAAACGCGTCCTCTCGCGGCCTCACGTTACATGTCTCTGCTTCCGAGTCCGCTTGGGCGTTTTCTCCGGCGGAGACGTAGGAGCCACCTGATTTCCTAATGTCCATGAACCCGCTGCCCTTCGCCTTTCTGGGCGTGGGAGGCAGGAGGCAGGAGCCAAGGCCGGGCATGTCCTGTTACGTGGTCCCGGGAAAGCCCAGTGACGTGGGCATCGGGAGGGGTCCCGGGTCCCAGGGTTGGTATCTTTTTAGGGACACTAACTTCCTGGGTGCAGGCAGCCATCTGTGCGGTGGGTGTGCCAGCCAGCCGGCCGCAGGGCTGCCAGATGGAACGGCCGGTTCCGAGTCAGATTCCCGCCTGCGCGCGGTGTCAGCTGCGGCCTTCTCTCCTGCCCCGAGCCCAGGCCCCAGGTGGCCGCTGGAGTTTTTCGGAAACCCGCAGAAACCAGGCCAGGAGGGCTGGGGCCAGGCAGGAGGAGGAGGGAGGGAGATCCGAGTTGCCAGCCTCCCGCAGATATGTCCTCCGTGGTCTCCGCGTCAGAGGCAGAGCAGAGATGGACTCTGAGACCCCCTCAGGGCCTGGCGGGGTGGGGGGTGGGGGAGCAGGACTCCTGGATCTGAGGGGCGCGGCTCTGCAGGGATTTACAAGCTCCAAGTCTCTCGGGCTTCACTCTGGTTTCCACAGCCTCATTGGGCAAACTCAGTGCCCCCTTCCAGGGATGGCCTCAGGCCCAGTCCCCTCCGAGCTCCCCAGCCCCCTGCACCAGGAGCTGCCTGAGGTGGGGCAGGTCTGCCCACAGCACAGCTGGCACCCGATGCTGAGCAAAGCCTTCCCCGGTACGTTAGTGCCAGGTCAGCCTGGCGGGCGTGGGCCCCCGGAGAGCAGGCTGCGCACCCAGGCCCCCCGCAGTGCAGGGCCAGGCTGCCCTCTCTAGGGGGGCCCTGGAGACCGGGCAGGGCCAGGTGGGTTGGGCGGGGCGGCCGGGCAAGGTCTCTCCTTTATTCTGCAGGTGACAATTTAATTGCTCTGTAAATTTACCTTTGAGGAAGACCTCGGTGAGCACTGGCCTCTCCCAGCTGGAACTGACATTTAGAAGCTGAAATACCAGTTTCCAATGTTGTGAGAAGGAAGGAGTCCAGAGAGGGGTGATGAAGGGAGCAGGTGGTACTTGGAGCATGGGGGCAGCCCTGGCCCTGAACCCCCTTCTCTGGGGCTCTGGGCTGTGGGTAACTGAGTAAACAGTCTGACAGCTGTGTGGACGCAGGGGTGACTCAGTGCCTGGGGCCCCAAAGGTGCTCAGCCAGGCCCGGCCAGGCGGGGCGGCTCCCTCACCGAGGACTGGCCAGGGCAGGGTGATCCCGGGAGGGGACTTTTCCCTGGAAGCCCTCCTGGAAGGCCGAGTTCAGATGAGGAGATGGGAAGGGCACCCTGCACAGAAGGAACGGCCCCAGCAACATCTTGGAGGCGGCCCCAGCGGAGGTGGTGGCAATGCCGAGGTACCTCACTTGGCTGGCGGATGGATGTCTAAGATACGGGGTGATTCCGGAAGCTGGCTGGGCGGATCGAGGCAGGCCTTGAAGACCAGGCTCAGGGTGGTCTTTGTTCTGCAGGCCAGGGACAGCCACTGACCTATAAACCAGGCAGAGATGGGGTCATTCATTCGCTTATAGAAGTTAAGTTAATGGAGCGCCGACACATTATTCCAGGTGCTGGGAACACAGACCGTCACAAAGCCCACAATCTAATACCTATTATGGCTGATGTTTCCTGAGCATGTACTGTGCGCCGTGCATAGTCTAAGTATAATATTTCATGCGTAGCATGCCATTTCATCTCCACACCACCCCTCGGACATAGCTACTGCGATGATCCATTCCCATTGTGCAGATGGTGAAACTGAGGCACAGAAGGGGTCACAGAACTGCCAAGAGATAGAACAGGATTTGAATTCAAGTCCTCTGGACCAGACTCCTTGCTCTAACCCTGACGTTTCTCTGATCACATTCTCTTTTGCCCCCTAGGACCCACAGCTAACTCCCAACATCTCCTTCACCCCCCTACCCCCGCCTCCTCCGGCAGCCCAGCCCCACATCAGGCACCTGTGGGCATGGGCCAGAGCAGAGGCCGGTGAAGAGGCCGTCAGTGGGCGGACCAGAGGTCCATTCCAGAAGGGCAGTGGGGCTGCGTGCCCCAGGCTGGCCCAGCCGGGGGCCTTGGAGGGAGCACTCCTCCTGTGCAGCCTGGCAGGGGGCACCTCCAGGTGGGCAGGGTGGGGCATTCTCCTCACTTAACAAATGGGCATCTGGCACTGCCGAGAGCCCAATGCCACCATCTCAGGGGGAACTGGTCCAGCCCTCCCCCACTATGTGCAGCCTGGTCGGACAGCAACGGGGAGCCAGCATCATGCAGGGATGCCTGGGGAGGGGCTAGGTGCTCCATGGCCCCTGGACTCGGTCACATGAGAGGAGAATTGGTCGTCTAAGGCAGTGGTCACCAAACTGCGGCTCAAGAGCCACATGTGGCTCTTTGGCCCCTTGAGGGTGGCTCTTCCACAAAATACCATGGCCTGGGAGAGTCTATGTTGAAGAAGTAGCGTTAGAAGAAATTTAAGTTTAAAAGATTTGACTCTCCAAAGAAATTTCAATCGTTGTTGATACTTGGCTCTGTTGACTAATGAGTTTGCCGACCACTGGTCTAGGGTTTTGGCAGGATTGGAGTTTGGAACAGACCAGGCCTGAGCTGGCAGAACCTAGTAACCCCCAGACAATCCCTGTGAGGAAGGACAGCAGAGCCTTGGGGCAGGGATGGTTTTGGCTGGTGGCTCTGGGGCCACAGTAGAGGGATAAGTCCATTGATAGAAGGACATGAGACACCAAGTTTTCCCAGGTGACCTTGGCTGGGAGAGGCAGAGGGCCCAGGAAGGCAGGACAGCCTAGGAGTTAGTGCAGGAGGTCCTGTGTAGAGGGTTGAGAACCAGACTACCTGAGCTCAAAACCCTTCTTGCCACTCCCACTTCCTGCTGGGTGACCATAGACTGGTCACCCAACCTCTCTGGGCTCCAGTTGTCTCTCTGTAAAACGGGAATAATCATTGAATGCTCCTTCTCAGGTTGTTGGAGAGTCACAGGAGTAATGCACATGAGGCGTTAGCATGGCATCTGGCGTGTGGCGAGCCAGCACGGCCATGGCATACTCAGCCCCACGTTGGGCGACGTATGTGCCGAGCCAGCTAGCTCAGCCAGGTTCGGTGAGCCTGAGAGGGGGCGGTGGAGGATTGAGAAAAGACAGACAAGAGAAGAAAGCTGGGTCTCGGCGGGTCGCTGTCCTCTCTGATGGAGAGCTAGCGACAGCGCCACAGCCCCGAAGCCGTGTCTTTATTTTACAGCCAGATTCCGAGGCAAAGTACGTAAGGGCAAGTGGTCAAGATGTTCACAGCATTCTCGTGGGTTTCAAACCTGCTCAATGACATGCACCTGAATTCTATCAAGCCCACATCACTCAGCCACGTGGGGCCACAGGTTCGACCATAGGTTCAAGCTGACAGCGATAGCCTTTGGCTATGATTGTGCCGGAGGACTCTGCCCTCCAGGCTGGGACTGCACGTGGCCATGAGAGGACTGTGCCCTCTCATTAGTCCGAGGCTTGAACCTGTTGTCCAAACACTGTGGCCGCTCTCCACGCTGGCGCACTCAACTCTAATGGTCCTGCGGTGATTTATCGCTATCGTGAGCCTCCTCGTTGTGCTCGGCACACAGTGCCCTCCCACTGACCTTGGGAGATAATGGGGGGAAAGCACCTGGCTCGCTGCTTGGTACACACTAGGTGCCCAGTAAGTGGGGCTCTTATTAACATTAGCGACGGTCTTCACAGCAGCCCTCCAGGGTAGGGTGGACCCCATCTTCCAAACTTATTCGGGGTCCCCGGGGAGCCAGCTGCTCAGGCGGGACAGAAGCACACGTATGTGCATGTGCAGGGTAGGCAGGTTGTCCGCTGTGATTGCATGGCGGGCTGGGCCTCCCCCAGGGCCAGTGAGTGGGGGTGAAAGGGGAGCCTGTGGTAGAAGCCAGGTTTGGGGGGAAGAGGGTATCAGTCAGGCTGACTAGGCGGCTGTAACCACCCCCAGATCTCAATGGCTTAAAACAATGGGGGTCCTGTCGCACCTACTCTGAACATGTGTATGTCAGCGGCAGGCCCCCGGGGCTGTGTCTCCTGCACCCCGGGACTTGGGGGCACACACCAGACACATCTTGCCGGTTGCTGGTTTCTGCAGCAGAGGGACAAAGAGCGCCTGACCTGTGCCGTCCAGTACGGCAACCCCTGGCCTCTGTGGCTACTGAAATGTAAATGAATGAAAATTAGGTAAAATCTAAAAGTTAGCTCCTCAGTCACGCTAGCCAGCCGCCAGCCGCATTCCCAGTGCTCAGAGCTGCCTGTGGCGGGTGGCTGGTGGCTGCCGAGCGGGACAGCAGCTGCAGGACACTCGGTCTCAGAGAAGTTCTGGGAGCGCATGCTTCCCAAGTCCCTCACCACCGTTCAGTGCCGCAGCCTGGAACTGACGCAGGTCCCTCTTTTCCCACCTCCCGTGGAGGCCGGGAATGCCTACAGGTGGGAGAATCGGAAATGAGTTCTCACCTAACGATACGGGTTCTTGAAACAGTTGCAAAACGATTTATAACAAAACGAATTAGAGGCTCATGGACAGGAACTGGTTAAGTTCCTGCGGCATCTCATCAACATTATGAAGAAATGACACTGAGTGAAATGTTAGTTGAGGACCTGCTGTAGTTGGGGGACAGCATGGGTCCTGGGTCAGAGAGCGGAAGGGGGGACCCATATGGAGGGGTAGAGAGAGAACTCGAGAGGCAGGGAGAAGGTGGCTTGAGAGGAACTAGCTTCCCAACCCCAGGCCTTGCCCCTGAGGAATATGGTGGCAGAGGCGCCGAGTGCCTAGTGGAGGGGTGAGGGAGGCGGTGGAGGGGTTCAGGTGAGACTTCCAGGTGAGCTCCCTCTGGTCAGGGGCCCTGAAGACCCCCGGGGGTGAGGGCTGGGACTCTCGTGGGCGGGGCGCGGAGAGGCAGGCTGATGTGTGCCCAAGGCTGGCACTGTGCTGGGCTGAGGTGGGCATGGCTGAGCCGACCTCTCAAGGACCCTCGTCCATGAGGGACTTGGCCCAGAAACCCGCCTCGCCCTCCCCCCGCCTTTCCTGTCCACTCCGGCTAAATGGATCAGAAGGAAAACGTCTGTTTGATTTTAATCTCAACGCAGGACACTGGAGATTACATTTTCCACGGAAAATGTCAGCCGCTGCCTAAAATAGGACTTCGGTGAAAATGCTAGAAAGTGTATTTTTAGGTTCTATGTTTCCCTCCTGGGTTCCTGCAGCCAAACCATCCGGGGCTGCCTGATACTCTTCACGGTCTGGCTGCCAGGTGCAGGCCCCGGATCTTCCAAACAGGTGGTCTGCGAGGAAAATGGTGGGCGGGCACTTGAGCCCAAAACAGGTGGACAATGCAAAGACTGGTGTCCAGGAGGAGGGAGGGGGAGGAAGAGGAAGGGGAAGAGGAGGAGGGGAGGAGGAGAGCCAGCCTGGGGTGGAGCCTCAGAGTCTGACCCAGCTCCTGAGCGATGCTGATGCTGCTGGCCTAGCCTGTCCTCCAAGGAGCAGGGACAGGGAGGCAGGGCTTAGGCAGGCTGGGCCTCCGGGAGCTGAGTGTGCAGGGTCCCCCTTGCCTGGCTGCTGTGCTGTGTCCAGGGGAAGCCCTGGGGGTGTGGGGCTCAGACCTCGTCCTGGTGCAGCAGGTGCATCAGAGGCAGCCCAAGTCCATGTTCAAAATTCGAGGAGTCGGGGTGGGGGACATTGGTCAGGTCTGGGCAGCCATGGAGAAGGAGCCACCTCGGGGTCCCTATGTGACTGGGGGAGGGGCTAGCCTGGAGGCTCTGGAAGGACTCTCCTGGCTGGTCTTGTCCTGGGGGAGCCAGGCCACACCAGGCTGTGCTTAGAGGAGGCGTGGGGGGATGGGAGGTGGTGGTGGGGACATGGTGTGGGGGTTGTGGAGTCCATTCTATGACTCCGGAGAGCTGTGGGCATGTCTCAACCATCGTGGGGGTCCAGGCGGGCACAGAGGGAGGGGCCCCACTGCTTAACCCAATGTCTCTTGTCTCCGCATGGCTCCCACGGCTGCTGGATCCCACAGAGCTCCCGACCGAGGAAGGTGAGGCGTGCGCCAGGGCATTTGTGGGTGGCATCCTTGGGCCGTTCGTGGTCACGTGTGTCCTCCCCTCCCGGGCACAGTGAGGCCCTGCCGAGTCCCCGGGCGTCGCCCACCTGCGCCTCTCCCGGCCTCAGGCTCTGCCTCGGAATGGTGAGGGTGGGGGTGGGGGCGGGGAGAGCAGGCCAGGCGGTCTCCGAGGTTGTCCCAGCTCTGCGTGGGGGCAGGCCAGCTGGTCAGGGCCTGGGCCTCACACGTGTTCCTGTCCCAGGGAAGTCCCTGTGGGAACTGGTGCTGGAGCAGTTCGAGGACCTGCTGGTGCGGATCCTGCTGCTGGCCGCCCTGGTCTCCTTTGTAAGTGGGGCCCCGTCCCCCAGCCTCAGGCAGCCCGTGGGAGGCGGGGAGCCTGGCCGGGCCAGTGCCCAGAGTCCCAGGCTCCGAACACAGGGCTGTCCTCCCGGCCGCTGGCACCCCTGGGCCCCTGCCCGCCTGCCCTGCTCCGAGGTCACTTCCCCTGTGAATCCTCGCAGCCCCCACTGCGCCCCACTCCCATCTGTCCCCCCGGCTGCCAGCCCCTGCCCCCTTTAGCTCAGGTTCCTCAGCCTCAGCAGTACGGACATCTGGACCAGCTGATCTTTGCTTGGGGGCGGTCTTAGGCACCCCTGGCCTCCGCCCACCAGGTCCAGTGGCACCCTCTGTTGTGACAAGCGAGTCCCCAGAGATTGCCAAATGTCCCCAGGAGACACCGTCACCCTGGTTGAGAGCCCCTCTGGCTCCCTGTGCCCTCAGAGGACTTCAGGCCGGAACCTCTTGCCGCCCCCCAGGGCTGCTGCCTCCCTTTGCTCTTGCCCCTGCCCGCTGCCCGGGCCCCTCCTGGACCCACGGGGTCATGGGGTCGGGATGGAGTGGGGAGGGGACAGTGGCTGTCATTGGGGACTGAGCAGCAGAGTCCCAAGGGTGGTGCAGGCACATGGCTGCCCGGAGGGTAGACAGGACCCCTGCTCCCACCCAGGACCCAGCAGGGCCGGGGGGGGAGGGGTAAGGATGGGGGGGGACCTGGTCCTGTGACTGGGAGAGGAGGAGCAGCAGGGGCCCTTCCTCTCCAGCCAGCTGTGTCTGGCTCTCCTGGCCGCTCCCCGTGCCTGTGGAGACTGAGGACTCTTACTAGTAGAAAGTCTACCCTAAAACGGCTGAGCCGAATGGGTGCTGGTACCAACAGGCCCCCTTGAGGCAGTGGAGGGGAGTGACCAGGTCCCAGTTAGGCCGAGGGGTGGGAGTGAGACGTGAACCGGGCCTCCTGCTTCAGGCCCGGGCTCTGGCTGGAATCTGTGTCTGGCCACCGGCCTCTGGGTGGGTGGGAGCCTGAAGCGGGGTCAGCTGGGCTTGTTCAAACAGACTGGGGGGTTTCTGACTCCGGAGGTCTGGGGTGGAAATCCGAGAATCGCATTTCTAGCAAGTTCCCAGGTGGTGCTGCTGCTTGTAGGGGGGGGGGGGGGGGGGGGGGGCGGGAACCACGCTTGGAAAACCGCAGCGAGGCAGACAGTGGGGCCCGCCGCCGCTGTCAGCTGTGCAACGGGCCCACGTCCCTGAGAGCTGGCGGTGGGACTGGGCTGTGGTGGTCGCTACCCACAGAGGCTGCGCGCCCGAAGCCATGCCCTCTCCCAGCGGCCCTCTCCCAGGTCCCTCCCGCCCCGGGCATCTTCCCCCAAAGCAGGGAGCAGAAGGAGACCTGTGTACAGAGGAAGCGGTCAGCAGAGCCCCAGTTCACCAGCTTGGGTCCCGGCAGGTGCTGGCCTGGTTCGAGGAGGGCGAGGAGACCATGACGGCCTTCGTGGAGCCGCTGGTCATCGTGCTGATCCTGGTGGCCAACGCGGTCGTGGGCGTGTGGCAGGTGGGAGCCGCGGGGGTGGGGCTGGGCTGCAGGGGGTGACCTCTCCCCGGTGCTGGGGTCCTGCCTCCAGCTCCATCCCGAGCCCCGAGGGTGTCCCTCCAGGAGGGGGGCCTGCTGGGGCCGGGAGTACAGACCGCGCCTGCCCCCCGTGCTGCAGGAGCGCAACGCCGAGAGTGCCATCGAGGCCCTGAAGGAGTACGAGCCGGAGATGGGCAAGGTGCTGCGCTCGGACCGCGCCGGCGTGCAGAGGATCCGTGCGCGGGACATCGTCCCCGGGGACATCGTGGAGGTGGCGGGTACAGTGGGGTCCCTCTTCCCCAGGGGCGAGGCTCCGAGCCCATCCCCCTCTGCGCTCCCGTCTCTGGCTGTGTATGTAGATCTCTCCTCAGCTCTTGGCCCAAACCCTGCTGGACAGGTGAGGCCAGAGGCCAGAGGCCAGGGCCTCCCTCCCTGAGGAATCCCAGCTGGGTTCCTGCCTCCCAGCCCAGCCTTGAGTCCTGGGCGCCCTCCTGGCTTTTGGGGGGTGGTGCCCAAAGCCACCCTCAGCCCAGCTCTTCTCCCTCCGCAGTGGGAGACAAAGTGCCTGCCGATCTTCGCCTCGTGGAGATCAAGTCCACCGCGCTGAGAGTGGACCAGTCCATCCTGACAGGTGAGGCCGGGGGCCGTGCCGAGCGGGGCTGGGTCAGGGGGTGGGGGTGTCTGCACGTGGGGCTTCTCATCTTTTGATTCCATGAGCAGGTGAGTCCGTGTCCGTGACCAAGCACACAGATGCCATCCCGGACCCCAGAGCTGTGAACCAGGACAAGAAGAACATGCTGTTTTCTGTAAGTCCGCGGCCCTCTGCCTGGACAGTCTGTACTAATAAAAGGGTAATATACTAATGAGACTGGGAGACCTTGCAGGAGACCTTCCGGACATCCTTCCAGACAAAGCCACGGTGGCAGGACCGAGGCCAAGGAGGTTAGGGATGATCAGGCCAGGAGGGGAGGGCAATTAGGGGTGATCAGGCTGGTGGAGGGGCAGTTGGGGTGAGCATGCCAGCAGGGAGGGCAGTTGGGGGCAAGCAGGTCGGCAACAGGGGGAAATTGGGGGTGAGAAGGCTGGTGGAGGGGGGCAGTTGGGGGTGAGCAGGCTGGCAGGCAGAGTGGTTAGGGGCGATCAGGCAGGCAGGCAGGCAGGTGAGCAGTTAGGAGCCAGTGGTTCTGAATTGTGAGAGGGATGTCCAACTAAACCGGCAGTCAGACATCCCCCGAGGGGTCCCAGATTGCAGGCCAGGCAGAGGGACAACCCCCTCCCCACCCCACAATGCACAGATTTCATGCACTGGGCCACTAGTGATAATAGAAAGAATAACATTTAGATGAATCAGTTAAAGCCCTCATTGATTATCAACAACACGTATAAGTTTGTAGTGAAATAATAGCTGTGCCTGTATTAGTTTACTTAATCTTCACAAGACACCACCTTTGTTATCTGCGTTTTCCAGCAAGGAAACAGGCCCAGAGATGTTAGGTAAGTGGCCCAAGGTCACACAGCCAGTGACTGGCAGGGCTGGGATGTGAACTTAGACATTTCCAACTCCAGAGCGTTTCCTCTCACCTGCTAGGTTTATCCTGCCTTAAACCGGAGAGGGGTTGAGTTTGCCTATAGTCATTCAACGGAGAATCTTCTAGAGGAAGAGGGTTGCTAAAGTGGTGGAGGATGGCAGGAATAGTCATTTCTCCTCGGGGCAAACCAACCCCCCACATCACCATGTTAGCCGCTCTTCCCTCCCCATACCCCCCCCACCCTGCTCTTTTCAGGGGGATTGATGGATTCAACTCTGGGGAGTGGCCTTCCCCTGGGGCTCAGAGGGACTTAACTAGTGATGCTCCTGGGCTGCCCGGAAGCAGCCTGAGGCCGAGCACGGAAGCCACAGGGCAGGGATGGCTCAGGGATGGTGGGCAGGCCCAGGGCATCAAGTGGCAGAAGCCGGAGAATGACCTTCACCCAGCTCTCCGGAGGACAGTGCCCCGCCTCGAGGCAGTGAAGCCTTGGAGTGGGAGGGGACTCCGAGGGTGAACCCACTAGGATGTTAAGTGTTGAGTGTTAAGCAGGTCGCTGTGGCTCACTGCAGGCCATTTCCTCAGCGAAGGGCCTGCCCGTGGGGGCGGGGCTGCAGGCTCGGGGCAGAAGAGGGGCTGAGGCTGCGGCCAGCACCCCCTCGCTCCGTCCCCCGCACAGCCGCCCGCCTGAGGGGTACTGAGCCGTGAGCCTCCGGGAGCAGCCGCCTTGGGCCTCTGTCGAACCATTTTCCAGGAGAGGACATGGAAGGTCAAGGCTGGCCGCCCTGGCACCGGCCCCTGAAGTCCTGGCTGCCCAGGATTTGACGTGGGCCTTGAAAATGGGTGGACTTCTAAGGGTTGCATACTTTACTGGACTAAATCGGAATGACCCCACTCCTTGGGAACAAACAGTGCTTACTGGTTTCCAGGTGTATTTAGCTTTGGGTTGAAATTTGAAAAATGAAAACCTAAATAAAATAGGTTAAGTTCCCTGATGATGCAGGTGAACACACAACAACAACAACAACAACAACAACAAAAAACAAAACAAACAAACAAAAAAAGAAAATGGGCGGACGTAAGGCCAAGTTTTCCGGGTTCGTTCGTAAACGTGTACGGGAGGTTCACCTGTGACCACAGTCCGTCACATTCCCGCGTGGCCACTTGGTTGTGTGTGGATCTTACTTTGATGGGCTGCTGCTGTGCTGTGCTGTGCTGGTTGATCATACAGTCAACATTGGCCTGGCGCCCGGGAGGTGTGGCTCAGTGGCCCAGCGCCGACCCATAACCCAGGAGGCCATGGTTCGATTCCCGGTCAGAGTGATCCCCAGTAGAGGGTGTGAAGGAGGCAGGTGACCGATGATTTTTCTCTCATCGTTGATGTTTCCATCTCTCTCTCTCCTTCTCCCTTCCTCTCTCTGAAATAAAGAAAAGCATAGCTTTAACAGTATTGGCCTGGAGCTTTCTCTGTGCCAGGCCCCAGGATAGGCACTAGGGATATGGTGCTGAACAAAGCCCCTGGCATCGTGGAGATGGCACTGTCATGGAGGTGGCAGCAGTAACGGCACTGTATAGCTGCGCACGTCCAGGAGCGCTGAGCGACAGGGAGAAAGAGAGCCACTCGGGGGCTAGGAGCCCCACCCTGCAGGGGCAGGGGTGCTGGGCCTTTCCCGGGGGCTAACCAGCACTCCCCTCCTCCCTGGCAGGGCACCAACATCGCCTCGGGCAAGGCCGTGGGTGTGGCCGTGGCCACGGGCCTGAGCACGGAGCTGGGGAAGATCCGGAGCCAGATGGCGGCCGTGGAGCCCGAGCGGACGCCGCTGCAGCAGAAACTGGACGAGTTCGGGCGGCAGCTGTCCCACGCCATCTCCGTCATCTGCGTGGCCGTGTGGGTCATCAACATCGGCCACTTCGCCGACCCGGCGCACGGCGGCTCCTGGCTCCGGGGCGCCGTGTACTACTTCAAGATCGCCGTGGCCCTGGCCGTGGCCGCCATCCCCGAGGGCCTCCCGGCCGTCATCACCACGTGCCTGGCGCTGGGCACGCGGCGCATGGCGCGCAAGCACGCCATCGTGCGGAGCCTGCCCTCCGTGGAGACCCTGGGCTGCACCTCCGTCATCTGCTCCGACAAGACGGGCACGCTCACCACCAACCAGATGTCGGTCTGCCGGGTGAGTGTGCCCCGACCATGGAGCTGGTGCTGCTCTGTGGTGCTCAGCTCCTCTCTGGATTGTGTCCTGGCTCCTTGTTGGCTGGGGGGTGGAGGACAGAGCCTGTAGGATGCCCCCTGGTGGGGAACAGAGTCAGGTCTTCGAGGGGCAGAGCAGCATTGTCTGGCCGGACACGTGTCACCAGGCAGGTCATTGCCCACCTGGGAACCTCAGTTTCCTCCTCTGACGCCTGAGTATGTCAGCCCTGCCCCGTCACCATCAAGGACCCAGGCAAGGGTCAAGTACAGCCTTGAGGCGTCTGAGCCAGGCTGGGCCCGGACCCAGGCTCTATCCTGTTCTCCCGTGACTCGCTATGGGCAACGCCCGTCATCAGATCCGCCGGCTCCAGTGTCCTGGGAAGAGCCAGAGCAGGAATTATTCATTCCCTGCAACCCGATCCCAGATGCCGGCCCTGCTGCCCACATGCTCCCGGGATTCCGGCTGGGGCTCTGGCAGGTGCAGAGGGCAGACGGGTGGGTGAGGTGATGGAGAAGGTTGTGGATTTCCCACCTGTCTCAAGTCCGCCCCCCTTCCTCCCCCAACACTCCTGCCCCACCCCTCTGCTCCCACAGCCTGCCCACTGGGCCTTGGCCACCCAGGCTCTGAGTCTGAGACTTCAGAGCCCTATGGAAGCCCATCGGAGGCCGCCTCAGGGGAGGGGGCACCTGACACGCTAAAATCCCCAGTGGGACTTCATTGGAGCGGTGTCCTTGACTGAGAAGCACAGGGCAGGGCTCTGCTGGCTGGAGGGCTGCCCGGGAGCAGGGAGGGGCGTGTGAAGAAAGGGGCATTGATTGAGCACCTGCTGGATGCCAGGCTGGCCATTGGTGTGGGAATGTGCGGCGAGGCGGTTTCCAGGAAGCAGGAACTGTCTCCCTGGCAGAGCCGGCTGGCAGGCAGGAAATGGGCTGCCCAGGGCCGGGAGAGGCCCGTCTCCACGAGGCACAGGCAGGGGCTGGGGGACCCAGCTGGCCCTCTGGGTGGAGCTCACTGTGTGTGGACACCTTTGGGCAGAGGGTCTGTGCCCCAGAACAGGCTGTGGGGTTTCTCCCTTGGAGGCCAGGAACCCATCCCCTTCTGGAAGCTGGTCCCACTTTCTCTCCAAGTCACCCGTGGAGGGACAGGCTCAGTGCTCAGCCAGGGGTCACACTGCAAGACGGCAGGACCCGGGCCTCCTGCCCCAGCTCAGGGCATATCAAGCTCCCAGGGGCCCCCAGAACATTGAGGAGTCTGCTGTAAACCCCTCAGGGGTCTAGAGCCAGAGTTTGCCACTCTGTTGACTAACGAGTTTGCCGACGACTGGGAGAGGGGCTTAATCACAAGGAACAACAGCAGCCTGTAATTATTGGAATCGAAGGTCTAGGTCAGTGGCGGGCAAACTCATTAGTCAACAGAGAGGCAAACCGCGGCTCTCAAGCCTCATTGTGGCTCTGGAGCCACAGTTTGCCGACCGCTGCTCTGGACACACCTGGGCAGAGCAGAGGCTCCCGCCTCAGCCTGGACTCTGTACTACACACAGCACCTCTGTGAGCCTGTGGGGGGAAGGCGGTGGCTCCCATGGGGGCCCACAGGACCCCAGCCTGGGGCCAGGCTTTGTTCAGACTGGCTGCCGGGGAGGAGGGAGGAGGGAGGTGAGGGCCCTTCTCAGCAGGCCCCTGTGCTCCCGTCCTCAGATGTTCGTGGTCGCTGAGGCAGAAGCTGGCGCGTGCCGCCTGCACGAGTTCACCATCTCCGGCACCACCTACACCCCGGAGGGCCAAGTGTGAGTGCCGGGCGAGGGGCCGTGGGGGGGGCGGGGCTTCCCGGCGGCAGGGCCAGGCCCTGGTGCTGACCGCCCGGCTCCTCAGGCTGCAGGGGGAGCAGCCGGTGCGCTGCGGGCAGTTCGATGGGCTGGTGGAGCTGGCGACCATCTGTGCCCTGTGCAACGACTCTGCCCTGGACTACAACGAGGTGGGCCACTGCTCCGCGTTACGGTCTCCCCGGGACAGACCTCCTCCCAGGGTCTCAGCGCTCCCAGGACAGGTGGCACCTGCCCAGGAGCACTGCCACCCCTACACACACACACACACACACACACACACACACACCAACACACACCAACTGCTTTCTTGACTGGATGTGGAACCCTGGGCCTCTTGGACTGTGGGGGTCTGTAATGTCAGGGGCTGCAGGGCCAGGGAGGGTGTCGAAAGCAGAAGGAGCAGCTCAGAAAAGGAAACAGACCGACCACACCAGCCTGGAGAGATGTAGCGTGAGTGCCCCTCCCGGTGGCTGGCAGGCGGCTGATCCTGTTTGTGGGGAGGGACATGGCCACACCAGGCCAGGCCCAGTGCCAGGCTGAGGCCAGTCGGTAGCCACCGAAGGGCTTTCGCCAGGGGAGTGGCATGGTCAGATTTACCTTTACAAACGCCACCCATGCTTCTGTGTGGAGGATGGGACAAGCAGGGCAGGACTGGAGCCAGGGAGCCCGAGGCTGCAGCCTCAGGAAGAGGCGGGGGCCGGAGAGAGACTGAGGACCAAGGTCCTGGGACTTGGTCACTGGCTCGATGAACAAGAGGTGGAAGTCAGGACTTGCTTCCCGGCTGGGACTGTAACTATAGTGACTAAGGCAGCATCTCCAGGGAGAGAAGAGGTGGCCTGACGGTCCCCGAAGGGCTAAGTCCAGCAGGCAGCACCTGGACAGGTGGGCTGGGAGCTCAGGGGGGCTGAGAGCTTGGGGGCGGTCTCGGCTGGCTGGGCTCCAGCATTCGAGAGCACGTGAAGGGTGGTGGAGGCAGGGCCACGTGAGACCTCCGGGAGAAGTGAGAGGGAAGGAGCGCGATTGGAGAGCAGTATTTACAAGGAGGAAGGAATTGGGAAGGAGGCTGAGGAGAAGCCAGGAGAGAGGGGCGGAGGGCAGGGACGGTACAAGGTGGGGTTATGGCTCAGGGGAGAGGTCTTGGTGCCGGAGAAGGGAAGGTCGGAAGGGAAGGTGAGCGTCAGCGCCAGGTCCCACTCAGACCCCAGGCTAGCTGGGCTGGGAAGGGTCCACAGGTCTGATGCCAAAGAGGCTCCAGGTATCCGGCAGAGGGAGCTCCAGGGACAGGAAGTGGGGGGGGGGGGGTAAGGTTGCTAGCCCTCCGGGGGCCGCCCTTCCCTTACCCCTGTGCCCCGGGCCCCGCCAGGCCAAGGGCGTGTATGAGAAGGTGGGAGAGGCCACGGAGACGGCGCTGACGTGCCTGGTGGAGAAGATGAACGTGTTTGACACCAGCCTGCAGGGCCTGTCCCGGGTGGAGCGAGCCGGCGCCTGCAACGCGGTGAGCGGGGTGGGGCTGGGCCTCCTGGGCACCCGGGGAGGGGTGAGAGGCAGACATAGTCCTGGGAGGCTTCTGGGAGGAGGAAGGACCTCAGACCCTCGTGCTGCTTGGCCGGGAAGAAAATGGAGGAAAACGCCGAGTGAGGCCAGAGACTCGGGGTTGGGAAATGCACAGCCTGGCGGGGAAGTGGCAACTTGATGGCACTTCTGGGGCTTGAGAGGGAGGCCCCCGATGCCCGGTCAGAGGAGAGACGCCATCCCTCCACTGCAAGGGGCTCCATAGGGGGCTGAGCGGCTGGGGAGAAGGCGGGCCGTCGCTGGCTCTGCCCTCCCGCCCTGACCCGCCCGGGCCCCACAGGTCATCCGCCAGCTGATGCGGAAGGAGTTCACCCTGGAGTTCTCCCGAGACCGCAAGTCCATGTCGGTGTACTGCACGCCCACCCGCCCCGGCTCGGCGGCCCAGGGCAGCAAGATGTTTGTGAAGGTGCGAGCTGCCTGCCCGGCGGGGCCCTCTCCGTGCTGGGGACCCTGGTCTCCCGTCCTCTGAAGAGCACAGGCTGCAGCTGAGGGGGACTGAGGGAGGCCTGAGGCCCACCGTCCAGCAATGGACCCGGGACCAGGGTGGCTGCCTGCCTGGGGCGGGGGGGGGGGGGGGGGGGTGTGCTGGGAGCGGATCCAGACGAGGTGGAGCTGCAGCCAGGGACCGGGGCTGAGGCGTGCCCCTCGCCATGGTCCCCGCTCTGGGCTGAGAGGCACTGCTTGGCCACACGACCTTGGGGTCACCCAGGCTCTGCTGTGGAGCTCAGTCTCCCCATCTGAATAGCAGGGCTGGGCTGGAAGCCCCGTGCCTCTGACTGGGGTGTGGAGGTGGGTGGTGCTCCTTCCCAGAGGGAGAGGAACCCCCCCCATCCCACCCAGACCTCCTGTCGCCGCTTCGGAGCCTGGAGGAGGAATCGCAGCCCTGACTTCCCCTGCGGTGGCGCTCGGCCCCTGTGGGCGGCTTGGAGAACACAGCCCCGTCTTTGGGGAGAGGGAGAAGCACTGATGGAATGTTCAGCGTGATTCCCAGGCGTGGGGGGAGGTCTGAGGTGCAACCTCGGGATCACTGAGGAGCCTGCCACCCCCAGGTCACCTTCTCAGAGCCAGCCCTCCACACCCTCAGCGTGGCTCCATTCTGGCCGAGCAGGGCCCAGCCTGCCTCCTGCTGCTGAACCCCCTACAGAACTGGGGTCCCCCTTTCTCCCAAAATGCTGCAGTCAGTGCAGGCCCATGGCGGCCATGACCCGCCCATCCCCTTGGGGTCTTCTCACCAGGGGCCCCTCGGTCCCCACCCTGAGCTTCCAGGGGAGATTCTGGGCCTTGCTTGGCTGTGTGTCCCCTCGAGTGGCCTCTCCCCTTATCAGGGCCTCAGTTTCCTCGGTCGGCCGGTTGGTCGGTCGGTCGGTCGGTCGGAGGGGGTCCTGACTGACAGAGCTGCCCCTCCCCATGCTGCAGGGGGCTCCGGAGAGTGTGATCGAACGCTGCTCCTCAGTCCGAGTGGGGAGCCGCACAGTACCCCTGAGCGCCACCTCCAGGGAGCAGATTCTGGCCAAGATCCGGGACTGGGGCTCGGGCTCGGACACGCTGCGCTGCCTGGCGCTGGCCACGCGGGACGCGCCCCCGAGGAGGGAAGACATGCAGCTGGACGACTGCAGCAAGTTCGTGCAGTACGAGGTGCGTGCCCGCGGCCCGGAGCATGTGTGTGTGTGCAAAGGCGGGGGCAGGCGTCTGCCCGGGCAGCCAGGGGAGGAGGGGCCCGGCCCCACCGGCTTCTGCCCCTCCCTGCAGACGGACCTGACCTTCGTGGGCTGCGTGGGCATGCTGGACCCTCCGAGGCCGGAGGTGGCCGCCTGCATCGAACGCTGCCGCCGGGCGGGCATCCGTGTGGTCATGATCACAGGGGACAACAAGGGCACGGCCGTGGCCATCTGCCGCCGGCTGGGCATCTTCCAGGCCGCGGAGGACGTGGCGGGCAAGGCCTACACGGGCCGCGAGTTCGACGACCTCGGCCCCGAGCAGCAGCGCCACGCCTGCCGCACCGCCCGCTGCTTCGCCCGCGTGGAGCCCGCGCACAAGTCCCGCATCGTGGAGTTCCTGCAGTCCTTCAACGAGATCACCGCCATGGTGAGGCCTCCGCGGGCGCTGGGGGAGAGGGGCTGCTGGGGGGGGGGGGGGGGGAGGTGCGGGGGGAGCACAGGCCACGCGGCCGGAAGGAGCCACCGTGAACCCCTGCCTCGGCCTCATGCTTACTTTTCCCGGCGTTGTCTGACCCACACACACATCTCCACACAAAGGCACATGGAGGTGACGGGACCGCGGAGCTTCTCTGCCTGCCATCCAGATGCTGCCAGTCACCTTCTGCTATCGCGGCTCTAGCGCGTACCTGCCCGTCGGTCCCTCCTCAACCCATCTTGGTTAGACGCCTTTCTGAGTTGTAGGCATATCCGCACCCTTCGCCCTCGCGTGCTTCAGGACGCGTCCTCAGAGAGCAGTGCTTGCGGCTCCATCTCTCTCCTTTTTGAAGGTAAAACGTGCGTGCAGGGAAATGCACGCGTGTTAGGCAACGCCGTTCCTTTGGTGAGTGCTGGCAAATGACACGCCCGTGTCATCCAAACCCTTCCGGGGAGCACTGCCATCAGCGCTCCTCCCGCAGGCCCCTCTCCCGAAACAAGCAACAGGCAGCCGCTGCGCTGATTCCTCCGAGGTAGTTGGAGAATCTCCTGGGTTTTCACAGGAATGGAGTCACGCAGCATGGACCCCTCTGTGTCTGGCTTCTTCCTCTGGAGATTTATCCGTGTTGCTGAGGTTACAGTAGATGATTGCTTTTTTTTTAATTTTTATTGATTTTTTTACAGAGGAGAAAGGAGAGGGAGAGACTCAGAAACATGGATGAGAGAGAAACATCTATCAGCTACCTCCTGCACACCCCCTACTGGGGATGTGCCCGAAACCAAGGTACATGTGCCCTTGACCGGAATCGAACCTGGGATCCTTGAGTCTGCAGGCCGATGCTCTATCCACTGAGCCAAACTGGTTAGGGCAATGATTGCTTTTTAAATTGTTGAGTAGCATTCCATTGTGTGACTACACCACAGTTTATTCGTTCCCCTGTGCATGGACATGGGATGTGAGCCCAGTTTTCTCTCTCATTTTTTTTTAATATGTATTTTCATTGATTTCAGAGAGGAAGGAAAAGGGAGAGGGGGAGAGAGATAGAAACAGCCGTGATGAGAGAGAATCATTGACCAGCTGCCTCCTGCACGCCCCCTACTGGAGATCGAGCCTGCAATCTGGGCATGTGCCCCTCTCATTCTTAATTGCTGACCCATTCATCAACACTGTCTCACTTTTGACTGAAACCTTGTCCCTGACTTGGCCTCTGCTATTAATTTTGACCTCAGCCTAACCCAGTCCTTTACTTTCACCTTAATCCTGACCTGTGGCTCAGCCTGGACTTGGATATTGAACTGGGCACCAACCTTGACTTGAATACTGGAAGCCTTGCTCTTGACTGTATTCTTGACCTTGACCTTGACCATCTGAATCTGATTCTTTACTTTTAGCTCAACTCTGGTATGTGTTTCAGTTTTTACTTGAACCCTGACCTGATCCCTGACATTGATCTTGATTTCCCCAACCCAATACTTCATGTTGACTTCAACTTTGATCTGGCTTCCAATATTGGCTTTGACTAAATGCCAACTTCGGCCATCACATCACTCCTGATATGGGCCATAGCCTTGATTTGGCCTCTGACTTTGACTTGACCTCTACCTTAATCTAATTTTTAATCTTGAGCCTGAGTCCAGTCTTAACCCTGGCCTTCCCCTTGACTACAGTACTTACCTGGTCCTTGACCTGAGCCACAACCTTGACCTCATTCCTGACTTGCCCTTAACTTTGTCCTTAACAGAAACTTTATCTTCTGCTCTCCATCCAAACTAAATTTCATCCCCACCCTCATTGTTGACCCACCCTCCTGCCCATCCCCACCTCACCATCTCCTCTGGCCTTAGACCTGGTCTGCTCCCCAACTTTGCCCTTCCCTTCCCTTCAGCCTCATCCTCAGCCCCGTTTCTAAGCTCATGACCCCACATTTGTTCCGTCCAGCTGTCCGCTTCCGTGGGGACATCCTTTGAGCTTGGGGATAGGCTGAGTGGAAGGGAGCTGGGGAGATAGAAAGGAGCGGTCTCAGGTGTGAACCCCCCCTAACCTGGTCTCCAGACTGGAGATGGGGTGAATGACGCCCCAGCCCTGAAGAAAGCAGAGATCGGCATCGCCATGGGCTCCGGCACAGCCGTGGCCAAGTCGGCAGCAGAGATGGTCCTGTCAGATGACAACTTCGCCTCCATTGTGGCTGCGGTGGAGGAGGGCCGGGCCATCTACAGCAACATGAAGCAATTCATCCGCTACCTCATCTCCTCCAACGTGGGCGAGGTCGTCTGGTGAGGCCCCGCCCCCTCTTCCCAGCCCTCTAGACCCGGGAAAGGCCTGTTCCTGGGATGGGGCTGCTGGGACGGAGGAGCATGTGACTTGCCCCGGCTGGGGCCTTCTGGGTCTCCCCTCAGGTGAGCCAGGATGGGGACACCGAGTCACTCTCGAGGCCCTGGTGTACCCAGCCCCCAAGGAGGTGCCTGAAAAGTCCTCTGTCATCCCTCCAGCCCTAACCTTCCCACGTTCAGAGTCATGCAAATGGGAGAACTAGCCCCACCTCTGGGCAGTGATGTGTTTGTGTGTGTCCGTGGTGAGTGTGCATGCTGTGTGTGCCTTAGTGAGAAGTGTGTGTGTGTGTGTGTGCACCTGTGTTCTGTTGCATCTTTGGGGTGAGTACAAGCACAGGGACTTGTGCGGGTGTATAGCTGTGTACACGCTTAGGTTAGCATGTGAGAGATGGCTGTGGGGAATGGGAGCTCATGTTTGCCTGGACACGTGAATTCTGCATCTCTGTATGTGGGGCAAGCGTATAGGTGTATGCTTGTGTTTGTGGGGTTCTATAGGCTGTGCTGGGTGTTTGCTCGTGTCTGTGGACAAATGTGTCTATGCGTGGGCTTCACCGTCCACCTGTGTATGCCCCAAAGAGGACTCTGTCCTAGCAAAAGAGGCCTGAGGAGCAGCTATGCCCCGGCTCCAGAGCTGGGACGGGGGAAGCCAGGGGGGCCCAGGGCGAGGCAGAGCTGTGCACAACACACACACACACACACACACACACACACACACATGCACACACACACGTCAGCACTAGCAGGGCAAGGCTGGGCTGCTGAGGAGGGCGGGAGCTGGGCCCTCCATTGGCGGGGGCTGGAGCCTACGACTCTGGTTCCAGCATCTTCCTCACGGCCATCCTGGGCCTGCCCGAAGCCCTGATCCCCGTGCAGCTGCTCTGGGTGAACCTGGTGACGGACGGCTTGCCTGCCACCGCCCTGGGCTTCAACCCTCCAGACCTGGACATCATGGAGAAGCTGCCCCGCAACCCCCGAGAGGCCCTCATCAGCGGCTGGCTCTTCTTCCGGTATCTGGCTATTGGAGGTAAATGGGGGACCCCAGCTCGCAGTGGGGTTCCAGGAGTCTCCTAAGACCCTTTACCAAGGTAGGCTTGCAAACTGCAGACAGTATGACTCAGCCTGGCTTGTGCCAAAAGAAACTGTGTGAGCTCACCTAACTGAAAAGCCTGCTTCAGGCATGGCTGGACCCAGGCCTCAGGTTGTAGTAGCACTGGCATATTTTGGCTCTGCCTCAGCTCCACTCTCAGGCAGGTACCTCTGTGGTTGGCAGAATGGCTATGGCAGCTCCAGCCCTCGTGCTTGCTCCATTGCAACCCCAAATTCAATAGGAGAAAGAGCTCGTTATCATACCACTCCCTCGGTAGCAGGATAAAAGTCTGGCCTGTTCTCATTGGTCCACGATGGTTTACCTGCTTATCTCCTGTGGCCAGGGGTGTGACACGCCGATTGCCAGTCAGGGCCCACCACTGGCTCCTGTGGCCTAGAGAGGGGGAGATGGTGACGGGAAGTTATTGGGGAGGGGACAGGGATGCCGGAAAACCACAGCTGTCCGTTGTAGCTGGTTTCCTCCCTCCTTCCCTGCAGTGTACGTGGGCCTGGCCACCGTGGCCGCCGCCACCTGGTGGTTCCTGTATGATGCCGACGGACCTCACATCACCTTCTACCAGCTGGTGAGTGACAGCCAGGGAGCCTGTTGGGGGGATTTCCGAGTTGGAGTTTCAGGGGTAGGGGGTCCAGAACCCTGGGATGGCCCATGGCTATCCCTTCCCACCCCCATTCACACAGTCAGACATGCACCACCTGGGGAGCCACGCTCAGAGGGCAGCCCGGCCCCCGAGTGGACACGAGGCTGTTCCCTCTCTCAGGCTTTCAGTTAGGGGGGACCAGGGGCATGACTGCCCACGAGTGTCTTACCTTTATTGGGGAGCCCCCAAAATAGTGAAGGCTCAGAAAGATGAGCCCCTAAAGGATGCAACTTCAGGCAGAGGGTCAAACTGAGGAGGCCAGGAACCTGCCGGGTCCCCCCCCACCGAACCTATTTCTCAGAGAAGGGACCCCCTGGCCTCTCGAAGCCCCCTGGCTGGCAGGTGCACTCACAGGGCTCTCTTAGCTCAGCACAGTTCTGGAAGCAGGCAAGGAGACGCCTCAGCCTCTGTCCGTCAGTCTGGCCAGGGTATCTGCTCTGCTTGCGAGAGCCTTCCGGCGGTTCTGTGGGTTTGTCGCTGAAAGTCGAGAGCCGCGGGGACGCAGGATTTCCTCCTGAGCGCTGCCTGTGCTACTTCCCTGCAGACAGAAGATCCTGCGGGAGGGGCCATGACTCCTGCCCCCTCCCTGGAGTGGCAGCGGACCGCCCGAGGGCAGTGCCAGGGCTGGGCCACCATCACGGCCCTCCGTGGGGAGCCTGTGATTTCGGGGGCTCTCCGGTGTCCCCATCCAGGTTGGGGCAGCCCAGGGACATGTGGGCAGCAGTGTAGGGCATGGGCCCAGCTCTCACCCAGAGGCTGGTGCCCCCAGCCCTCAGCAGGTGGCAGATGCTCGGGCACCTCAGCCAGTGGGAGCTCCAGGGTGGAGATGGGGCTGTGCTGACCATCCCTCAGCTGCCTTCTCCCAGCCCCGTCTATTACCACCCTTACCACCCTTTATACTGCGGACCCCAAATCTCCAAGGACCTACATCCCCCCTCCCCACCTTCTGACCCAGACCCACATGTCCAGCTGGCTGTCTCCTCCAGGATATCCCACAGACCCATGACGCTCACCACTTCCAAAACCAGATCTGTCCTCCTCCCCCAAATAATCTCTCTCCTCCCTCCCCATCTCAGGTTCCCTCTCTGCCTGTCACCCAAGCCAGACACCTGGGAGTCACGCCAGGCACATGTTAATTACCCATCTTCTCGGTGACACCTTCCCCACAGTCCTCCCCCACCCCAGTTCTCACTATCCACGTTGCCAACTAATGGCTGGTGGGCTCCGCCTGTGCCGGGCACAGAGGCCCCAGGCCGTGGCGGTGCCCGAGCAGGCGGAGTCTGCGGAGAGCTCCTGCCTGCAGCGGGAGAGCCTTGGAAACAGGCAGTTACGTGTCAGGGCGGGCAGCCTTGCAGCAGAGACAAGGCAGTGGCAGTGGGACTGAGAGGCTAGACCTAAGCTAGAACTCTCAGCTCTGGTTGTTGGAGGTTCGGGAGAGGAGCTCAGAGCCCCCGACTTCCTGGAATAAGCCGCCCAAAGGCAGCAGGGTGGTTCGGAGCGCGGAGCACAGAGCATGGAGCACAGAGTGGTTTGGAGCGCGGAGCACGGAGCGCGGAGCCGGAGGCAGTCCCGCCGCACACCCTCCTGCTCCCACAGGCTGGCTGTGTGACGTGCACTGACGGCTCCTTAACCTCCAGCTGCCTTCCTAGTCTGCGAAGGGGAGAGCAGTCCCTGTCTCACAGCGTGGAGAGGATTGATGGCAAAGTGTTTAGACCCACAGAGCACATATATACATACGTGTTGATTACGTTTACAAAGCCCAGAGGAGCCTCGCAGGGGAAGGCAAAAGGGAAATAGAGGCAAAGGCAAGGGGGACGCAGGGCAGTGGCTTCACCCAAAGAAACAGGCCCCACTTCCCCAGGGGCTCCCTGCGAGCCTGTGTGAGAGTGCCAGGCCCAGGCACCTTCTGAGAAACGGTTTGGAGGCCTCCCTGTGACCCGGGTACCGTCACAAGTGCTTGCAGGTGAAACCCCGCAGGTCTGCACTGCCCCCCTCACCCCCCCCGTTGCTCTTGCCTTAAGTACCTCCCCTGTACTAAGGCAAGAGCAGCAGAGTCATTGAAACGTGTGCTGTGACCTGTTCCGGTTTCCTCCCTGCGCATGCACAGAAGGGCCAAGAGGGAGGCCGCACGTGTCCTGCCCGCGTGCACGTGTGCCCCTGGGCCACTGCGGTGGCCGGAGCGTCTGGCCCTCTTGGCCACTGGGTGGGTTAAGGTACTATATGTTCAAAGCAAGGAAAACATGCCCTTGTCCCAAATCCCGGAGCCAGCTTTTTGGGAAAATCACTTTTGACATAAGACTCTCTTTTTACTTATTTATTTTATTTTTTTTAAAAATTTGTTAATCCTCTCCCAAGGATATTTTTTTCCATTGAGCTTTTTTTTTTTTTTTTTTTTTGAGAGTAGAAGGGGGGAGGGGGAGAGAGAGAAACATGGTTGTAAGAGAGGCATGTGAATCGGTTGCCTCCTGCACGAGCCCTGAATGGGGTGGGGATCGAACCTGTGACCGAGGTACCTGCTCTTGACCGGATATCCAACCCTTGACCCTTTGGTGTGCAAGACCACGCCCTAACCACTTACCCACACCAGCCAGGGCTACCTCTTTTTACTAAACTAAGACATCTAGCCAGGCCACAGACGTTTGTCATTTCTCACCCTGCGGCAGCCAGTGCCTGCTGAGTCAGCTCCCCTGTGGTCGTGCAGTGTGGGAAAGTGGAGGTCAGACGGCTGTCATCTCACAGGTTTCTCTTTCTCTCTGAGGGTTATTCTCACAGCCATGGCCCCAGTTTCTAAACCCTTAGCTCCGAAGATCTGCATTCAGATGAAGCTCTGGAGGACAGACTTACGTTACAGGACACGCTTGTTCACACTCACGGGGACGGAAGGGGAGCGAGCCAGGCTCTCCCGGTGTGTGTGTGTATGGGGGGGGGGGAGTAGGAAGGTGTGTCGGGGGCGCCTCGGTTCTGCACCTGTCGCAGCGGCTCGGTGAGCGAGGTTTCGGGTGGAGGAAGCCCCCCGGGGGCCGCGCGGGCCAGGGCCACTTCCTTAGCCACCCTGAGCGCTTCTTGCCGATGACGAGGGGGGCAGACGGTGAGCCAATACCTTAGTTCAAAAGCCAAGGACAGGGCAGGCGGGGCCCAGTGCCAGTGGCATACATGGAGGAGGGATGGACGGAATCGAACGGATCAGTGCTGAACAGGGCACGTGCACTCGTTTCTACCCACCAAAGGTGGGCTCCGTTCAAGCATCATTTTACTCATTTCCCGAATGTTGACATGTTCGGTGTTCTCAGTTCATCGCCAGCCCCGCTCCCGGACCTCCTCCCCCTGAGCCCAGCTCCCTTCCCCCACTGTCCTCCCAGCCTCCTGCCACCCGCGCTCTCTGTCCCAGACGGTCTGCCCTTCTCCCTGGCACAGTGCTGGCCGTCTGCTCCCCCCCGCCCCCCGGGGCCAGCCTCCCTCCCTGAGCCGCCCTGGGGCAGCCCTTGCTCCCTGGTGGTGTGGACTCAGCCCTCAGATGTGGGCGAGAAGTGGGTGAGGCTTCCTTCTCCCCACCACCAGCGCCATCCGTCCCTGACCGCTGTTCTCCCAGACCCCGCCTGACCTCACCTGACCCCGCCTGACCTCACCTGACCCCGCCTGACCTCACCTGTCGACCCCGCCTGACCCCGCCTGACCCCACCACCGCTCCCCCAGCGGAACTTCCTGAAGTGCTCTGAGGACAACCCGCTCTTCGCCGGCATCGACTGCGAGGTTTTCGAGTCGCGCTTCCCCACGACCATGGCCTTGTCTGTGCTGGTGACCATCGAGATGTGCAACGCCCTCAACAGGTGAGTGGGCAGAGGGGCCCGGTGCTGGGGGTGAGGGTGTGGCGGCCGAGGCTTCAGACGAGGGGGCTGAGGGTCAGGTGAGGCCCAAGATTGGGGTCAGAGGTGTCCAGGATTGTAGCGTGAGGGCTAGGGGGCCCAGGATTGGGTCTGAGGGTCAGATTTGTCCAGGATTGGGGCCTGGGAGTCAGAGGGATCCAGAAGAGGGTTCTGCGAGTCAACAGGGCCGCAATTGGGACCCAGAGAACAAGTCTGGGGTCTGAAGAAACAGAGGGGCTGGAGTTGGGTTTGAGGGACAGAAAGGGGGATCCAGGCCCCTGTGGGCTGAGCGGGCAGCAGTGACTCACCCCGTTCGGGCGCACTGACCGCCCAGAAGTGCTCTGTCCTCAGACCCCGTTAGGGGCGCGTGGAGGCTCAGCCACCCCTGCACCCCCCGCCCCCCCGGGGTGGACGGTGCCCACGGCGGGGCTGCCTGCATCCTGGCCCCAGGTGAGCGCCCGTGTCCTCGGCAGCGTCTCCGAGAACCAGTCGCTGCTGCGGATGCCGCCCTGGCTGAACCCCTGGCTGCTGGCAGCTGTGATCATGTCCATGGCCCTGCACTTCCTCATCCTGCTCGTGCCGCCCCTGCCGGTGAGTGGGGTGCCCCCCGACTCCCTTCTGCGGCTCCCGGGGTGACCAGGTCCACGTCCTCGGACCTCCAGCCCGGGGCCGGGGGCCGGGCCTCCTGGGCCCTTTGCCCCGGAGCACTGGGTGGGGCGCGGGTCTGAGAGGGTCGCCGCGCGGGGCCTGTCTCAGCCCAGGACAAGCCCCGGTCCTCCAGAGAGGTCCCCACATCGGGGGCCACAGACTCGGGGAACAGAAGGGGCGGGGTCCCCCAAGGGAGGGGCAGGAAGGCAGATTACACTCTTCCCTGGTGTGGAACCCCTCTCACTGCCCACACGCCCAGGGGGATCGGTCCTGGGGGGGGTGGGGAGGAGGCTGGGAAGGCACTTCCAGCAGAGAAAGCGGGTCCGCGGGGGGCCTGGGGCGGGTCCTCGGGGGGAGGGAGTCCCCGCGGCCTGGGGGATGAGCCCTCCTCTAACCAGCCTCCCCCGCAGCTCATTTTCCAGGTGACCCCCCTGAGCGGGCGCCAGTGGGGGGTGGTGCTCCAGATATCTCTGCCCGTCATCCTGCTGGACGAGGCCCTCAAGTACCTGTCCCGGCACCACGTGGACGGTGAGCGGAGCCAGCCCCCCTCCCTGCCCTCCTCTGCCATCCGGCTGCCGCCAGCGGTGCCAGCGTCAGCCTCCGAGGCTGTGGGGGACCTGAGGGCTCTGATGGCTGGCCCGAGGGGTCTGCAGTGGGAGGGACCCTGGGACGCTGCCTCGCTCGCCTTCCTGCCGCCAGCCCTGCCCCGCCGGGCTCGCTGGGCCCTCCCTGGCCCGGCCTCGCCTCCGACGTCTCTGGACATGGCCTCGCTCTCTCCGGACGGCCTCCCGGCCTCTGTGGGCAGCTGCCGACCCACCAGACCCCACCCCGCACCGGGCTGGCCTCTCGGGTGCCACCTTGTGGGCGGGCAGAGGGTGGCTCTCTGTTTCCGAACTTACAGCTCTAGGTCTGCCTTTGCCTCTGAATGGAGGGCAGGCTGGCATGGTGAGGGTGGGGGCAGCGAGTAGAGGAGCAGCCCGGAGCCTGAGGGCCGCGGAGGGGGTGGCTCTGCCTTGGGTATCGCCTCGCTGCCCTCAGCCGGCCTGGAGAGCGAGGAAGCTGGAGCGAGAAATTCCTGGTTCCCGGGACCCGGAGCCAAGGAGGTAGTGGCCTGGCCAGGCCGCTGGAAGCCGGGGTTAGACCCCGCGATGGCAGTGGCCAGGCCTGGCTGGCAGCTGGGTCCCTGGGGCCACCCCGGCAGGAATGTGCCCCGGCCCCAGGGGAGGGATCCGGGAGGGCTAGAAATAGAGCTGTGCTGTCACGGCCGATCCCCCATCTCCCACGCCGCCCGCCCCCCTGGGTGGTGCTGCACATACTTCGTTTTATTAGAAAGGCTGAGACACGCTGTCCTCCTCTCCGGAGACGCTGGCCCCCCGCAGATCTGGGCAGAGGGGGGCCCGGCCTGTGGGGGGTGGGGGAGCCCGCGGGTGCTCAGACAATGGGGGAGGGGCAGCCGTGTCTGGGGTGGGAGGAGCCGTACGAGGCATTCTGCGCCTGGGGTAGGTCTTTCTGGCCCACCCTCCATGGGCACTCCTGGGGGGGGGGGGTGCAGATAGGGGAACGGGACTGTGGCCTAAAACCCGGTCCACGGGAGCCCATGGCTCCCCGGCTCTGGCCGCAGCACAGGGCGGTCTCACCAGGAGACCCTCGGGCCACCTGGACCACGGACTCCCCCGCGAAGCCTCACGTCCTGGGCCTGTGGCCGGCCCGGGCCGCTCCTCTGTCTTCCTCAAGAGCCTTCCCCGCTCGGCCACCGCGGCCCAGGGGCTCGGCACGCTTTCTTGACAAAACTCAAAGGTGAGAACACGCCTCGGCCGACAGGGACAGACAGCCGGGGTCCTGGGCACTGCCCGGCGCGGGCTGCTGGAGGAAGGACGCTGGGCCCAGGCCCAGGGAGCGGGGCCCTGGCCGAGGGGACGGGTTGGGAAGGACGGAGAGGGGGGAGGGCGGGAGGAGCAGGTCGGCGTCCCTCGTGGGGCTGGAGCTTGGAGAGCAGGGGAGAGAGGTGAGGCCAGAGGTGAGACACGGCCTCCAGTGCCGAGGGGAGGGCCCTGGACATTATCCTCTGGGCCCTGGGAGCCACGAGGGGGGCAGCACGGAAGGATGGGGCGAGCATGGAGGATGGGCGGACAGATGGTGAAACCAAAGGCAGGAGGGGTCGGTCAGGGGACAAGGCCAGGCCCAGCCCAGGACGAGCTAGTCCCAGGCCACAGCCCCATGTCCACCGTTAACCTGAGATGCTGGCCCCGGTCCCCGAGAGGCTTGGCTTTAAAAGGTGGTGCCTGCTGTCGCTGGAAGCCCAGACTGCTCTCCTTGGGCGGCTGCAGTCCCTGGGGCCTCCTCAAGCCGACGGGGCGGGGGTGAGAGAGGGGACCCTGTTACGTTCCCAAGCCAGGCTGGTGGCCTTTTAGGGAAATTTTGCTGAGGCCCGATGCTCATGGCTTCCCGTGGTTTGTGGGGTGTGTCCTGGGGAGAACTGTGGACCCTGGGTCAGCACCAGGGGTTGTGGGGGCGGGGGGGGGGGGTCTTGCGCCACCCACTGGCTCTCCCAGGTGTGGCTGAGCAGCTGTCAGGCAGAGGCCGCGGGTGGGGCTGAGGGGAGGGGACTCCTGAGAAGCCGAGTGGGTCTCACCTGGGAGGTCCCAGCAGCCTGGCCTTTGCTCTGAGGGCTGTGGGGAACCCCAAGGGGCTGATGGGGTGAATCTGAGGTGTGACGCCAGGGGTGGGGGGTTGGGGGGGTGGGGGTGAGGTAAGATGGCGGCTGAGGGCAGGCTGAGAGGCCTTGTACCTGGGGCAGCTAAGAGAGAGAGAGAGAGAGAGAGAGAGTGAGAGAGGGGAGCAGGTGAGATGAGGGTGGGGAAATCAGCAGGTCTGGGTTTATGAGCTAGGGAGGGTCAAGGCCGCCATGGTGTCATGATGCTGGACTGTGGTTCTTAAAATTAAAAACAAGAAGCGAAAAAAATAATAATTAAAAAAAATTAAAAACAAGAAGCGATGCACTGGGGTGGGCTGGGAGCTGATGGGACACGTGGCGTGCAGGCGCCAGGGCGTCCGGGGGAGCGTGGGCTGCAGCTCAGGAGACGCAGGGGCTGGGGCTGCTGAGCGGGGTGGTGGGGAATCGGAGGGTGGTGGGGGTGGTGGCGGAAAGGCAGAAAGAACCAGCTGGATGTATGCTCTCACCGCGCAGCCTAACACGCGCTCCGGCTTGTCTTCCAGAAGAGAAGGGCCGGCAGTGAGCCCGGGGCAGAGTGGAGAACTCCAGCGCGGACCTCAGACTGACGGCGCCCAAGCATTCGCCCGCTCCCGCCTGCACCACGCCGGCCACCACGCTCATGAGCCCCACCGACCGAGGCTGCGACGGCCAGGTCCCCTCTCCGTCTGCCCCTGAAGCTCTGGCCCAGAGTGCCCAGAAGCCAGAGCTGGTGGCCAATCCTGAGACGCAGAGCCCCGCACCCCAAACCCAGGAGCACCCCCTTGCTTGGCGGCTGGGCTTTCCGTGGTGCCAGGCTCTCCAGGCGGAGAGAGGACTCCTCCAGGCCCCGCCCTTGCTGTGACCTCTCCCTCAGTGCCTGGCCTGGGAGCTGGTCAGCTGGAGGGGGAGGGGGGACATCTGGGCCCAGCTGTGCACAGGCCACCCCCACACACACTCGGCTCCGCTTCCACCAAGTCGGCTCCTGAGAGCGCGGGCCTCTCTCTCTGTTTATGGCGCCGGGAGCTGAGGGGTCAGAGAGAGACAGGAGCGGGGGAAGGAGACCCGGCCAGGACCTCTCCTGGGAGACAGCCGGCCTGCCCGCCTCTGCTCGGCTCCCTCCTGGACTCGGTTCTCTGTCCTCAGCAGACGACGCGGGTCCTCTCGCCGCTGGGCCCGGGTCCGCCCTCTGTGTGCCTGGCAGCGGAGACCTCGGGAGGCCCTCCCACCCAGGCCCACGCCGCCGGCCCCTCTCGTGGTCCGCTCGGCTGGGTGATCCTGAGTCCCTGGGCTCTTGGCCCCCAAACCCACACGACGTGGCTCCGAATGGCTCTGAGCAAGGCCCTTCTCTCCCTCTGAGATCGGGCGAGGGAGAGCCTCTTATGGACAGAGTGTTCCTGTAACCCGGCTTGTGCCCCTCTGGCAAGAATTAGTTGTAGAAGAAAGCCCTGAGTAAATGACTGTGTCCTCTCCCCACGCCTGTACAAAGTGATTATTTATATGCAATCGAGACTCACATTCCTGTCCTGCCCGCTCACCGCCCCCCCCCCCCCACAACCCCAATCCAGCCCCTTGCCGGCCTTGATGACTAGTGGGCTCCAGGTTCTGTGGCCCCTTCCCCACCCCTTCCCTCGCTCCCAGGTTCTGGCGGGGCTGAGAGAGGCAGAGCTGGGTGGGCCCGCCTGGTGCTGGGAGGGCCGGGGGGGGGGGGGGTGGTGGTGGTGGTGGTGGTGGTGGTGGTGGTGGTGGTGAGGGAGATCTTAGCGGGAGGAGGGAGGGGGCAGGACTTTGCCTGCCTGCTGACGTGCAGTTTGGTGAAATAAAGGTTGAGTGCCTGGGACACAGGAGGACGTCGGTGTCTGTGTTCCCGGAAAGTGGTCCCACCATCTGCCCTCATCTACCCAAGGTCCCCCTCCTGTCACCCACCCCCACCCCCAGGAAGCCTCAGCGAAGGTCAGAGGCGCCCCTGTCACCAGCAGGGATCCTTGTCTTCCTCGGAAACCAGGCCCGGGAGAGGCTGGCTTCCCACGGCCTGCTCTTCCCTGGGGCTGCACCTGCCCAGTGTGTCCAAAGCCCTTCGCACAAACGACCGTTCCCAGGTCACCAGGGGGAGCCTGAGGCTGGGAGGCGCTCACAGCTTGCCTGGGGCAGGGCTGGGCCTGGAGCCTGACTATCGGGGACACAGAGGGCTCCAGGCTTGGCTGCTCTGTCGGCCTGTGACTCCCTGGGTTTTCTCTCACTCGGTTTCCTTGCCCTCCTCCTCCTCCTCCTCCTCCTCGAGTCCCGGATGCCATCGGCTTCTTGCCCTTCTGAGCCAGCTCAGCCCAGGGGCCTCCTCAGCCCAGAGTCTGGAGGCTCAGCTCCCGAGGCGGGAGGCCCACTCCTGACTCCGCGGGGCCTGCAAACAGCCTGCCCCCCATCCCCCGGGACCCCCTGCCAGGAGGACTCACTAGGGAAGGTTCCATTCCTTTTCAGCTGCCCTGGGAAGGGGACCCAGGTGCAGACGGACCACAGGATGTGCTGGGCTCAGTGCCCACTGAGAATGGGGAGCCCCTTGCTCCGAGAGGAGGAATCCCATGACTGACAGCGGCCAGCCAGCCAGGCGCAGGCCCTTCTGAGCACGGGGTCCCAGAGGCCACACGCCCACCAGGCCAGCTGTGCCCGCAGAAGACAGGCCGGCCCTCGGGGGTGCCCAGGGTTTTGTTGGGGGGGGGGGGCAGGCAGAAAGGCCCTCCAGACCTCTCCTACCACAACACCTCTCCATCCTCCTCGTCCAGCTCCACGCGACGGGCCAGGCAGGGTCAGGGCGCCCCTTACGGCCGGGGAGCCCGAGGCCCCCTGAGATCCTGGCGCTGGCCGGCCGCTCGGAGGGCACAGGCGGGCGTGGAGGTGAGAGGAGCCCTGGGGGCTTTGGGAGGCGGTGGGCCCCCTCGGGTGCTCCCAGCAGCCGCCGGGGCTCAGGGCCAGGCCGCCTGGGTCTGGCCTTGTCCAGCCCCAGCCCAGAGCCCGACGGGCCGGGACGGAGCAGCCAAGGTAAACAGAGGCTGCCCACCTCACCGCCGCGCCAGGGGCAGGAGGGAATTCCGGGGCAGGCCCGGCACGCTCCCGCAGGCTCAGAGGTGCAGCTGCCAAATCGCTCGCGGCCTCCCCCCACCCCTCAGCCGCCAGGACCTGGTGCTCCCCATGTCCCCACGCTGCTCCCTCACCGGTGGGAGGGACCCCAGGTGGCGCTGCACTGGGAGCAATGAAAGCACAAAAACAGAAAATGATGGCCGAAACTGGTTTGGCTCAGTGGAAAGAGCGTTGGCCTGCGGACTGAAAGGTCCCGGGTTCGATTCCGGTCAAGGACATGTACCTTGGTTGCGGGCACATCCCAGTAGGGGGTGTGCAAGAGGCAGCTGATCTATGATTCTCATCGATGTTTCTAACTCTCTATCCCTCTCTCTTCCTCTCTGTAAAAAAATCAATTATATATATATATATATATATATATATATATATATATATTTAAAAACAAAACAAAACAAAAAAAAACAGAAAATGAAGACCTATGCCCAGACTAGATCCAAATCCAGGTGACCTAGCAGCTTTCTTCACGGCAGCCCCAATCTGGAAACAGCCCAGATGTCTGTCCGCAGGGGAAGGACAGACGGACAGCCGCGTGTCCATGCCACGGAACGGGCGGCAATAAAAAGGAGCATGCCCATATATGCAGCGGTACGGAGGGCGCCGAAAACCCTGATGCTGAGTAAGAGAAGCCAGGCACCGGGAGAGCGGATCCTGTGCGAGTCCACCCCCTTGAGGGTCCAGAACAGCCTGCAGGAGCACGCAGACCCCGGGGGCTGGGGCTGGAGAGGGGCTGGCGGGGCAGAGGGAGCATCCAGGAGACGAGTAGGAGGGTCACATGCATTTGTCAAAACTCATGCCTTGTGCCAAAACCGGTTTGGCTCAGTGGATAGAGTTCAGCTTGGGGACTGAAGGGTCCCGGGTTCGATTCTGGTCACGGACATGTACCTTGGTTGCGGGCACATCCCCAGTGGGGGGTGTGCAAGAGGCAGCTGATCGATGACTCTCATCGATGTTTCTAACTCTCTATCTCTCTCCCTTCCTCTCTGTAAAAAAATCAATATTTTTAAAAAACACACACAAAAAAAACTCATGCCTTGTGTCTGAAATGCGCACTTTTAAGCTGCATGGGAAGTATCCCTTCAGACAGTTTGGTTTGGAAGAAAGAACAAGAGGAAGAGGGGGAGGTGGGGGAGGCCTGTGGGTGCCAGGGAGCTGGCATCCTCAGTCAACGGGAGGCCGCCAACCTCCCGAGGGAGCACAGTGTGTGAGGGGCAGTGAGGAACCCACACCCTGGGGCAGGAAGAGGCTGGGACCAAGAGGAGGAGCATTCCAGGGCTGGGTGGGGGGCGATGCCTCAGCCACTCAGGAGGAGAGGCTCCTGCCAGCCCTGGTCATGGTGGGGGCATAAAGGAAGCCAGAGAGGCAGTACAAGGTCTGAGCAACGGGGAGAAGTCAACCTTGGGGACCCCCGCTGCAGCCACACCTCCCAGGTGCCCACTCCCCCACCGCCCCCCGCAGTCTCTGTTAGGCTGGCTCGGGGTCCTGCTCCAGGCTGAGGGGTGCGGCACTGGGTGGTAACAGATGAAATAAAGAGGGCCGGAGACCGGGATGCCAGGACACAGGCTTTATTGAAGAGAAGAGGACCACTGCCGGCTGCTTCCACAGAGAGGGGCGGAGGAGAGCGAGGGCCGGGATACAAGCACCTTTAAGGACAGGGGACGGGGCTTAGGGCACTCAGCACATGCTGATTGGTGATTAGGGACCTAGGGACTTAGTAATGGGGGGGGGGCGGAGCTTAGGGTATTTGGCAGGTGCTGATTGGTGGTTCAGGGCTCAGGAATGTCTGGCTGCAGGTGCAGTTTACGTCTGTCCATCAATTGGAGGAAGGGAGGATCTATCAGGTGGCTCCCTGGGACAGGAGGGGAGGCCCAGGTGGTGGTGGGGGGCGGGGGTCGTTGCACTGAACTCTGCGGGCAGAGGTGTGGCCCCCGCAGCGATGGAGCTCTCCGAGGCTAAGGAGACCCGGTGGAGCCGGTGCTGACCCCCGAGGGCCCGGGCCGGCCTCCAGGAGGGCACACGGCCCGTCCACGCTCCCGGGGCCGCTAAATTTAGCCAGGCAGGGGAGGCTGTCCTGCGGCCGAGCGCTTGGCAGCACAGCCTTGTCTCCCTACAAGGCCTGGCCGGTGCCCAAGCTGGACACCCAGCCTTTGGGCTTATAAGGCTGGTCTGGAGACACCCAAGTGCCAGAGTCTTGGGGTGGGCTCCGGGCCAAGCTCTCAGACTTTGGGGAGCTTCCTTCGTGGCGACCAGCGGACACGGGAGCTACTTGCTGCGTGTTCGTGGGCCAGGCACTCGGCTTGCAGAGCCCCGGTTTCCTGGTCTGTGAAACGAGGGTCGTCGTGCCTGTCTCCCAGGGCTGGTTTTACAACACCTACTGGTGGTGAAGGAACCGTGTCCCCATAAACTCTACCCCCTGCCCAGGCTGCTCTTCCCCACGGCCAGAATAAGCACAGGTGTCTGACCTGGGGAGGCTGGGGCTGGGGCCAGAGGCAAGAAAGCACAGGCCTCAGACCGAAACATGCATCGTAGAACCAGTGAAGATAGCCGAAACCGGTGTGGCTCAGTGGATAGAGCATCGGCCTGTGGACTGAAGGGTCCCAGGTTCGATTCCTGTCAAGGGCATGTACCTTGGTTGTGGCCACATCCCCAGTAGGGGATGTGCAGGGGGCAGCTGATGGATGTTACTCTCTCATCAATGTTTCTAACTCTCTCTCCTTCTCCCTTCCTCTCTGTAAAAAATCAATAAAATATATTTTTTAAAAAAAAAGAACCAGTAAAGATAGACATTGATCTCATCAGTGACTCTTGAGACTTATTAGCAAGAAAATTAGTTTGTCCCTAGCTGGTTAGCTCAGTGGTTATAGCATCAGCCCGCAGACTGAAGGGTCTCGGGTTCCATTCCAGGTACCTAAGTTGTGGCTCAATCCCTGGTCTGGATCAGGATGGGTGTGGGAGGTAACCAATCGATGTGTCTCTCTCACATTAATGTACCTCTCCCTTCCACTCTCTCTAAAAATCAAGGAAAACATATCCTTGGGTGAGGATTAACAACAATAACAAACATTTTAAAAATATATTTAAAAAAAAAATTAAAAAGAAAACTAATGTGGGGAGAGAAAAGTTATTGCTTTTCTTTCTTTTTCCTCTGGGCGTGATAATATCCCGGATGAGACAGTCCTCCTTCCCAGTCTGTTGTGGGTTGTTTGTTGTTGTTGTTTTTTTGTTAATCCTCACCTGAGAATATTTTCATTGATTTAAAGAGAGTGGAGGGGAGATGGAGAGACAGAGGGTGACACATATCAATTGTTTGCCTCCCACACAACATCTCAACCAGGACTGGGATCGAGCCTGCAGCCAGGGTACGTGCCCTTGAACAGAATCGAACCCAGGACCCTTCAGTCCGCATGCCGATACTTTATCCACTGAGCCAAACCGGCTAGGGCCTTGCCAGTCTGTTTTCTGAGTGTCAGGGTCAGAACTGAGGCCATAACAGCAGCATGTGTGTGTGCCTCAAGCAAATATGTCTGAGTGGCTATGGGGCCCCCCTGGAGCCTGGGCCCACCCCCCCTTAAAGGCCTGGGCACAGGCCCCTCCACACTCCGCAGTGCTGTTAAATTTAGCCAGGCAGGGAGGCCGTCAGCCCATTTGTCCATCTGCCCATCAGCAAGCCTGGATCCTTGGAGGAGAAGGAGAAGGGGAAGAAGGAGGGGAGGGAGGAGGGGGGCAGAGGAGGAAGGGGGGAGGGAGGAGGAGGTGGTAGAGAAGAAGGAGGAGAAGGTGATAGAGGAGAAGGAGCAGGAGGTGGAGGTAATGGAGGAAGAGGAGGAGGAGGAGGAGGAGGAGGAGGAGGAGGAGGAGGAGGAGGGGGAGGCGGCGGCCAAGGTAATGGTATGAAAGGGACAGGCACAGATTGGAGGATGACTGCCTGACTTCCCTCCCTCTCCCCCTCCCCTTTGCCCCTTCCTCCCTTATTTAGCACCCGCCGCCCTCCAGAGCGTGGTGTGCCAGTGGGGACGTGAGTGGAGTGGGACACAGATGGCTCAGACACAGTGTCAGCTTCCTCCCCACTCCCCATTGCAAGCAGTTCGTGTCCTGAGCCTGCTCCTCCCAGTGCCATAGGGTCAGCTGGGAAGGCGACGGGCCCTTTTGTCCGGGGTCATGACCGGACCAAGGGGATGCGACCGCCACAGCTCTGACTCCCAGCATCTCTGGATTTTTTTCTTAGAAAAAAAAAACCCAGGATGTGGCTCTCGCTGGCCCTCTTGGAGATGGCGTCCGGCAGACTGTCGAGCTTGAGATGGGCAGGAACTCGGTGTGGGGTGAGGCGGAGCTAGTGGACAGGGTGACTGGCCCGGGGTGCGGGATGGGGCCCCTTGTTGCCCAGAAAGTAGCTCTGCTCAGACAGGCAGCTGGGGTTCCCAGCCCGGGCCTGGCTCCTCGCCCAGAGCAATTTCCCAGCTCCAGGCCTGCCAGGAAGAAGACTCCTATCAGCCTTCAGGCCGAGGCAGCTCAGACGTGGAGGACACAGCGGCTCCCAGGACACCCAGCCTCGCCTCCCAGCTTCCATGGAGGGAGCCCGGGGACCTGCGGGGCAGGCAGCGGGGATTGCAGGCTGGCCTGGAGGCTTTCTTGCTTCCAGCCGGGTCCTTCAGCACAGCCCGGGGTGAGCCTGGGCAACTCCCGTGTCCTCTCTGAGCTCCTTGCTCTTTGTTTCTTGTTCTTAAAATGTATGTTTATTAGCGTTAGAGACAGAGGAAGACCCGTTTGTGGTTTCACTTATTTATGCGTTCATGGGCCTGGCGGGGAATTGAACCAGCAGCACTTGGGGGCCCAGGGTGATGCCCAGCCAGCCGAGGCACCCCGGCCAGGGCAGCTCCACGTTCTTCATCTGCAACAGGAGGTGGGGATGAGGGAGGCCTCCGGTTCTAAGGACTCAGAGCTAACGGGGATCCCCCACCCTAACCCAGTCCTGGGGGCCCCTGCCTGCGGGGCCTGCACTGGGGTGAAGGGCGGAAGCTGAAGAGGGGCTGCACCCCAAGCTGCACAGTGGCCTCAGGCTCTCTGAACTCAGTGTCATCAGGACACATCCCCCCCGGGAAATCCCGTCATGGTCCCCATTTCTCAGATAAGGAAGCGGGCTCAGAGAGGGGCTCAGAGAGGACGGGCAAGCCCCCCAAGCCCCCCAGGCAGCACGTGGCAGAGCCAGGGATGGTAACCGAGCCCGTTTGATGCCAGGCTTTCTGGCTGGGTCTCGGGGCGCCCATGGCGGTGTGCACCAGATGTGGCCCTCGCCTGGCCTGGCCTGGCCCCTGCCCCTGCCCCCCTCTGCTCATCCGGGAGGTGGAGGTGTGGCTGGGGCAGGACCGACAGTGGAAGGGGCCAGGGGTGGAGATGCCAGCCTGACGCTGAGGGTGCCAGGGCCGGGCCAGGCTTGGATGCAGGGACGGGTGGATGGATAGCCGAGGACAGGGGTCGGGGGTCCTGCTGGGGGCACAGGAAGTGTCAGGCTGCTGGACCGGAAGGGCCCCCTTCCTCGTCTGCGGTCCTGCCTGCAGGCCCCGGGGCTGAAGGTGGGGAGGATGTTTGGCTCTGGGGCTGGGTCCCCGGTGTGGGGAGGGCTCGGCCTGCAGCCACTCCGCCCAGCCCGCCTCGCGGGGGGCTGACGGCTTATCTGCGCCTTGTGATGGGTGGCCGTGGTTTCCTGCCAACAGCTTCTGTTTCCGGAGGCCCCGCGGGGCCGGCGGGCCGGGGCGGAGCCAGCGGGGCAGCGCCGGGCCTGGTGACCCTGCCAGCTCCGCCCCCGTCCATCTTTGGGAATTTATTTGTCCACAGGCTCGGCTGTCCCTCAGACCATTGCCTGCCAGGGACCCAAAGCTGCTCTGGTCACCCAAGGGTCCTCCCTCCCAGCCCAAGCGCCTGCCGCTGACCTCTGACTCCTGACCTCCGGCCCCACCTGCCCGGCCTGCCCCTGGACACCGCGGGAGCCGTGGTGGTTGCGCACCCAGGGAGCCGGGGCTGCGCGGGGCCCGGCCCCCGCCCCGGCCGCCATGGCGCGGCGGCTGCAGGACGAGCTGGCCGCCTTCTTCTTCGAGTATGACACGCCCCGCATGGTGCTGGTGCGCAACAAGAAGGTGGGCATCATCTTCCGCCTCATCCAGCTCGTGGTGCTGGTCTACGTGGTCGGGTGAGTCCGGGCCCCTCCCTGCCGCCCTCTGTGCCAGGCCTGTGCCCTCTGGGCTCCGGGAGGCCCCCCCTGGGAACCCCCGGGAGCCCCTTGTCCTTTCCACTAGTGGTCATCCTTCCCGACAAACCTGGGCCGGCGAGATAGAATGGGAGCCAGTGGGAGACACTGAGTGAGGTACAGAGTGGGGGACCCCCCCCCAGGCCCCCAGTGCTGGGTCACCTGGGCAACGAGGGCAAACCCGCTGGATTCTGTGGGACAGACTCGCTAGGACCGGTTCCCTGAAGCGAGGTGTGTGTGTGTGTGTGTGTGTGTGTGTGTGTGTGGCTTCGGGGGCCAGGTCCCTCTACCCCGGACCCCACAGCGGAGCCAGGCCATCCTGAGGCAGAGACACTCCCACCGGCCCTGCCTCAAGGAGAGGCCCTGGGGCATGTGAGAACGCCTGTGCCTGAATGGGGGCATGCCAGGCAAAGGTTGGAGGTCATTCTGGCCCAGGGATGGCAGCTCCTTTCTGGGCCTCTTGGGCCTGTCCATTGTCCCAGGAGTTCAAGGGCGGAAGCAGGGGCAGCCCCCCCTGCAGCCTGGGTGTTCCAGGGGCCGTGCATGGCCGTCTTCCCGAAATCAGTTTGGCTGCCCGGGAGCCAAGGCCGGCTGGCAGGGGCTTGCACACATGTGTGCTTGTGTGAACACATGTGTGTGTGTGTGTGTGTGTGGATGCATGTGTCATACCCAGAGCTCTGTGTGGGTACATGTGCCCTCATGTGTCAGTGTGTGCCCAATGGGTGTGTCTGCTGGGTGTGTCCCTGGGACCAGGCGCCCACCTGTGCATGCCCCGTGGCTGAGGTGGCTGGATGCCTAGTGCATGTGCCCCTGATGGGGGTGGGGGGTGGCCATCATGTCAGTCTTCAGAGGGCTCTGAGGGGAACACAGCCTCTGCTGGGGAGTCTGGGGGCGCCTGGCAGCCCCGGCTGACTTTGCTGTGTGTCCGGAGGGCCCTGCCCCTCTGGGCTCCGTGTCCCCATGTTTGCTGGGACCAAACCAGGACTGCTGACTGAGCCCAGGAAGCTTAAGAGGCCCGTTCCCCCAGGGCCTCTGGCATCCAGCAGCCTTCCCTCTGCCCCACCCGGACCCCAAGGCCTGAGAGCCGTCAGGTGCAGCCAGGGCTGGCGAAGGACCCCTTCCGGCTCCTCGCTCCTGTTCCCACCAGTTTGGCATCTGCAGTGTCGTCTGAGCTTGTGGGGGAAATCAGAGAGGAGCAGTGGGGGTTCCTGTGAGAGCTGAGGCCTGCTGACCCCCGGGCCCAGCTTTGCCTCCCTGTTCCCACCTCCCAAGGGCCCCTTTCTAACGGGCCCTGATGGCGTGCTGCCCGGCACAAGCCGGGCCTGAGCATCCACCGCAGGGAAGAGAGCGGTGGCTTGCCCAGCCCTCACCCGGAGGCAGGGAGAATGCTGTCCGCTGTGGCCTGTGGCGCCCCCTGTCTGCCAGAACCCACTGGTGTGACTGTCAGAGGGAAAGGGACGGTCCTCCCACACCCCACACCCCATCCCTGATGCAGCGTACGCCTCAAGCCTCCCTCAGTCCTGAACACAGACCTCCAGTGATGGGGCCTCACCACCTCCCTCTCCCCTCCCCCCCTTTCCTGCTCCTAAGACAGGCGACTCCGTTTCCAAATAGGTGTGGCCTCGTCAGCAACAGTGAGGCTCAGAGACACTGAGTGACTTAGCCTGGACCTACCTCACGGCTAGAAAGGGCTGAACCAGGACATGAATCCAACTGTGTGATCCAAAGTCGGCCTTGATATCCTGGAAGGGAAACCCACTCAGGGACAGGGACTGACCACCGAGTCACAGAGCAGAGCAGGCAGGCAGGGTCCCCCCTGCATCCCTCAGGCCCACCCTCAAGTCCAGAGGTCCAGCCTTCCACCCTTCCACCAGCCCTGCTTGGGCTGGGGCTCCTGCTGTCTCTGGCGCCCTCGTCTGGCCAATGCCCACAGCTGCAGACTGAGGGCTCTGGATTTGGTTTTACGTACTCTCAGTCTTCAATTTCCCAACTGTCCCAGGGAGCTGGGGTGGGGAACACCCTTCTCAAGGCATGCACCGAGGTTCAACGGTTTCTCTCTCCTGAGAAAGGATGGACTTTCTTCAATCACACACACACACACACACACACACACACACACACCGCTCTCCAAGGCCCCTGTCTGTGTGTGTCTGGTCCTGAGGGTGTTGCAGGAGAAATGCCAGGCTCTGGACACCAGAGACAGCGACGCAGCCCGGGTGGGGGATGGGAGGCCACAGAGACAGAGCCAGACAGAGGGACCTTGGAGGACGACCACTCAGATGAAGAGAGAGGTTCTGAGCCTTAGAAACGGGGAGAGTTACTGAGAAACAGGCAGGGAGGCCGAGGTGCTGAGAAGCAGACCGGGAGCCGAGGTGCGGAACAGAGGCTGTGTTCTCTCTCCGGCACCCTGCTGGGGAAGCCCGGGGCAGGCGGAGGGAGCAGGTGGGCCTGAGGCCCCGAAAGGCTGTGCAAAGACTGGTTTGTGGGTTTTTTTGGTGTTTTTTTTTTTTGCTCAAATTTGGTTAATTGGTCGTAGCATTTCTCCTGGGCAGCAATGAGCGCTCCATAACTGGAGGTGTGCAGGCAGAGCGGCTGCCGTCCACGATCTCGCAGGCCCATAAAAGGGTGTGCTGAAACATGTCCCCGCCTGGGGTGTTCTGGTCAAGCGGGGAGAACGATCTTTCCGGGGCACACAGGACAGTCCGAGGGGACTTGTGAATGCTGCTTGGGGAGGGGAGCATGGAAAGCTTCCTGGAGGAGGTGACCCAGTGGTAGAACCAGCCTTGAACTTTTCCTCAGGCCCCCCCTGGGCCTCCTCTCACCTCAGCCCTCACCCCTTCCCTGTGCACCCACAGACAGCTCTTACGTCAAGCGCTCCTGAGACCCCCAAATGGATCCCGGAGCACACCGGCGAGGGGTGAGAGCAGATACCAACCCATACCGGGAGAAATGTGTCTGGAGACATTTCTTTTTTGTTGTTAGTCCTCCAAGGACATTTTTTTCTACTGGTTTTTTAGAGAGAGTGGAAGGGAAGGAGGGGAGAGAAAGAGAGAAAGGTGTGAAGAGGCAGCAGTGATGAGGTTGCCTCCCGTACACACCCTGGCCCAGGCTGGAGTCAGGCCTGCAACCCAGGTACATGCCCTTGACCAGGAATCAAACATGGAGCCTTCGGTCTGAGGGCCAACACTCTAACCACTGAGCAACCCAGCCAGGGCTGAAGACATTTCTGCAGCACCTTTTCCATGCCCGGTGCTGTGTCGGGCTTCCTGGGACGGAGGTGGGGGCAGGGCAGGCAGAGGGAGAACAAGGAGATGAACTGGGACTTACCGGTGAAAGGAACTAGCCAGAACTCCTTTGGTTCCTAGAGAGCGAAACGGATCCAGCTGTATGAGTGTAGCTGAGAAGTCGATGCGGGCTTCAGGCCTGCCGGGTCCTCCATGGAGGCCCCAGGGGGAGCAGGCTCTGCCTCTCCCATCCAGGAGGCGAGGCATTCAGGCTGGTCCCGTCTGGGCTCTCCAGGGAAGCTAGCCAGGACCCGCTCCTTCGGCCCCGGCTCTGCTCCCCTCCGCAGGCTTCAGCCTCAGCCGGCTCTGTCCTTCAGGCAGAACGGCCCCCAGCTGACATCCCAGCAGCTTAGCCTCCCCTGGGGCACATCTCCTTCCCCGAGTTCCAGCGCAAGTCCTGGGGCCTCCACTTCCTGGCCTCGGTTGGGTCATGACCCAACTCAGAAACAATTGCGGTGGCCAAGGGAGTGAATGCCCTGATTGGTGAGCCGGCTGTGTGCCCGCCGCATCCAAGCAGGGCTGCTGGGAAGTGTGACCAAAGGTCCTAGCGGCTCAGTAGCTAGAGTGTCAGCGGGAGGACTGAAGGGCCTGGGGTTTGATTCCCAGTCAAGGGCACCTACCTCAGCTGCAGGTTTGATCCCTGGCCCCAGTTGGGGTGTGATCAGGAAGCAGGAGGCAACCAATCGATGTTTCTCTCTCTCTCTCTCCCTCTCCTCTCCTCTCCCTTCCTCTCCTCTCCCTTGTCCTACCTCCCTTTCATTCTCTCTAAAAAATTAATGGGAAAAATATCCTCAGGTGAGGATTAAAAATAATAATAATAAAGAAAGGAGCTAAGGGAGAGGAAATGGAGGAATGAGTGGGGCCACTGGCTCAGGCCTCTGAACCCGGCTGAGCAGCGTGGGCTTTCTCCCGCCGGCAGCTTTCTCTGGACGGGGAAGGCCTGGGGTGGGCAGGTGCTGGGGCCCAGGTGGAGGCCAGAGGCAGGACAGCTGTGAAGAGGCAGCAGTGCTGAGAGGATGAGGCCAAGGCAGAGGCAGTGAGTGTGGACAACAGAGGTCATCACCCTGGCAGGCCCCACAGCGGGGTGGCCACACTCAGCCCCCTGCCCCTCGCTGCCGCAGGGGGCATGTGCCCAGCATGGCCAGAGTTTCCGCCTTCTTAGGAGCAGTGGGAAACTGGAACTTACAGGTGAAAGGAGCCTCTTTATTTTCGGAGGTTGGAAACTCATTCAAAAAATTAAAAACAAATTATCAGCATGACTTGCCTGTAGACTGCATGCTGATCAGCCTCTGAACCCCAGCTCGGGCCCCAGCTCTGAACTCAGCTCCTCCCCGGCTCAGAGTCTGCTCTGCCCCACGGCTCCTGTGAGGTCTGGTCAGCTGCTGCCTGTGGCTGAGCTACACCATGCCCTCCCAGCCCACAGCCAGAGCTGCCCCAGCTCCTCCCAGCTCCTCCCAGCTCCCACAACAAACCCCTCCGGCCCTCAGGGAAAAGCCAGGGGCGGCCAGGAGAGACCAGAGAATGGGCATGAAGGACAGGAAGGCGGGAGGATGATGCCTGGGTTTTGGGCCTGGGGACGGGGCACCAGAGGAGCAAGTTCTGTGGACGCATGAGGCATTCTCGTTGGTCCTTCTCGTTGAATTTTTACTTTGAGATATAATTCACATGCTATCACATTCACCATTTTTAAACCATACCGTTTGGTGGGTTTTAGCGTAGTCACCAATTTGTGCAGCCATCACCGCGATCCAATTCAGACATTTCCGCTATTCAACCTCCCCCCACCCCCGCCCCTGTGCCCCTCAGCAACCACTCCACTCCCCTCCCCTCCCATGCCCCTTGCCTACCCTGGACCTTCTCCAGAAGTACAGTCATACAATGCGCGGTCTTTTGTGCTGGCTCTGCCCCCTCGCGCTCCCTCTGGGAGGTCCGTCGGGTTGTAGGGTGAGTCGGTCCTCCCTTCCCGCTGCGGCTGGACGAGGTCCCACGGGCGGTGCCACGCGCCCGCGTTGTTTATCCACTCGTTGTGGGTCAAGGACATCTGGGTTGTTTCCCGCGAAGAATGTTGCTGTGAACATTCGTGTGCATGTTTTCGCTTGGCCATACGTTGTCAGGATACCTACAAATGGAAGGAACCGCTGGGTCAGGTGGAAATTCCATGTCGACCTTTACGAGGGAAAGCTGACTTTTCCAGAGGGTCGGCTTAGGTCGGAGGACGCTGTGCGGTGCCTGGGGTGGGGCCGGGGCAGAGGGGAGGGATGTGCGTCGCCCAGCAGGGAGTGCAGACTTTTGGGTTGTTTTGTTCACGTCTGTATTTTTAGCGCCTAGAGAAGTGCTTGGCACAGAGTAGGGCAGGGGTGGGGGTCCTCCCTCCTGCCGAGGGCCACGTGGACATTGACAGCGTCATTCGGGGGCCATGCAAATTTATCAGTGCAAACACTAGCCTGCTATAATGGGTCAGACATTAATTGGCTCGCCCCTAATGCCATGGCAGGGCCAGACAAAATGATTTACCGGCCTTACACGGCACGAGGGCCTGAGGTTCCGTGTCCGTCCCTTCCCCATACCCCCTCCCACCCCATAATAGGGGCTTCTGCTCCATAAGTAAATATTTGTCACAAATGAATGCGTGGCATTGCATTTCAGGGGAGAGTAAACAAGTGGAGGCGGGAACCCTGGGGCACGATGGGTCTGTGAGAGCTCGCAGGGGGTTCTGCCTGGGCTGGGGGTGGAGGCCAGGCCGATGGGGCAGGTGGACATTTAAAGAATGAGTGAGGGAAGAGCAGGGACCGTGAAGACGGGAGACTGGTTTGCTGTGTGCCTGTGCCTGCTAACTCATCGAACGGAACTCACGGGGATCCCCAAACAACCAAACAACCACCCCCTCAAGCGTGGCCGGGCCCTGCTTGTGTTTGCTGAATGAACCGTCTTGGTGGGAGGTGTCACCACCCCCGTTTTACGGAGGACGCCAGGGCTCAGCGAGGGTCCGTCTGCGGCCAGAAGCCACGCAGCGGCGAGTGGCAGAGCTGGTGCCGGAACCTCGGCCCCCAGGCCGTTCCCACGGGCGGCCTCTCCCATGAGCGGCCCCCGGAGGAGAGAGAGAGAGGGTGTTGCTGAGCTTGAGGTGGGTAGAACAGGAAAGAGGACTTCTGGGAGGGGAGGAGCTTCAAAAACTGCCCGAGTTTTGGGCATGAGGTGCCCATGGCTTCCCAGAGTGGAGACAGCAAGGCTGAGTGTGGGTTTGGGGGAGTAGGCCTGGCACCGAGGGCATTCTGCTCTCAGAACTGAGGTCACAGGTGCCAGGTTTTATCTTTCCCATTGACCCCCCAAGACTGACGGCCCCAGGGCATAAAACCAAGAGTGTCTGCACCAGCCCCAGCGTGCAGCCTCCTGTGCCTCTGCTTCCTCCCCCAGCCCCGCACTTCTGGCTCCTGGCCACACCTGACCCTCAGCGGAGGGGCAGAGTCCCGGGCTGCGGGCCCTGAGCCTGGGGCTCCCTCTGACGGGGGAGATGTTCCCCGGGCCTTCATTTTCTCATCTATGTTGTAAGGAGGTGGCGTGGGGCAAAGAGAGAAATGCTGCTGGACACTGGGGGTCCGGGTGCCCAGAGAGAGGCCAGAGGCCTCCGCTGCAGCTTGGGCACAAAGCCAGAGGCCATCCTGAAAGAAGCAGTCGGAGGAGGGCGGGGCCTAGGTGATGGAGGCAGTGAGACAGGTTCAGGACACAGAACTGGGAGGCTTTGTCATGTCCCTGTTGCCTCCTGGGACCTGCAGGGGGCAGCAGTGACCCTGCTTGGGCATGGGGTTGGGGAGGAGGGATTGGCTCCAGGGCCTGGCAGGGTGAGGGGCCTGCAGAGAGAGGAATGCACTATGGGAGGAGAGAGGAGGATGTTGGTGGGCTGCCTTCCTGCAGCCTGGATCAGGGAGCCAGCTCCTAGAGAACTAGCAGTGACCCTGGGACCAGGAGGCCTGGAGAATTCCGTTACCGGGCACGGGAGAGGGGCTTGGAGCTCTGCTTGGACAGGCAGACCGAGGGTAGAGTGATAGAGTGAGGGGTGAAGAAGGCTTAAATAGACCTGCCCATAGGTGCGCTCACAGATTTGTCCTGGGGATACGAAGCCACAAACTCTGATGGGCACCATGGACACCACACACACACACACACACACACACACACACACACACACACACACAGACACACAGACACACACACAGATACACAGACACACACAGACACACACACACACACAGACACACACACAGACACACACACACACAGACACACAGACACACACACACACACACACAGACACACACACAGACACACAGACACACACACAGACACACACACACAGACACACAGACACACACACAGAGACACACACACAGACACACACACACAGACAACCCCCCCCCTACAACCCCCCCTACACACACACACACACACACACACACACACACACACACGTGTACAGGAATCTGAGGAAGAGAACCACACTCCGGACACAAGTGTTTCCAGGACTGTTGGTTGTAAGATACAGAAGCCAAAACCAAACTGGCTTACATAAAGGAAGGGGATTTATTAGCTCATCTATAATAATAAAAGCGTAATATGCGGATGAAGCCAGGGCTGCGGGGGAAGCCCTGGTCCCGGGGGCCGGAGGGAAGCCGGTGCCGGCAGCCGGGGGAAGGAAGGCCTATGCTTGCACCCGGATTTTGTGCTTCGGGCCTCTCGTGCAACTGAAAAGTCCAGAAGTAGATGGCTCATGCTTTAGGTATGGCTGGGTCCAGGTGCTAAAACAACCTGGTAGGGGTCTGCCACCCCCCACCATCTCCTGGCCTGGCTTTCTCTACGTTGGCTTCATGCTCACGCTTGCTCTGTGAGGTAGCAGAGATAACTCACCACAGTTTGCTCTTGGAGCCACCTTGCTTAGCAGAGAGGATGTCTTTTCCCCAATAATTCTCAGAAAAAACCCTGGCCTCCCTGCTGGCACTCCCAGGGCACGTGCTCATCCTTAGACCCATCGCCGTTGCTAGGGTGACGGGACATGGATTGGCATGTGCCTACCCCTGGGGCTAAGAGGGAGGTGGGCCCCGCAGAACCTTCCGGATTGAAAGTGGAGAATGCATAGGAAGAGGGGTTTTCGGTGCTGGGAAGAGAAGGCAGGATTCCCCAGGAAAGCTGGGCGGCCTCCAGCCTGAGCCACTCCCAGGAGGTCCGTGACTGGGGCCGGAGGCTGCCAGGCGTTCCGTGTCACGCTCTGCTGTCTCTGGGGGAGGGCCTCAGGGAAGAAGGAGAACTCTCCTGAGGACTGGGGTTCAAGATGCTTGGCCTTCAGGCACCAGCAAATTCTGCTCTTGGAAAAGGACCTGACAGAGTCCTTCAGTGGGTCTCCGCCCGGGAATAAGTGTTTTCAGAATGAAAAGAATGGTGGAACTTAAAAAAAAAAAAATGCATCTTTTTAAAAATATAATTTTATTGATTTCAGAGAGGAAGGGGGAGGGAGAGAACCATCAATAATGAGAGAATCATTGATCAGCTGCCTCCCGCACAACTCACACTGGGGATTGAGCAACCCAAGATGTGCCCTCCTGGTTCATAGGTTGACGCTCAACCACTGGGCCACGCCGGCCATCTTGAGAGGCCAAGGGAAAGGCCTCGGCCTGTCCAGCTGGTGCCAGCTCATGCCGTCCTCGAGCGACCCCTTTGCCCCACTCTCCGCAGGTGGGTCTTTGTCTATGAGAAGGGCTACCAGACCTCGAGTGGCCTCATCAGCAGCGTGTCTGTGAAACTCAAGGGTATGGCCATGACGCAGCTCCCGGGCCTGGGCCCCCAGGTCTGGGACGTGGCTGACTACGTCTTCCCAGCCCAGGTGAGCTGGGTCGGTCCAGGGATGCACCTTCTGCCCAGAAGTCCTGGCTCAGAGCTGGGCTGGGCTCCCCCCCCGCCACCTCCCTCTTATCCCACCCCCACCCCCACCCCGTGGGACCATCAGATCCCACCTCGCTTGGGCTTCCATGTCCCTAAGGTGGATGCCGGGCACACGCAGCCTGCTCCACTCACCGCACGCTGATCGGGGGTGGGGGTGGGGGCAGTATGGAGGATTGTGCTGTGTGTGGTGTGGGCGCTGGGAGCTCTGGGCGGTGCTTGGTTCTTGGGGCCGTTCTCCCAGCTCAGAGCCCTGCCGCTCCCTTCCAGGGCGACAGCTCCTTCGTGGTCATGACCAATTTCATCGTGACCCCCCACCAGGCCCAAGGCCACTGTGCAGAGGTGAGGCGGCCGACCACCCCCCTCCTTCACCCCAAGGGGAAGGTCACCGGGAAGAGGAGGGGAAGCTGGGGGGGGGGGTCCCTGCGGGGGGGGGGGGGGCGCAGTGGGGGGGGGGGTCTCAGGCACAGGTTCACACAGAGGAACAGGCCACCTTTGACCCCGCCGGGGCTCCCCTCCCAGCTGCGTGCCCCGCAGGATGCTGAGCCTCTGTGCCGGCCCAACCCCAAGCCCCCTCCTCCCACCCCTGCCCGCTGGCATCAGCAGCTGGGCCTGAGCCCCGAGGGGGATGGAGGCCACCAGCCAGGGTCACCCCAAAGGTACCTTTGACGCCGCCCCACGCCCTCCCTAGGGCCCCGGGAGTGGGAGGGGCTCTTCTCAGGACCCCAGCCCAGGGGCCTGGAGCCAGTAGCTCTCCCCTCCCCCAGCATCCGGAAGTGGGCGTGTGCACGAGCGACAGTAACTGCACGTCAGGGAAGGCGGAAAGGAAGGCCCAGGGTAAGGAGCCTCCTCCCACCGCTCCTCAGCCCCTTCCAGCTCAGGGCTGCCCCCACCAGGCCGCCCTTTCCGCCCTCCCACGTCCCGCCATCCTGCCCTGGGCCTGCCCTGTCCCAGACCCCGCCGCACTTCTGTCCTCGGGCTTCTGCTTTGGGGAGCCTCATCCAGGGGGAGTCCTAGGGAGGGAGGCTGGGGGCGGGGGGGGAGTCTCCCCTGCCCCCAGCTGCACCCAGGACTTTCTCCCTCCCTCCAGGCATCCGCACAGGCAAGTGCGTGGCCTTCAATAACACCGTGAAGACGTGCGAGATCTTCGGCTGGTGCCCCGTGGAAGTGGATGACAGCATCCCACGGTAACGCCCGCTCCTTCCAGGGAGCTGGGAGCCCAGACAGAGGGGATCTGTACCCTCCAGAGGACCAGCCCCCCCCCCCCCCCCCTTCCAACCCTCCCCTCTCTCCGTCTGTGCAGCCCAGGCCAAAGACCCCCTTGGCCCCTGGTCAGAGGGCCTGAGAGTCCATCATTCCAGCACCCACCCCACCCCAAAGCCACTGGAGGGTGAACCCCCCCCCCCCCCCCACACACACACACACACCTTGCTAAGCTCTGCTGGGCGCACGGGGGTTCTGCTGGGGAGGGGTGGTGAGTAGGTGTGGTCTCCTTCAGCCCCGCCCTTCTCCGAGAGGCCGAGAACTTCACGCTCTTCATCAAGAACAGCATCAGCTTCCCGCGCTTCCAGGTCAACAGGTGCGTGGGAGAGCGAGCGGCGGGCAGGGGCCTCCAGGAGGCTGCGTCTGCCGGCCTCGGCCACCTGGCACCCCTGCCCCTGCCGCTTCCTCTCCGGGCCCCCGGGGTGGAAGGGGCCTTTCCTGGGCCCACTAGGGATCCGCGGGGCTTCGGGGAGCGGAGGGATCCGCGGGGCTTCGGGGAGCGGAGGGATCCGCCGGGCTTCGGGGAGCGGAGGGATCCGCAGGGCTTCGGAAGCGGTGGGCACCTCCCAGCTGGCACCGTGCTGCTGCCAACGCCCTCTGCCTCATAGGCGCAACCTGGTGGACGAGGTGAATGCCACCTACCTGAAGCACTGCCTCTACCACAAGACCTCCCACCCGCTGTGCCCCATCTTCCACCTCGGCTACGTGGCGCGCGAGTCGGGCCAGAGCTTCAGCACGCTGGCCGAGAAGGTACTGTGCCAGGCGAGCGGGGAGGGCTGGGCCCGGGATCGGCCAGCCAATCGAGGCTTCTCAGGCCCAGTTAACCCGCCCCCAGCTCCCTGTGTGGGATGAGGATGGTGGCTTATCCTTTAATGCCGGGAGGCAGGATCAGGCCTGTCTCCTCAGCGGGGCCTGGCGTGGGGTGGCACCAAGGAGGCGCCCAGAATGAACGGGCTTGGGCAGATGTGGACATTGGGGTGTCTGCTGAGGTCCCGCTGTTTTTAAATTAGCAGATTAAAGCAGCTTGAGCCGAAACTGGTTTGGCTCAGTGGATAGAGCATTGGCCTGCAGACTGAAAGGTCCCAGGTTCGATTCTGGTCAAGGGCATGTACCTTGGTTGCGAGCACGTCCCCAGTAGGGGGTGTGCAAGAGGCAGCTGATCGATGATTCTCTCTCATTGATGTTTCTAACTCTCTATCCCTCTCTTTTCCTCTCTGTAAAAAATCAATAAAATATATTTTTTAAAAAATGCAGCTCGAATCCCATGGCCCTTGGCCCTGGGAGACCCTGGGAATTCCAGAGGGCCAGCTCCCCACCGACCCCTGGTTCTGAGAAGCATGAGGAAGAGCCGGTCTCGTGGGAAACTGGGGGAACTGCTGTGCAAAGGCCCCAAAGTGGGGGAGACTCCGTGTGTTCTAGAAAAGCTGGAGGGTGGTGGGCGGGAGGCGGGGCCAGAGAGGGTGACAGGCCTCGCACGGAAGCCGTTTCTCAGCATCTCTTGCCAAGCCCTGGCACGTTCCCTCTTCAAGAGGCAGCGTCCCGCCCCGAACCCCCAGGGCTAAGCGCCGTGTCTCCGCAGGGCGGCGTCATCGGCATCACCATCGACTGGAACTGCGACCTGGACTGGCACGTGCGGCACTGCAAGCCAGTCTACCAGTTCCACGGGCTCTACGAAGAGAAGAACCTGTCTCAAGGCTTCAATTTCAGGTGCCGGCCCGCCCCCCTCCCCCCCGGGCACGTCCCTGGGGGTCCTCAGGGCGTTTCTGTTCCCAGAACCCTCAGGGCCAAGCAAGTGGGGGCCAGGAGCCCGGGGAGCTCCCGTCGTCCGGGGGGGGGGGCATGCAGGGAGCCGGCAGGGAGCAAGACCTCGGAGGCCTGAGCCCTGCCCTGCTCTTGGTCCCCAGGAGGCCCCCTGGGCAGGACCGGCTGGGGAAGTGGCTGCCCGAGGAGCCAGGGGGAGTGGGAGCACAGCATTCCTGGCACGAGGCCCGGGGTCCCCCTCTCTATAATGTGGGGGGACTATCCTCATGGGCCCCGAAGGCCCTGCATCCCTGATGCTCTGGGAGCTCCCCACCAAGGATGCTTCTCCATCATCCCCGCTGCACCCTCCCTTCTCCCCCAGGTTTGCCAGGTACTTCGTGGAGAACGGGACCAACCACCGGCACCTCTTCAAGGTGTTTGGGATTCGCTTCGACATCCTCGTGGACGGCAAGGTGAGTGGCGGGCAGAGTGAGGGACAGCCAGGACACGCTCCGGGCCCTGGGAGAGCCGGCTGGGCCTCTGTGGTTCCAGGCGACTGGAGGTGGTGGGCGGTCTTCGGCAGTTCTCCCAATAGCATATGGGTGGGTGCAGTTGATGGTGGCCTTCGGCTGTGACCACACCTCCCGCACTGTCTCCCTGAGTCCAGCTAGGCAGAGCCAAGGTCAACCCCAGGCCTCTGACCAGCCTCTGAGCCGCCATGTAGAGGCAGACCCTGGGCAGCAGGCAGTGGGCCAGCGGACAGTGGAAGGGACACCGCCTGACCCCAGGCCTGGCCTTAGGGCTTCTGAGAAAAGACCTTTCCACCTGGGCCCCTGCTGACTGCTAACCCTTCTCCCTCTCCCCCCAATCCCTGGCCCCCCACCAGGCTGGGAAGTTTGACATCATCCCCACAATGACTACCATCGGCTCTGGGATTGGCATCTTCGGGGTGGTAAGTGCTGGGGACACTGTGCTGGGGTCAGGTCCCCTCTTCCACATCTCAGTGGCAGCAACAAGTCGCTCACCCCATAACTTGACTGTAATTGTCCATCTTTACTGAGCCTGCCCCCCACCCCAGACACACAGTGTGTCTGAAGAAACTGAGGCCCACAGTGGGCAGGACCCAGGGGGGTGGGCAGTCTCGGCTCCCCGAGGGGCTTCAGGGCCTCACCCCCTCCAGGACCCAGTCTGGATAGGACAGGATTGGGTCAGGGCCTCACCCCCCTCCAGAACCCCCAGTCTGGATAGGACAGGATTGGTCAGGGCCTCACCCCCTCCAGGACCCAGTCTGGATAGGACAGGATTGGGTCAGGGCCTCACACCCCTCCAGAACCCCCGGTCTGGATAGGACAGGATTGGTCAGGGCCTCACCCTCTCCAGGACCCGGTCTGGATAGGGTAGGATTGGGTCAGGGCCTCATGGACAGTAGGGATTCCCACGCTCTAGCCACCACCTTCCTGCCCCCAGGCCACGGTTCTCTGTGACCTGCTGCTGCTCCACATCCTGCCCAAGAGGCACTACTACAAGCAGAAGAAGTTCAAGTACGCGGAGGACATGGGGCCAGAGGCGGTAAGAGGTGCCTCCCCTCCCCCCGAGTCAGGCCCTTCAGAGGCCTCGGCCCCTAAGTCTGCGGTGGGGAGGCAGCTGCTCCCCTGAGGCTGACTTTCACCCTCCTTTCCCCCCCAATGCTCACACAGCGGGAGCGGGACCCCGCGGCCACCAGCTCCACCCTGGGCCTGCAGGAGAACATGAGGACGTCCTGACCTCGGCCCCGCTCCTGACTGGATGCAGCCTGAGGCTTCAGGGGGGCCATGGTGGGGCCCCAGCCAGGGTAGAGGGGTCTCCCCTGCCCTCCCAGCCAGAAAGACACCCGTGTGCCGGCAGCTCAGGGTGGACCCGGGAGAGACCTGCGTAGCTCTGAGCTCTGGCTCCACCTCTGCACCCCGCCGAGCGCACCCCACCCAGCCCCAGCCTCTCTGGGCGCGGAGGGGGTGCGGGCGCTGGGTGGCCCTCGCACACTTCCCAGCTGGAGCTTCGTGCTTCCCTCTCTGGGTCCACATCCCCCTCTCTAGGCCTGTGCTCTCCCGTACGACACACACTAGCCACGGTGACTATTGAAATTTAAATTAATGAACATGGAATAAAATAAAGAGCAATTCCTCAGACCAGCCACATTATAACCATCAAGGAGACCCGGGCTGTGGCTGCCAAATGAGACAGTACAGACATTTCAGCACCACAGAGAGTTCTCTGGGACCGCCTGGTTCTCCCTGGGGAGCTTAGCCACCTGGCAGGCCCCTGGGCCATCCCAGAGCCCCCCTCACCAGTATCTCCAAGGCGAGCAAACTCCCCAGGCCGTTTTAAGGACCTTCGCTTAAAAGGTTCCTGATCAGGCATCAGACGTAGCCTGGGCCCGCAGCACCTGGCAGGTACCGGTAGCGAGCAGGTGTGTGGTGTGCTCACAAGCCCCCAGTGCGCCGTGCACACGCCTTCCTGTGCACACTCACCTGGATGCACACCCCCTTCTGCCCACACTCTGTATTGGAACAGCTTGGGCCTTGCAAACACAACCATCTGATCACACCCACATCCCCAGGCACAGACACCTGGTCCATACCGTGTCCCCTCCGCCCCACGCGGGTCAGGCCAGGACAGCCCTTCAGCCATGAACCCTTACTCAGCTACCTCTGGCCCGGAGGGAGCCTTGGCCAAACTCTGGGCTCCCTGCCCGTGGCCCAGCCCCAGCCCCCAAGGCCTGCCCGGCTCTGTCTGAACACGAGGTCTGGGGAAAGCGCGGGTGAGTACAATAAAAGGAATGAGGACGAACCTCTGCCTCTGTTCTTTCTTCTCGGCCCTCTCTGATCCCATCTGTGCCCTGTGGGTGGAGCTGGGTGACCTCGGAGGTCCTTCTGGGTCTGTCGGTGGGCAGTGGTGAGCCGATGCTTTGCCCTTAGACCAGCAGGGTCAGTGCTGGGGGCTAGCTCCCCCCTGAACATCAGAGCTCTCCCCAACCCCCCACAAGCCCCTCCCATGCACAGGAGGCCTGGCACTGGGACAAGCAGAGAACCAGGCTCAGGAGGGGCCTCATGAAAGCAGAGGTGAGGAGGGGGCTGGCTGCCCCAGGAGGGAGGGCTGCGGGAACCCCAAAGAGGGGAGGAAGGTCATGAGTGAAGGTCATGAGTGTGGAAGGATTCCCCAGGGCCCTGCTGTGGGCATGGCCACTAGTCTGAACTTGGAACCACGCAGGGTCTCTGGGGACCCCATCACCATGCTTTGTCTAGATCCGTGCCGTCCAACAGGCCAATACAGTGGTCACCAACCCATGTGGCCATTGAGGACTTAAAATGTGGCCAGTGCAACCAAGGAACGGAATGTTTTATTTTATCCACTTTTAATGAATTGAAATCACCACACATGGCTAGTGGCTACCACATTGGACAGGCTAGCCGATTGGCCTTCTGCTCTCTTCCCCAGCCAGGGACCATACGTCAGAGTTTGTAACACAGGAACTCGCTCTTCTTTCCTCTCTTCCTTCTCCAGCCCTCCCTGCTTCTGCACCCCCTGCCCCCTTCCCTCCCAGATGAGTAGAGGATTCCAACTTTGAACCCAACCCAATCCAGAGACCTCCCAGCAGAGGCCCCCTCTCCCCTCTCACTCCTGCACTTGCTCCCCTCTTGTGCCTCCTCCCTCCCATGGCCCATGTTCCCCTGCAGCTAGCTCTGCCTGCCCCTTCACTGCTACCTTTCCAGAAAGACCAGTTTCCCCTGTCCCACCCTCCGCGGTTGGCCTCCAGTCCCCGCCCCCACTTCTCGGAGATGCCCTTGCCAAGTTACCAGCAGCACCTTTGTTGCCAAATCCAAGTAGACACTTGGCTGTCTCCTGCTTGGCCTGTCTGCCTCTGATACTGTTGAGCAAGTCCTCCTTTATCGAAAGATTTCCTTCCAGCAGCTCCTAGGACTCACCCTCTCCTGACTTTCCAGTAAGCTTGGCGTGCAGGGTAAGTACAGGTTTCAACTGCAGCTCTGGCCTGGGTCACTGTGTGCCCTTGGGCAGGTTGCTTAACACTCTGAGCCTCCTCTTGTGTGTGTGTGTCAGGGACAATAATAGCCCTTACTCAGGTTGGGATAAGATAAGATGTGAACGTGCCTAGCACAGAGCCTGGCACACTAGTAATGCCCTATCTTCTCTTTCAATAGTGGAATCGCCTAGTTGTCCCCAGATATCTGTTCTCTCTACAGGGATACAGCACGGATCTGGAGATTATGTGGCTGCCTAGAATGAAAGCTGCATTTCCCAACCTCCTCTTGCAGCTGGGTCTGGTGTAACTAAGTTTCAGCTAATGAAATAAATATGAAAGTGTCAAGTGACACCTTCTGGGAACTTTTCTGAAAAGCAGCTGGTGCAAACCCTTTACCCTCTTCTTCCTCATCCTTGTCTTCATCCCACTGCCTGGAACATACGTGTGATGGCTGGAGCTCTAGCCACCATCCTGAGCCATGAAGACGAGTGTCATGCCCAGAGGCTGCTGGAGCAGTGAGTGGAAGGAGCCACGTCTGGAAGCCTGTGGAGCACATCGGACTTACCAGCTCAGGACTGTCTTCCCTGAGGTTCTTCTGTGGGATGTCTGTTCCCTAAGTCAAAACTCGTTCAGAAATCTTTCCTCCTTCAAATTGAATGTTCTGGCCCTCGCTGGTTTGGCTCAGTGGATAGAGAGTCAGCCTGCGGACTGATTTGATTCCGGTCAAGGGTACATGGCTGGGCTGCGGGCTTGATCCCCAGTAGATGGCATGCACGAGGCAGCTGATCAGTGATTCTCATCGCTGATGTTTCTATCTCTCCCTCTCCCTTCCTCTCTAAAATTATATATATATATATATATATATATATATATATATATATATATATATATTTAAGTGAATATTCTGTCCTTGGACCTTGCTTTATTTGCTCTGTGTTATCTCACCTTTTCCCATTGCTTTACTTACAGCTATGGATCCTTTTGGACAACTTCCAAAACTGTCTGCTGGCCCAACCCTCTTTCCTGAACTCCAAACCCACACATCCCTCCCCCTAATTATCATACCTAATTAGTTATGCACTTAACAAACATCTTTTGAGTGCTGCCTGAATCAGGCACAGCCCCCCCCCCCCCCCCCATGAAGCTCCCAGTCCAAATGGGGAACAGGCAGATAAACAGATGCTCATACAAGGAAGTCCCTCGCAGGGGCTGGTAACCCACACTGGGCCCTGGGTGGTGAGGAGGTCAGAGGGAAGGGTTCCAGACAGAGGGGTATTGAAATGAGGTAGGCAGATGGTTAGGACAGGTCATGGAGCGCTTGGTTGAACCTATTGGGATATTGGTGAGCCATGGACAATTCCTAAGCGGGAGCTGACGAGCTGGGTTTGTGTTTCTGAGAGGTCTCTGGCTGCCAGGTAGAGAAAGGCTCCTGGGATGGGGCAGTAAGACTGGACGGGGATGGGAGGCTAATGAGGATGCTGCTTGCAGCAATCCAGGTAGGTGCAGAGCCATGGTGGCCTGTGTTGAGGGAGGGGCAGAGAGGTGGGGAGAAGTGGCTGGGTTCCAGGGCCACTTAAGAGGCAGCATGGGCAGGGCTTGGTGATGGACTGGTTAGGCGGGAAAGGGGTAAGCCCTACAGCAACTCCCAAGTTTCTGGCTCCCAGATGGAAACAGAAACTCAAGAAGAAGCCAGGATTGGGGGAGATACGGGGCTGTGTCTTGGACAAAGTGGCAAGGTGAGGTGCCAGAGGATTCACATTTGGAGAACAGCATAACCGATCCAAGAGCTGGTGAGTTCGCCAGGTGAGAGTCCCCAGAAACAGCTGCCTTGAGGCTCAGGCTGCACTGGAGAGTCCCCTCCATCCCCTTCTGGCCCAGCGAAGCCGGTCCTGCCGGCTGCTCGGAGCCCTTCCCCAAATACGACATTGCTTCCGTGTCCCTGACGCACCCAGCAGATGGCTAACCCCTGGGCTGCCATTCAAGGCCTTTCTCCCCGGCTGTCAACCTCGACCCGGGTTCTAGTCGCCCACCTCTCCCGGACCCTCCCCTAGTGCGCACCTCGCTTCAGCCCCGCGCCCCCGGGAAGGAGGGGCGCTCGTGCCCAGGCCAGGTCGAAACTGCAGGGGACAAAGGGCTTTCTGGGGGAAGCACCGGCCCCCGATAGGAAGCCCAGGTTGCGGGCTGGAAGGATTTGGGGGGGACTCCAGCCAGACTGCTTCGGGGCGCCGGGGGCGTCGAAGGCTCGGCCCCGCTGCAGGGGGAAAGGCCCCTCGGGAGCCACCGGCCCGCCGCGGCCCCGCCCCTCCAGGAGCAGGGCGGGAATCCCTGGCTCTGATTGGGCGGCGCCGGGGAGGCCGCGCGGCCTGGCCAATGAGCGTGGGTCCGGTGCGGCGGTGGGCGGGGCAGCGAGCGCCGCCTGGAGCCCGGGCGCCGGCGGTCTGAGCTGGGCGATCCCGGCCCCGGCGTGGCGGGCAGGGCGGGGCGCGCGCCGCGGGAGCGAGCCTGGCCTCCCCCAGGGCCGCGGAGACCGTCGCCCGGCGGCGCCGAGGTAGGGGTCTGCTGGGGGGTGGGGGTGGGGGGGGACCTGGATCGGGGAGCGGGAGGAAAGGGGAAGCCCGGACGTCAGCTGGAAGCCTGCACGGGAGGGGGGGGCGGTGTCTGCGAGGCCGAGTCTACGAGGAAAGCTGGGACCTCTACCCTGCGGGGTCCCCCCACCCCCCGCTTCTATCTGCGGGGCCGGCCGTGGCTGCGCGGTGTCCCCCAGAACCTGCTTCTCTTGCACCGGCAGCAGGACCGCAGCTACGCGGGCGCCCCGCCATCTGCGTCCTCTCCCCGGCTCAGGTCTGCGGAGCTGCGTGCACGCCCGGCGCCCCACCCGCCGCCGCCCCAGTTCCTGGTGGGAGGCCGTGTCTCCGCGGGGTGGGCCCGGACGGGGCACCCACGTGTGGATCTGCGCGGAGCGCTCCTCCCACACGGCCCTCCCCTGTCTCTTCGTTCAAGAGCTGGGGGGTGTGGGGACGGGGCCTGAATGGGGCGGTTGGGGAGTGTGGCCTCAGCTGCGCAGTCCTCCCCGGCCCAGGGCGGGGTGGAAGGGGGTGGAGCAGGGCGGTGCCGGTGGGCGCTGCGGCTTCTGGGGCCCAGATGGGCACAGAACCATCGGCTCGGAGGGCGTACACGTGCGCGGGGACCTGTGTGTGGTGTTTGGAGGCGGGTGTGCGGGTGTCACGTGGACACGAGTGTGCCTCTGTATGTGTGTGTTGGGGAGGGGGGGAGTGGATTACAGGGATAAGTGGTGTGTGAGGGCTGGTTACAGGGATGTTGGCATCCCCTTCTCCCAGAGAGGGTGTGTGTGTCTTGAGGGTACAGGAGTGTGGAGAGAAAGTTAGGTCCCAGGTCCTAGGACTGCACCTCGGTGGGTGCAGAGGGGGGTTGCTGTCTGCCCAGTGGGCCGAGGAGCACAGGAGGAGCACACAGCTTGTGTCTTTGAGGGTCCCAGGGAAAATGCACTGGCTTCCCCCACAGCTCGCACTCCTTCATTCAGCACGTAAGATTGTGCACCCACTGTGTGCCAAACCGCGTCCTAGGCCCCCAGACTCTGGTGACACTTAACTCCTCTTGATCTCTCACCCTCAGCCCCACAGCAGGCAGAGGTATCATTTCGAAGCTCGTTGGACTGAGTCATTGCCCTGCTCAGAATCCTCCCCTGGCCTTAGAGACCCTTCTGGTTTCTGTCTTCCCCCCTCTCCCCCTCCTGCAGGCCAGCCCCTGAGTCCCAGCCAGGAAATGGCACTCTGTCTTGGACAGGGTGAACTTCCATCCTCTCCCCCTCTGAAATCCTTACTCCGTGTTCTTGAAAGAGCTGAAGTGCCACCTCTTCCAGGAAGCCATCCTGAGGCCAGGCACCGTGAATGAATGACGGGGCCTTTTCACCCAGGTGTAACTGATCGCTGCCAGGCCCCTCTCTCAGTGGCTTCAGACAGTGAGCTCTGTCCCCCTTCACAGCCTGTGTAGTTGCTGTTCCTCTGCCTGAAATGCCCTTCCAAGGTGCCCACACCGCTTTGTCCCTCACTTCAGATCCCGCTCAGACAGCGCATCAGAGAGGCCTTTCCTGACCACACTGCAAAAATACACCCCCAGCCCCTCACGATTTCCCTTGCGCTGTTGTACTGCTCCATAGCGGGTACCACTTGACGGGTCATCTGTTAATGGCAGGCTTTCTTGTTTGTTCCTTCTTGCCCTCAGTAGAAATGAAACTGCATGGAAGCAGGGCCTTGATCTTTTTGGTTCGCTGCTTTATTTCCCAGCAAGCTCAGTGAGTGTTGGCTGCATGAATGAATGGCTCTGGATTTGCATCCAGGAGTCTGTGTCCCTGGCTGCTCCCCAGCCTCTGAGCCCCCAGTCTGAGAGTCTCCTGCCCTTCTGTCCTCCAGATTCCAAGTTCCTGGTCCAGGAGAATGGTGACCATCTATCTGTATAAAAGGCTCCTATGCTAAGTTGTCCTTCCCTCTGTCCTGGTAAAGGACGTCACATAGCAACGCCCAGCTTCCTCTCCCTAGCGACCACTAGCCTTCTTGCAGGTCCTCAGCCCAGGAACACGACTTGCTTTATAACCAGGTGCAAACACTTTACACTTTAACCAAGTGTCTGTGGAATGTCTTCCCATGCCTCATCTCATTTGATCCTCACAGAAGTCCTGGAGTAGGTAGATAGGAGACTCGGTGGAATCCTATTTTCTTTTCATTAGCCGGAAAAATGGAGATTTAGAAAGCTTAGAAACTTGACCCCACTGAAAAGAGGTAAGAAATGGTGGACCTTGAAAATGACTTCAGATTTTCTCACTGTGCCGAATATAGTCAAACCCTGCTACAGATAAATATTTCACTCTTTGTTCTCCCTGCGTGATCTACAATAATAATCTGCTTTGGCTGATATTTACTGCTGTGTGGCAGACAATTACCTGAAAGAGAAGTTGGGTTGCTTCACTGGGCTGGAAAAAGTTTAGCTAAATCAGAAAGCAGGTATAATTAAGCAAGTTCTATATCTATAAAAGGCTAAGCTGACTCGCGCATGTGTGACATATATATATAAAACTCTTGCTGGCACCAGTAGCATGCATGTGTTTCCATCTGTCATTGTCGATTGTGAATTTGGTTGACACTTATAGAGAAAGGGCGAATAGCGATATTAAAATGTCGCTTCAATTCATTTCCTTTCGTGCACGCATTTGTGCACTGGGCCACTAGTATTTGCATGATAGAGATGTTCCCTCTAGGAACTGGTGCGGAGGATGGGATGGGGTTCGGTCAGGATGTGAACCTAGAGTGGGGAGACCTGTGTGGCCGAAGCAGTTGGGAAAGAAAGTGGAGGCTGGCTCTGGGTTTTTAGAGAGAATCACCTTGGTGACCTCCTCCCCCCGCAGTGGGGAGATTCGGGAGGGAGGACTCCCAGGGGACATGTCCGAGTTGTCCTCCGGCAACAAAGGAGGGGAGGTGTGCTGCTGGCAGAAGGCACAGCTTGTTCAAAGGCCTGGCAGCAGAGCCCGGTCTGCCGTTCAGGAAGCTGGGGGTAGCATGGTGCGGCCAGAGTGGAGTGTGAGTGGGGGTGGGTGATGGGGAGGGCTCCTGGGTTCCTGGCCTGGGAGAACTGGGAGGGTGGCAGTGCCATCACTGCAATGGGAACGGAGGAGAAAGGGCAGACTTGGGGGACATGCCGAGTTACATCGGGGCCCTGTGGAGTCTGAGCGGCCCAGGAGCATGGAGGGGAGGAGACAGCTGGTTGAGGAGAGCTGGGCTGGAGGAGGTGCACTGGCAGAGGGTGAGGTCTGGACACCATCAGCCGAGGGCACTGCGGCTGCGCTGAGGGCTGCTGTGCAGCATTGGGCAGAGCCCACCTCGGTGCGTGGGGCCTCCCCGGGGACGGTGCAAGGGGGTGTCCTCGCCGCAGGCATCCTCAAGCATGACTTGGCAGCCGATGACGCCCGGGCCTCCCTCGAGGGGAGTGAGTCATCCCAGGCAGAGGCGGGGAACGGGAGCCGCCAAGGGCACCCGTTCTGGGGCCATCCAAACACTCGTCAGGAGCATAAACACGGCTCGGGCGGACGAGGTCGGGGCCACCTTCTGTGTCTGGCCCCGGGTGGCTAGACCGCCTCCTCATATCTTTCCCATCTGGCTAGTCCTCTGCCCAGCAAGGCCCTGTGCTCTCTGGATTGCAGCTGGTCCCCTGCTCAACCTGGCCCTGGCGTCCACTGCAGCCTTCCAGGACTCAGACTGTGGCCGTCCCAGCCAGCGATGCTTACCCAGCTGTGATGAGGGCGGGAGCTGCCTGCTCTGTCCTGCTCTGGGCCTTCTCTCGGGGGCCCGGGTGAATGGGACTCATCTTAAGGAGGAGGTTTGGCCAAGCAGGATCTGGAGCCAGAGTCTGCATCCCTTGGGAATAGCCAGACACCTGGGGGGTGGGGGCATTTCCTGATGGGGGCAATGGGCCAGGCCTTGCCAGAGCCAGGGGGCAGAAAAGAGGCTCTTGCTTGGTGGCTTCCTGCCAGCAGCACATCCCAGTGCCATGTTGCCCGGGCACAAACTGCTTCATTTCCACGTCCTTCTATAGCTGTGGGAGTTGGCAGGATGGGAGCCGTCCATCTGGTTCACATATGGGGAAACTGAGGCTCTAACACCCTCAGTGACTTAAGACAGCACAGCCCCAGCCTGTGAGGACAGGATTGGGGTAGCTTTTCCCAGTGCGTGAAGGCCTGAGCCTGACCATTCGCAGCAGCGGGCCTAGGCTGGACCCCGGGAGGCTCCGCGTACCCAGAGGAGTCCTTGCTCTGACCTGGGCCTGGGTCCCAGCCACTCTTGTGTGTCTCTTTGCCCGTGTGGTGTCCCCTAGTTATCTGCCGAATCCGTTGCTACAAAGCATCTTTCAGGGCCCAAGGCTGGGGCGGGCCTGGAGTGACCCCTCAGGGGAGCCCCCAGAGAGACCTGGGGCCTCCCCAAGACACACAGCCCAGCCCAGCCCAGCCAGCAGCCTCAGGATGGCGAGCAGGTGACGGTGTGGGAAGTTCAAACGTGACCTGTCCTCAGGTTCCCATGGCCCCCACGGGGCACGTGGTCACATGTACACACCCATACAGACTGCATGGATGGATTTCTGTCTCCATGCAAATGTGTGCCTACGTGTGGGTCCCCAACCCCCCGCACACACAGACACACAGACACATGCCGCCGCCCCAGGCCCACAGCCCTGCTCGTGCACATCGTCTCACGTGTGGACACGTGCCCTCTGGTGCACAGGCTGGGGCGCCAGGCCCTGTCGCCTGGACACGAGGCAGGAGCCCGGGGCCTCCCTCCCCGGCCTCCTCCTGCACAGACGTGCTTAGTCACCTGAATGTGATCCAGGCGGGAGGGAGGGTGGAGGGCCTGACGTCAGCCCTCGCAGCCGCCCCGTGCCGCCCGCGCATCCATCTGGGCGACAGCGTGTGCCAGGCCATCACAACAGCAGCAGCAGCAGCAGCACAACTCGCTTTTACGGGGCTTCCTCCGTGGCAGGCCCCGCTCTGAGCCCCGCATGGCGTTCACTCCTTCCTGCTCACAGCCTCCGGCTCGGGGAGCTGGGACGGCGCGTCCCCCCCATTCTGCAGGAGAGGAAAACCCAGGCGCATGGTGCAGGCCCCGGCCCCTGGGCTTGCAGCCAAGAAGGTGCGGAGCCTAAACCGGGTCCAGGCCCCAGGCCGAGGCAAGAAGGCTCTGCCCTGACTGGCTGTGTGACCCCAGGGCCATCCCTGACCCTGGCTGGGCCTCTTTCCCCTCCGAGAAAAGGGAAAGGGAGATGACAGCAGGATGGCCTCAGGCTGGGACCACAGCCTCCCTCAGGAAAATCATGCAAATTATATGGGCGAGCGCCACCTTTGCCTCTGCCCTTTGCCCTCTGCCGGCGGGGGCTCGGTCCCACGGTGCCTGCCCTGGTCCGGAGGGCAGGAGCTCCTGAGGCCCATTCATTCCCTACTGTGGGCTGGGCCTTCGGTTGGTTGGGGTCCCTTCTCCGAGGCTGTTTCCCCATCAAATGGGGATGGGGCTGTCATGATCACTATGGCAACCATTCGTTCATTCATTCATTCAGCAGACACTTGCCAAGCTCCCGCTCTGTGCCAGGCACTGCTGCAGACACCCATGGTTTTACGGAGACAAGGCAGACAAGAGCCTCAGCGTATGGAGTTTGTGTTCTGATGGGAGGACGGGGGCCACAGAGTGAGGGGGACAGGCTTGGGGGGCTCCCTTCAACGCTGGCCTCTTCCTTCCTGTAAAGGGCCTGGTTCCCAAAGCCTCCCTGACACTGGAGCCCCATTCACTGCCCCCTTCCCTTCCTCCAGGGAGGCCTCTCGTGTCCCGACCACTCACTCATTCCTTCTCTGCTCTTCCAGCGAGCCGCCCTGATGCTCCAGCTCTTCTCCTTCCTCATCTCCTTAAGGGAGACCTGGGCCTCTAGCCTCCTCAGCACCCCCCCCCCCAGACCCCCTCCCCTGCACCCCCCTCCCCACACACACTCCCTCCTCCAAGTGCAGCCTCCTCTCTGCCTGTTACCAGCCTGGTTCCCTTCCCCCTTCCTTTCCGCATGTCAACAGCAGCTCCGCCTCCTCCAGGCTTCCACTCACCCCACCCGGGGTGCCAGGCACAGGGCTCTGGGATGCCCCCTTACCCACGATCCTTTCCCAAGCCTTGCTGTGTCCCTAGGGAATCTGGGAAGGGAGGGTCTGCATCCCTGGTACAGATGGAGAGACTGAGGCTCTGAGTCAGGAGGGAGCCTGCCCGCAGCCCCACAGGAGCTTGGCAAGGGGGACTGGAAGCCAGCCCGGGCTCCTCTGTGGCCAGTGGGCTCCGGTGAGCTCTGCCTCCTTGACAGCTGTCAAAGCAAGGTGCCGGCGGGGGGGCGGGGGGGGAATGAGGGGGTGAAACAGCGAGACCCGTGTTCTCCAAGTTGCTCTACTGGGTCAGAGGAAGTTACCGCCAAACAGGAAGGGCAGAGGGTCGGGGGTCACTCACTTCCTATTCTCGAGAAGATGCCTCTGCTTGGCCCAGGAAGGGGGTGGGGCGTCGAGCTGGGGTGGGGCCGGTGCTTGGCCTGAGGAGGAAATGGAGCCCCAGCCTGCGTGTCTGCGGCGTTCAGCTTGGGGTCCAGCTGCAGCCCAGGGCTGTGGTCAAGGGTAAGGGCGAGGGCTGGAGGTTGGAGGCTGATTCGGGGTTCAGGTTCTTGGCCTCCGGCCTGGTTTGGGGCCCAGACGGCAGGAGGGCCAGGGAGGGGAGGGGGTAAGGCCGGGCCAGGGGGAGCATCTCAGCCTGAGCAGGTGGCATACATTGTGGCCACACAAATAAACTGGGAAAAATAAGTGAAGTCTCTTGACAGCCACCAAAGCAGCAGCCCCTCCCCTGATGGGCCCTGTTCTGGGCCGCAGGCTCTGCGGGGCCGGAGAAGGGGCTGATGGGAGGCTTGCCCTGTGGGCCTGGAGAGGCCTCTCAGCAGGAACGAGAGAGGCTGGAGCCCCAGGGTGAGGGCTGAGGGTGAGGGGCTCGGATGTCCACAAGGCCTCCCTGGAGGAGGTGAGTGGGCCCGGAGCATCAGGGGGCCCCTGCATTTGCCAGCGCCCAGCTCAGCTTCCGGGCAGCAGCCTTGGAATGCTCTTCTGTCTACTGTCGAGGGGTGAGGCTGGTGAGTCACTGGGCTGTCGGCTGGATGCCGGCCTCAGCTGACCCTGCACTCTGCTTCTCCCGAGGCTGCTGGGCCTGCGGGGTTCTGCCCGGGTCCGTCTGTCCGGGCTCCAGACCATCAGATCCTCCCTGCTTCCCTGGGAAGCCAGCAAGGCGGACACGAATGTGCCTGTTTTGCGGGTGGGAACGCTGAGGTCTAGAGGGCTGGTGTGCAGCAGAGCCAGATTCCAGAGTTCCTGGAAATCCTCCCGTGTGCGGGGACGGGTCCACGTTTGGCTACTGGCAACCCAGGCAGAGGGAATAGGAATGGAGACGGGACTCCTAGGGTTGTGGCTACAGTGGGAGAAGGGCCTAGAAATCTGACCTCCTGGCTCCATGGCCGGAACGGAAGCCTTTTCCGCCCTCATTTCTCAGGTTCCCAGTAAGGCTGCACGGAGGACCCCCTTGACCGTGGCCATGGAGGGGGGGCCCGCGGTCTGCTGCCAGGATCCTCGGGCAGAGCTGGTGGAGCGAGTGGCAGCCATCGATGTGGCCCGCTTGGAGGAGGCGGACGGTGGCCCCGGGCCCGCCAGGAACGGTGTGGAGCCCCCACCACGGCCCAGAGCGGCCTCCGTGATCCCCGGCAGCGCCTCAGGACTCCCCCTGCCCCGACCCAGCCTCTCCGCCAGGAAGCTGTCCCTGCAGGAGCGGCCGGCGGGAAGCTGCCTGGAGGCCCAGGCTGGGCCTTACACCACCGGGCCTGCCAGCCACATCTCCCCGCGGGCCTGGCGGAGGCCCACCATCGAGTCCCACCACGTGGCCATCTCGGATGCAGAGGTCGGTGGGGCAGCGCTGGGGGGCGCTCACGAGCTTTTCGGCAGTCTTCCGGGAAGACCCTCACTATTCCTTTCCCTGGGGTAGCTTTTGGTTTTGCATACCCTCAGAGTGGAGGAGCTCACTACCTCACAATAAGGCCTCTTCCCACCCGGGGAAGCCCCAACTGAGCCAACCTCTGCAATCTATACCTCCCACCCTCCCCGGCCCCACCCAGTCCCGGCTCTGGACTGGGAGTAAACCCGCCCCTGTCCCCCCTGAGAGATCTGAGGACAGACACAGGGTCCTCCCACCCCGAGGCTTCCCCAGCTTGAACCCCGCCTGGAGTCCTGCCTTCTGGAGTCTACTCTGACTCAGAAGCCGCCAGGCTCTGCGCTCCCCCCGGCTCTGTCCTTGCCACTTAGATCTGAACGTGAACCTGAGGACGGAGCCATCTGTATCCTCCAGGGGCTGAGCCTTTTCTGCCTGAGCGAGGGCTCCGGCCTCTTGCCCCTCTTCCCATCCTTGTTCGTGCAGTCCAGACCTCCCCTTCAGCGCCCCCGGGAATGCTTGCTCGTGGCTTCCTTACAGACGCGGGTCTCCCAGACCTCGGCGTCCAGGCGGGAGTCCGTGCGTGTTTCCTTAGCCACGGCTCCCCATTCCTGAGGGTGCCTGTCCCTCTCGGTGGTCTTGTCACCACCAAGTTTCTGCCCTCCCAACTGGAAAGGTTGCTGAAAACGCCTGGGGTCTGGGAGTAAAGGGGCCTGGGCCCAGGATTGATTCCTAAACAGGATCCCGAGGTGAGAACAGTGCTGCCTCTGGTTCAAGCTTTACCTGATGCTTCCTCTCCCCCAGGACTGTGTGCAGTTGAACCAGTACAAGCTGCAGAGTGAGATTGGCAAGGTAGGACTGAGACTGGCCGGGAGCGGCAGGAGTTTAGTTCGGGATTTTGCGAAGGCAGGCTGCCAGGACACTCTGCTCGGGCAGTCCCTTGTCCTCTGGGAATGTGAGGCAGACAGGAAGGCCCAGGCCTGGGGGTGAGGAGAATATTGTCTCTTGTAGGAAATGACTGGTGTGGGTGGGGCAGATGGGAGATGAGTCCTGATTCCTGACTCCCCAGAATTGTGTTTTTTTTATTTTTTTTTATTTAAATATGTTTGTATTGACTTTTTTATTTTTATTTTTATTTTTTTTTAGAAAGAGAGGGAGAGAGAGGAAAAAAATAAAAAACAAAAAAAACATTGATTGGTTGCCTCCTGCATGCCTCCTACCAGATATTGAGCCCTTAACCTGGGCATATGTCCCTGACCAGGAGTCAAACTGGCGACCTCTCGGTACATGAGATGATGCTCAATCACCGAGCCACACTGGCCAGGGCTCCTCAGAGCTTTGATGGAAGACTAGAGGGGCTGGGGGAGGCATGGAGTGGCATTGAGGCAGGCAGGGGCAGTTACCAGGGCATAGAACCCCCTGTCTGTCTGAAATTTAAGCCCATTGGTGGTGGGAGTGGAGATAGAATGCAGGAGGAGGGGGCCAGCGCTGTTCAGACTCCCCTTAGCCTGAGCTAGCCCTGGAGGAGGGTGTCCACCCAGCGGGGCTGATCGGGGCCTATTCGCAGGGAGCCTACGGCGTGGTGAGGCTGGCCTATAACGAAAGTGAAGACAGGCACTACGTGAGTAAAGGGATGGGAGGGAGGTGTCGCCCGAGCCTGGCCCGAGGAACCTGGGGGGTGGGCAGGAGCTGTGCTGGGAAGACAGCGGACCACGCTGTCTCTGAAGGGAGTGGACTTCCTGTCCCTAGGGGCATGCAGAGGAAGTGACCTTCTTGACCCTGGTCACAGGCAGCCAGAGGCTGCTGCCTCTGCGGGGAGAGCTCCAGGAAGGCATTTCGGAGAGGAGGGGTAAGGCCCAGACTCAGATGTGGCCACCTGCTCACCCGGCTTCACCACTCCCAGCCACACCCTCGGTGGCCCTGCAGGTGCCCCATGTGGCCAGCCTGGACTGCCCCCTGGTGGCTGCACACCAGTGACATGCCTGCCCCTCCCTCCTCAGGCCATGAAAGTTCTTTCCAAAAAGAAGTTACTGAAGCAGTATGGCTTTCCACGTATGTACCTATTGGGTCCTTTTGCTTGGGGGCCCCCTAGCTGGGGTTGTGGGGGGCGGGCAGGGGGTGACAGAGGAGGAGGAGACCTCAGGCCCTAGCTAGTTTTTGGTAGGACTGGGAGTGGAGGTGGGACAGCGTGAGCAAAGGCCTGGTGGCGGGCATGTGCTTGGTGGGTTGGCGACAAGACCATGGTCTTGCAAGATTTTGCTTGAGGCTGGTTGCCGGGCGACAGTGAGGCCCAGACTCCTGCAGCTGAGGCCTGCCTCTCCTTCCTGGCCGCAGGTCGCCCTCCCCCGAGAGGGTCCCAGGCTGCCCAGGGAGGACCAGCCAAGCAGCTGCTGCCCCTGGAGCGGGTGTACCAGGAGATCGCCATCCTGAAGAAGCTGGACCACGTGAATGTGGTGAAGCTGATCGAGGTAGGAGGTGGCGGTGAGCGGGTGGGTACCCCTGCCAAGTCCCGTACAGCACAGACCCAGGGGTCCTGCCAAGAGACAGGTGTGGCTGAGGCCTCCACATCCTTGGGACAGGGACTGCAAGGAGGCTTCAGGGGTCAGTTCAGTTGGTCTGGAATATTCTTGAGGCCTCACGGAGGGTGAGCGTCCGTGATTCCTGAGGCCGCATCTGCCGGTGGATAGCTGCAAAGTATCCTGGGGGCGCTGGGGCTGGGGAGGACGAGGAGGCTTGGCGCTTCATGCCTCCTCAAGCCCTCCCCCCGTGTCCGCTCCCTCTGACCAGGTCCTGGATGACCCAGCGGAGGACAATCTCTATTTGGGTGAGTGACCCAGCTCATTCCCAAAGCAGCTTCCCTGGGGTGGGTCCACGGGCTCCTCGGGGAGAAAACGGCCTTCAGGGGGCCAGGGAGGAAATAACACATCTCCGCCCTGGACCCCCTTGCCCAGCCCCGCTGAGCCAGGCTCACAATATCCAGGTAGAGTCCAACTGACATCTCCAAGTCCCCGCTCTGCTGATCAGAGAGACCATGGGCCAAGTAGACTCAGGAAGCAGGCTCCCTGATGTGGGCTCCCAGGCCCTATCTGCTGGCTCTGTAGGTGATAATGGTACCTACCTCATGGAGTTGATGCGAGGAGCGAATGAGTCATCACATGCAAGAAGACGTGCTTGCCATGAATGCTAACGTTGCTGTTAAATTAAGTGCCTGGTGCCTGGTTCATGCTTGGGCTCCAGAGGCCACAGGAAAAGGGACAGAAGGAATGAGCACTGGCTTACAGATGAGAGGCCCAGGCTTTAGTCTCCACTCCCTCTTCTATGTGCCTATCGGTTAGGACCTTTAGGGACGTTTCTGCCCCTTCTGAGCCTCAGTTATCCCCCCTTTCCCCGTCAAAGGGGTCCATGTTGTATCAGATGAGGCAGGTCCATAGTAGACCCCACTCTTACCCGTTCACCTCCTCTCACACTATGGGCCCCCCATCCTGTCCCTCCCTCAAGGTTGCCTGCCCCCTCGCCCACCCTCCCGAGCAGGGAGGGGCCTTGGCATCACTTGCTCTGCTAGCCTGGCTGCAGCTTACCTTCTTCTCTTTTCTTTTCTTCCAGTGTTTGACCTCCTGAGAAAGGGGTGAGTTCCCCATTCCGATCAGGCAGGTCAAGTCTCACCCAGGCCTTCCTTTCCCTTCCTGTGTCCCTAGTCCCAGGGTCAGCTGCTCTGGGGGAAGGCGGAGGCCCAGGCCCTGCTTTGGGAAGCTCTGGCGTGAGGGGGGCGGGGGCTCGATGAGAGACCAAGAGGTCATTGAGGCCAGAATAGTCAGGGAGCCTCTGGAAGGGGGGCAGGCCCGGAAGAAGTGGAAAGAAGACTCTGATGGAAGAGGAGTAGAATGGAGTGTTTCTCAAGCAAAAGTGTAGAGAAGGGGCTCAACTCTAACCTCTCGTACCCGTATTCACATTGCACACAGTTTCCTCGGCTTGATACGTGTGTGAGCTGGGTGGGTGGGACTCCGTTCACTCCCGTTTACACGAGGGGAAGCTGAGGTTTTCAGAGCGGGGGAAGTGGCTTGCCCGGCAAGAGACCTGGCAAGTCACTGATGAAACCCAGGGATCTAACTCGTGTCTGCCTTACTTGGCCACAGGTTATTTGCAAAGCAGCAGCCATGGAACTGTGGCTGTGGGCCTGGGTGGTCTGGAAGCCCTAATTCCTGAGGCCTTGAACCCAGGCTATCACTTGTCGCTCTGCTGGGGGACTCCTAAAGACCTATTTGGGGAGGAGACAGGCAGGGGTGTCCCTTTAAGGCTCGGGGGCTTTCAAATGTGTGTGTTTTTGTAATTTATTGATCTGAGAGAGAGACATCAATTTGTTGCTCCACTTATTGATGCATTCATTGGTTGATTCTCGTATGTGCCCTGCCCGGGGAATCGAACCTGCCACCTTGGGGTATCGGGACAACTGAGCTGCTCGCCCAGGGCCTTTCATGTGTTTTTGACCTCCATTCCAATGTTTCACAATGCCATTTATATCTGTAACTGAAACCAAAGTTTTACAAAACAGCACCTCTCCTTATTACACGTGATATACTGGGCTATATTCTACTTCATCAGGGAAAAGGCAGTGTCAGGGTCCAGCTTGGGGTAGTCGCCCACTAAACTGACTTCATGACTCTCTATTGGGTCTGGACCTGCCATTTGAAAAAGGTTGCTCTCTATGGCATCTTTACAGCTGTTTGATGATAGACAATACAGTACTTAGAAGAAGGAATATGCCCATCAGAAATTAAGACAAAGCTAATTTGAAATTACAGTGACCGTGAAGGGGTCTTGGTGTCTGTGTATTTTTAAATGTTTATCACCTATGGGAGGAAAAGCTACTGTCTTAGGTTTTGGGGACCCGTTTGAGGATAGAGGGCTCCTGGGAGGACTCAAGTGGCCCGAAGGTCCCCGCCCCTGTTCCCCTTCACCTGCTGTCTGCCTCTGCTCAACACCCCTCGCCCCGCCCTCCGCAGGCCCGTCATGGAGGTGCCCTGCGACAAGCCCTTCCCCGAGGAACAAGCTCGCCTCTACCTGCGGGACATCATCCTGGGCCTGGAGTACTGTGAGTGAGGGCAGCCTGCCTGCTGCCTGGGACAGGGGACAGGGGACAGGGGACAGGGGACAGGGGACAGGGGACAGGGGGCAGGGGGCAGAGGTGGAAGACACCGGAGAGGGCGGAGCCCAAGCTGAGAAGGCTCTGAGCAGGTGTTGTCAGTCAGTGCTGATCTGCCAATCAGCTTCAGCTGGGGGTGAGGCCATGGACCTGGGGGCGGGGCCTAAACCTCCTTAAAGGCTAGTGGGGTGGCGTCAGACTTGACGTGGCTTGCGCCAGGTCTTTCCTGATGCCTGGTCGTCATCAAGTCATCCTGCGCCGCGGGTGTTCTGTCTGCATCTCTCCCCTGCTGAGTTCTCAGCCACGCCCAGCCTCTCTGCAGGGCCTCTAGAGGTTTGGGAGGGAAGAGATGTGTGTCCAGCCGCTCCTCCGAGCCTGTCTGTTATGGAGCCTGTGGGCGGTGGCCGTGTGGGTTTAAGGGACAAGAGCTCAGGAGGGAGGATGTTATCTTAGCCTCTAACTCCAAGTCCCTTTGTTCCTATCGACTCACTCCCTTAGGAGGACCTGCTGAGTGGCAGCTGGGGCAGGGGGTTGACAAGGACCTAGATGTGAGCTCTAGGATCTCATGGCCTAGCAGGAGGGACAGGAATCTAAGGAGGCAGCTGGTACAGTGCAGGGCCTGCCTAAGCTGGGGAGGCACGGGAGGCTTCTGGAGGATGCCACTTGGGACCAGGGCCCCGAAGATGAGGAGGAGTTCGTTGGCCAGGCTTGCGGGATGGGTGGGAGAAGTACAGCAGGCAGGGAGAACCAGGTGGGCAGAGGCAGGGAGACCGGGTGGGCAGAGGCACAGAGGGGGTGGGTGCGGACTCTTTGAGAAAGAGAGGAACTTCAGTCTGGTGGAGGCACGAGGGCCGGGAATGCCTCCATGGAGGACATTCGTGACTTCATCCTGGCGTGCTGTGAACTCGCAGGCTTTGAGTAGCAGAGAGGCGGGATAGGGTTACACCTCAGAAAGCTCTGTCCGGCAGCTGTGTGGTGGCCGGCGAAAAGGCGGGAGGCAGCCAGCTGGTCAGGTACGAGGCTGTTTCCGCAGCCAAGTGACAGATGGTGAGTCCTGGATTAGGGCAGTGGCGGTGGGGAGGAGACACGCAGGAGGTGGGGTGGCCAGCACCAGTCCTGGGGAGGGCCCCCAGACACCTGGGCTTCTGGCCTGGTTTGGGGAGCAGGAGTGGGACCCGTCTCTTTTAAGATCTTAGCTTGGTTTGTCAGGAGCATGGTCTTGCCCTGGGGGGGGACAGATGAGGGCCCAGTGGAGGTGACAGGAATCAGGACTGTCTTCATTGCATCTGGGCCACTCAGATGCCCCCAGATTAATATTCTCTTCATGCTGGACGGGTGAGCCCAGGGGCTGGACAGGCAGGAGAACGGAGCCTCGGGGTGCTGAGGACTGCCTCGTGGTTCTGGCCCCTCGAAGGCAGACTTGAGGCCGCCCAGGAAGGCTCTGGCGGGAGTGTCCAGCCTGGTGCTTCTGGATGGAGCACGTTCGGTGGTGCGGCTGTGAGAGCAGCTGGATCTGGAATAGATCTTAGCGTTGGCTCCATGGGACTTGCTGATGAGCTGGCTGTGGGGTCTGAGAGAGCGACCTGAGCAACGGGCAATACGCTGTTAACGGGAAGGAAAGGACTAGAGGAGGAGCAGGGGTCTTCTGTTTTGTTTGTTTGGTGGGGATTCCCGGCAGGGAAATGGAGTTCTGGATTAGACAGACGTCTTCTTGAGAAAGATTGAGGTGCCTACTGGATATCCATGTGGACAGGGAGCCTGCGTTCCGGGCAGAGGCCAGGGTTTGAGAGAAGGGTTTGAGACACTTTCCATGGCCAAATACACAGCCTCCTGAGACGGATAGGTATACGTCACATCCCTGTGCTCACCTGGTGCCATCACTGTGGGACCATTGGTGGTGTTGTTGTTACAGAACACTCTCTCACTCCGTCCCTTGGCCCCCAGCCTTCCTCCCCTCCTCCGCTCCCCTCTCCTGCTTCCCAGCATCCTGGGTCTGTCTGTCCAGGGGAAAGTGTTTGCCGAGGAAGGAGCCTTCAGTGCATGGCAGTGGGGCGGGCTCAGTGCCTTCTCCCAGCCTGAGCTGCCTGTCCCTTCCCAGCCGTGCTGAGCCCAAGAAGCAGGTTGAGTTCCCAGCCCACTAGAGAAGGCTGACTCTTCTCCAGCCATGTGCACCCTGCAGGCCCGAGGCCTGGGATGTCCCCTTCCCTGGATCTCCTTCAGCCCAGAGTCCATAGGGCTCAGGCAGTGCCTCTGCAGGATGCCCTGCAGTCCCACCCCGAGTCCAAGGAGGGAGCATCTCTGACCGTCTGGGCGGGGGGATGGGACTGGGAAAGACTGGTAGGCTTTGGGCCTGCAGACAGTACCCACGTTATCTCTGGGAGAGCCAGAGATGGCCTGTGAACTCCCCTCCCCCAGTTTCCTCTGACCTTCCCGCAGTAACAGGTGCCTTGATTGCCATAGAGAGAGCACTGGACTTGGGGTCCCAAGGCCCCTAAGAGTCCATTCCTGAGTCTGGACCGCCTGGCTTGGCCTCAGTGCCTTCCCTGCAGAGCAGAGCAGAGCAGAGCAGAGGGCCCTGCAGTCCTCCTCTGAGGTCCTCCGGCTTGAGACAGGCTTCCCAGGCCGGGCGGCAGGTTGTGGGCCGTGGGCCTGGGCCGCAGCCGGTCGGTCGGCGCTCCAGCTGCCTCTCTCTGCAGTGCACTGCCAGAAGATCGTGCACAGGGACATCAAGCCATCCAACCTGCTCCTGGGGGACGACGGGCACGTGAAGATCGCCGACTTCGGCGTCAGCAACCAGTTCGAGGGGAACGACGCCCAGCTGTCCAGCACGGCTGGCACCCCGGCGTTCATGGCCCCCGAGGCCATCTCCGATACCGGCCAGAGCTTCAGTGGCAAGGTGGCTCCCAGGGCCGGGGCTGGGGTGGGGCTCAATGGAAGGGGTGGAGTAGCTCGCAGCGAGGCCTCGTTTCCAAACTGAGGATGCCAGGGTTCTATATCTCGGGGGTGACACCGAACGCAGTCCCCGCCTTCATAAATACTCCTTCCTAGAGTCCGACAGACCCCCCAACTTTGGCCTCCTCTCGTGTCCCAGCAAAATGTCCCCAAGGCGCCCCGGCCAGCTGCTCTGCGCTGAGTTCTGGACGGGGCTGTGGAGCAGACAGAGCCCAGACAGCCAGCTCTCTGCCCTTCTGGACATGGCAGGGTTTGAACTAGGCTTTGAAGAATGGGGAGGACTTGAGGAGGAGGTGGGGCCCAGAGAACATGGGGACACAGGCTTAGGGCACCGTGGGGCTTGGGCAGTGCTAAGGCCTGGAAGTTCAGGTTTCCTCCTGAGTGAGAGGCAGCGGGCAAAGCTTTCTGAGCTGGGCCTGCAGTTCCGTGTGTCCCCAAACGTGCCCGTTCTCAGGGCATTTGGATGCCCGTGTGGGGGGTGGGTGTGGAGCTCAAGAGAGAGGTCAGGGGTGTAGTTGGAGATTTTTTTTTTAATTTAAAAAAACACACATATATTTATTTTAGAGAGAGAAGAAGGGAGAGGGAGAGGAGATAGGAACATCAATCAGCTGCCTCCTGCATGCCCCCAACTGGGGACCAAGCCTGCAACCCAGGCCTGTGCCCTGACCGGGAATCGAACCAGTAACCTCTTGGCCTGGGATAACGCTCAATCCACTGAGCCATGCCAGCTGGGCTAATTTTCAATTTTATGTAATTCCAAACTTACTGAAAAAAGTCACAAGAATAATACCATATATAATGTGTGTGTGTGTGTGTGTGTGTGTAATTTTTTACCCAGATTCACAAATTACTGACATTTTGACCTATATGCCTTCTCACCACTCTCCCTATAGTTATGTGGAAGTGAATGACATTCTTCTTAACCACTGGAGAGCTAAGTTGGAGACCTCCTCCTCCTTTATCGTTAAATACCTCAGCAAATATATATATATTTTTTAAGAACAAGGACATTCTCTTATATAACCTCAGTACAGTGATCACATTAGGAAACGTATCGCTGATGGAAGACTGTTATCTAACCAGCCTTGTTCAGATCTCACCCCTTGTCCTGATGCCTCCTCAGAGCCTGTCTTGTTCTGGTTCAGGACCGGATCCAGCGCCCGTCGCGTAATCCCCTTGTCACATCTCTGGTGTCCTTTCATCTGGAAGAGCTTGGCTCCTGTCTCTTCCCTGACCTTGACATTTGGAAGAGAACAGGCCTGTTACTTTGCAGGATGATGTCAGTGTGCGTCTGTTTGTGTTCTTGGATTGGATTCAGATGAGGCATCTGTAGCGAGAATATGTAGGTAGAGGTTTGAGAATATACTCCCGTACGAGATAAAGCCGATACCAGCAGAGGAGGTGGGGCTCCAGAAAGGGAAACGGAGCACATGCTAGAACCAGAGCGTGGGGGGTCTGGGGAGGTACGGACTAGGCCTTGGCGTGGGCAGGGTCCGAAAGAAGGTCTATGGCGGCTTCTCCAGGGGATCACTGGGATGAGGGATGACGAGCTGGTCTAGCACCTGTACGTTCAGTGCACCATCGTTTCCGGCCGCATCTGTGTGACGGGCACAGCACGTGTGGCCTGTGGCTAAAAGAGGTCTGCGTCTGTTGAGTTGAAAGTGTATCTAGCTTGGGCCTGTTCCAAAGAAACCTGGAATCCCTGGAGGGCAGGGGCCCTGTTCTGATCACCTCCGGGTCCCAGGGCTCCGCACAGAGCCGGGCGTGGAGCCCGGGCCTGGGAGTGTGTGCTGAGCGAGCACATGACCGAGGAAGGAGGTGCCCTGCATGCCCTCTGCCACAGCCCACCGGAACTGGCAGGCAAGGGGTGTTGGTTCGTCTTAAGGGGACTGATGGGAGCTGTTCTCTTTCCAGGCCTTGGACGTGTGGGCCACGGGGGTCACGCTGTACTGCTTTGTCTACGGGAAGGTGAGTGCTGGGTGGGTCCGGCCGAGCCAGGATGGCAGACAGGAGCGGGCCCTTCCTCTGTGTGCTAACGTGACATGAGATTTGAAAGAGGCCACTTGTCTCAGACAAGATCGAGGGGAAAAAGGCTTTTTCTGTGTCTCTCTTATTCCCTTGGGAGGGGATTCATGTGGAAGCATCCCGGGATGGCAGGTACGGACGGTGGAGTCACCACCACTCCAGCCGAGTGCTCAGTTGACCTGTCCTGTTTTGTTTTGTTTTGTTTTTAAATATATTTTATTGATTTTTTACAGAGAGGAAGAGAGAGGGATAGAGAATTAGAAGCATCAATGAGAGGGAATCATCAATCAGCTGCCTCTTGCACACCCCCTACTGGAGATGTGCCCGCAACCAAGGTATATGCCCTTGACCGGAATCGAACCCGGGACCTTTCAGTCTGCAGGCTGATGCTCTATCCACTAAGCCAAACCAGTTTCGGCTCCTGTCCCTTGATGCCATTTGTTTACACACATTCACTCAGTCATTCATTCAACCGATCGGTTTCGACTCCTGCTCTGGGTCAGGCTGGGCCTCGGGGACACCCAACACTGACTCGGCCGAGATCCCCGTCCCCAGGTGCTCCCCCTCTAGTGACCACCCTGAGAGGCAGGCGGAACCTCGGTGAGCGTGTTCCCAGACCCCAGGCCTGGCGGTGGAGGCTACCATGCAGGCAGCATAACACCAGTGGGGACACCCTGCCCCAGGGTCTCCCCGGTGACTGATTTGGTCAGTCAGTGTTTGTTGAGCTTCCGCTGTGTGCCAGGCCCTGCACAAGGGAGACTGGGTTCCTCCCGGCCAATGGGGTCCTAGAGGGTGGGGGCCGGCCTCCAGCGCGAGTGAAGGCTCTGGGCCTACACCCTTCGTCCGCTCCCTCCCCGCAGTGCCCATTCATCGATGACTACATCCTGGCCCTGCACAGGAAGATCAAGGAGGAGGACGTGGTGTTTCCCGAGGAGTGAGTAGTCTGCCCGGCGCCGAGGCTCCTGCCCACCCCGGGGAGGCAGGTCTCTGGCAGAGCTTCTGCCCTCCGAAGGCCCCGGCTCCGCCTGCAAATCTGGAGGTGGGGGCACTGCTCCTGGGAGGGCCCCGAGCAGCCAGAGGAGGGACTGGCTCAGGGCCTCTGAGACATCGAGTCGGATGGATCTCTGTGCAGCCAGCGGGAGCTCTGAGGCTGGGGAGGGCGACCATGTCACACATTTACACTGCTCCTTCACAGAAGGCCTTGGGGTGCGGGGGTCTCCAGGGCATCCCCCAATCAGACCCTGGACCCATGGGGAACCTCCACTGCCCCCTCCCCCACAGGGGGGGGCAGGGGTTCCCAGATGCCGGTGTGCTGCCCGTTTCACAGATGGAAAAAATGGAGTCCTGGGGGAAAGTTATCAGTGGGGCCTGGGATTTGAAGCCAGTCCCTCCTCCCTCCCTCCCTTTGTGACTGAGGTCTCTGAGCCCAGAGGGACTGGATAGAGAGGCCGCCCCGCCCATCCACAGTTATTCTGATAATGACGCTGGCTACCAAGGTGCCTCAGTCTTCAGGGCCTTCTGCCATCTGCCCAAGGTGCCCAAGGCAGATCACAAGCCAACCTAGGGTTTTCCTCAGTGATCTCTGCTCTCCCATGCCCACTGCCTGCCTGGTCCCCAGGCCCTCTGAAGTCCACCTCTTTTCATCTCTTGGCTGCATTGCCACCTGGGCGCCTGCCGAGGTCTCCCGGCTGCCAGCCTCCATCCAGTCCAGCCACCAGAGTCGGGCCAGGTTGACCCCGATAAAGCACAACAAATCTCACCGTATGTTCAGCTTTGTGCGAGGCTTCCCAACGCCCACAGGCAGAGGCCCCGCCCGGCCCCGGCCCCGGCATTCCGGGCTGCCTGGGTCCTGCCACTGCACAGCCTCCTTGCCCCGCAGCCCCAGGCAGCTGCATTCCCATGCTCCCTGCCATTGCCTGCCAGGCCAGCGTTCTCCCTGCCAGGATTCAGGACCTAGGACAGCAGAGGGCACCAGGGCCAGCAGTCCCAAGAGTGGGTTCCCTCTGCAGGCTGGTAGGGATGGGCTCCCCAAGAATGGAAGCAAAGAAGCCCAGAGTTTGGGCAGAGACGGTCCTGGCCCCCCGGCACCTGAGTCCCTCCTCCCTGCCCTCACTCTGCTGGGCAGCCACATGCTAACCTGCTCACCTCTCGGGCCTCGGTCTCCTCTGTCATGTGAGAATCTTTCCTGCCACCTCCCAGGTGGAGGAGGGGCTAAGACGGCGAGTGGCGGTAAAGGTGTCCTGGTGTCTTTTTTTTTTCTCGTCTTTTTTTAAAAATATATATTTTATTTATTTTTTACAGAGAGGAAGGGAGAGGGATAGAAAGCTAGAAACATCGATGAGAGAGAAACATCCATCAGCTGCCTCCTGAACACCCCACACTGGGGATGTGCCCTCAACCAAGGTACATGCCCTTGACCGGAATCGAACCTGGGACCCTTCAGTCCGCAGGCCGAAGCTCTATCCACTGAGCCAATCCGGTTTCGGCTGTCCTGGTGTCTTATAAAGTGACTCTTTTCACATTATTCCAGGGGGCATCCCTGGGGGTGCCCCCCTGCTGTCTGAGCAATGAGGGTTGGGTGTGTCTCCGCCCTGGGGTGCTAGTCAGGGAACCCCTGAAGCAGGATGGGGAGGGAGAGGTGGGAAGGAAAGGATCCTCACCAACCATCTCCCCCTCATCTCCTTCCTTCCTCTCTTCAGGCCAAAGGTCAGCGAGGAGCTCAAGGACCTGATCCTGAAGATGCTAGACAAGAACCCCGAAAGGAGAATCGGGGTGCCAGACATCAAGGTGGGGGAGTCATGGGCCTCCGTTTCTCCTGTGAAGAGCCCTACCCCAGGCCTTGTGGGTGGGTGGGCATTGGGCTCCTGCAAGGCTATTGTTGGTGGCATGCCCATGGGCCTCTGCTCACTGGGTGTCTGTGCGTGTGTCCCTGACCCGCCCCCTCCCGACTTTGCAGCTGCACCCATGGGTGACCAAGAATGGGGAGGAGCCCCTCCCCTCAGAGGAGGAGCACTGCAGCGTGGTGGAGGTGACCGAGGAGGAGGTGAAGAACTCAGTCAAGCTCATCCCCAGCTGGACCACAGTGGTAAGAGGGTGAGGGGCCTCCATCGCCTGAGACTAGCTCTCTGCTGGGCCCCGTGGGGGTTTAGGAGGCCACCTGGTGGGCCAGCCCGATGCTAGGCCAGAGGCCACTGTTCTGCAGGCTTTCCCGGGACCGTCCTTGCTGCAGGAGGAGGAACGGAGTCGGAGAGCCCGGGTGCAGCCGTCTCTCCCGCATGCCCCTCAGGCCGCTGCACATCTTCCTCTGCGCTGCCTGGCATAGCACTCCTTACTCCGTCCTTCCCGCCTCCGCTCGAAGGCTTTTCCCAGGCCCTCAGGATAAAGCCCCACTTTCAGCTTGGCATCCCAGGCCCCTCAAGGTCTCCTTCTGGCCTCTGAGCCCCCCAGGCGCCAGCTGCACCGGGTTCCTGCCAAATCCCGGAATTCACCCTCAGCCATCCTCTTCCCTGCCCTTGTCCTTCCCTCTGCTGGAATGCTCTTCCTTTCCCTGCCCACTGAAAGCAGCTGCCCCCCAGGGGGTCCGCGCAGAGGTCTGGCCTGTGTCCCTCCTGCTGACTGACGTGCCCTCCCTAGATCCTGGTTAAGTCCATGCTGAGAAAGCGTTCCTTTGGGAACCCATTTGAGCCCCAAGCACGGAAGGAAGAGCGATCCACGTCTGCTCCAGGGAACGTACTGTTGTAAGTACCGGTGGTCTGAGGCCTGCAGGGCACCCCCTGGGATGGGGTGGGGGGGCGGGCACATTCTCCCACGGTCACTATCCCTGGGCTGTGCAGGCTGAGCTCAAACCAAACTGTAGATGGAGTCGCAGACAAAAGGGGTCAGTGGAAGCAGAGTTTATTGAGAGAAGCCAGTCCTGGAAAAGGTACAGCTGGGGTCCCCGAAGCAGGCCAGGGTCCAGAGCCTCTGCTCCATGTGGCAGGGGGGTGTAGTTCAGCATCCAAGTGGGTGAAAATCTGTTAGTCCTATGAGTAGAGTCCCAGGTGGCTCACCGCCCAGGAGCCAGGAACCTAGCAGGCTGGAGAACGAGAGAGAGAGAGAGAGAGAGAGAGAGAGAGAGAGGGGGGGGGGGGGGGGGGGGGAGAGAGAGAGAGAGAGTGCGCAAGCGCAAGCGCGAGCATGAGCGCACACTCTTTTGTACAATGCTTGCTAGCTTCTGATTGGCTCAAAGACTTCTGCTTTAGTAATCTTCTTGGGATTAGCCGTACGCCTTGCTGCCTTGTGATTGGTTATTTGCAAGCTGCCTGTCTTGGTGATATCTATACATGTCTCCCGCATGTGCCCTCCTTTCCCGCCCAGCTGGGCTGTCTTAGGAACTGCGCCTGGCTGGGTTCCCTGGTTCTGTCTCCCCCTCCCTGGTCCTGGTCCTGGTCCCTGTCTACCTCGCTTCCCTCTGTCTCCTCAGCGGGAGACTCCACTGGGCCTCGGAGGTGCCCCGTTTGCACCTCGTTCCTCAGCCCCCGGTGGAGTTTGCAGCAAGGCCTCATGTCTGCTCCTCACAGAAGGGCGGCTCGGCTGTGGAGGGAGGGCGCCTCTGCCCACTTCCGGGCGTGGGGCAGTGCTGGCTGCTTTCCTGAGGGGCCCACGCTCCCTCCAGCCATTGCTGGGGCCCTGTGCCTGGTCAGCGCCCTGGAAACGCTTGTTCAGTAAGTGAGCATGGACAGGCCAGCTGCCCGGGCTCCTCTGCTGAAGGCTCCCCACTGTGAGCCAGGCATGTGCGGTCACCACCTGCTAGAAGTCAGAAAAGCAGTTCCTCCAACCTCCGAGAGCCTAGTCTTCAGCTTGTCCATCTTCTCCCACTAAAATGAAATAAAAGCCAGTTGGGGGTGCCAACAGGGAGTTTGCGCACAGAGCTGCAGACAGAAAGCCAGGCGAGGGTCCTGGGCCCGCATTTGGCCCTGGGACGCGGGTGCCTTCCTCTGGCTGGGAAGGGAGCTGCCAGGAAGAGGAGCTGTGTCTCCAGCCTGCTGTGTGGGGAAAGCGTGCTCCCCTGAGAGGGAGCCAGACACAGTGCAGGTACCTCGGCCTCTCAGGAAGGAGCATGTTCGCTTGTGCTGTCCAGGGGCCCAGACAAGGACGCTGGGAGGCCGCCCTTTCGTGAGTGGGCCCTTCAGAAGTGCCGGGTCCCCTCATCATGGACAAGCTGGTGTCTGCTCCCTGCCAGAGGCTGCTTACCCTCAGGGATGTCCATATACCAACCTCTTTTCCTCCTCATGACAAACTTCCTGGTCAGGGAGGGGTGAGGGGTAGAGTCTGGGCGAGGCATCGATGTCACTGAACTTCCCATTCCCTTGTCTCTTCAGTAAGTTGGCCAGGGCTGGGAAGGGGCTCCTCTGACTCCTCTAGGTCTGCAAGCCTCGGTGATAGAATTGGGCTTAGTGCAGGGGATCACATACTTAGCATCCAATGCAGCCACTTCTGAGAGTGAGAGAGGAAGCTATATGCATAGTCACATGCATAGTCAAAGCCATGCCAGCAAACCTGGCCATCTGGACAGCCAAGCTCAGTGCCTGTGACTCAGCGCCCCCTAGTGGTGGGACAGGCCAGTCACAGGCGAAAGACATTCTGTACCCACCTAGTCTATGCCTGGCACAGGGCTGGAGTGCAAGTGAGGAAGGGAATCATTGTCCTTTTATATACATGTTAATGGGGAGACAGACCAGGTCCCTTTCTTAAGTTTTGGGCCTAATACTCTCCAGCTATGAAATTCTATAATTCTGTGACCCAAGTTTAATTTTGAAAGGCAGGTTTTACATCTTAATAGAGTCCCAAATTTGCCCCCGATTGACTCCGTTTTGCATGCCTTGGGATCATTGTTGAAGCTCTACAGTTAAGTTAAATGGGATGGATCCTTTTTTAAGACATCAAACCCGTTCATTGGTCATTTTAAAAAGTGAGGTCTTGAGGGGGAAGTCAGATACTGGAATCTGTTGAACGTGTGACATCATCCCAAGATGGACGGGTCACTCTATCTGTGCACAAGACAAAGAAAACGTACACCCAAAGCCCCCCTCCTGAGACTGTGGGGGCTGATCTAGGCCACCATGGAGGGCCTGTGAGGGCGCAGGGAGGTCAGCCAGGTCAGATCGTGTGAGGCTCCAGACTTCATCTCTGGGCAACAGGGAGCCATGGAGTGCTGTAAGCCACAATTTGGGGTAGGGAGACCAGCAGGGGGCCACGATGCAGGAAGGTGAGCTTGGGATGCCCGTGAGTGTGTGGGGGGGTGTCCTTTAGGAGTGTGTGTTCTGACCCCTGAGGTCCCTCTGCCCCTTGGGTCCCCCGAACAGGAAAAACGGGTGTGGCGAAGGCATCAAGAGCCCGGAGCTCCCTGGCGTCCAAGAAGACGAGACTGCGTCCTGAGTCCCTGCATGCGCCCAGGGCCAGCCAGCAGCACGCTCATCCTACGCCTCCAAAGGCCCCTGCACTCATGCCGACCGCCGCCCCTGCAGGCAGGGGGCTGGGGCCGTGGACCCTCTCCTGGCTCCCCTCCCCCGTCATGCTGCATGACCTCTGCGCGTGTCTGAGACAGGATGGGAAGGCGCGTCATCTGGTGTTTGGAGGGCAGGGCTCCCTCGAGCCTTCCTCCTAGTCTTGGCTCCCCCCACGGAGCCTGTGGCTCACCGGCAAGGCCCAGAGGCGGAAGGCAAGAAACCAAGATGGCAGGAGGAGGCCTGGCTTACCCCGGCTGCAGAGACATCCTGCTGGGGCTGGGCAGGTCCGGCTCAGCTGCCACGCGCACGGAGGGGTGTGCCCTGCCACCTCGGCGGGGATGGGGGGCGCTGCTGAGAACGCTGGTGTGGAGTCTCTGAATCCCCGGTGGGTGTTCCGGGGCCTCGCGGGGGCCCGGGCCGGTATTGGAGAATTCCCGTTCTCCTTTTTGTTATCTTTTGCTTTTGTTTGTAACGTGGGGGCAAGGGGCTACCAAGACCTGCTTGGGAACGGCAAATGACCTCTCCAAAGCTGTGGGCGGTTCCTAGTGCACCCCACCCTTACATGCACCCAGGTGAGCTGAGCTGACCTTGCTGGATGGTGTTGCACACCCAGCACTAGCCAGAGAAAGGGCTGAATTAGACTCTGAGCTGAGACCTGAGCCAGGAACACCACGTCTTCCCTGCCCGCATCCCTCCCTCTGTGGCTCCTCGGAGCCGTGGCAGCAGAAGGGACACCAGGGACCAACGTGGCGTGAGAGCCCTGGACTCCCAGGGCCGTGGCCTTGCAGATGCCGAAGCAACTGGAGCCCAGCCTCCAGCCCCGGAACCAGCTTCCCCCTCTGGGAAGCACAAACTGCCCACGGTGAAGGCCACCCTAGAGCGGGGCCTTGGTGGGGCGTGCAGCTGGCAGGCGGCCATGGAGAGGCAGGCCACTGCCTCACCCGGACGGTCATCATCCAGCCTGCCCCGAGCCCGAGGGCTGGAGGGTGTGTGCGCGTGTCGGCTCGACCAGGCGGGGGGCCGACATACGGGCACCCGCGGGAGTACTCGATGGCTCGGTGTGCGCTGATTGACCTCGAGATGCTCCAGAGATTGACCTCCGAAGGAAAGCTAAGCAGGACTCAGATACCTCCCCTGCACACGTGGGCCAGCCCAGGGTGACAGCGGCGCCGGCGTGGGCTTCATCTCACAGGAGGACTTGTGCCCAGAAGGAAAGGGAGGCCGGGCCGGAGGAGGCTCCCCCGCGCGTCCCCGTGCCCGTGGGTGCCCGCCGCGCCTCCGCACACGCATGTGCGCGCCCATCTGCTGCACAGCACACTCGCATGTCTTGCCCTGGCACATGCATCTGTAACATAGTTTCTACGTCTGTTTAAGACCAGGAGCGGCATGTGGCCCGTAGTCACCGGGTCCACGTTCCTCCCCGGCTCCTCTCCACAAGGCATGGCAACCAGGGCTTACGGAGACGGCTCGGTACTGTTTGTAAGAAAACTTCATCACAGAGTTCACGGAGGCCGGTCACCGACCTGCACGCTGCTTCTGAGCGTCTCTGCGCTGGGGCCCGGCGGGCGGGGTCTCCAGGGGGCGATGTCCATCGGACTCGCCCTGGCAGAGCTCCAAGGGGAGCCCAGCTCTTGAATGTAGCACAAGCGATGAGTAAACTCCGTAAGAGTGTTTTAAAAATTAACTTCTCAGGAAGTGAGTTTAAAAAACAATAAAAAGCCCTTTCTTGAGTTAAGACAACAGCACTTGGCGTGAATATTCTGTGCCTCTGGGTGTGTTTTCTCACCGGCTGGCTGTGCTTGCATTTCTGGGAAGGTCTGAGCAGGACCGCGGTGGGAGGGGCTCTGGGGAATGAGAGGGAAGGAGGGGAGGAGGGAGGATTGGCTCAGGCTGCTGAGCAAGTCCAGTGGCTCCTGCTTGGAGCAGCAGGGTGTTTGGGAGCCAATGGGCTGCCCGTGCGGCACCAGCCTGTTTCACAGGGGCCCAGGGTGCTGGGGTCTGGTCCTGGGGGGCTGTCTGCTCCCCATGTGGCCGGGGTCCTGGTGGAGCCTTACCGGAGCCCTGTGATGCGGGCCCCGTGTCCTCCCTGTGCCCCCTTAGCCTTGGGCCCCGGCCTGGGGTTTTTGGACCCCGCAGCTTCCTGCCGATCCCAGGGCCCTCACGGCCACGATGAGAAGAGTCATCGCTGAGGTCAGGCAGCCTTGAACTTGGATCCAGCTCTGCCATTTAATCGTCCTGTGGCCTCGGCAAGTCGTTGGAGGAGTCTCAGTTTCCTTATCGATCGAAAGCGGATAATAGCGCCTCCTCGGGGTTCTCTGAGGTTAAACGAAGTCCCGTGCCAAGCGTCTGACAGCGCCTGGCACAGCATGGGCACTCGGAGACCCTGCAAAGGAAAGCAGGACGTCCTGCCCCGGGGCTGCCCGGAACCAGCCTCGGGGGCCGTGGGTTCGGCACAGGCCGAGTGTTTGCCCGTCTGTGGAGCGCCAAGCAGAGGGAGACGGTGCCAGAGGCTGCCTGGCGTGAGGATTGGCTTTTCCATCGGAGAGAGGAGGCCAGAGCTGCTTCTGCCCTCTCCCTGGGCATCTTGGGAAGGTCTCTCCAGGAGCAGTGCTGGAGGCGAGGCAGAAATTCCCCACCGCCAGAAGCGATGAGTAGGGTTCCCGTACCCCCTTGCTCCCCACCACTTGGGGCCCCACCACCTCTCACTGCCTCACCGGTCTCCTGGCCTTGGTCCTCAGCTCTCCACCCACCCTCTTGCCAGCTGCCACGTGATCCTGGTGCTCACCTGAGCTTACCCAGCCCTCTCAGAACCCTGTGCTCCCAACAGTGCTCTGCCTGGCATCTGAGGCCCCGGCCAGCAGCCCTGCTGCTCTCTCTGCAAGATCCCTCAGGCACTCGGCCTGCTCTCTGCTCCCCCGACACGATCATCCTATGAGGTCTCAGCCTGTTGGAGAGTGGTCAGGGCCACTGAGGGTTCCAATTTTCCCAAGAGGACATGCTGACACATACTGGGACTCATGTAAACACCCACAGGGCACCCCTCTCCTCCCACACTGCCCCCCCTCCCTTCCTCCACACACACAGGCTGGCACACCTACACAGCCTCTCCTCGGGCACGTAAGCAGGCCTGGGCTTGAGGGGCCCACTGAGGCCCAGGACAGCCGGCCAAGGGGGCCTGCCTTTGGTCTCACCGACAGGGCAGTCCCCGGCCTGCAGGGACTCCCTGCACCGCTTCAGCCTCCTGCTGGCCTGGGCATCCACAGCCTAAATGACGCTCTCCTGCTCCTGGTCCCCTCCCCCACACACATACAGACCTGGCTCTGCCCTCGGGGTCTCAGCCACATCTGTTTCTCCAGCGAGGATGGCTCAGGAAATACAGTCTGGGTCCCGGCTCACCCTCCAGGGCAGCTGCCAGTCCCCACGCAGGTTGGACTGACCCATTTGTCATTAGCCCGTCTGGCTTTGCAGTCCCTCTCCCTGCCTTCCCCGCTGCCCAGGCCCCCACTCTCTCCAACTCACCTCCTCCAGGTCGTCTTCCCTGGCCCACAGCCCCAGAGGCACCCTGGGCATGTGGTCCGGAGTCTGGCCCACCTCCTCCAAGGCTGTTATCAGGGACCGGGAACTAGAACTTGCACAACTTCCATCTGCCCGCTCAAGGCTCCGTCGCAGTGGAGGCCATCTGAAGAGACTCGGCGGGATCACAGGAATGGCGCCTTCCCTCTGGGAACCCCATTCTCTCCAACGGATCCCTGTGAGCTCCTTCTCGGGCCTGCATATCTCTGGCCTTTTCCGGTCCTCTGTTCCTGCTCCTCCGCCTATAACCTAGCTCAGGCCCAGATTTCCACCACCACCGCTTTCCAACGACCCCTGTCCCACTCTCCTGGCATGCAGGAGGCAGCCCCCCTGCCTTCGCTCTCGGATGCTCTCGGCACTGGCTCTGTGCCATCTCCAGCAGGACTGGTCACTGTCTGTGCTAGCCGCAGCTCACTGCGTGCCCTTTGACCCCCGCCGTCCTTTGGTCTCCCCACGACCTTCTCCTCATGAGCTAGGCGCAGGTCTATGCTGAAGAATGAACCAGAACAATGCAGGACCGAAACACAGGCAGGGGCTGGTTACACTCCAGGCGTGGCCTCCCCGAGTCCGCGCACCAGCCTCAAGGTGCGGGAGCTTTCCCGGGAGGGACCCCTGGCCCTCAGGAGCGCCCCTCTCTTGCTTTCAGGCAATCTGTGCCGACTTCCACCCATCCCAAAGCTGAGAGGGCTCCCGGCTGTGGTCTGCCCCTCCTAATTCAGTCTCAACAGTAGTTGTCAACCTGGCTGTCTGCTAGCATCGCCTAGGCCAGGTGTCGGCAACCTGCGGCTCCAGAGCCGCATGCGGCTCTTTTGAAGCTTCACCGCGGCTCCGACAACGTGCAAGCCCGTGTGAAAATGAAGGTAACGTCTTACAGCCCTGATGTGCTGACACTGTGCACTGAGGTTCAGGAGCAACAATCCCATTAACCGGGTAAATTAAATATTTTAATTAGCTATTAATTTGCAAACATATATTTTACATTGTTAAGTGAAAAAGTCCTTTTTTTCCTTCAGATTGACAGCTAACTGCACGATCCGGTATACAGCATTAAGGTAAGAAACAATATATGCAGTGTTATATTTGTTTTAAATGTCGCAATGGTTTTGCGGCTCCCAGGTCTTTTTTTTTTTCCCTTCGGAAATGGGTCCAAGTGGCTCTTTATGTCTTAAAGGTTGTAGACCCCTGGCCTAGGCCCTAGGGCGCTTTTAAAAAATCCTGATTCTGGAACCGATATGGGCAACACTACAGGAAAGGCCGGTGGTGGCGGCTCTCTGAGAGTAGTTAGGGGGCTTTCCAGCCAAAGGGAAGAACTCTCTAGGCCAAGGAGGAGGAGAGAAAACTCCAAGTGGAGAGACCAGCTTGTGCAAAGGCCCTGTGGTTAGCAGGGACAGAGCTTTCCAAGAAGGGAAGTGGTGGTGCTGAGAGTGAGCAGGAGAGGAGCGCAAAGTGAAGCTGGCGCGGGTGGCAGGGCTGCACAATGTGCTGAAGAGGTCACTCTGGCTGCAGTGCGTAGAGGAGGGATGGGGGCGGAGGACGGGGGAAGCAGAGAAACCAGCGAGGAGGCCACTCCAGTGTCCAGACCAGAGGTGACATGATGGCGGACGGGACGGAAAAAAGCTGAGGGGTGGCAGCTGAGAGGATGGGAAGGAACAGGTGGACACAAGAGAGATGTGGGAGGCCAGACAAGAATTCTGAGTGGCCTGGCCTTGGGGGCGGGGGAAGAAGGGGTCCGGGGTGGCTCCTCGCTTTCCAGGCTTGCACACCTGGATTGACTCTGGTGCTAATCAGGGAAGCTGGGAACATACTAGGAAAGGACTTGGCTTGGAAGGGGGAGTCTGAGTCTCAGGTGAGGTGCGTCTGAGGTGCCTTGAGGAGTTCCAAGGAAGAAGTGAGGGAGGCATTTAGACAGACGGGCTGGAGCTCAGAGGAGAGGGGAGAACTGGCCACAGAGAGCGGGAGGTCCGCAGGGGAGGGATGGCAGTGGACCTGGAAGCCATGGGTGTGATGATGGCCTCGGGGGTGTGTCTGGGGTGAGAAGAAAGAGGACCCAGGAGTGAGTCCTGGGGGACTGTGAATGCTGGGGGAAGAGGAAGAACTGAAGATGCACCGGAGCAGGGGCCGCTGGGAGGTGAGAGGGAAGCCCAGGGTGACCATATAAGGAGTGTGTGTGGTTTCGGAACTGGGGAGTGGCCTTCCGTGTCAATGATGCCGAGTGGTCAGGTCACACGCAGAAAGCGAGGGAGGACAGTCCTCTCAATAATTTACTGCGTGGGGTTGTGCAGAGCACAGATACCCTCCTGAGGCAGGGTCAGCGGCCTTCTCTTTAGCTGGAGACGTGTTTCCTTAACCATCGACCTGCGAATAGGCCAAGGACATGAACGGGGGGCGTGGGTTTGTGGGTGTCCGATTTAAAATCGCATCGAAGAGCACTCCTGCGTGAGTCAGCAGGACACCGCCTCGGGCCAGTGGACCGTGTTACCAGTCCTCCGCCAGCATCTGATTTCACCACGGGAGCTTATATTACCGTTTAGCGACTTTTCCCTGTGTTATCCCAGGAGAGGTAGGATTCCATTATGTATTCCCCTCCTCCCTGCGAGGGAAAGGGTGAGAGAAAGGAGAGGGACTGGTCAATTTCAGCCAAACATTTAGAAGACCCTCAATGCCCTCCTTGGCCCCTAGCCCCCATCTTCACAAATTTCTAAGAGAGTTGTCCACACTTTCCTCCAATTCCATCTCTAAGCTACCTCCCCCTTCGTGCACATTGGTCTCGTCCCCGAGGGTTAACCAACTTATAGACCTCAGTCAAGTCCCACTGTGAACTGGTGGCTACACTTACCTCATTTCACCTCCACGGCCTCCTTTGGGGTGCGTGACATTGTCCCGTACGGCTGCTGAGGGCACTGAGGTGCTGATGGGTAAGGGGCAGTGTAAGGGGCAGGCTCTGCCCCCTTGAAACCCAGGTGTGTCTGATGCTGGTCATGTTCTCGCTTGGTTTATAATTGCGCCAAAACGGGTTTCGCTCAGTGGATAGAGCGTCAGCCTGTGGACTGAAAGGTCCCGGGTTCGATTCCAGTCAAGGGCATGTACCTTGGTTGTGGGCACAACCCCAGTAGGGGGTGTGCAAGAGGCAGCTGATCGATGATTCTCTCTCATCGATGTTTCTAACTCTTTATCTCTCTCTCTTCCTCTCTGTAAAAAAATCAATAAAATATATTTTAAAAATATATAATCGACTGTTTCTCCATGGTCAGAGCTCATAGGGCTTCTGAGACCCTATGACCCCATCTACACCCTCCTGAGGTGGGAAGACAGGCCCAGAAAGGGGCCAGACTAGCCCAAGGTAACATAGGGTGCAAAGTCAGGGCTCAAAGGAAAAACTGACCAGTGGAGCCCTCTGGGAGCCTACAGACACCCCCTTGCTCCCCACCAGGCTCTTGTTAGAACATGCCAGAAACCATGTTCAGAACTTCACAGACAGTGGTTCTTGGCCCTCAAGAGTCAGGAAGGTTCTGGCCTTTGGGCAGCTCACTACGCTCTTGGAGCCTCCATTTCTGTGTATGTAAAATGGGTCCATTATTGGGAGACTTGAAAGAGACATAGGTTGGCAAGGCAAGTACACTGCTGAACCTACAGACTGCTCAGACGTCATAGACCAAAGCTCATTCTGGTCTCTGGAGCCTCATTGCCTAGGCTGAGATTCAGGTTTGATCCCTTATATTAGAGGCCTGGTGCACAAATTCATGCACAGGCGGGGTCCAGCAGGCCTGCCCTGATGGGGAATGATGATGGGGAGAGCCCTGCCCCCTGGTCTCCCAGTGGAGGGGACAATTTGCATATTACCCTTTTATTATATTGGATAGCCTGTCATCTTGGGTAAATTTGTGTGCCTCAGTTTCTTTCCATGTGAAATGGGATTAACAGTACCTACTTAATAGGGCTGTTGTAGGAGTGAAGGGTTTGGAATAGTCACTGGCACATAATGACCACAGTAAAACTAGCTTTCATTACAGGTTTAAAGCGTTTTCTAAATCCAGACTACCCGATTTTTTCCATGCCCCGCCCCTCTAACAGGCCCCTCCCTCGTCCCCATTCGGTCCAGCCTCCTCCTTCCCAGGTCCTACTGCAGACCGCCGGGTTCCTCCCGACACAAGGGGGCGCGGCGCTGCAGCGGAGTGGGGGGAAGGGAGGGGGCCTTCTAGCGAAGCGGGCGACGCTCTAGGCAGCGGAGGCGGCTGCTCGGTGGCAGTAGCGACGGCGCTCTAGCCTTCGAGTGTGCGGGGCGGGCTCTCAGTGGTGCGGCCGGCGGGCGGGAGGCGATGGCGGCCGTCCGGGGCCTGCGAGTGTCGGTGAAGGCTGAGGCCTCGGCGGGGCTGGCCTTGGGGCTCCCGTCGCCTGAGGCGGAGTCCGGTTTGGAGCGTGGCGAGCCGGAGCCCATGGAGGTGGAGGAGGGCGAGCTGGAGATGGTGCCGGTGCGGCGCTCGCTGAAAGAACTGATCCCGGTACGGGAGGCGAGGGGGGAGGTCGCCGGGCGAGCGATCGTCCCGCGCCTGGACGGGCCGGAAGGGGAGGCGGCCGGCTGCCCGGCCGGGGGAAAGTCGGGGGAAGGAGAGAGGGGAGCGAGCGCCCGGGGGGCGGGGACGCCTGGCTGGGGAGACCCGGAGCGAGAGGAAGGACGCGGGGCGCCCGGAAATGGGTGCTGAGGGGCTGCGAGGGGTGGGAGCGCTGGAGGGTGGTGAGGGACGTTCCCTTCCCGCCCCCCTGAGCCAGCCTGTGCCCGGGGATGAGCGCGGAGGGGCCGGGCTGTCTGGGCGGGAACCGAACCCCGAGCGGCCCGGACCGCGGGGCACCGTCAGCGGCCGGCACCCCGGGCTCCTGGCGGTCCCGCTGCGGGCGGCTGGTGTCTGGTAGACGGAGCGCTCCGGGTTTCTCCCGGGTCGGCTGGGCTTGACAGCGATGGGAGCTCCGTGTTGCCGGGGTGGCCTGAGGGTCATCTTGCCCCCGGGCAGCCCCCCCCGGCTCTGGAGCCCCTACACGCCGGCCCCGACACCTGACCTTTCCTGGAACCAAAACATCCGCCAATGCGCAGTGGATCTCGGTCCGCCTTTTATCACCTGCGGGGGATGGTGCGCGGCGTTGTTGTTGTTGTTGTTTTAAATATATTTTATTGATTTTTTTTTTTTCAGAGAGAAAGAGAGAGGGATAGAGAGTTAGAAACATCGATGAGAGAGAAGCATCAACCAGCTGCCTCTTGCACACACCCCCACTGGGGATGTGCCTGCAACCAAGGTACATGCCCTTGACCGAAATCGAACCTGGGACCCTTCAGTCTGCAGGCCGAGGCTCTATCCACTGAGCCAAACCGGTTTTGGCGGTGCGCGGCGTTTTGCTTGTGTTTCCGGGGTACTTTGCCCGCTTCTTGGGGCCAGTCTCAGGCCTGCATGGCCCTTCTCAGGCCTTTCATGGCTCACCTGACACGAAGGAACGACTTTTTTTTTTCTTCTTTTTTTTTTTTTAATCAAGTCAGCAAGCCTTGGTGTTAAACTGAAATTATGGGGAAAGGTGAAAGTGGATCACTGATGCCTTTTGGTAACAATAATTAACAGTGTCATTTTTACCATTTACTACATGATGCCATTTCAATATCACCGCAGCTGTGAAGTATGTGTGTCCTCCCTGTGTTCATTCAGTCGGACACCCATGGCCTCCCCTACTGTGTGCCAGGCACAGTCCTAGGCACTTGATCAAGATTAAACGCCCTCCCGAAGTTTATGTTCCAGTTGGGGAGCACAAGTAAACAAGTAATTTTGGACAGTGGTGGATGCTGTGACAAAAATAAAGCATGCGAATGGCATAGAGAGTGCAGAGGGCAGGGAGGGTGTGCAGGGCGGGAAGCTGCATGGGATAGGATGGTCCGGGAAGTCCTCTGAGATGGTGATATTTAAGGCAAACCCTCAGTGACTCGAAGGACCCAGCCATGTGCAGATTTGGAAGAAAGTGTCTCCAGTAGGGGCCACAGTAAGCAGAAGGCTCTGAGACAGGCACAAGATTGTCTTGTTGGGGGAACAGATATGAGAGCAGTGAGAGGTCGGGAAGGTGGGCAGGTACCATGGAGGACACCTAGGCCCAGAGCGGCCAAAGGAACTGTGAAGTGTCATGTCGTCTGTGAACATCAGAGCTGCCTTCTCAGTCCCGGGTTTCCCCGATCCCACCCTCTTTTCATGGCCCTGTGCTGTGTTTTCCGAAGGTCTGGGCCAGTCTGGATTGTCTGCATTTTGATGAAGACTTGTGCTTCATCTACCTCGTGGCCTGGCATGATGAATAGGGCCCGGCCGGGTTGGGGAGAGAGGTGACTGCGCCTCATCTTGGATGCTTTTCACAAAAGCTTGTAGATTTCCACTTACATGACACCTTCAGTGGATGGCATTGTTTAAGGTTTGGACAGGCTCTAAGCTAGAAGTGACTTCTCCTTAGCGTGGTGATTGCTACGACAGTCCCTGCGATGGGTTTCCTCGGGGGAAGGGGGGGGTGTGTGTGTGGAGGATTGCTCGAGAGAAGGACTATCCCAAAGGCATCAGCTGTTTTTATCATGAATTTTTCTTCGTCACTTGCTGTCAGCATTTCTTACTCTTCCCCCTCGTGTTAGGACACAAGCAGAAGATATGAAAACAAGGCTGGCAGTTTCATCACCGGGATTGATGTCACCTCCAAGGTAAGGCGGACCGTGATTTACTCCTTTTGACAAGCGGCTGAACCTGGTTCCTAGGATTGGCGGAACTGCAATTATTCTGTCCCACCTGTTTTCTTTAGTTGGTGGATTAAAATGTATTTAACTTAAATTTTATGTTACACAATGATGCTTTTGTGCATTCTGGAAACATCCAGGCAGTATTTGTGTATTCTCGTGTTCACGATAAGATAAAATCACTATACCTGTGCTTAATCATATCCAAGAAAAAGTTCTGCACTGCAAATGCTTTTTTATGCTGTATACATTCTTTAAAAGTGATATAAACTATTTTTTACTTTAACTGAAACATGAAAAGTGCCTGGCACACAGTAGGCTTTTAGGAAATGTCTTTTGTGGCTCACTGGCCGCAGGCTTAGGAAAATAGGGTCTCCCGCCCTGGCTGATGTGGCTCAGTTGGTTGGAGCGTCATCCTGTGCAACAAGGTCGCAGCTTCAGCTCCCGGTCAGGGCACATCCTTAGGTTGTGGGGTTTGATCCCTGATTGGGGTGCGTGCAGGAGGCAGCCAATTGATGTATTTCTCTCACATCGAAGTTACTTTTTCTCTTTCTTCCTTCCTAAAAAAACAAAAACAAAAAACAACACACAACCTTTCTCCCCTCCCCCCCTGGAAAAATAGGATTTCCTTACTCTGTGGCTATCTAAACTTTGAAGACCAAGTCAGCTGAATTATTCTCAGTATCTGGGAATATTATCTTTTATCTAGTGATTACTGTTACTAGATTACCAACTTCACTGTAATTCCTCACAGAGCTAAACCTATTATTTTCCTTATTATAAATAGTGCATATTATTGCTTATGTTGGTGATATCCAGTTTAGACATTCTTTCTGCTTTAACGTGTGCAATTGAGTTTGGAATAGAATCTTGAATTCTGAATAGTAGCACTATGTTGCTATATTGGATGTGTAAAATAAAAAATAAAAATGTCATGCTTACATTTTTATATCTTATTTGGGACTCAATCTGGCGTAGATGGCTTAAAGGCCAAAAGAAAGAAATGATCTTTTAGACAAACAGGAAAATTAAGTGAAGATGTTTTCTTACTGTAATTGAACCAGAAGTAGACTGCACTGTTCTTAATCCAACACAGTTTGCCATTATATAAACAAATATAATGGGGGAAAGAGTGGTAGTCCCAGAATTGGTACTTAAACTGTTACTAAAGAAAGGTAGATTAGCTCTTTGCACTGGGAAGATTTGAGGGAAGAAAATTAGCATAACTGTTGGGAAATAACAGAAGTGTTGCTGCTTTACCAGTCCCCACAAGCATTCTGTGTAGTCAGACCTTCAATTAGCGTGCAAAGTCAATGTGTAATTAGCGAGGGCTCCCAAGAGCCGTCAGAAACCCACGGATCTGGATTTATTTTAGGTCTTGGGGAGAAAAAAACTTACGAAGCTGATTATTTTGTTTTTCAATGAAGCATCAATGCTTGTCACTTAATTTGAAAACTGGCAATTGCATGGATACAAGCCTGGATGATAGAGAGCTTCTTTGCCTCAAAGCTATTTTTAAACCAGGAAAAAGCCTTCGGGAGTGGACTGCTCATGCAGACATAATGTGGATGAGCGTGATAGGTGTGATTACCATGCACACAGACAGTGAAATGGGGGTGAGGGGGGAGGGGACTCCTGGAAATAGCACTGAGATCAGAAATTCTGTCCCACTTACTGCTGAAGTACCTCCAGCAAACCTTTTAACTTTTTTTGTGCTTCAGTTTCTGCACCTGGAAAATTGAGATTTGAGATTGTTTAGTTGTAATTTGTTTGAATCTTGACTGCTAATAAATGAAATGTCAGAGAATTAAGCGTTACTTATTACTCATTGGATCAACTAATATTCATTGAATTCCTACTCTGCCTCAGACACAGTGATAGGCATTGAATCATCATGGAGATTATTACAAATTATAGCAGCATTAATGTACACCCTCCCAGTCATTGACTTTGAGTATCCAGTTCTCTGCAAAAATTATTAAAGGTACATTGTTGCTTATTTCTTCTGATTTATTTTAGGGTTGTCACTGATGCCTTATGTTATATTTGTGATTGTGTGTGCCATCTAACTTTTCTCGTTCGTTGAAACTCGGCTTTTACTGTACCTTCTAGGAAGCAATTGAAAAGAAAGAACAACGAGCTAAGCGCTTCCATTTACGATCAGAAGTAAATCTTGCCCAAAGAAATATCGCCTTGGACCGAGACATGATGAAGAAAGGTACTGGGTGTTTGGGGGGACTTTTTCCACATTTCCCCAGATAGTAACGTTTCCTGCCATGGCTGGTGCTTCTGGCCTTGCCTTGCATGTCCAGTCCTCATTCAAATACTCCCAAAGGAAAGAGACGTGTGATGTCTCCATTTTTGAGGAGGTCTGTTTAAAGTTGTGTTAGCCGTGTCTCAGATGTTAGAGCTGGGAAAAAAAGATTGTCTTGTCAGAGGAGGCCCAATGAAAGTCACCCAGTTAGTGGCAGAGCTGAGATTAGAACCTGTGCTTCTACGGAAGCTTACCCATTTCTGCTCTTATCATAGGAAGCTTAACTTTTCTTTGTCTTCAAATGTATTGGAAGTAGCCAGAGCCAGTTTGGCTCAGTGGCTAGATTGTCTGCCTGCAGAGAGAAGGGTGCCGGGTTCCATTCTGGTCAAGGGCACATAACTCAGTTGCAGGCTCCTGGCCCTGGTTGGGGGCATGCAGGAGGCAACCAATTGATATGTCTCTCTCACATTGTTGTCTCTCCCTCCCTCCCTCCTTCCCTCCCTCCTTTTACTCTGTAAAAATTAATGGAAAAAACATCCTTGCCTGAGGATAATAAAATAAAATAAACGTATTAGAAGAATATCACAGCGAGACCTCTTTAAGGGGAGTCAGAGCAGTATTGGATTGGTAGGGAAAAGTTGTCATTCTTCTTTAGATGCAGGCTTGTGGTTTTATCTTATTTTTCTATTTTATTAGGATAATTGTTTTGCTGCTTGGAACTCACCCTGAATTAAAAAGAGTAATCTGCCCCAGTCTTCTGACACAATTTATAAAATAAAGAGAAATTTTTTACTGAGTTCATAGCCATACTTATTATTCCACGCTAATATAAAATAAATCCATGAGTACAAAAGGTCTCCCTCTGTTGTATTTGCAAATTTGGGTATTTCTGAAGGACTTAATAGGCAGACCTCTGCATGTTAAATGTCTGTGCTCTGCTCTATGAGTTTCTCTAGGCTTGCTTGATTGATAAAAGTATGTTGAATGAACGAAAGAATAGCTACTGTTTTGAGGAACTTGCTGTCTTACCTGGCACTATGTTTGTTGGCATATTGCACATTCGTTTCTTATTTGTTTCTCACAACAACCCTATGAAGAATATATTTTGTATTCCTGTTTTACAGAGAAGTAGAAATAGGCTCAAAGAAGTTTAATAAATGCCTGAGGTTATGCAGCTAGTAAAAGTGGAGTCAGGATTTCAGGGGTTCAATTCCTGGTCAAGGGGATGTACCTTGCTTACAGGTTCCCTGGCCCTGGTGGGGACTCATGCAGGAGGCGACCAGTTGCTTGGTGTCTGTGATATGACAGCACAGACTCAAATCTCCTCAGTCTGTCCCAGTGGGTAGAGTAGCTTGGATACAGAGCTCAACTCTGAATCCTGCTTTACAGTTTTTTCTGCCTCATGAGTTCAAGTTGGAAATAGGACCTTGCTTCCCTTGCAGGCTGGGTTTCCAGGCATCTATCTGGGTGGACTTCAGTTTCAGGAAAAGCCCTATGAGGGCCAAGGATAGCTGTGCAGCTTGGCATTCCTGTGCCTGCTCAGTCTGGGCCCAAGCAGAGCTCTGACTCCTCTCATAGCTGCAGCTGGCTAACTTCTAGCCTGTGAGCGTTCACTGTGGCAATTCGTGCCTTTTCATTCTGCTCATTTTGCCCTTCCTTGTCCCATGCTTTGTCTTGTCAGATGTCATTTTCTCCATGAAGCCCTAATCACCCACTCACATTTCTTTCCTCTGTTGCAGCTCTTTGATGTGCTGTGTCCTCCTGGAATCTTTCTCCCAGACCCCTTGTGAATGTGGATAAGTTATTGAACCTTGTTAGGTCTCAATCTCCTTGTTTATAACGTGAGAATATGATACCTACCTGAATAGTATAACTTTTGGGGTTAAATTAAAAAAAAAATTTTTTGTTTTTGAAAAGCAATTTTAATCTTATGGTTCTTAAGATATTCCTAAAAAGCAATAGATGTGCTGAAACCGGTTTGGCTCAGTGGATAGAGTGTTGGTCTGTGGACTGAAAGGTCCCAGGTTTGATTCCTGTCAAGGGCATGTACATTGGTTGCAGGCACATCCCAAGTAGGGGGTGTGCAGGAGGCAGCTGGTCGATGTTTCTCTCTCATCGATGTTTCTAGCTCTCTATCCCTCTCTCTTCCTCTCTGTAAAAAATCAATAAAATATATTATTTAAAAAAAAAAAAAAAAAAAGCAATAGATGTGCCTGGATGAGCAGGGACACGTTGCTCATTATAATCTGTTTTTTATCCAGAAGGCAGCATGGTCTAGGGTAGTATTCCTGAACTCTGGAGAACCCTGCTGCCTATCCCAGATCAGTTTAAATAAGGATGGGAGGTACGCGAGGGGTTTGAATAGGTCCCAGCAATAGTTATTTTTATATCTCGCTAAATAATTCTAATGTACAGTCAAGATTGAGAACCATTAGTGTGGTGATTAAGAGTGTGGGTTCTGGCCCTGGCCTGTTGGTTCCATGGTTACAACGTTGGCCCATGGACCGGAGAGCTGGGCCCATCCTGGCCAAGGGGCTGTGCCTCGGTTGCCGGTCCCCTGGCCCTGGGGGGGCTCACGCTTGTGGTGACCAGTTGATATCGTGTCTCTTTCATGTTGATCCCCCCCCGCTCTCTTCCTTCCTCTAAAATCAGTTTTTTAAAAAAGAAAAGAGTGTGGGTTCTGAAGCCTAGCTGTCTATATTCGAATCCTGACCTGTTCCTTTCTAGCTCTGTGCCTTGGGGAAGTTACTTAGGCTCTAAGAAACTCAGTTTCTTCCTGTGGAGAGGCAGAGCACGGTGCTTTTACTAGGGTTGTTGGGAGGCTCTAGCATAATGTACAGTTCTTATGTCTGGTACATAGTAAGTCCCCAATAAATGTTAGTTGTTATTTTCATTATCTGGCATTTTCCATCTCCCAAGCAGTCTTCTAAGTGGCTAGCCTCTTGGGAGAATGGGAACATTGGAATAAACATCTTGACTCCTGCAGCCACATTAGGTGTCAAATTATTGCTTCTTAATATCAATGATACCGTTTGGTAAATGCTTGCTATATGCCACTCAGCCCTGTGAAGGGAAGGTAATCGCCATTTCTGTTTTACTGATGGGGAAACTGAGGTGCTGAGAGGTAGAGAACCTTGCCTGAGGTCCCAGTAGCAAGTAGCTAGGTAAGTAGCAAAGCTGGGATTTGCAGGCTGGCCTGGCTGAAGCCTGTGCTCCTAACCTCTCTGCCAGCTCTCAGGGGGAGTGTGCGATGTGCTGCCTGATCATTCTGCCTCAGAAGTGACTTGCTGCTTACTTACTCTTAGCGACTGCTTTCCTTTCCTTACCCCCAAGATCAAAGCTTTCAGGGTTGGAAGGAACCTCAGAGGTCATCAAAGGTCACCTCCTGCCCCGGGCTGCAGGCCTTTTGGCAAAGTTCCCAGTGGTCTTTTGGCTTCTGCTTGAACATTGCAGAAGGACTATTTATGAAGCAGCTAATTTTGGTTTTGGATACATGTTAATACATGTTCCTTATGTTGAACAGAAATTGCTTTCTTAAAATTTCTGTCCATTAGTTAGTTATTGTGTGACCCTTAGAACAACATTATGTTCTCTCCTCATTCAATAATAATCCTTCAGGTGAATGAGCAGTAAGCCCATTTCCTACACTTTATTTATGTAAATTGACTTTCTAGCCTCTCGCCTCTAAACTCTTTTTCAGTTTCTAAATGTCCTTCATAAGGTGAGGAGTAGATTCCAGATATTGTTGGATTCCCGGAGAGAATGGCAGGGCTCTACCTCGATTTCTTTCTTAGCCGTTGCGTAGTGTACTCACCTGCTAGTCAACCGAAGCACGCAGGTCTTCTCCTTGGAAATTCTCCCCATCAAACAGTCTTGTCTGGTACTTGAGGCACTGTTTAAGAATTACTTTATTTACCTTTACCAAATTATATCTTATTAATTTCAAAACTCCATTTCAGTCTGTCGAGTTCATTTTCATCTTACCTGCACCTTTTAGCATTTTAGCTATATTCCTCACTTTGGTATGCCAGTCTTCTGCATCTTTATCCAGCTGTTGGTAAATGTTGATCATGAAAATCCCATATCATGCCATGAGACATAGATCCGTGAATTATAAGTCTTAGTTTATTATCAGGTCCACATTTCACTTTATTGTCACGACGAGCTAAATTACATGCCTTAATGGTCTCGAGATAGAACTTGAATTTCTTGGTGTGAGGAATTGCTGCCAAAAAAAAGAAAAGAGGTTTGTGTGGCTTGCTTCTTAGAGAACTCACATCATTTCCAAGGGAAAGACTTGGTTTTATTTTTTGTTTGTTTCGTTACTCTTCACCCGAAGATATTTTCAGTGATTTTTTTTTTTTTTTTAAGAGAGTGAAAGGGAGGGGGAGAGACAGATAGAGAGAAACATCTCTGTAAGAGACACCCATCGATTGGTTGCCTCCCGTGCACACCCTGACCAAGGACAGGGATGAAGCCTGCAACCAAGGCACATGTTCTTGACCAGAATCGAACCTGCATCCTTTCATTCCACAGGCCGACATTCTGTCCACTGAGTCAAACCGGCTAGAGTGAGACTTGGTTTCTTAAGGGATTGTAGATTCTGTTTGATCAGCTCCTTTTAAAAATTCCAGAGAATTACATTAAATTAAAAAAAAAAAATATATATATATATATATATATATATATATATATATATATATGTATATATATATATATATATATATTTTTTACCTGGGGATATGTTTTATTGATTTAGGGAGGAAGGAAAGGGTGGGAGGAGAGAAAGAGAGATATTACATCTATCAACTGCCTGACTGCGGATCAAACCTGTAACTTTTTGGTGTATGGGGGGGGGAAAGCCATTGGCATTTTTGATGAGCCTATATACTCTGAACTGTACCCTTTTCTTCATTACACATTTCACAACTCACGTTCACCAAAGAAAACTTGGGAAGGAGAGTAAGAAAAGTTGCCCAGAGTCTAACATAAAACCCAGTCATTGTCAGCATTTTGTGTATTTCCTTCTAATCTTTTCTGCATGCGGATTTTATTTTGTTTCTCCCTTTCCTTTTCACTTGACAATCTGCCATCTGCATTTTCCAGATCATTATATAGGCTGCTGTTAGTCTTTTAGATCTTATATTTGTTCTTTTACCTTTGTCATTAGTCATTTACCCTTTGTCTGTCTCCCATATGTGTTATTTGGCAGAGTGTCTCACCCAAGCTTTGCTGCCTGTTCTTTCCTTGGGAATCACCTCTCATATTCTGAGTAACTATATTTAATGTCTTACAAATTTTTTCAACATCTTAGTGTGAGGCCTTGGGATTGGCTTCTTTTTCTCTGGATTTTCAGAAATCTACTTTCCTACTCCCTGTCATTCATTGTTTTCTTTCCTGGTAAAAACAAGCAAGATGATGCCCTTACCACCTTGCTGGTAGTCAGCACTCGGTAAATGGCCAGTTCTCATCCCCTCATCCATCTGTTCACCGCCATCTCAGCAGTTAGCCTTCCTCACTGATTGGACACAGATCTAGGCTCCTGCTTTGTTTTATTTTAAGCAGTGACATTGTCAGCAAGGTGAGGAAGTATTGAGCATTCTCCTTTGGCAGTCTTCCATCACATTTTGAGCTTAACAAGGTTTCATCTCCAGTGCATCTTGCCACAGTTGGTTTGGTTCTCTTTTGAGAATGAACTTTTCTCCCAGCTCATTGAAACGTTTACCTTTGTAGTGATAATGGCTTTTGTATCCATACCGGCTTCTTTTGAACAAGACTGTTGATTGCCCATTTCTAGATGTGTATACCATTCTCTGTACATTAAAATAAAGCCCAGCCGGCGTGGCTCAGTGGTTGAGCATCACCCCATGAGCCAGGAGGTCACGGTTTGATTCTCAGTCAGGGCTCATGCCCAGGTTGCAGGCTCGATCCCTATGGGGTTGGGTGTAGGAGGCAGCCCATCAATGACTCTCTCATCATTGATGTTTCTATCTCTATCCCTTTCCCTTCCTCTTTATAAATATCAATTTAAATAAAGACAACTGAAGCCAGAAGTTTTATTCCTTATTGTCTTTTGTTTATAAGCTATTTCTGCAGGTTTGTGTCTTTGTTTTTGTAATAAAAGCATTATAATGTTAGAACAGTGCTATGATGCTCTTGGTATTTATTTACTTAGGTATTTCCTTATTGCTTGTCTTATTTATAAATAAACCCCGTTATCAGGTCAACAAGTGTTCCTCAGACTTTTTCCCCGGTCTGTTTTCTCTGCCATCTCCAGGAGCTCTTCCTGTTGTTTGTTCCCTCTCTACTTCCCCTGGGACCCTTTTCATCCATACTCATGGCCTTTAGCTCCAAGAACTGAAAAGGCCCCCTGGTCTGACTCCTTCAGTTTCCCAGCCTGGATGTCCACTGTGAACACCTGGCTCATTTGGGCTTGTTCAGTGTTGTACCGCTGGTCACTAGTAAGGATTTGCAGAGATTCAAAGGTCTTAACAGTATCTCCATCTTCATAATCTGGGTGGCAGGAAGGTATCACCTGATTTACCAGGTAGTCTGGACACACCTATGTGGGCTCCCCTTAAACCTTTTACTCTTCAAAATGATAAAACAGATATCTTTGTGTGAGCTACTGTATGAACCCACATGAGGAGTAACTAGGCCTAAAGGTCACGTGCTAAATTACATTTATAGCAGGCACTTCCAATTTGTTCTTGAGTGGCTGTGCCACTTCTCAATCCCGCCAGCAGAGGGAGGAGGGCTCTTTTCTCCACCCTACCAACAATTGATAGTAAAATACATAAATTTAAAAAAATTCTAGTAATTGAAAAGTGGTATCTTGTTTTAGTGTGTGTTTTTCTGATTGTGAGGTCAGCCATCTTTTCATATATTTATTGTATTTCCTGTTGTGTGAATTGTCTAGTACTCATGTTCTTTGCCGGTTTTTATTTTAAGCTGTCATTTTATCAGTATTTATAAGATTTCATTACTTTAGTTTCCTTCTTTGCTTTATATCCAGGGGCAGCGTCTCTTCTTTTTCAGAAATGGCCTGAACTGTTCCACATTTTTCTTCCATAAATATTTAAAACCTGGTGACCATGTGCCCTCTTTTGTGCACATTGAAAGGAAATTAATTCGAAGGTGGCCAGTGAGGCAGGACTGGGTGTGATGGGCTGGACAGACCCTGGAGGCAGCCTCCCGTGTCCCTCCCTGGTGTCTGTGGAGTGAGTAGGGTCCCTCGGGCTGGCCTGTGGGGGTCAGGCCAGAACTGGCTCTCTGACATCCCCCGAGGGGTCCCGGAGAGGGAGAGGGCACTCTGCAAAGTTGCTGTCATGCAGGGTGTGGAACACAAACACAAGTGCGCAGTAAACCAGATTTGGGGCCTAGAGTGCCCCAGCAACAACATAACCCACGGCTGAAGGTGAAACCGCGCAGCACCATGAGGAATCGGGCTCCCTCCTCTCTGGTTTCGGGGTGTGTCACCCAAGGACCGCCGCTGCCAAGTCACTGCAGCTTGGCAGCTCCCTGGTGATCAGTATGTGTCATAGCGACCGGATGGTCAGCCGGTTGATGGGCTACATAGGCTTTTTTATATATAGATTTTAGAATCAGCTTGCCTAGTTTAATGAAAAAGCCTATTGAATTTGGCATTGCTTAATTGCAGGTTAATTTGGGGAAAGGTATTGTGTATTTTATCAACATTAATTGTTCAATCTTTCTTAGCCTAAAAACCTGTTCTGACTTAAATAATTGATTTAATGCTGTTTGGTCTGTGATAAAAAGCAAAACAATACCTTGCTGTCATCTCTCCTTTTCTTTTAAAATAAATGCCATCTCTTTCAGCATATTTCTTTCTAAACACACGTTACCTGAACTGTGTAATAGGGTGGAGTGTGCAGTAGTGGGTGGGAAAATCCTATCATCTTTTCTGTGTCCTGTGTTTTTAGCAATCCCCAAAGTGAGACTGGAGACAATCTACATTTGCGGAGTAGATGAGATGAGTACCCAGGATATCTTTTCCTATTTTAAAGAATATCCTCCGGCTCACATTGAATGGTTGGATGATACCTCCTGTAAGTATACCCAAGTTTTCTGTTAAATATGTTTTTGCTTATGATTTTGAAATTATTCTTGCCACCTCAGATGGTGAATGACTATGGCAGATACTTGTCTGTGTCTAACCTCTGCCATTAGTGTAGAAGAGGAAAAAAATCCCCATTGATGAGAACCAGATACATTAACTAATCTACCAGATTATACCCCATGAGTATTCTAAGTCAGCTCAGAGTGGTGACCAAGGCTTATGAAGCTCGTTGCTAGCATCTGAGCCCAGTGTACGATTAAGGCCTCTTGAATTCCCACAATTTCCCAACAAAGGGGTGGATCCAGCTGTGTGGACGGGCTGAGGGCTGTGTTTTCAGAGCTTTAGACTTTGTCATTGCAACTTGCCATACAGTTGATTATCCAGGTGCTGGCTCTGCCTCAGTGTCTCTAATTAGAACTATATCAGAAACCCTGCCACTTTACCAGACCTGTGAGCTGTTAAACTTGTGAGCCAACTGTAATTTTTAACTTGCCTTCCCACTCCAAGTCTGTTCTGACTGGTGATCACGCTACTGGCTTTTTGTCTCGATTCATTTCTAGTCTGGCTTCCCTTACTGCTAGCTTGCTGGCCTACCAGGTTGTGCTCGGTATAGCAGCCTGGTTTTTCTGGCTGCTTTCTTTAAAAGATGTTGATTCAGCCAGGACCGGTTTGGCTCAGTGGATAGAGGTCGGCCTTCGGATTCAAGGGTCCCAGGTTCGATCCCGGTCAAGGGCATGTACCTTGGTTGCGGGCATGTCCCCAGTAGGGGGTGTGCAAGAGGCAGCTGATCAATGTTTCTCTCTCATCGATGTTTCTAACTCTCTCTTCCTCTCTGTAAATGTCAATAAAATATATTTTTTAAAAAATAAAATAAAAGATGTTGATTCAGTGTTTTCATTGAAAGAAGAAACATGACTGAGTAAAATATTTTTTTCCTGTTTCCTTTTTCCTTAACCTGTTAACCGAACGGGACCTATAAATACGTCAAACGTAAACAATATCGGGAACGGGTAGGACGTATGAATACGTCCTTGAAATATATGTTGCGCCCCGAGAGGGACGGTATATATTTTTTGTAATCTTTTTTTTTTTTAATATTTTATTGATTTTTTACAGAGAGGAAGGAAAGGGGAGGGATAGAGAGTTAGAAATATCGATGAGATGAGAGAGAAACATCGATCAGCTGCCTCTTGCACACCCTCACTGGGGATGTGCCGGCAACCAAAGTACATGCCCTTGACCAGAATCGAACCCAGGACCTTTAGGTCCGAAGGCCGACGCTCTATCCCCTGAGCCAAACCTGTTTCGGCTATTTTTTGTAATCTTTATCATTGTTTGTAAAATTTATAATTTTTTAATTTAACGTGTCCATTTTTATTTGTCGGTATTCTATTTTTTTTGTAATTTTGTATTTTCCTTTGTGCTTTATATATATAAATAAATGAATATATATACATATATATTCATTTATTTTCATTAATTATAAATAAAAAAAATAATATGAAATTACGTCCTCCGGGCGTGACGTACTGACACGTCCTAGTGAAAGAGTACGCACCCGTTACAGGTTGCGTCATTAAAAAGGGCTGGGTTGTAAATATTTTAGGCTTTGCAGGTCGTATAGTCTCTGTCATTTATTCAGCTCTGCCATAGAGCATGAGAAAAGCCATCGACGGTATGTAGTTGAACGAGCCTGGCTATTTTCTATAGAGCTTTATTTTACAAAAACAGCCAGAACCAGTTTGGCTCAGTGGATAGAGTGTCAGCCTGTGGACTGAAAGGTCCCAGGTTCAATTCCAATCACGGGCATATACCTTGGTTGCAGGCACATCCCCAGTAGGGGGTGTGCAGGAGGCAGCTGGTCGATGTTTCTCTCTCTTCGATGTTTATAACTATCTGTCTCCCTTACTCTCTGTAAAAAAAATCAATAAAATATTTTTTTAAATTTATTTTACAAAAACAGGCAGTGGATGTGTAGTTTATTGTACATTAATTAAACCTAAGTAAATCTGGTACACATCTAAACAAATAAATGACAAATGATGGGCTGGATTTGACCTGCAGGTTTTAGTTTGCTATCCACTGGTTTAAGTCATTAAAACTAGATAAGGGATATTGCAGTTGGAGAGACCTTTAGAATTATCCAGTTCAGCTACTTTATATTGTGCATCAGAAACCAAGAAACTGAGAAACAGAGAAGGTAAATTGTCCAAGGCCACATGGTGTGTTAGTAACAAAGGTGAGACTCTATAAGAAGTCTCAAAATCTTTTTTCTTTTTGGCTAAATTCTTTCTTTAAAGAAGCAAATTCAGTTAGTTGCTACAAAGCCAAGAGTCTGTTATGTCTCCATTGTATATATCCATGATGGTACCATCCTCATTGGGAGAGCATCATTTAAAAGCATGTCTGGATGATAAGGAATAGCATAGGGCTTCCTTGGAGGGGCAGTGGTATAGAGGGCAATCCACATTTATTTGATAACCAGAGGCCTGGTGCACAAAAATTTGATTTCACCTTCAGCCCGGCCTGCTCCTCTCAGCCTGGCCTGCCCCCTCTCAGTCTGGAGCCCTCAGGGGATGTGCTGCTGACGACTTAGGCCCGCTTCACATGGGGAGCCCGCCTAACCTGCAGTCTGGCCTCCCTCTGCAGGAGGCGACTGGGCTGATCAGGGGAAGGCGCCATCCCCATCACCCCACTGCTGCTGCTGGCCATAGCGGCTGCCTGAGCCCATGGCTGCCTGAGCCCCGGGCCTCGCATCTGCTGTGGCTTGGACCGGATGGATGTCCAGAGGGACATCTGGAAGATGTCCAGACTAATTAGCATATTATATTCCCTTTTATTACTATAGATTATCATCATCCTCATCAAGAACTAACACATAGCACTAAGTGCCAGGCAGTTTTATTATGTAAACACTTTTGCATGGAATCTTTGACCATTATTTCGTGGAACCCAGTTGGGGAATGCAGTTTAAGGCCACTTTCATCAAAGAGGTTTTACTACTACTTCCTATTCTTTTCATTTGTTGGTTTGTATATTTATTGCTCTCAATCTGTACCTAGATGAGGTTTAACAATGAATATGGTTATGGATAATAAAGAACATTATAAACTGATGGACCAAAAGATAGATATAGAGACAGTAAAGCAACAAGCAGACTGTCAAATTACAGCGGGGCGGGTAGGGAGGTCTGGGGGAAATAATAGATGAACCGAAGGATTTGTATACATGCATATAAGTACAACCAATGGACACAAAACTCTGGGGAGGGAGGGTATGAATGAGAGGGGAGGAGAATGGTAAGATATGTACACAGATAATAATTTAATTAAAAAAAAAAAAAGCCAACTCATTGGCACAGAAGTATAAAGGTAACCAGTATCCCCCTGGTTTCTCTGATTTTTGAACATGATTCTCCTGTCATTAAACAATGTGTTACACATAAAAAAAAAGAAAAAAAAGAAAAAACACACGCCAAGATTGGTTTGGCTCAATGGATAGAGCGTCGGCTTGGGGACTGAAAGGTCCCGGGTTCGATTCCGGTCAAGGGCATGTACCTTGGTTGTGGGCATATCCCCAGTAGGAGGTGTGCAAGAGGCAGCTGATCGATGTCTATCTCTCATCGATGTTTCTAACTATCTCTCTCCCTTCCTCTCTGTACAAAATCAATAAAAAAATGTATTTAAAAAAAACAAAAAAAAACCAACAATGAATCTGATGCAGTTTCTGCTCTCAGGAAACTTAACCATTTGGATGTGATGATGTTGTTTTATTTTACATTTTATTTTAGGTAATGTGGTTTGGCTGGATGAAATGACAGCCACACGAGCCCTTATCAATATGAGCTCTCTGCCAGACCTGGATAAGATAAAAAGCAGGGATGCCAATGAGGACAAGTCATCTGAGAAAAGCAAAAAAGGTAACTGAACACAAAGAGGGGACTTTTGGGCTGAAAGTCCTATTATTTACTCAGTTGGTCTGGGTTTCTGTGCAAAGTGTTATATAGTATCTCAGCGCTAGTTATTTCTGAAAAAGGCTTTGATGTTTTGGAATATTAGTAAGTAGATGGAGAAAATAATCGGACTTTTAAATGATATGAGATGGAGTTATTTTAAAGATCATCTTGTCCTGCACATTCCATTTTAGACAAGCAGGAAGACAGTTCAGATGATGAGGCTGAAGAAGGAGAAGTTGAAGATGAAAACTCAAGTGACGTAGAGGTTAGTAATAGGGAAAATACATGTGTAAGGTTTCACTGTAAGAAACTGTTTTTATTTAAGGCTTAAAGACTTAAGTTGCGTTCTTCCTCTGGCTCTCACCGCTAGACTTCCTGAGGGCGCACCAGACCCTTGCTTTTTAAGTTTGTGTGAGAATAATGCACGATTTATCTTGAGATCTTAGAATAGTACTCACATTTCTGTAAGAGAAAATGATTTTGTTAAATACTTTGAAGTGTTACATAATAAGTAAAATTTGGAAAAAGCAAGAAATGGCATATTTCCTAACAGATTATATACTACTGTTGGAAAAATTAAAGTGTATTCATATAAAAAGATGCATTATACAGCTTCAAGCCAAGCAAAGTCTTTGCTCTCTTGGAGCTTACATTCTAGTGGGGAAAACAGATAATACAGATACACTGATGCAGGTATATAAAACAATGTCAGGCATTGATAATTGCCATGAGGGAAATTAAGAAGGGTCAGTGGATAGCGTGATGGAAACCATTGTTTGACAAAGTGGTCAGGGAAGACCTCTGACTTAGAACCTAGTGCAGTAATACTGAGAGTGTTATTAAAGGCAGAATGCTTTCTTAATCAATGGTAACTGCTTCTGAATAAAAGAGAAAATGGCTTTAATTTTTTATATTGAAATGCTCTTTTTTCTTAAGTTGGAAACATTATCTCAGGTAGAAGAAGAGTCTCTGCTAAGAAACGATCTTCGTCCAGCTAATAAACTTGCTAAAGGAAATAAGTTGTTCATGAGATTTGCTACAAAAGGTAAATATGGTATTTGCTCTTGATTTTTATTATTAATCAAAGTGATTTATTATTGAATGACATCCTTCTCTTTTGAATCAGAGGTTAGATCAAGTAATCTCAAACTGTAATATTTTGTGCTTATGAAATGATGGCTTGTTGCCCGAGTTGGAATTTCTGACCTGGAAAGTAAATACTAACTATTTGTGCTCTTTTGTGATTTCTGGCTAAAGAAGTTATTTTCTGTTAAAGCTCGTTTGTCCATGTGCTTTTTAGCCAATTTATCATCTGAACCATGAAAACCTTTTAAAATTTTATATTTTTATTTATCACAGTAATAACCTCTTGGACATTGCTCATAGTGCCCTTCAGGTCTAATTCTCTAAGGCCATGGTTGGCGAACTATGGCTCGAGAGCCACATGCGACTTTTTAGTTCCTTGAGTGTGGCTCTTCCATAAAATACCACGGCCTGGGCGAGTCTGTTTTAAAGAAGTGGCATTAGAAGAAGTTTAAGCTTAAAAAATTTGACTCAAAAGAAATTTCAATAGTTGTACTGTTGATATTTGGCTCTGTTGACTAATGAGTTTGCTGACCACTGCTCTAAGTAATTATTGTCAAGCCTATAATTTGTAAGGCTTTTTATACACAGTGATTTTCGGTGCACATTAAACCCCCACACTGTTTCTTTTTAATTGTTTGACAGTTAATTAGAAATGACCCTTCATTTTTTAATACTTCAATATGTATTCATGAAGAATGAGGATTTTGTCTTACACAGAGCACACTTATCAAAATCGAGAAATTTAGCATTAATACACAATAATCCATAATCCACATTCAGATTTCATTAGTTGTTCCAGGAATTCCTCATTCTGACATTAAACTGCCTGACACACAGTGAGTGCTGTTTGTAGCAGTGTTTGATGACAACGACGATGATAATTGTCAAATAAATTTGGACTTTCCTTTTACTGCTCCCTCTTCCTCTCCTCCCCTCTCTCCTCCCCCCACCCCCCAACCTGGGGTCCACTCCAGAGCGAGTGTTCAACTAATCCATGTCTCCTCAATCTCCCTGGATCTGGACCTGCTCTGTTTTCCTTGACTGAACCATTTCTTTCTTTTTCTTTTTTTTCTTTTTTTTAAAATATATTTTATTGATTTTTCACAGAGAGAAAGAGAGAGGGGTAGAGAATTAGAAACATCAATGAGAGAGAATCATTGATCAGCTGCCTCCCGCACACCCCCTACTGGGGATGTGGATGTGCCCACAACCAAGGTACATGCCCTTGCCCAGAATCGAACCCGGGACCTTTCAGTCCACAGGCCGACGCTCTATCCACTGAGCCAAACCGGTCCCGGCTGAACCATTTCTTAAAAAGATAGGTTCATTATTTTATAGACAACCCTTTGGTTTGGTTTTGTCTTGTGTTTCTTTCTGATTTGGGTTGTGCATTTTAGGCAGGAATACCACAGAAGTGATAATGTGTTGTTCTCAGTGCCTCATGTCAGGAGGCACGTGATACTGTCCCATACCGGGATGGTATCTTTCATCACTGGGTTAAGGTGATGATCACCAGGTTTCTCCAAACCGTCAAGTTGCTGTTTTTCCATTTGTGATTTAAAAATTTGTGGGAAGATACTTTGAGATTATGTAAGGAGCCTATTGCTCATCAGGCTTTCATGCAGTCACTTTAGCATCTGTTGATTTATTAACTGCATCATTTATTAGTTAGCCGTCTGCTATAAGGAAGAGCTTTTCCTTTTACCCATTTATTTATTTACTTATATCAGTTTAGGCTCATGTAGTTTTGTTTTATTCATTGGGTTATCATCCATTGTTGTCATTATCTTGATTCGAGAATTGCCTTTGATTTGGCCAGTAGAGCCCCTTCCACTGTGTGCTTCTGACATGTCTCCATGATTCTTGGACCACTTTCTCTATGGCACACTAAAACATCTTGTTTTTCCAGACCCAACTTGTATTTTCCCCGCCTCTGATCTGGAACTAGCTGATTCTCGTCAGGCACGTTTTTTTTTTTTTTTTTTTTTTTGTAGGGGGGCATACTAGTTTGTGTGACTAAGTTTACCCATGGCACTGATACTTTCATATTGGGGTTTGTCCTTTGCAGTCAGTGAGTGCCCAAAGAGCTGTTCAAGTCCTTTATATTATGAAAAGTATGTGTGATCACTGACCACCTTTCTTTCCTACTAATGGGTCTTTTAACCTGACAAAGGGATCTTCTCTGCATTTACTGATTTGAGTGGTGGAGAGCATTCTAGATATATATATATATATATATATAGTACTTTAAGCCATTTTGAGGAAATCACGATAAACTGGAAAAAATGGTTTATCAAATATATGGAATTCTGTATAGTCTGCTTCTTTAATCCTGATTCTGTGTTATTGGTATGTTATGAATCAGAAATGAATATAAGCCCTAGCCAGTTTGGCTCAGTGAATAGAGCGTTGGCCTACGGACTGAAGGGTCCCGGGTTTGATTCTGGTCATATGCCCGGGTTGTGGCTCGATTCCCAATGCAGGAGGCAGCTGGTCAATGATTCTCTCTCATTACTGATGTTTCTGACTTTCTATCCCTCTCCCTTCCTCTCTGAAATAAACAATATATATATTTACAAAAAAAAAAAAAAAAGAAAGAAATGAATATCACCTTTCAGGGGGCAGTGAAAATGCCACCTTTTCTAAAAAGCCCATTTGATGCCTGAGCACTTGTAATGATTGAAGCTCTGTCATGCTTCTTAGAACCTTATGTCTTGTATTGTTGGGGTTTAATAGTGGTATTTCCTCTATGAAGTATTTCCTCCTTGACAGCTGCTTCACCTCATTCATCTCTGTTTTGCTTCCCCTTCATGTCCTTCCCCTCCCCTACACACACACACACACACACACACACACACTGCCTTAGTGGGCACAGAGAGAGGGAATGTTTGCAGTGCATCTTTCCCTTCTGTTGGCTGATTGTGCTGACCTATCCCAGCTAAGCAAAACAGTCTTATTTATTTATTTTTAACTCTAACACATTGTTTTCACACCCACAGGAAATCCTAGGTAACTGTTGTAATTAATTTTTAGATGACAAAAAAGAACTTGGAGCAGCCAGAAGAAGTCAGTATTACATGAAATATGGGAATCCAAATTACGGAGGCATGAAAGGAATTCTTAGTAATTCTTGGTGAGTCCAAAAGTATAAAACACAGTAGTTAAACTTTGCTTAACCCTTTAGTTGGTATTCTGCAGTGGAATGTCAACTCCATGTGTGGATTCGAAGGAAGACAGGAGGGAAGAGTGCAGGATTCTTAACTGTGGTAAAGGTGTGAGAATATGAGCTTCAGTTTCATTTCAGATGTCTGTCTCAGCACCGGACATTTGTCATTGTGAAGTTGAAATTAATCAGTGGGTTTCGTGGTCCTTCCTGTTGGTCTTTGATTATGTGCTTATTTTGACAATGTTGCAGGAAGCGGAGATATCATTCCCGTCGCATTCAGCGGGATGTGATCAAGAAGAGAGCCATGATTGGGGATGATGTTGGCTTGACGTCCTATAAACATCGACATTCCGGTAGTTGCCTGCTCAGCTCTTGGGTAGACACATGTTTGGCTCCCGAAATCATATTTTTACTCTTAATACAGTCTTTTAAGGTTCCAAACTTTATCATCCTCTCTTCCTTGCCCTCACCCTCTGCCAACATATAGGAAAGTAAGTCAAGTCACAATTAATTTTAAATTGCCCATACAAAGAGGTCAAATGATTTTATAAAAGCTGTTCTAATAAAAAAGATCAAATGTGACATAGGGAGAATGAAAATAAAACTATTCTTAGGAATCTTAATTTTTCCTTTTTATATCAAAAGCTGTATGAAAAATTTTTTTTTAAATATTTTATCAGATGAGCTGATTTTATTGTTCCTTTATCTGAAAATGAAAATAGACTGCTATAGCTAGTGTTTTATGCGTATTGGCTTGTGCACATGAATGTCTCCAGAAAAATAGGATATCATGACTTGGGTTTTTTTTTTCTTTCTTCTCGTCTTTCTTTGCTTATTGTTAAAGAACCATTTTCATTATGTTTTATAAAGATTTGTTTTTTATTTTGAACCTAAGCTGTGGGATCTTCCACATGCTTGGTAGAACAAGAACTAGCTGAGTGAACATATAAACATGGAGTAACATGCATACATGTTTATCATTGTAACAAGGACAGGAGAGGTCACATCCATACATTTTTATTTAATGTATATATAGAAAATTATATGTGTGAAATTTGCATTTTATGCAGTTACAGTTTTCCAGTTTCAGTTACATTAAGATATTTAAGATATTTTCATCATGTAATCTTCATAATTATATTAAAAATATTAAAAAGAGAATTGCCCCTAATTCTAGCACTATAATATACTGACTTCATTTTACATTTTTCCTTTTTTTTTTTTTTTATAATAAATGTTACAATTTTTGTAAACATATATTCTATATTCTGCTTTTTCCACTATTTATATGTGTTTTTTCATGAACTTTAAAGTTGCAGTTGATTTTCATTATTTCTAGTGATTATGGTCTGTAAAGTCACCATGACCCTTGAAGGAGTAAATACTGAACCATTGAGAATCTGGTCATACCATTTAGTCAGCTGATCAATATATAACCTTGTCTTTCTGTTTAAAGACACTTTATTTTAATACATACATTTAATACAATCATCAGCATGAATTCACAGTCAGCCAACAGCAATGTAATTCATGTCTGAACAAAGCTGATATAATACACATATTTTCCTCTCCTCTTAAGGTACACTACATCCTCCTTCCATTTAGGAACACTAGACAGTTTTGGCATTACTAAATACTGAAATCACCAACAAACACCACATAAATGTGGAAAATGTGGCACTCGCTAGACTGCAAAAGGACACTTAAGTGTGAGGTGAGCAAGAGGAAAGCGCGGCCTCGTTTGGCCTCTGCTGGGAAGATGCATGTATGGCGGCTCATTTTGCCACGCTGCACAGTCCACTAATGACCGTGAACGCACTGCGACCATTGGTTTTGGAGTTAGAAATAAGTTTGGCAAAGTCAAAAATATAGAATCTGAATAATGGCAGTTGACTGTATTTTAGATAATTTTGTAATCCATGGGTTGCTAGATCACACTTGACCTAGCCATTCTTCTGTTGTAGGTGTCAGAATGGCAGCCAGGTTGGCACTGTGAGAGAGAATGCGTCAATAAAATCTTGGGCATGGGAGCCTTTCTTTTAAAGAAGTCAGTGAAGTAAATAGAAAATTAGACTTGTCATTGTTTTCCCTAATGTTTTTGGTAAAATTCCTTAGGACTAGTGAATGTTCCTGAGGAGCCCATTGAAGAGGAGGAGGAGGAGGAGGAGGAGGAGGACCAGGACATGGATGCCGACGACAGGGTGGTAGTGGAGTACCATGAGGAGCTCCCGGCTCTCAAGCAGACCCGGGAGCGGAGCTCATCCAGGAGGTCCAGTGCCAGCAGCTCAGACTCCGATGAAATGGACTATGATCTAGAACTGAAAATGATTTCCACTCCTTCACCAAAGAAAAGCATGAAAATGACTATGTACGCCGATGAAGTGGAATCTCAGTTGAAAAATATTAGGTAAGATGATTATTCTGTCAGTGATAGCTTTTAATTTGGTTTTAAATACTAATTACTAACTTGGTTTTAATTTCTCTTAGTTTTATAATCTCCTTATCTGTTCTAATTCTAGTCCTTTGTAGAGTTTGAATAAAAGTGTTTGATTTTGCCGGAACCGGTTTGGCTCAGTGGATAGAGCGTCGGCCTGCGGACTGAAAGGTCCTGGGTTCGATTCCGGGCAAGGGCATGTACCTTGGTTGCGGGCACACCCCCAGGGGTGTGCAAGAGGCAGCTGATTGATGATTCTCTCTCGTCGATGTTTCTAACTCTCTATCCCTCTCTCTTCCTCTCTGTGAAAAATCAATAAAATATATTTTTTAAAAAAAAGTGTTTGATTTTTCCTCAAAATATACAAGAAGAGATCCTTGTTATAGACAGTATAAAAGGTGAAAATCACTTGTATAGTCATCCTCTCCTGGACAAGGACGGTTAGCATCTGGGTGAATAACCTTCCCACTAATTCCATGCATACACAGAACACATGGAGAAATTATAGGCATAGTTGTACAAAAGTGAAGTTATGCTACTTACATTGTTTTGCAGTATGCCTTTTCCATTTAACATGTTATAGAGATTCACTATTTTTTCAGCTGTATGTAATTCATTGTTTGAAAGTATCATGGTTTATTTAACCCAATCTCTTATTGATGGATACTTAGGTTTCTATTTTTTTACTATCGCACTAATAGATAAATTCCTTAAATTACAATTATTGCATATGTTTTAAAATATGGTATGCGAAATTTCACTCCAGAAAGGTTTTATTCACTCACATTGCCACCTGAAACCTACATACTCATCAATGTTAGGTATTATTATTTTCTAATTTTTGCTAATTTTATGAACCAGAAAAATAGTTGTGTTTTTGTGTGTTTTTTTTAATCATTACCGAGGATATTTTTTCCATAGATTGCTAGAGTGGAAAGGAGGGAGAAGGGAAGGGATAGAGAAACATCAGCATGAGAGAGACACATCAGTTGGTTGCTCCCTTATGAGCTCCTGCCTGGGCTGGTGAACTTGCAACCAAGCTACTTGGCCTACCGGGAATCGAACCCAAGGCCCTTTGGTCTCAGGCCGACGCTGTAACCACTGAGCAACCAGCCAGGGCAAAAAAACCCCAGTTATTTATTTATTTAAAAAAATATATATTTTATTGGTTTTTTACAGAGAGGAAGAGAGAGGGATAGAGAGTTAGAAATATCGATGAGAGAGAATCATCGATCAGCTGCCTCTTGCACATCCCCTACTGGGGATGTGCCCGCAACCAAGGTACATGCCCTTGACCGGAATCGAACCCGGGACCTTTCAGTCCACAGGCCGACGCTCTATCCACTGAGCCAAACCGGTTTCGGCAAAACCCCAGTTATTTTAATGAGCTTTTCTTTGATGACTAGTGGTGATGAGGATGAGCACATTCCTCAGAGCAGACAGCATATGTACAACTGGAAGGGTTGGAATCTAGGGATGCTTTCTCTAAGTGTTCTTGGTGGTGTATTTGAGAAAAGGAAGGAACCATTCGAGCTGGTTTGTATGGCTTTGTTCACATCCTTATTTTTAGTTTTCACAGAACTTTGTAACGACAAATGCTGCCAAAATAACGCTGATTCCTAGCATGGTAGCAGATGTCTTTGACGGAGAAGTGGGCCCTTAAAGAAAGGGATTGCAGACTCTGTTGTATCTGTCTGCGGCCTGGGTGAGCAGAGGCCTCTCATTGTTTGTCCCAGGAGAAGGGGACTCATAGTTACATGCTCGTGATGGCTGACAGACATCAGGTGTGGAAACCTTGGAACCTGCTCACCTGGCTGGTCTCATTACATCAGGCTGATCATGATTTTTGTAAATAAATAATTACCAGTGTGTAGTATTTGTAAGTGAATGTTAGATTGGGTTTTTGCATGGGTATTGTCCCATAGTTGAAGTTGGTTAGCTGTGTCTTGTTTTGTTTTGTTTTTTCTTAAGGAACTCCATGAGGTCAGATACTACATCAGCAAGCAATATCAAACACCGAATCGGTAACAAATTGCCACCTGAGAAATTTGCGGACGTCCGACATTTATTAGATGAAAAACGTCAGCACACACGCCCACGGCCATCAGGCAGCAGCACTAAATCAGGTATTGTTGTTCAGTCCTGTGTCTGGGCTTCATTCTGAGCTCCAGAGGCAAATGGCCAGGGATAGGGTTTTAGATTAAATGATGTCATTTGTGGACAGATTTAGTTGTTTCGGTTCATTACTTCTAAATTTTGGGTTAGGCATTCGATTTCAGGACATGAAAAATCCGACTTTTCAATACGAGCTTTCAGTATTTTTGAACCTAACGATTATTTTACTACGTATGTCTTTGGTATTTTTTAAAATATATTTTTATTGACTTCAGAGGAAGCGAGAGGGAGAGACTGAAACATCACTGATGAGAGAATCATTGATCGTCTGCCTCCTGCAAGCCCCACGCTGGGGATCAAGCCCGCAGCCTGGGCAGGTGCCCTGACTGGGAATCGAACGGTGACCTCCTAGCTTATAAGTTGACACTCAAAATCATTGGTATTTTTTTATATGTAAGGGTAATAGAAATTATTGTATTTTATTTACTTATAAGTTCAGTAAGCATTTGTGGTCAGGGACCACAGAGGCAGTGGACAAGAATGTCAAGCCTTGTGCAGCACTGGGATGTGAGGGAGGACAGGAAGAGGAGCAGCGGCCCAGCCAAAGGGACTGGGATGCTGGGTGCTGCTCTCCGAGAATAAGCGAGGTGGTGAGAGCCCAGCAGAGTGACTTGCTGACAGAGGTGGTGTTGTTGCTGTAATTGTGTTACTGTTAGAAGGAGCTCAGGAGGAAAGGCAGGTTCCGGGGGTGGAAGGGGGTATAGAGGAAGAACAAATTTGACTTGGGACATCTTCTCTTAATCCTTTGTTTTTCACCACTCTCATTACATTTATTGTTAAGTGTAATAAGTTTATTGAGAACTTCTATGTTCAAAGATTGTGACTTTTGCCCTCGGCTTTTGAATTATTGCTTCTTAACTAAAATGTTTGTCAATCATTTGGTCTGCTTAAAAAAAAAAAAAAAAAAAAAAAAGATAATTGATTCTGTCTCAGAAATTCCTTTCTGGAGCAGTCAACTGAGAAACCCCACCCCCACCCCATCCCCCTCTCACCCACTGGGAACCCTTACATCTGAATTTTCCTAAGGAAATCTATATTACATACAGCAGCCATTTTCAACCGGTGTGCCGCAAGAATTTTTAAAATATGCAGTACCTGACTATTTAGTCAGGGGCACTGACCTCTTTTCTCTTAGATTGTCAAATAAAAGAACGACGACAGCCAGCGTGATGTCACATGTGGATGAATCAAAATTATAACTTTTTTTGGTCTGCCACTGAACTTTGGTAATTAGTTTATGTGTGCCATGAGATGAAAAAGGTTGGAAATCACCGGCATAGCCCTAGCCAGCTTGCCTCAGTGGATAGAGCGTTGGCCTTCGGACTGAAGGTCCCAGGTTCGATTCTGGCCAAGGGCACATGCCTGGGTTGCGGGCTCGATCCCCAGTGGCGGGTGTGCAGGAGGCAGCCATCAGTGATTCTCTCTCATCATTGATGTTTCTCTCTCTCCTCACTTCCTCTCTGAAATCAATAAAGAAATATATTTAAAAGGAAAAAGAAAGAAAGAAAATCACTGGCATAGAGAGATGTTGAGAAGCTGGTGTGTTGGCCCTTTGTGCTCATCGGGGAGATCTGGAGCAGGTCCTGTGAGGATCTCAGGTTGACAGTACAGAGAGCAAAGCGCACACACGTGGTAACAGCAGTACTTTTCCCCCCCTAGATATTCGCCAGCGGTTGGGAAAAAGGCCACATTCTCCAGAAAAGGCTTGTAGCCCCGTTGTCCGGAGAGAACCCTTTTCCGATGTCCACAGTCGGCTCGGTGTTCCCAGGCAGGACATTAAAGGCCTGTATTCGGACACCCGGGAGAAGAAGTCAGGTGGGTGACACTGAACACTGCGGGGATGGGATCGGGTAAGAAGAGCAAGGACAGTGGATGAAGCATTGAAATGTTTTTTTTTCTTCCATAATAATTGTAATAACAACAATAATAATGGTAGTAATATGGACATTTTAGTAAATAGATAAAAAGACCCATCTTTGGTCCTTACAGTTTAGCACAAAAACTTTTTAGTTTCATCTATGCTATTCCAGTCTTTGTCCATATATGTATCCTACCTTTTCATATAGTGTTTCACCATAGTCACTTTACTACATGGTTATATTCTTTATAAATAAAACTTTATTGCCTTATAGTGTGGCTATACTATGAAATTCTAAACATATTTCTCTATTATTAGATATTGATAAAGTGTATTTTTAAAATTAATGGAGGGTGGGCAGAATCTCTAAAAGTTGGCAGTGATGCAGGCCCATCAGTCTGTAGAACGTTGATCTGGGGATGGCCCTCTCCTGGCAGAATGCAGCTGTGCACCGGGCGGTGAGTTCCACCAGGCAGGGGGCAGGTGTAGCAGAGACTCCCTGGTGATTCTCATATGCTCAGCGTGGAGGCACATGTGCCTTGGCTGTGAGAATCTCCCCGTGGGTCCAGATCCCTCAGTTTGCAGGCAGGGGATTGCAGCCAGGGAGATGAGATTACCTGTGCGAGGCTGCACAGTGGTTGCAAGTGCCACAGACCCTCCCCCCTCCCCCCACCACCACTGTTGCCTGCTCATCAGGAGTCGGCAGTACCCCTGCTTCCTCAGTACTACCCTGCTTCTCAGCATTGACTACCAAAACTAAGATGCCTTCTCATCCAAACAGGTAGCTTATGGACTCGCTTAGGATCTGCATCCAAGACCAAAGAAAAGAACACGAAGAAAGTGGATCATAGGGCTCCTGGCACTGAGGAGGATGACTCCGAGCTGCAGAGGGCATGGGGGGCTCTGATTAAGGAGAAAGAACAGTCTCGCCAAAAGAAGAGCCGGTTAGATCACTTACCGTCTCTCCAGATTGAAGTTAGTCGGGAAAGCAGCTCTGGTTCAGAGGCAGAGTCCTGACGCCCTTGGGGCCGATGGCAGCTGCCCTGGAGCCTGACGTTCTTGCGCAGGGTGGGTGCGCAGTAGAGCCCCCCCTGCAGGCGCTGGTGCCCCCGCTTTTACTCAGACCGTCACCCTCAGCTCTTGCTGCTTTAGCAAGGCCTCTTAAGAATGTGACATGTTTGAAGGGCATCTGTCTATCTTTTGCTGCAGAATTAGAATTCTGGGCCCTGATTTTTTTTCCTACCACCCCACAAGCTTTACCCTTTGAGAAAAAGGCAGCCCTCCAGATTTTGTAGATGTTTTTCTTAATATTTTTAACATTGTGTCTTTAAAAAAAAAAAAAATGTTTTACACAGTTCATCCAAAGAGCAGAGAACTGAACTTCTCACTATTGCCTTGGCCCTGACAGCTGTTACCAGCACCCTTTTCCCAAGAAAAGTCAATTCCCAGGTGCTTATTGGACAGCCTTCGAGGGGGAAGATGAGGGAAGCGGCCAGCTCACTCTTCCAGGACCCTAGTGTGGGGCCGAATCTCACGGACCTGACCTCAGAGGCGCCAGTGCTGCCCAGGTAGATCCCAGACACAGCGCCGGCCGTGCTTCCGCTCCTCCCGGGGATGCCTGTTGGGGACCTCTTGTTAGCAATCGGCTTGCCGTGAAGATCAAGTTCAGTACTGGGCGATTTTTAGGAACAAAAACTGTGACTTCTGGATTTGGGATGGATTTTTTTGTGCTAGGGGTGGGGTCATGGGGTCAAGTTGAACAATTTCTAAGTCTGTATTATGTTTAAAAAATATTAATGATTTAAGGTTTAAATTTTTAATTTTTATATGTGAAAATACTTCCTGTTGGCTATCAGGGAAGCTCAAGTGGTGTCTAATGTGCTGTTAAATATATATTATATACTTTGGAAGAAGGCAAAGAGAGGAGTCTCATTATTTTTAAATGATCCTAATTGTACCTAGAGTTCAGCTTGCCTTTGCCCACTGCAGGAAACCCCCCCCAACCCCCCACCCCCACCCCACCCCCGTCCGAGATGGGGTCCTGTTCATTGTCCCGTTAGCAGTGATGCATTGACCTGTTTTCTGGCACCTGGAGACATCTTCAAAACTGGCAAATGACTTAGTGATAGAAGTTTCAGTTCATTTATCTCTAGTATTTGTTCGATTATTTTAACTAAAAGGCAGTAGATTAATTTGTTTTCCTGTCTGATGTCTGTTTTGAAGTATTTAATGTTTGCATTCCCCTGCAGCGTAAAAAGGGTGTTTCACTTCAGTCCACCAGCACTTGGGAGCTAGGGAGAGTGAGCCTTGTCCCTTTAGTGATGTCACAGCTCTCCTCCTGCCTGCAGCGCCCCAGTGCCGGCGCAGCCCTGCATTCTGACGCCCCTTCTGGTCTGTGGCTGAGCTCATCCGCGTCCCCGGAGAGCTGGCCGAGCGCCGAGCGCTGTGGTTCATCACGGGAAGGGCCGTGGGACGTGAGGCTGCAGCAGAGCCTGCGTTGTCCGTATTTTGTTGCTTTACCTGCTTTTTTCTCTCCCTTCAGAAAGATTAGAACAACAGGCCATGATACGTTTCACCTTCCTAATAGGGTTCCGGGAAAGAGATAGTTTAGGCTCCTCTGCCAGGTGAGACCTAATGTTGCTGAGGTTCTCAGCTCCTCTTGCTTTGAAGCACACTGAGAGCCAGGTTCTTGAGGCGGGTTTGGGAGTTGATCGAGTGAGAAATATGAGGCCCTGAGAGTCAGACCTGGGCGCCACCCCTGCCTGTGTTCCATGAGTGGGGGCCTTGGTTTCCCCATTTAGCAAATGAATGGGCTGGAACCAGAGCTGCTGGCTTTGTTGGTGTGTCTCAGTGGTGCTTGACTTTTTGCCCCAGTTATGGCTGCAGTAAGCTGGCCAGCACTGGCTTCTGTTGTAGGGGGGGGAAGTCAGGGAGTCAACTGAGGTTGTGCGTGAGGTTGTGGACAGGGACTAACCCCATCCATTCCAGGCTCTGGGTGGGACAGAGTCTTAGTGGCCAGGGCCCCGACTGACAAGGTCTGTGGAGTGTTCAGAAAAGGCCCCTCCTCGGTTTTCCTTTGCGCTTCCCAGCAGTGGGGCAGGCCGTTTGGTCCTCCCTGGTCCCTGGTAGAGACCAGGGCAGACTTTCAGGTGAGCGGTGGTTTGTAGTCAAAACTTGGTCTTCAGTTTAACCAAGAAAAGTGCCCACTTTAGCAGCTTGGCAATTCTCACAGCCACACAGAACCCAGAAAAGGATCTTAAAAGATTTTCAGTGTGTTTCTGAAAGTTGTTGGTCCCAGCCCCTCTTGCTCTCCAGCCTGTGCTCAGAGCCTCAGATGGTGCAATATGTTCGCCATGCCCCGAGTGCTCAGGCCTTCCTGTGGGGTTTGGGGGTGAGGACGGACAGGACAGTCCCCTGGCGGGAGCTCAGTGCTCTTCATGGACGTGGGCAGCAGGACTACCCACTTTTCACATTTCTCTTCGTCTTTATACGTACAAGATTTTAAATACATTTATGCTGCTTGATGATAATTAGATACCTCATTCGTTTCCCACTCTACCTCTTGGGAGAGGTACCAGCTACCCAGGGGAACTCACCGAGGCTCCGCAGATGCAAACTCTCCTCACCTGGCCTCGTCTAGTTCGGCTCCTTCCAACCCTCCCCGAAGTTCAGCCACTGTCTCCCGCTGCATCTCCATAGCAGCTCCTCCCTGGTCTCCGCCTCAGCTCTCCCTCTCTGTTCTGCACCGTCCCCAGCGTGAACTCTTGTTGTTAGCAGTTTATTGATATAGAATTTATGTATCGTACACGTCAGTGGCTTTCTGTATGGTCACAGAGACGTGCAGCCATCATCATACTCAGTTTTAGAATATTGCATCACTAGAAAGAATACTTGTACCATTAGCAGTCACTCCTCATTCCCTGTCCCCGTACCCCACACCCCACCCCCTGCCCCCTCCCCCCGCCGGCAAACCACTGTTTCGCTATGGATTTTCCTGTTCTGCACATGTCATATAAATGGAATCATATTACTTTGTATAATTTGTGACTGGCTTCTTTCACTAAACGTATTTTCAAGTTTCATCCATGTTGTAGCATGTATCAGGTCTTTATTTCTTTCTGTTGCTGAATAATGTTCCATTGTATGGCTGTGCCACATTTTATTTATCTGTTCACCTGTTAACAGACATTTGGGTTGTTTATGCTTTGAGGCTACTCTGAATAGTGCTCCTATGAACATTTATGTACAATTTAAAAATATATATATTTTATTGATTTTTTACAGAGAGGAAGGGAGAGAGATAGAGAGCTAGAAACGTTGATGAAAGAGAAACCTCGACCAGCTGCCTCTTGCACACCCCCTACCGGGGATGTGCCTGCAACCAACGTACATGCCCTTGACCGGAATCGAACCTGGGACTTTTCAGTTTGCAGACCAACGCTCTACCACTGAGCCAAACCGGTTTCGGCTATGTACAAGTTTTATGTGGAATATGTTTTCATTACTCCTGGGTTGTATACCTAGAGGTGGGATTGCTGGGTCATATTATAACTCTGTCTCTCACCTTTTGGAGAACTGCCAGGCTGTTTTCCCATGTGGTTACATCATTTTTCATCTCTCCCTCCTCCCCAGCAATATACAAGCGTTCCAGTTTTTCTACATCTTTGACAGCAACTTATTTTCTGATATAAATTAGTATCTTGCGGTTTTGATTTGCATTTCCCTGATGACTATGGATGTCGGCTACCTTTTCATGTGCTTCAGGATGAGTTTCTGTTATTTCTCTGTGAAGACCTTTTCCTAAGCGTCACCATTGCCCTTGGAATAAATCCCAGACTCCTCTGATACTCACACGGCTGGTCAGGACCTGGTCTCTGGCAGTGTTTCTGCCTGTTGGCCCGCCCGCCCCTGCCTTCTGCTCACTACTTCCCTGGGCTCATCGCTGTCTTCCCAGCCTTCCAGGCTCTGCTCAGAGCTGCCTCCCGCACTGACACCCTCCCCTCCCAGCCCTGTCCCCTCCTGCCTGGCCTTCTCTTTTCCCTCATGCTCAAGGACTTAGCAAACCCTCCCGCCCCCCCCACCCCCCTCCCCCATGAAGCTCCCCCAGCTCCCGAGCCAGGGTCTGGGTCCTCCTTTGTGCCCCACGGGACTGCCATGTGAAAGTCTTGGCTCACTCCAGGGTTAGAGTGGAAGGTCATGCCCAGGGGAACATGGCGTGTAGTCACAGTTCCTCTTGGAAACCCGAGGGCGTGCTCAGTTGAAGGCCAGCACCAGGAGGTCCACAGCGAGTGCAGCTGCTCCTGGCCGTGTGGAAACGGCACAGCTCCTTTGGCGGAGCCCCAGGTGAAGAGTCTGGTCTGCGGTTTAGGGCCATGTTACATGAAAGACACTTCCTCCGGTGTCATAGTCCCACCCGGGCGAGAAGAGGCGCTTGGGAGCTGAGAGGCCACAGGAGCCAGAGCTTGAGCTTGGCACCGGCCCTCCTGCCCGCTGCTGGGTGAGTGGAAGGCAGGGAATGGGCCAAAGACTTAAAATTATTTCCCTTTTTCCTCGTCTCTTCTCCCCAGACAAATGCCGTAGTGTTTGCCTAAGTGAGGTATGTGTATGATACCAAATCTCTATCCGCTCCCAAGCCTGCCACCTCTACACTGGATTGTATAATAGTTCCCTGTTTCTGGCTTGTCTTTTTGCTAGACTGTAAGCTCCGTGAGGGCAGGGCCATGTCTGGCTTGTTCCTGGGGTTTCCCCAGTCCTGGCACCTGACAGGCCCCCCACGGACAGGCGCTGGGTGTGCACAACCCCCACTGCAGGAGCAGCTCCCTCCGCTGAGGCCTGGCTAGTACACGCTTTGTCTTTGTGTTACTGTCCCCGCCAGCCTGTGAGCTCCCAGGGAGCAGGTGTCTTCTGCTGTCGCCTCTGTGTCCTCCCAGCACGCCAGAGAGCGGCGCCTAATGCGCGGTTGGTAAATGGATTGTGGGACCTAACCCAGCTCTGGTGCCTTTGTCTACACGTCAGTCTACTGTCCGTCAAGACCACCAGGTGCAGAAGAGGAAGGTTGCTCAGCAGCACGTACTTTATAACAAAAACATCCCATTGAAACCGCGATAAAATTCCCATTTTGGAGATTTGGCCATAGCTGAGCAGAAACTTACCCAGCTTGCCCAAACCGGTTTGGCTCAGTGGAAAGAGCGTCGGCCTGCAGACTGAAAGGTCCCGGGTTCGATTCCGGTCAAGGGCATGTACATTGGTTGCAGGCACATCCCCAGTGGGGGGTGTGCAGGAGGCAGCTGGTCGATGTTTCTCTCTCATCGATGTTTCTAGCTCTCTATCCCTCTCTCTTCCTCTCTGTAAAAAAATCAATAAAATATATTTTTTTAAAAAGAAAGAAAGAAAGAAAAACTTGCCCAGCTCTGTGAAGAGTTTGCTAGAGAATTCCGTAGGTAAGAAGGCAGGAGAGCGGGACAGGAAGAGGGCAGGTGGACGGAACCCCAGAGCAGGACTGCTGGGACGGCCCAGCCTCAGGTCCCGATGGGGAGGGACGGGCGGCAGCCCAGGGGAGGCGGAAGCAGCACTCGCCGCAGCTCCCTTGGCCTCAGCAGCACTCCAGCTCTCACACGGAGCGTCCTAATCTGACAGCCTCTGTGGGTTAAAGTTAACAGCAACTTGAGGCTTCACAGATTCACTAATTGCTGCACAGATAAGCTGATGCACAATTATTTGTGTTTAAACCTTATAAGAAGTAAATTAGAGGTTAAACCATTTTTTTCTTTTAAGAACTAAAAAAGACCGATTTTTTTTTTTTTTAATAATCTTGAGAATAGCACACTTCAAGGCAGATTACTATTGAGTTCAGTAACCTAGAACTTTTCTTACATGTTGATAAAGTAAGTCTTAGGAGAAAACCTACGGTAGCATTTTAAAAAAAGAAAAAAAAGAAAAGAAATTTAGGAAAATTTCACAGACTTTGGATGTTCCAGGAGCAATTAGGCAAATGCCAACTCCAAGCCTGTTTTCAGTAGTTGTGAGGCACTGGAGTGGGGTTCGGCTGGGGTGTAAGTAAAACTCCAGAGTACAAACGGGTAGTGTTGAATCTACCACAGTCATCCCCTGCCTGGGGCCCTTAGAGCGATTCCAGAGGCCCTAGCAGGCGTCTTCAAACTACGGCCTGCTGGCCACATGCGGCCCGCAGAGGAGTCTGATCCGGCCCGCCAGGTTTTTTGGGCAGTGAGCGCAGCCGAGGTGTTACAGTAGGAATTAGTAGTTCATATAGTCCGGCCCTCCAGCTCTCTGAGGGACCGTGATCTGGCCCCCACTTTAAAAAGTTTGAGGACCCCTGCCTAGACCATGTGGGTCAGTGAGGGCAGGAGGCCCCGCAGCTGGCAGGAGACAAGAGGTGGCCCTCCCAGCTCTTCCCAGGGTGGCTGTGTGTTTAATCCTGTGATGTGTCCTTGTCATGGGTAAGGGTCCTCGGGGGCCTGTGAGCGGGATGCAGCACAGGTAGCTCAGGTAGAGTGTCGTTTGGAGAGTCACACAGTATGGAGGCTACGGCTGGGGCTGGAGCCCAGGGGACTCCCTTTGTCCCAGGGAGCTCTAAGCAAGGGCCTCAGGTTCCCCATCTGTCACATGAAGGGATCCCCAGTTTTAGAGTTCATGTAAGTTGTGAGCTCTTTGTTTTGTTTTTGTTTGTTTTTTTAAAATATATTTTATTGATATTTTATAGAGCGGAAGAGAGAGTGATAGAGAGTTAGAAGCATCGATGAGAGAGAATCATCGATCAGCTGTCTCTTGCACACACCCCTACTGGGGATGTGTCTGCAACCAAAGTACATGCTCTTGATCGGAATCGAACCCGGGACCTTTCAGTCCGCAGTCTGACGCTCTATCCACTGAGCCAAACCGGTTTCGGCTGTGAGCTCTTTGCTGTACTTTCCCAGGGTGTGTCGGGACTGTAAGCTGGACAGGAAGGAGGTGAGGGCAAGCAAGAGGTCTAAGACCTTGGACCCTTGGTTCCATGACTCAAGTGCAGCCCCCAACCCCCCCTCCCAGCCCCTCAGTTATGAAAAGCCAAGAGGATCCTCTCTCTTGCTCCCTATCCACTAAGCCCCCTTCCCCAGCACACCATTCAGGGTTTTATTTATAAGGGAGGTTTTTTAGGAGGTGGCCCAATGGATTGGCTTGAGCTGCCATAGCAAACTACCATAGACATGGTGGCTTCAGCAACAGATTGATTTTCTCACAGACTGGAGGCCAAGATCAGGGAGCCAGCATGGTGGGTTCTGGTGAGGCCTCTCCTGGCTCACAGAGAGCCGCCTTCTCATGTGTCCTCAACATGGCTTTTCCCTGTTGCCTGCACTTGGCGAGGGGCATCACTTCCTCTTCTAAGCCTGTTGGATTAGGGCCCTACCTTTATGACCTTAAATATCTCCTAAGGCCCTATCCCCAGATATAGTCAAATTTGGTGTTATGGCTTCAACATATTAACTTGGGGGTTCAGGGAGGCACAGTTCAGTGCATGGTACCCAGGGATGCAAGGATCCCAGTATGTTTGTGGAATGAGGGTCCTGCTTTTTAATAGCTCGCGATAGACCCTTGGGTCTGAAGGCACCAGCTTTGACTGGTTCAGGGTCCTGGGTCTGGAGGAGATAGACCCGTTTGAATCCCAACTCTGCCACTTAGTGGCCATTTGCCTTGGGCAGGTTCCTTCACCGCCTTCTCGGAGCCACACCCTCGGTGAGATGGGATGACCCAGCAGGGTGGCCCTGAGGGCCCGGGGAGGGCTCCACAAAGGCCCTGGACACTGAGCCTGCGGCTTCCATTGAGTGCGTTCCACAGGGCTGGTGACTGCTGCCTTCAGCCGTCCCCCAGCCCCCCTGCCAGCCCTGGCCTCCACTGCAGCCCTCTGGTCCCTGTAACATCCTCACTCTCCACATGCTCCCCCGGGACTCAGAAGGCAAGCGGGGGATTGGAACATATCCTGAGGCTGGGCCCTGAGGCAGGGCTGCGGGAACACCCTCATCCTGGTGCTTGGACTCTCAGGACAGAGTGGCCAGTCCTGTCACGTCATGCCAAACACGGCCCCTTTGGCCCTAAAGCTTTTCCGTTTGAAATTACAGGATAGTTTTAAGGGTAGAATAAAGATCACTGGCCACATTTTATCATTTATTCTCTCCCCGCCTCTCCCCCTTCTTCCCTCTCTGAACCATGAATTATTTGAGGGTTACTTACATGGTCGTTCCCCTTACTCCCCAAATATTTTAGTGAGCATTTCCTGAGAACAAAGACATTCATAGTTATGAAAGAATAGTATAGTATAGTTATCAAATTTTAATTTGATAAATGTATAATTTTATCTAGCCAGTACCGTAGTTTCTAACCTATAGTTCATGTTACAATTTTGTATACTGTTCCAATAATGTGGTTTCCCACTCTGTTTTTTTTTTTTTATTATTTTTCTTTTTAAAAATATTTTTTTATTGATTTCAGAGAAGAAGGGAGGGGGAGAAAGAAAGAGAATCACCAGTGATGAGAGAGAATCATTGATTGGCTGCCTCCTTCACGCCCCACACTGGGGACCAAGCTGCAATGCAGGCGTGTGCCCTCCACCAGAATCAAACCGTGACCTCCTGGTTCATAGATCGATGCTCCACCACTGAGCCACGCCCACTGCTTTTAATGAAAATACTAGTAAATTTCAGCTCGAGTTGATGCCTTTTGTGTAACTCTACACAGTCATACCCTTCACCTCTCATCTTTCTGCCCAGAACCAGACACTTGACTTTCTGGTTACCATTCCCAGGAAGGGTATATTTTGCTAAGTCAATAATGTTTTTTAAAACAAATTTTTTGGTGTGTTTTTTTGTTGTTGTTTTTGGTCTAGGATCCAATCCAGTGTCACACACTACATTTCTCCTTCTTTAACCTGGAACAATTCTTCAGCCTTTCTCTGTCTTTTATGATATGAACGTTTTTGAAGAGTTCAGTCCATTTGTGTTGTGGAATATCCCTGGAGTTGGCCCTCTAACATTTGTCTACAGTCAATTTCCACATTCCTTTTGGATACGCATGTTCTTGCCAGGTTTGTACACAGTCCTTGGGACCTTCAGTTGGGTTTGTGGGGATAGCGACTGCTGCCAGGTGGGATTGAAGGGCCCCTGTGTGTGCCCATGACTAGGGCTCTGCCATGCCGGCACAGGCAAGCTTGGATGAAACCTCATTCTGGACATCTCCAAAGACGCAGAAGATGGCCCTGTGCCTGGTCGCACCAACCTCGCCTGGCCGCCTGCGGTGCCCAGAGCTCACACTCCAGATGCGAAGTCCTGCTTCCCAGCAGCCTCGAGCAGGCGCAGTCCTGGGTCCAGCCTGCCCGCTGCTGGTCTGCTCCGGCTCAGTGCAGCGGGCTTCCTGTGTCTCTGCCAGGGGCCCCTGACTGACCCTCCGAGCTGGTGTGGGGAGGGGAGTCCCTGCGCCCTGCGGTGTGGACACGGCCCAGGCCTCCCCTATGCCATGGGTGATTTGATAAATGTATACTTTTGTCTAATCATTACAGTAGTATCTAATCTGTAGTTCATGTTTCAATTTTGTCAACTATTCAAATATTGTGGTTTCCTGCTGTTTTCATTTTTCTTTTTTCTTTTTTTAAAACATATTTGTACTGATTTCAGAGAGGAAGGGAGAGGGGAAAAGAGAAAGGATCATCAGTGATGAGAGAGAATCATTGATTGGCTGCCTCCTGCACGCCCCCCACTGGGGACCGAGCTGTGATGGGCTGGTCTTCATCGTGGTCTGGGAGGGAGATTGCCAGACCTGGAGCTTTGCCTTCTGAGCTGATTAACGCCTCTGTTCGATGGCATGTGGTGAAGATGGTGAATTGTCATCCGTGTAACAGCCATGTAACATCAGGGAGCTATCTTACTAGTAGGCATTTGGTCAGACCAGACAAAGCAGACAAATGTCTTTAAGTGTCATCAAACTTTACAAGACTCTGGCAAAGCGAGCTTGTACTGTAAGAAATGAAATAAAATTGATTTTCACCATCATTGAGTCAACACCATTGTCCTCTGTGCTTTAACACTTAAATCCACACTTCAGAGTGCTCTCCCTCAAGATAACGGTCTTTTCTATGAGAAGAGACATCGAGTCCCCTTCCTTTTTGAATGTAAATTAAATTTAAAAGTCCGGTCCTTGGCGGCACTGGTGACAGGGCAGGGCTCTGTTGCCACCTGTGGCTGGTGACTGCGACGGGGACTGCTCTGCACGGCAGCCCGGGAGGCCGGCCGGGGGTGGGGGGTGGGGAGGTGGCGAGAGAAGCTTTGTTCCCCGACAGAAGTCGCAGGGAACATCTGACAGCTGGTGGAGCTGGCGTCACACTGACTGCGGGCTGCCGTGTGTCCTCCAGACGCTGGGTGGGATGGGGTGGGATGGGGTGAGGGGGTGGATGGGAGATCAGGGTGCTGAGAGGTTGGTGGGATCTTACAGGGGCCCTTGTTCCCTAGCCCAGAGCTCTGGTAAACCACTTCTGGCATCGGCGCTGTGGCCGGACTTACTGGTAAGAGCAGCCACAGCTGAATTGAGGAAGTGATTGCAGCCAGGGCGCTGGATCTTCCCCTCACCTGGCCCTCCGTGGCCCCGGCCGGAGTGCGGGCCTGGTCAGGAGCCCAGCGCTGCTGTGCAGGCACTTCCTGTGCAGGGGCTGTGACTGCCCCGGAGCCACACCAAGGGCCCCGAGGGCTGCTGGCCGAGGTGCCCTGGGGTGTGTCTGGCGGGGCTGGGACTCACATGGATGTTAACAGCCGGTGAAGGAGCTGTTTGAGGCCTCTGCTCGGCTCACCGTGTCAGGAAACGTGGTGACAGGTGTCCCAGCTCCCCGGGCTCCGCCAGGACTGCCGAGGACGCCAGGCCACGAGCCGTGCGGTGGGAGCGCCTGCCTGCCCGTGGCCTTGCTGTCTGTGCCCTGGCCCCGCCCCCTGGCCCGCCTGGGAGGGGAAGCTGAGCTGGCCCAGGCCAGGCCCACTCCGCGCTCGGACGCTGCCGGGATGTGGCTCTTCCACACGCTGCTCTGCGTGACCAGTAAGTGCGCCTGCTGCCCTCCTGCAGCCTGTCGGCCCCTGGTCTACTCGTGGCTGTCAGAGCCAGGGGCCAGAGAGAGGGTGAGGCCGTCACAGGAGTCTCTTCCTCCGAGGGGCAGGGTCCCGGCCTCCTCAGAGGACATGGGGGCTCTGTCGGCAGTGCTGACCGTCAGCCTGTGGCTTCGGCCTCCAGAGCTCTGCTACCCCGTCCCTTCCCCACCCAGCCTCCCCCACCCAACCTCCCTCCCACCCAGCCTCCCTCCCACCCAGCCTCCCTCCCCACCCAGGCCCTCTCCCCACCCAGCCTCCATCCCCACCCAGCCTCCCCCACCCAGCCTCCATCCCACCCAGCCTCCCTCCCCACCCAGCCTCCGTCCCCACCCAGCCTCCATCCCCACCCAGCCTCCATCCCCACCCAGCCTCCCTCCCACCCAGCCTCCGTCCCCACCCAGCCTCCATCCCCACCCAGCCTCCTTCCCACCCAGCCTCCGTCCCCACCCAGCCTCCCTCCCACCCAGCCTCCGTCCCCACCCAGCCTCCATCCCCACCCAGGCCCTCTCCCCACCCAGCCTCCATCCCCACCCAGCCTCCCTCCCACCCAGCCTCCGCCCCCACCCAGGCCCTCTCCCTATGGCACCCACTCGGGGCAGGTGCTCGGGTCTGTGCCGAGTTGGGTCTCAGTGGAGGTACCATCAGGCACCTCCCTCCCCAGCAGAGCACCCTCTGCAGACCGGGGTTCCTGATGAGGGAGGACCCTGTGAGGCTGTGCTGACGAGAGCATGGGGTCGTGTCTGTGGCAGAGACAAAGGCGCTGGGGGAGCCCCCTTCCGGTTGTGCTGTTGGGGCCAGGGTGAGAGTGTGTGTGTGGGGGGTGGCGGGGGGAGAGTGTGTGTGGGGGGGGGGAGAGGGGGACACTGCCTCTTCCCACTCACTCCCTGCAAGTCCCGCTCTGGCCTCCAAACCTCCCGTGGAGGCCGCTGGGGCCAGCCAGCCCTGAGCCTGCGCCTGCCACAGGCCGCGGGCATGGAGATTGCGGGCCCAGCGTGAGGCGGGGTGGTCCTGCCCGGGGATCGGCAGGCTTCCCGGGCCTCCTGCCTGGGCAGCAGAGGGACGGGGTGAGGCGGCATCAGCAGGAGCCGGTCCCCCCGAGGGCGGGCCCGGGCTGCGAGGGAGCCGGGTCTGCGCGCGAGGCCACACTGGGAGGGGCGCAGGCCGAGCACCCGCCACGGGCTGGGCGCCCGGAGGCAGGCCGGGCATGTGCAAGGCCCCAGCGAAGCAAGTGTTTGGAGACACGTTTTAACACACGATATTACAAAAACATCCAAGTCCTGGGAAGGTCAGAACGTTGCTGGACTTTCGTTTCCTTGAATCACAGTTCGCACTTCTATTTTCAGTTACATACGGGGTGCAGAGGGCTCCGACCCCCTTCTCCAAGAATGTCCGGAGAAGGTGCTTAGATCATGGTTCACCCCCTGCCCCCTCCCCGCAGGCAGGAGGAGGTAGCTGAGGCCAGAGGAGCTGTGACCGTCCAGGGTTACAAGCAAGTAGTGGACACAAGAGCCCAGCTCAGGCCTCCTGTCCTGTCTCCCAGCTCTGGAACACCCCATGGCCTGGGGCCTTTGTCAGACACGTCAACCCAGATGGCATTTATTGAACCCCCCTCCTGAGGCCTAGCCACTCCCGGGCTGATGGACAGCAGAGAGCAAGATGGAGTGGGCTTGCCGTGAGGTCACGTGGCCCACAACTCGGCTACGTTATGGGAAGGATGGGAGCAGGGTCCCAGCTGCTCCCATTTGGGTGAGGGAAGTGAAATTGTGACAGTTCTACTCGTAAGCTGTGATGTCCTGAGATAGGACCGACTAATCCTGGAGAGCTTCCTGGAGGAGGTGACACTAGCCCCGAGCCTGGAGAATGGGGGGAAGTCTGAGAAAGTGACAAGGAGGTGCTGGGGCGACTGGGAGGAACCCCCTCAGACCACAAAGGACCCAGGCTCAGCGCCCTGAATCCTGTGCCTGGCTGGGCCTCCCTAGGCCACTGGCCTGACCTTGACTTCCCACTCTTCCCAGGCCGCCCACTGTGGGGAAGTCCATGTCTCACCCGAGGGAGCCAATGAGATGGCATTGACTGTCTGAGAGGTTTCAAGTCAGGCGATGAGACGCAGCTCAGACATACTGAAACTGCAGCTGCCCAGCCCCCCGCGTCTGGCCCAGCCACTGCTCCCCAGTGGCTGCTGTCCCGGTCACTGACCCCTGACTCACTCCGACCACAGCCCTCCCTGTTCCTCCTGGCTCTGAGGTCGAGTCCACATCCCCATGTCGAGAAGGGAACGCCGCTGTCAGCCTGCAGAGCCTTCCGGGGGCCGAGGAGCCGAGTCCCGGCCGCGCCTTGGTCCCCTGTGGGGCGCACCTTCAGGCTGCGGCCTGGGCCCCTCTGGGGAGAGGGGGGCAGCAGGCCCGGCTCTGCCTGGGGCACAACCCCAGCCCTTAGTCGTGGCGGGTGGGGGACTATAGAGTCCGAGGTGGCCTGAGGGTGGGAGATCTTTAGCAAGTACAGATGCGGGGGGTCGGGGGTGGGAGGTAGGGGGGCTCTCTGTGTAGGAAAAACGGTGTGGACAAAGAGGGGGTGCGAGGAGTCTACGAGGAGAATGCAGGGGGAGCTGTGAGTGGCAGCAGAAAGCTGTCCACTGTGACACTGCCTGTCCCCCCACAACCAGGACCCGGTACAATCCCTGTCCTGGAGCTTCTGCGTGAAAAGAGAGCAGGACACACACCACACACACACACTCACACACACTCACACACACACACACACACTCACACACACTCACACACATACACACTCATACACACACTCACACACACACACACTCACACACACACACACTCACATCACACACACACACACTCACACACCACACACACACCACACACACTCACACACACACTCACACTCACACACACTCACACACACACAAACACACTCACACACACTCACACACATACACACTCATACACACACTCACACACACACACCACACACACACACACACACTCACACACACACTCACACACACTCACACACACACACACTCACACACACACACACTCACACACACACACACTCACACACATACACACTCATACACACACTCACACACACACTCATATACACACACTCACACACACACACACACACACACACACACACACTCACACACTCACACACACACACACACACACACACACACTCACACACTCACACACTGCCTTCAGGACTCACATCAGGGAGGGGAAGGGCCTTGCAGGCAGAGGTAAAATGTCAGAGACGTGTGTGCCTGTGGGAACCCCGAGTCTCCCGCCATCTCTGGGGGTTGTCTTGTAGGCCGTGTACGGGGGCCTGTGGGTGGCCGCAGGGCCAGGCGGAGGGCGCTGGGACCTGGCCTGGGGCCGTGGAGGCCAGGCAGCAGCGCTGGGGGTAGTGACAGAGAGATCGGCGTGCTGTGTGAGCGAGTCCTGGGGAAAGGGCAGGCCAGGAGGCCAGCCGGAGGACAGTGCTGCTGGCGAGACGACGCTGGGTGCTGCCTGGAGGACCGGGGTGCTGGGCAGGTGGGCATGTGGAGGAGGAGGACTCATGAGAAACAGGAGGAAAATCAGAAAGTCCTGGAGCGCCGAACACAGGGAGCGCCCAGACTGCATGGCCGCTGCTATGTGGACTGCGGGTGTCTGAGGCCTGGGGAAGGCCAAGGGGGTGGGCCGGGGGTGAGCTGCAGGGATGGGTGCTCTGCAGGCCCCTCTGAGGCATCGCCTCCCCCACGCCCCCCGGGGGTGTTCTGGGTGGGTGTCAGGACACCTGAGTCTACACCCAGGTCCATGCTGGCTCCATGTATAACTTCGGGCAGACTGTGCCCCTGGGACCTCAGTTTGCTAAAGCAGAAATGGGGCTGTGAGGATGTATATTTAAAATGCCTAGGGCGGCCCTGGCTGGTTTGCCTCAGTGGACAGAGCGTCGGCCTGCAGACTGAAGGAGTCCTGGGTTCGATGCTGATCAAGGGCACATGCCCGGGTTGTAGGCTCGATCTCCAATGGGGGGCGGGGGGCGGGGCGGTGTGCAGGAGGCAGCCAGTCAATGATTCTCTCTCATCATTGATGTTTCTAGCTTGCTCTCTCCCACTCCCTCTCCCTTCCTCTCTGAAACCAATAAAAATATATTTAAAATAAAAAATAAGTTTTAAAAAAATGAAATGCCAGTGTGGGGGGAGGCGGGCGGGGCCGGCAGTGGGGGCTGACAGGATGGAGGGTCGCGGTCTGACTCAGCAGGCGTGGGGGCGGCCGCTGTGGGCGGTGTGGTGACAGACGCCGGCAGTGGGGCTCAGTCTGACGGGCTGCGGGGGGCTCAGTCTGACGGGCTGAGGCGAGGCTGTCGGAGCCGGGGCAGGCCTGCCTGTGGTCACAGCCCGGAGCATCCACGCCCACATAGCGTGCGCCTCGCTCAGGGCCTGAGGCTGGGCCTGCACAGCCCCGTCACAGATGGGGAAACTGAGGCGGGTGACCGGGCCTGGGGTCCTTCAGCAATTCTGTAGCAAAGCCAGGATTTGAACCCAGGACTGTCCCCCTCTGTGTTTCCTGAGCCCCAGAGAGAAGCGGGAAGGGAGACGGCGGGCCTGGGAGAGACGATGTGGGCCAGCCTGAGCAGAGGTTGTCAGAGACAATTGGCGAGATGACTCACCCCTGGCAGAGCTGGCACGGAGCGGTTGGCGGCCGGTGCCTGGGAGAGCTCAGCAAATATGGGACACCCCCCCACCCCCCCCACACACACAGGTTCTCACTGACCTACTTGCCAGCCCCTAAAACAGAGCTCTGCCCGGCTCGGTGAGCTGCTGGCACCATTGGGGCCGTGCCCAGCCGTGGGCTCCTATGACCAGCTCTCAGATCCCATCCCTCAGGCTTTTACTGGGGCTCTGGAATCAGGCAGACCTGGGCCCAGACACAAATATTTAATTTACCCACCGGCCACAGCACATCATGGGTCCCCGAGCCCAGCACCAGCTCAGGCCCTGGGAGAGGGCGGGGCTGGGAGACGGGGCTGGGGGACAAGGGGGCTGGGGGACAGGGGGCTGGGGGACAGGGGGGCTGGGGGACAAGGGGGCTGGGGGACAGGGGGCTGGGGGACAGGGGGGCTGGGGGACAAGGGGGCTGGGGGACAGGGGGCTGGGGGACAGGGGGGCTGGGGGACAGGGGGGCTGGGGGACAAGGGGGCTGGGGGACAGGGGGCTGGGGGACAGGGGGGCTGGGGAACAGGGGGCCTGGGGGTCAGGGGGTTGGGGGACAGGGGGCTGGGGGACAAGGGGGCTGGGGGACAGGGGGCTGGGGGACAGGGGGGCTGGGGGTCAGGGGGGCTGGGGGACAGGGGGCTGGGGGACAGGGGGGCTGGGAGAGCTCTGATTGTCTGCTCCCCGTTCCGGCCCTCCGGTCTTGCAGCAAGGTCCTGAACAGTGACAGTGGGGTGGGATGGGGTGGGGGGTGTCAGGGTTGTAATGGGGTTGGGGGGGGATGGGTGGAATGGGGTGGGGGGTGGAGTGGGATGGGGTGAGGTGGGATCAGGAATCAACCCGCTGACATTTTCTGACATGGCACTGGGCCTGCCTCTGAGCTGAGCTTTGCCTCAGTGGGGGGTGTCAGGGTGACTCAGAGCCGATCACCGTTTAGGGGACACAGACTTAATCACAGAACGCTCTGACCCGGACAGGACTTAGTCAGAGCCAGACGGGGACACCACAGGATCCCGGGGTGCTCGGAAGGGGAGCCCCCTCAGGGAATTCCCTGGCTGGGGAGCAGGGCTGGCCCCTGGCCTGAGCGGGGCCCCAGGGGTGCAGAGTGGGCGGGTGCTGAGGAAGGTGGGACGTGTGAGGTGGTGTTCAGGGGGAAGGGGGGAGAGGAGCCGGGCAGGGAGGGGCCGTGGATGCCGGGACGAGGACCCTGGACTATCTCGGGGTTTGTCATGTCCCCGTTGCATAGACAGTAAGAAGAGCGCGGACATCACTCTCACCCGGCCTGGCCGACCGGGAGCCACGGAGCTGGGCCCAGGCCGAGCACCCTGAGTCCCAATTCCCCGTGGACGTCCTTGGTCCAAACTCTGTGCAGAGAGGACAGGGCTCCCCGTTCCCCACGTGGGGTCTTGCTCTGGACCCCTTGAGGGCACATGGATAGGCCACAGAGGGTCTGTGAGCCCCGTCACCGTCCACACCCAGCCACACAGCCAGGCCCTCGGGGGTTCCTGGTGGGAGGGGGGCAGGGGATGAACATGTCATTTCCCGCTGGAGGAAGGCTTGGGGGGTACCGAGCGGCCGGGCTGGGGCCTGGGGCCCAGGGCAGCTTCCGAGAGGAGGTGCATGGTGAGGATGAGGAGGGGCGGGGGCCAGCCTCCACGCACAGCCCTCCGGAGGCCGAGGTTTGAGCACGTGGGCACTGGAGGGGCTGGGAGGGTTCCGACGCTCCCCTCACATCTGCAAAGGGACACAAGGCCCCACACGGAAGAGCTCACGCTGGTTACCCCGTCTGTGTCCTACTTCGGGCATGGCGGGAGGACAGGAAGACAGTGCCGGGAGCTTGGGGTGCAGGTTTGTTCACTCGGTGTCTTTTCCCCCCACCCGCCCCCTGTCCTAGTTCATTCAGTGTTCTTGCTAGGAGAATTTTTGTTCCCCCCTGTTTTTGTTGTTGTTGTTGTTGTTGTGTGTTATTTTTGGCTGCACTAGAATAGCTTTGGCTCCTCTCTCCCCTCAGTTCTGTGGATGCTGTGAATGACATAATAGATCCTTTTAGTCCTTAGGTTGGCTTCGAGAAAGATCAATTATTTATGCATTTATTCAACAAATAATTGTATTACGTGCCTACCGTGTGCCATGCAGTGTGCAGAGGCGAAAGTGCCCATCACAGAAGGTGCTGCTCTTTGATACACAGGTTAGCTCTTAGCCTCCTTCTGTTTTGATCATCCCCCTTTCCCCTCCTCCTCCTCCTCCTCCTCCTCCTCCTCCTCCTCCTCCTCTTCCTCCTCTTCCTCCTCCTCCTCTTCTTCTTTTTCTTCTTCCTTTTTTTCTATCGATTATTTTCCTTCTGTCATTTTTAAAAATTCCACCTGCCCCATTATTTCAAAACACGCCTCACCTTAGTGCAGTGTGTCTCTAATGAGCCACCACAGCCGTCCTGGGGAAGGCAGCGGCATGAAGGGCAGGATGAGGTCCAGGCGCCCGCGATGTGCCGGCTCGGGAGAGACCTGCCCCAGGCCTCTCACCCCGCCTCCTCCCTGAGCCCAGAATCTGGGTTTTATAACAGATGCTAAGCCTGAACCAAAGTACAGAAAACAGCGATTAGCCCAGGATACCATCACGCTGATGTCCTCGTTACCAAGCGTTTGCTACACTGCTGCACGCATTTCAATGTCTCCTGCTGTTTTCTTTACCAAGCAGGTTTTTTAAAATTGAGAGAGAGAGAGAGAGAGAGAGAGAGAGAGAGAGAGAGAGAGAGAGAGAGAGAGAGAGAGAGAGAAGAGAGAAACATCGCTGTGAGAGAAAAATATCAATCAATTCCCTCCCGTACGTACATGCCCCCAATTGGGGCCCAAACCCACTGCCTGGGCATGTGCCCCGACCGGGAATCAAACCGACGACCTTACAGTTCACAGGATGACGCCCAATCGCTGAGCAACACCGGCCAGGGCTCGCGCCAAAGGTTCTAAGGCCTTGCTGCCCAAAACCTGGTGTGGGGGCCGGCACATGGCATCACGTAGGAGCTGGTTAGGCCACACTCCCTGACCCACTGAAGCGGAGGCTGCATGTTAACAGGAGGCGGTGATTCATTTGCACACGAATGTCTCAGAAGCATTACTTCACCCACGTCCCCGGCACCTGCCATTTCCCCCGGCCTGCTTCAGCGCGCCTTTCTGCACGGTGGTTAGAGAGAGAGTACCGTTCACCCATCCTCTCCCAGAGCCTCCTGCCTTCCTCCGTTTGCTGAGCGAAGCCCACAGGGGTGCCTCCCCGCAGGGTAGCTGCTGTGCCTTCCTAAGGCCTGGCTTCCCTCGGAGCCCGGCACCTCTCGAAGGCCATTTCCTTCAGGACTCGCGTGTGGCTTCCCCTCCTTCTGGCCCCTGCCCGTCCCCAAACCTGGGAGCTGGTGCTAAGGACGTCAATTAAATTCAGGGTGGGCATTTCTGGCAAGCATACTCGAACAGCTGGGAGGGTTTTGCCATCCTTCCTGCTGCTTCTTGTTTCCTATGCCAAAACAAAGCCTTTGACACGCTTGCTGCTCCGAATGTGGTCTGCTGACCAGCAGCCTCGGTGTCATTGAGCACTGGCGGGAAGTGTAGCCTGGGTCCCTGCGTCTTTCCGAGGGTGTCACACCAGGAGGCACACGTGCTGGGAACCCACGGGGGACACTAGGTTTACTAGGAGGCTGGGCAGGGGGTGGGGGCGGGGGTGTTGGCCTAATTGCCAAGTGCTCTACCAAACTCGTCAGTAGCTTCACCCGTTGAGATCATGGCCTGCGTTAATTATGTAATGGCTTGCAAAATTGTGGGGGTTTTTTATTTTTTATTTTATTATGCCTCCCACATTCGTTAGCAATAATTCTTCTGTAAAGAACTTTTCCTCGTCAACTAGGACTATTTGGTGACCCTGAAATGCAGTTTATAGGAAAGGCAAGACAATTGCTTAGTACTTTCCTTCTAACAGTCAGTTTTCAGAATAAGGGGATGGTTCCCTCATCACTTCCAACGCAGTGTTTGATTTCTTCTCTCTCTCTATGGGGGAGGGGAGCAGTGGTGGGGGAGAGGCTCTGGGGAGAGAGCTGAGGGGACAGCGGCCAGGATCCCTGTGCTGAGCCACCCCCCACACTCCAGAAGCCTCCCCCAAATTTCCATTTGTCACATCTTAATTCTCATTCAGTTCAAGATATTTTAGAGTTTCTGTTGTGATTTCATCTTTGACCCTCTGTTATTTTAAAGCGCATTAATTTCTAAGACAGGTTTTTAAAGTTTTCTTTGTGCTATTGATTTCTAGTTTAATTCCAGTAGAGACTGAGAGTATATTCTAAATTATTTCAAGCTTTTGAAATTTATTGAGGCCAGCATGTGGTCAGTTTGGGTAAGTGTTCTTATGTGCATGTCAAAAACTGTTTATTTTACCATTGCCAGGTACAGTGTTCTGTTAGTCAATTAACCCAAGCTTGTTAACTGTGTTGTTCAGCTCTTTTATATCCTTACTGATTTTTTTTTTTTTTTTTTTTTGGTCTGCTTTTAGAGCTAATATGAAAGACTTGTTAAAACATTGAAGTCTCAGGGGGAGGGGTATAAAAAAATAAAAAACAAACAAACAAACCCAAAACATTAAAGTCTCCCACATTAGTTGTTGATTTTAATATTTTCCTTTTAACTCAGTCGATTTTTGCTATGTATATTTTCAAGCAATGTAATTGGTTAATACATATTTTAAATTGTTATTACTTCTTGATGGATGAAGAACAACATGTTCATATGTGTATATTTCCTTCTCTTATATGAAATACTAGAGGCCTAGTGTGCAGATCCGTGCACCGGCGGGTCCCTCAGCAGGGCCTGCACTCTCTCCGGTCTGGGACCCCTGGGGGGATGTAGTGCGCAGACTGCCACTCCCCCTCATCCGGCCCTGCTGCGCCTGCGCCGCCCCTGCTCAGCAGCGTGCTGCCACAGAGGCAGGAGAGGCTCACGCTGCAGCTGCACTTGCCAGCAGTGGGCCCGTGTCTGGCACCTGTCAGTCCGCTGAGCAGCGCTCCCACTGTGGGAGCACACTGACCACCAGGGGGCAGCTCCTGCATTGAGCACCTGCCCCCTGGTGGTCAGTGTGCATCACAGCAACTGGTTGACAGGTCATTAAGTCATTCAGTCACTGAGGCTTTTATATATATAGATAGCATAATCCATAAACATGCACGTTGCTTGCTTACTTTTATTTGTGCCTAAAACTATGCTAAGTGAAAAGGCATCCTCTGAAAAAAATACTTCCTTCAATTTCAATGAAAAATTGTGATGCAGTCCATCCAACCCAATAGCCAAACAATTGTTACTGATGGAAAAATTTATTAATTGACCAACAAATCAAGTTTCTATTTTAAAAAAACCAGTAATAAGAATATAAAGATACAGTTAATATATAAACCTTATTGTAATGAAGGTTTATTGTGCTCATTAAAGAAATGATGAAGACTTTTAACATGGGTGGTGAAGGATGGCTGTGAGGGAATCATTATTGAGAAGGTACATAGTTCTCTCTAAGAGGGGGTATAGCTCAATGGTAGAGCATTTGACTGCATAGTTCTCTCTACACTATTTCTTCACTGTTTCTCAAGCTTCTGAAGACTTATGGCTATCTTAGAGTTTTTACTTAAAAATTAAGTTATAGCACAGAAAAATATCTTGAGGACCAAGTAAGCTCTTTGAAACACATGGAAATAGCTTGTGTACCCAGCAGGGCACAGAACTGTGGACGCTGCCCCTGCAGCCCCCCAGATTGGCATGGTGTGCAAAACAAGGCGTACGGGGTTTATCCGAACCTGGCAAGCGAGGCAGATTTGTCCCTTAGGCCATCATTGGGCGAAAACCGTTATATTCAGGTACATCGGTGAGTGTGTTTACTCCCTGAAAGTGTGATGTCAGAACATCATTCGTTATGGCATGTTTATTTGGCATATTCAGGGAAGAAAAAGTCATTATACTATAGTGGTATAGGTTTTTAAGAGCCATTATGGCAAAAAGTTAATTGAACAGGGAAGTCTATAGACTGAACTTCACCTGCCTTTCTCTACATATGTGGAAAGTTTTAAGCAGTGGAGTAGCATTGCCGGACATGATTTTAAGAATTCTTTCTGGCAAGCCCTGGCTGGGCAGCTCAGTTGGTTAGAGCATTGTCCCATACAACAAGGTTGTGAGTTTGATCTCCAGTCAAGGCACATGTAAGAGCTAACCAATGAATGCATAAATAATGGGACAACAAACCCATGTCTCTCCTCCCCGCCCCTCCCTGCTTCTCTTTCTCTCTCTCAAAAAAAAAAAAAAAAAATCAAGAAATTTAAAAAGAAAAAGAAAAAGAATTATTTCTGGCAGCTGGTTTAGAGAGGATGTAGCCAGAGGGACAGGTCTTAGAAGAAAAAGGTCAGGGGACTAACGAACATGTCCAAGTAAGAAACAATGTGGTCAGTGGGCAGAACTGAGTCCCGACAGAGGCCCAGGTGTCTATGAGAATTCTGAGGATGAGAGAGGTTGTGTTTCAAACCTGTGGGAATTATGTTGAGATCATTTCATTTGGGGGAAGGAGTAAAGCTGAATCTCTGTTTCAGTCTACGCACAGAAATAAAATCCAGATGAATCAAAGATTCCAGCAAAGAAATAAAACAAAATATCAAAGAAACATCGAGTGAATTGAAAAAAACAAACCTCTGAGTAGGGCAGCAGGACACAAAACTCAAGGGTCAGAAAGGAAAAAATAAATTGACTCCGTAAGAAGTGTAGACGTGGAAAAAATATAATATGCTAGTCAAAGGGCTAAGTGAGAAACACTAACTGTGACATTGACCATTTCTTACACATGGATAAGAACACAATAAATGCCTCATAAAAATAGATAACGTATATGAATAGGCATTAAATGAGCTGATAAGAGGTTTGACCTCACTCACAATTAAAAATTGGTTTTTAATTGCTCAGTGGTTGAGCAACCTATAGCTCCTGTCCCCCTGCCCTCCCCCTCATAGCAGGCACCCCTTGCCCCACCCAGCCACTCTGTGCCTACATGCATGCTGCCCAGAGCTGCTGGGGGGTGGGGCCGCCACCATCTTTGTCGGGTTAATTTGCATAGTCACTCCTGATTGGCTAGTGGGTGTCGTGAAGTGATGATCAATTTGGATGTTTCTCTTTTATTAGTGTAATTTACAAATTACATAAAACGTATCTGTGTATGTATATCCACCCATATATGTATCTATATCCATCTATCCACCCATCAGCTATCTTATATTTCAACATATATATCAACTAGAGTTCAATATTTACATAGGGTTGTTGTTTTTTTAGGTAAAATTCACATACAGTAAAACACACAGATTTTAAGTGGACGACTCCAAGTGTTTTTGACAAATGCACACACCTTTGTAATCCAACCTCTCCAATAAGATATAGGATATTTGCATCACCCCAGAAAGTTCCTTTCTGTCCCATCCCTGTTAATTCCCACAGGCTATTTTTTTAAAAAAATATGTGTTTATTAATTTCAGAGAGAGAGATAGAAACATCAGCGATGAGAGAGAATTATTGATCAGCTGCCTCCTGCACACCCTCTACTGAGGATCGAGCCCACAACCCGGACATGTGCCCTGACCGGGATCGAACCCTGGTTCTTGAGTAGACACTTAACCCCTGAGCCACACCCGCTGGGCAGTATTTTCCACGGCAGGCTCGTTTGGCTGGTCCTAGAGCATTGTACAAGTGGAATCATACATGTAAGGGTCCTGTCGCTCTGCATAATGATGTCTGCGATCCACCTGCGTGGCTGTGTGTGTCGGCTGTCCATTCCTTTTCACTCCTGAGTAGGGTTCCGTTGTGTGGATACCCCAGTTATTTTATCCCTGCCCTCGTGGGTGGACATTTTGGTTGTTCCCAGTTTGGGACTGTTACAAAGAAAGCTGCTATAACCATTCTAGTGCAGGTATTTTTGAGGACATATGTTTTCTCCTGAGTCCCTTGGGGGTACATAGTCTGAATGTGCCCTGGGACTCACTGTCTACTTTTGCTTCGATACAAAGACTCAGTGAGCGGAAACCAGTTTGGCTCAGTGGACAGAGCGCCAGTCTGTGGACTGAAGGTTCCAGGGTTCGATTCTGGTCAAGGGCACCTACCTTGGTTGTGGGCACATCCCTGGTAGGGAGTGTGCAGGGGGCAGCTGATCGATGGTTCTCTCTCATCGATGTTTTTAACTCTCTATCCCTCTCTCTTCCTCTCTGTAAAAAATTAATTATATATATATATATATATATATATATATATATATATATATACACACACACACACACACATACACTCAGTGATGAGCGTGTGCTCGGTGACCGGTACGGGAAGCGGGGGTGGGATGGGGGGGAGGTGGGTAGTGTTTCTGGGGTGAGGCCGGGGAAGACCTCCTGGAGAAGGGGGCTGGCATAGCAGGTTCAGCAGGAGAGTCAGGGGCTCTGGGTCAGACACACCTGTTCCAGGCCAGTTCCAGTGTGTTTGTGTGTGTGTTAGAGGGTGGGGGGTAGAGGGACCTTGGGAATCTTGCTTTTCTCATCTGTACAGCGGGGTCGATGACACTGCAGGGCGTGATGGGATAACAGGCAGAAAGGCCAGGGGCATGTTTTGTTAAATATCCCTCTCTTCCTCACAGGCCTGGCTCCTCTGGGGGCCTTCAACGTGGATGTGAGCTGGCCCTGGGTGACTCCCGAGGAGCACGGGCCGTATGTGCTCAGCTCCCTTTTGCACCAAGACCCCAGCAGCAAGCAGACCTGGTGAGTGGGGCCGGCACAGGTGCCGGAGGACGGAGGGGGCCCCGGAGACGGCCTTGGCACCTGCCCCCCACCCCGCCCCAGTCTGGGGAGAGCCTCCTCGCACTTTCCCCTGGGCATGGAGGAGAGAGAGGAGGGAGAGGCTGTGAGCCCCGGCCCTGTCTGTCTTCACTGCTGAGGTGAGGGGGGGAAGGGAGGGAGGGGGGCGGGGGCGGGACTTCAAAACTATTTTAAAACTAGAGGCCTGATGCACGAAGCTCATGCAAGGGCCCGGCTTCCTCTGGAAGGTCGTCCGGAAGGTCATCTGGATGGTTGTTCCGCTGTTTGGCCGTCCAGTCTAATGAGCATTTTACGCTTTTATTATTATAGATAATGTTTTTAAAATATGTTTTTTAAAATTTATTTCAGAGAGGAAGGGAGAGGGGGAGAGAGAGAGAGAGAGAGAGAGAGAGAGAGAGAGAGAGAGAGAGAGAGAGAGAGAGAGAGAGATCAATGATGAGGGAGAATCATTGATCGGTGTCTCCCGCATGCCCCTTACGAGGGATCAAGCCTGCAACCTGGGCCTGTGCCCTTGACCGGAATTGTATCTGGGACCCTTCAGTCCACAGGCCGATGCTCTATCCACTGAGCCACACCGGCTAGGGCTAGATACCTTTTTTAAAGACTCTTTTATCTCTTACAAAAGTACCACATGCTCAGTGTAGGGATTTTGGACAGTGACAAAAATATTAAAAAAACAAACAAACAACAAAACAAAACAGGAAATTCTGAACGTCAACCCATGAACCAAGAGATCGCTCTTTCAATTATGCCCAGGTTGCGGGCTCGATCCCCAGGAAGGGGCGTGCAGGAGGCGGCTGATAGATGTTTCTCTCTCATTATTGAAGTTTCTGTCTCTCTGTCCTTCTCCTTTCTTCTCTCTCTAATACCAACCAAAACATAATTTAAAAAAATAAAATAAAATAGAGACGGAAATTCTGAAGCAGGAGGGGGAGGCGGCCAGGAGGCCGCTGTGGTCAGGTGGCCCGGCGGCAGCTCCCCTCCACATTCGTAGCGACGCCTCCCCCGTGATGCCTCACGTCTCCTCTCTCCCACGGCCAGGGTCCCCCCGCCTCGCCCGGCTGATGCAAGGACTTCTGAGCTCACGCCCGTTTTAAAGGGGTTAGCATAGCTTCTGGCCAAATTGAAGCTCAACCACGATATCTTATCTTTTGAAAATATCACCTGTGCCCACTCATGAGACACACAAAATGCTAAATCTGACGACGCTCTGTTAGTAGGGATGTGACTGGACAGAAACTTGCGAGGACGAAGGCTGGTGTAACCACCGCGGAGAACAAGTTTGCCGCGTGTGGTTCAACTGAAGGTGCCCGTGGCCTTGGGCTCAGTGATTCCACTGCCAGAGCCCAGCCCCGGAGGACTCTCAGGGCGGGTGTGTCTGGCAGCCCGGCGTGGAATGGCGGCAGGCTGGGCACGCTCGTTGTTCCGAAAAGGGAAGAGATATGCCGTGAATCATACGATCAGTACCAGCAGCGGGTCAAACGAACGAGGGGTGCGCCGTGGTTACTTTTTATTTTTTTACATCTATATTTTTATTGATTTCAGAGAGGAAGGGAGAGGAGGAGAGAGAGATAGAAACATCAATGACGAGAGAGAATCGTGGGCCGGCTGCCTCCTGCACACCCCACACTGGGGATCCAGCCTGCAACCCGGGCTTGTGCCCTGACAAGGAATGGAACCCCGACTTCCTGGTTCTCAGATCGATGCTCAACCTCTGAGCCAGGCCAGCTGGGCCGTTCTGCTTGTTCTTTTTTCCCCTCTGTACATGGCTTTTATTATTTACTGTATATAATACAATATAGCATCGATGCTGAATAGCATGATTATGTGCAATACATAAATATGAACTATCTGTACACATCTGCAAATCTAACTCAGAACTAAGGTACAAAGACTGGAAAGCAACCGTTCTGCTTGTTCTTGAACGCAGGATAAGCCAGGCGCACAGTAGGCGCACTATTATGTTAGGCCTCTCTCCCTCCACAGCCTGTGAATTCCCCCGGGGGCTTGCCTGAGGCTGGGGGCTCAGTCTCGTCGCTAGGGTAACCAGTGCTGATGAAGCCATTTGGGCTGTTCCCAGTGGACCAGTGCCCGCCCTCCCCCCAGCATGTGCCCAGCGCTGGGGTTGCTGGATCAGGCTAATGCGTGGGCCTGGCATTTGGTCTCTCAAACTTCACACTGGTCCTCACCGGGTCTCAGTCTGAGTGGTTTATGCCCATCTCCCCCTCATCCCCTGGCACCGATGCCGCAGTGGGCCCGCCCCGGCTCCAGGCCTGGCAGGCGTAGGGCTCCCTCGCTCAGCAGCTGACAGGCCTCCACGGAGGAGGGAAGCTTGAAGCCCGGAGCAGGAGCTCTGAGCCCACCCAGGCCGGTCTCACGAAGGCCCTGCACACCTGCTGGGGTGGAGGGGCTCAGGAGGATGTGGTGGGAGGGCTCCTGGGCTCCTGCCGCAGTGACGGAGCCGGAGACCACGCCGACTGTGGGGCAGGAAGTGCTCGGCGGGCCCCCAGCCGCAGAGGGGAGCAGGCCTCCTGCCCGCGTGTGAGGGCAGGTCCCCTCTCCCTCATGCTGCGTCCCCCTGAAATACAGCAGCCAGGCTGGCAGCATCGCAGGGATGCAGTGGGGCAGAAGGAAGGCCTTGGGGGCAGGGGGGGGGGAAGGTGTGGAATAGGCTGAGAGACAGGCTCCAGTTGGGTGAAGCCATCAGGTGGGCTGTCGGCTGATGGCAGGTTCTGTTATTGCTTAGGTGGTTCATCAGTCGCTCAGTCAGCAAACCTGGAGACCGGAGACCGCCCACCTCGGTGGGGCGATAAGGAGGCGGCGGCAGAGGCAGCTCAAACTGAGCCGCAGGCCGCAGCCTCGCGTGACTGATGGGAACGGCGACCTTGGGTTCCGCAGGGCACGGCCTGGCAGCTGCCCTCGTGGTCTCTGCGGGAACAAAAGCCAGGGGTGGGCCAAAACCGGTGTGGCTCAGTGGATAGAGCGTCGGCCTGCGGACTGAAAGGTCCCAGGTTCAATTCCGGTCAGGGGCATGTACCTGGATTGCGGGCACATCCCCGGTGGGGGGTGTGCAAGAGGCAGCTGGTCGATGATACTCTCATATCGATGTTTCTAACTCTCTATCCCTCTCTCTTCCTCTCTGTAAAAAATCAATAAAATATATTAAAAAAAAAAAAAAAAAAGCCAGGGGTGGGATGGGTTCTAGTCAGGCCACCTGGCCCGCTCGGAGGGAGGGTCTCGTTGCTCCTTCATTTGGGGAAGGCTTCCCGAGGAGCTGGTGGTGGGAAGACTCTCAGCAGGAAGAGGGAGGGGAGGGCTGCAGGCAGAGCAGGCAGCTGGGGCGGCAGAGCGCAGTCTGAGCCGCGCGGGGCCCGGGCTGAGGCTCAGGCTGGGGAGGAGCCCAGGGAGGAGCCCGGGGAGGGAGGAGAGGCAGGGGTGCGGAGCAGGTGACCTAATTTGGGGGCTCAGCTACGGAGCCTACAGAGTTCAGCTGCACCCAGCTCTCCACCCCTCAGTCCTGCCCGAGGTTAGTCCCCTCGCCTGCGCCTGGGCTGTCAGTTCGTCCTCACTCAGCAGATACCCCCTGAGGCCCTGCTCTGGGCCGGGCACTGTCCAGACCCTGGGAACAACGAGATAGACGAGATCCTTGGGGAGCTTGCAGGCCGCTGGGAGGGACAGATAGGAGCATGTGAACATGTAGGCAGGATACTACAGTGGGGACAGGCTCCGGAGGAAATAAAACGGGGTGACTGGAGGCAGAGGGACTGGCGATGAGGTTGGAGAAGGCATCTGTGGAGAAGGAGCCAGCCTTGGGCATGGGAGGCAGAGATGAGGCAGAGGGCAGGGCAGCAGCCAGCTGGTACGGAGTGGGGCTTGGAGGGGGAAGGAGCGGGAGGGGCCGTCTCAGAGGCAGGAGGGGCGGGATCGCGGAGGGAGGGCCCTGTGGGCGGCAGAGAGGGGTATTTTCTAAGTGAGCGGGAAGCTACTGCAGCAGGGGAATGACTGTGTCAATTACAAGTCGATTTTAAAACACAAAACCACAGTTTGGATGGCATTACCACAGATGAGGCGAGAGCACGGGGGTCAGGATGGCTGCGGGGAGGAGGGAAGGAAGGCGCTCTGTTGCTGCCGCTCGCCAGGCTCCCGTCTCCAGCCACACGCCCTCGGTCCCTCCATGACCCACCAATTTTTTTTTTATAAGTTTTTATTGTTCATATTATTACAAATGTTCCTTTTCCCCCCCCCACCATTGCTCTCCTCCACCAGGTTCCCACCCCACCCTCTGCCCTTTCCCCTCTCCCCATTGTCCTCATCCATAGGTGCACAGTTTATGTTCAGTCTCTTCCCACGCCCCTCTCTCCCCTTTTCCCCAAGAATCGTCAGTTCACTCCCCTTCCATACCTCTGATTCTATTATATTCAACAGTTAATATTGTTCATCAGATTTTTTTAATTTCCTTGGTTTTTAGATTCACTTGTTGATAGTTACGTATTTGTTGTTCATAATTTTTATCTTTGTTTACTTTCTCTTCTGAAAGAACCCCCTTCAGCAATTCATATAATTCTGGTTTGACAGTGATGAACTCCTTTAGCTTTTTTTTTTATTAGTGAAGCTCTTTATCTGGCCTTCGATTCTGAGTGATAGCTTTGCTGGGTAGATTATTTTTGGCTGTAGGTTCTTGCTATTCATCACCTTGAATATTTCTTGTCATTCCCGTCTGGCCTGCATGGTTTCTGTTGAGAAGTCAGCTGACAATCGTATAGGTGCTCCTTTATAGATTACTACCTTCTTTGCTCTTGCTTCTTTTAATATTCTCTCTTTGTCTTTTGCTCTTGGAATTTTAATAATGATGTGTCTCGGTGTGGTCCTCTTTGGATTCCTTTTGTTTGGGGTTCTATGCGCTTCCTGGACTTGTAAGTCTAATTCTTTCACCAGGTGGGGGAAGTTTTCTGTCACTATTTCTTTCAGTATGTTTTCGATATCTTGCTCTCTCTCATCTTCTGGGACCCCAATAATTCTGATGTTGGTTCGCTTGAAGTTGTCCCAGAGGTTTCTTACACCAATTGATGTGTCTCTCACATTGATGTTCCTCCCCCTTTCTGCCCTCCCTCTCTTTCCCTCCCCTTTTCTCTCTCTCAAAAAAAAAAAAAAAAAAAAAAAAAAAATCAATGGGAAAAATATTTCTGCTTCCTACGGCCATGCTGGTCTGCCCTCTGCTGGAAGGATGCGAGGGCCGCAGATGCAGAGGTGGGACTCTCAGCATCGGTGGGTGGATGGAAGCCATGGGTTGGTGGTGAGGGTCACTAGGGAAGGTGTGCTGGCAAGGAAGCAAGACCAAGCCTCAGGACTCCGGTGAGAAGTCAGCCGGCGAAGGGGCCTGGGGAGGAGTCACAGAAAGGCCGGAGAGGTCAAGGAGAAAGGGTTCCGGGAGGGGACTGTCACTTAGGCCCAGGCTGCTGAGAGGCTGAGGAAGAAGGTGTCGGGAAGGTGTCCACTGGCTCTGGCAGTGGGGGGCCTGGGGTGGAAGTCAGCCTGGGTCAGTTAGGCTGGTGGGGCACACACATGGGCATAGATGCTCTCATTAGCCTATCAACCGTGGAGATAGTGAAGGAGGTATTTTATACTTTTTAAAATTTAATAAAGTTTTACTTTTCAAAATGTACGGCTGGTGGGGCCTGGTGCTCACACATCTTCGCCAGTGGCGGGGTGCCCCCTCCCTCGGTGTTTCCGGTGTGCATGACTGGAGCTCTGTGTGCTGAAGCTAGTTTAGCAAGTCCTTCCTGAGAAGCTCCCGGGCCGTCCTGGCGAGGAGCTGGGGTCTCCCGTCTCTCAGAGACAATGGCGGGGCCATGATAAGCCCATCACTGGGGACTTCCTTTCAGTTTGCCATGTGGTGCTTTGTCAGACAAGACTGGGTGATTGAGCTTGCCCCGACTCTCCCTTTGGACCACGCCTTCTTTCTGGCCTTGCCCCAGGTTTGTTCACTGGGCCTTTGTCTTTCCCGGCCGGCCTTCCAGCAGCTTTCTTCTTGTCGTCCTGGGCCGGCGAAGAGGCACTCGAAGAGCAGCAGCTGCCACTGCTGCCTCAATGAGATGACAGACAGAAGGGCCATTTTATTTTATTTATTTATTTTTAAATATATTTTATCGATTTTTTTTTTACAGAGAGGAAGAGAGAGGGATAGAGAGCTAGAAACATCGATGAGAGAATCATCGATTAGCTGCCTCCTGCACAATCCCAACTGGGGATGTGCCTGCAACCAAGGTGCCTCCTGCACACCCCCAACTGGGGATGTGCCCTTGACTGGAATCGATCCCGGGACCTTTCAGTCTGCAGGCCAACGATGCTCTATCCACTGAGCCAAACCGGTTTTGGCAAAAGGGCCGTTGTATAACTTTGGAAGATGTAGATGGATGGGGGGGAAGGGGGAGAAGTGGAGATGTACCTCCTTCCTGCCCTCCCCCCAACCCATAGCCCCGTTATGACCTTTCGAGCCATAGACTGATTTCGTTCTTCCCTTTTGGGAAGCCCTCCGCTGCCCTCACACGGAGACCTTGAACTTGGCTGGTTGTCGCCAAGCCCGGCCTCAGGGCCCCTGCCCCAGCACTGCTTCCTCACAGCCCCAGGCTGGTCGCTCACTGCCTGCCTCCGGCAGCCCCGCCTGCCCAGGCAGCATGGGGAGTGGGGAGGCTTAGGCTGAGCTTGGGGTGGGTGGTGTGAGGGGCAGAGTTTGCTGTTGGGCATCACATCTTCTGAGGCTTAATTAGGTGGAGGTACCCACTCCCACCTCTGATTCTGACTGACTCATAGGATGGGGCACCAGCTGGGTGGCCCTCGCTGCCTGTGAGCTCGTGGGCCTGGGGCGGGCAGACTGTGCGTGGGCGGCCAGGGAGGGGGAAGGTATCGGCAAGCTGCAACTCTGCGGTCCGCCCTCCCACTCAGGCTCCTGGTCACCAGCCCTACAACCCGCAGGACGGCAGGGCCCCTGCATCGGTGTTTCCTCACCTGGGACGAGATCCTTTGCCAGCCCGTAGGTGAGTCAGGCCCAGCTCCAGGGAATGCTCCCTGGACCTCTTTCTAGAGACCTCCTCCCTCCCCGCCAGCTCACTTTCTATCCCAATGCCCAATCCCATCCCAACCCAACCCTAATCCCCGCCCACCTCTCCTGACCCAATCCAACAGCAAAAACATGCCTAACATGTATTGCGTGTTCCCCATGCTTAGTACTTCCTCATCCTCTTAACCCTCAAAACCGTACCATTGGACAGAAGAGGAACCGCCGGCTCAGAGAAGTCCTCTGGTTACCAGTATGACTAAGGTCACACACACACTATTGGGGGCACCACAGATCCAAACCCAGTTTCACCTGGTTCCAAAACCTAACCTATCCCAACTGATCACACCCCAGTGGCATCTGTCCCTCCCCTCCCAATCTAACTGTGGCCACCCCGATGTCCCACAGGGGACCTGGCACCTACTAGGCGCTCAATAGATGCTGTTTGAATGAATGAATGAATGAATGAACCATACTCATTTATTAACCAAACTCTGTCCATCCCCCTCAGTCCTCCTCAAGGCACACACTTGCCGGTGGCCCCTCCGCTGTGAGTGGCAGAAACCTTGTCTCTGTGAGAGACACCGTGTTGAACAACCTCAGAAGGGGGCACAGTCCAGCAGAGTGACAGGGTGATCTAGTGCTTCCAAATGAGACCGTTGCCCTGGTCTGTTTGGCTCAGTGGATAGAGCGTCAGCCTGTAGACCATAGGGTCTGGGTTCGAATCCCGGTCAGGGCACATGCCCAGGTTTCGGGCTCAATTCCCCCTAGGGGGCATGCCGGAGGTAGCCAATCCATGATTCTCTCTCCTCATGAATGTTTCTCTCTCTCTCTCTCTCTCTCTCTCTCTCTCTCTCTCTCTCTCTCTCTCTCTCTCTCTCTCTCTCTCTCTCTCCCCCCCCCCCCCTCTCTGAAATCAATACAAGTAAAAATAAATTAAAAAAAAAAAAAACACAAAAATGAGACCGTGCCCGAGGCCCACATGGGGAGAGAGAGGAAGGAGTGACCGCATCTGCCCCTAGGGTTGTGGGGCAGTAGGATTCCCCAGAGACGGTCTGGAGGGCCCATCGTTCCATATAGCCAGTCCCTCAGCATCCTGCACACCTCCCCGCACTGCACACCCCCCCTCCTGCTCCTCTTCCCGCCGGCCCCACCAGACGGGGGCCCTGGAGGAGAGCCCAGTCTCAGTTATTTCTAGGTGCCCACCACCATCTGGCCAAGCCCTGTGCCCTCGCTGACCTTGGCTCCAGGGTGGCCTCCCTGTGTCCCTCCCACCTCACCTGGACTTCGCTGTTTCAGAGCACGTCCCCGTCCCGAAGGGCAGGCACCGGGGAGTGACAGTTGCCCGGAACCACCACGGTGTTTTGGTGAGTGTGCCCGGGCAGGAGGCCGGAGGGCTCGGGGCGGCTGGGACAGACCCCTATGGCAAACCCGTATTCATGCCGGTCCTGACTGGCACCCTCTTCTCAGAGCCAAGGCCGGGTGTCTCCCTGGTGCCAACGCCAGGGCTCATCTCAGCTCTGACCCTGGCACCAGTGTCTGCCTCTGGTGAGGGCTGAGCCAGCTGTTCCTGCATCCCCTGCCTGGTTGAGGCATGTGGCTCTGGGTAGCTGTGACTCAGGGGCCTGGGCTGGGGGTGACCCAGATTTTCCCTCCTCCTTTCTCCCTCTCCCCCCCAGGTCTGCATTCAAGAGGTGGCCCGGCGGCCCCACAGCCTCAGCTCGGAACTCACAGGCACCTGCAGCCTGCTGGCCTCCAACCTCAGTCACCAGGCCCTGGTCTCTTTCAATGACATTGGTGAGGATACTCCCTGGCCTTGGACAGCCTTAGGGAGGTTTCCTTGAGTCTCCAAAAAGGGGCACCTGCCCATGGCAGAGAGAGAAGGACACAGGCCACGGGCTAAGTGTGGGCTTGCCTGAGGTGAACAAGGAGGCTGTCTGATGCTGAGCTCTTTCGTGTGTATTTTTAAAGAAAATCTCCTAAACCCTGAGGCACATGTGGATGCTGGAGACTGCTACAGGAACAAAAAGGGAAGCCCTGAGAATACAGCCAGGCAGCGCCGGGCTCTGGAGGCAAAGGAAGAGGAAGAAGTGGAGGTGGAGGAGGAGGAAGGAGCTGGTGAGTAGAGACAGATTTGTGTTGCTCTCTGAGGCTCTCAGAGCTGATTGATGCCTAGGTTGGCAACTCCAGGGATGAGAGGTGCCTAGGTCCAGGAGATGGGCAATAGTGGCTGGATTCTACTGTCTGGATTCTACAGGCCTAACCACCCCCAGCTCTGCCCCCTCCATCTTACTGATGTGGAAACTGAGGCCCAGAGAGTAGGAGATGGGAGTGGCTCACAGAGTCAGCTGGAGCAGGTCCTGGCTCTTTCGCTGCCTCTGAGACAAGGCTTCACTGTCGGGAGCTTCACCAACTTCTTCCCTGAACTGAGACCTTGGGGCTTGAATGGGGTGAGCGTCCTATACGAGAGGACATGCCACCCTCACTCCTGCCCCAGTTCCATGCCCACTGCTGACCTGCTCCCTGTTTTGGCCCAGGCACCGAGATCGCCATCGTCCTGGATGGCTCGGGAAGCATTGATCCCCCAGACTTCCAGAGAGCCAAAGACTTCATCTCCAACATGATGAGGAAGATCTATGAGAAGTGCTTTGAGGTGGGCTTCCCTAGGAGCCAGATGCACACAGTCTGTTGCTCTCTATATCGCTATGAACAAACACCCCAAAACAGCTACCATTGATCTGCTCACAGTCTTATGGGTCAGCTCTTCGGGCTGGGCTCAGCTGGGTGGTTCTTCTGCTGCTGGTCTTGCCTGAATTTTTTCCTGCAGCTGCAGATGTCTGGTTACTTGGCTGGGACTGGTTGGCCTCACTTGTCTGGCCATGTGTCTCCAGCAGGTCAGCCCAACGATTTCATGGCTGCAACATTCCAAGAGGGCAAGACCTAATGCACACAAGCACTTTTCATGTCTCTGGTTGTTTTCCATTTGCTGGTTTCCCAAAGACCAAAGAAAGTCACATGGTGAATAGGCAGGGGAGAGGGCAGACACAAGGACATGGGTTCAGGGAGAAGTCTGCGATCCACTGGGAGCTGTCACTGTCACATCTTTCTCTGCCTTAGCACCGCCTCTTGCCTTAAGCAAAGAGGAATGAGTGGATTCTTCCTCAGCATCCCTCACTCCCCAGGGCATGGTGACTCTGCCAGCCTCCTCTTCTCTCTGCCCCTCCCTCCAGTGCAGCTTTGCCCTGGTGCAGTACGGAGCCGTGATACAGACTGAGTTTGACCTTTGGTACAGCCAGGATGCGATGGCCTCCCTCAGCAAAGTCCAGAACATCACTCAAGTGAAGAATGTCACCAAGACAGCCTCCGCCATGCAGCATGTCCTGTGAGTGTGAGGGCAGCGGGAATGACCTGAACACCTACTGGGCACTGGCTGGCATCCCTACCCAGAGGCTTTGAGGCGTCATGCCTGGAGAGGTGGCAGGACAGACCTGTAAAGAGAAGAGGAGAGGATCAGGGTCCTAGCTCCTCCTCGGTTAAGAGGAGAATGTGAGGTCTTTCAATCCAGCCTTGGCTGATGAATGACACCTCGGGACAGTCCTCCAAAGAGTCTTCTGAGGACGTCTCTTGAGGGCGGCAGTAGAGCTCAGTGCAGACAGCGCTGTGCTTGGTGGCTGGGCTGCCTGGGTCCACACCCCAGCGCCAGTCTGTACTTGGGGACCTGGGTGCCTGTCCTCTCCATGCTTGGTTCTCGCTTTTACAATGAGAATGATAATAGCCCTTGCCTTAGACTCTAGGGGTGTCGAACTCAATCAGAGAAGGGGCCAAAATCTAAAATCCAGCCTAAATCGCGGGCCGAATGGTTTACTGAACAGTCATAAACTGTCATTGTGATGGAAACGCAGCGGAGTGCAGTGATGACAGCGCGGTGCGGGCCACATTGCAAGGCCTGGCGGGACGGATTTGGCCCGAGGGCCTTGTGTTTGACACATGTGCCTTAGAGGATTCTGTGAGGATTAAAGGGATTAGATTACATAAAGTGCCTATGACAGTGCCTGGCACATACGTGCTTTGTAAATATTAGCCCCTGTTCATAATGTCCTGGTTATTCCCACACAAATCTATTCCCTGTGCGGCCCAGCACCTTTCTGTTGGGAGCAGGTGCCCCACCCCCACCCAGCCCTGCCGTGTGCCATAGGTGCATCCCCACCCTCCCTAGGCCTTGGTTTCCCTGGGAGGGCACCTCAATCCTCTCCAATTCCAAAACAGGTTTGTGAATCACATCTCCCCAAGCTCGGCCATCTCTCTGGCCAAGTCCCCCACTCCCTGCACTCTCCCTCCTTAGAGACAACATCTTCTCACCGATCCACGGCTCCAGAAAAGAGGCCAAGAAGGTCATGGTGGTGCTCACCGATGGGGAGATATTCATGGACCCCCTCGACCTCACCACTGTCATCAGCTCCCCAAAGATGCAAGGTGTTGAGCGCTTTGCCATTGGGGTAAGAGCTGGGAGCAGGCGGAGGAGCCGGGGTTCCTGGAAGGGGCTTCTGTGAGCAGTTTACCAAACCCTGTTCCATTCACACTCCCAACTCCTTTTCTCCCTGCCTCGTGTCCCGGGTACCACACCCCTCCCACAGAGGCTCGTTTCCCCAGTGTGGGCATAGCTCACTGGCTTAGCGGGGATGGGGAGAGCCGTGGTAACTCCGGGAGCCACATCAGGGCGGGGTGGGGGGTGGTCCTGGAGGAGACGGTGGTGAGCTGAGTCTTGGAGGACAGACTGGCCGGGGCTCGGGGGAGGAGGGAAGAGTGCTGCAGGCAGAGGGAGCAGAGTGTGCAGAGGTGAGGGGGAGGACAGCACATATAGATTGGGAAAACGACGGTGTGTGTTTGGGGGAGAACAGGGAGCCCGGGAAGTAGGGGGCAGGAGGTGTAGGCCCTGAAGGCCAGGCGGCGAGGCCGGCCCCCTCCCTGGGCCTGGAGAGGCCTCGGGCCTCAGGAGGATCCTCACGGTGTGGATCCATGGATCCGGGGCCTCTATGCAGGTGGGAGAGGCATTCACAAAGCCTAAGACTGAGGAGGAACTGAAGTTGATCGCCTCGGAGCCCACGGAGACCCACGCCTTCAAGGTGACCAACTACGCGGCGCTGGATGGGCTGCTGAGCCAACTGCAGCAAAGGATCGTTCCCATGGAAGGTGAGGGCTCCGGGGGCCGAGGTCCAAGCCCCGCCCTCCAGCCCCACCCCTGGCCTCCCTCCACCTGACACTCAGGGCAACACTTTTTTTTTTTTTAATTAAATATATTTTATTGATTTTTTACAGAGAGGAAGGGGAAGGGATAGAGAGTTAGAAACATCGATGAGAGAGAAACATCCATCAGCTGCCTCTTGCACACCCCCCACTGGGGATATGTCCCCAACCAAGGTACATGCCCTTGACGGGAATCAAACCTGGGACCTTTCAGTCCGCAAGCCGACGCTCTATCCACTGAGCCAAACCAATTTCGGCTCAGGGCAGCTCTTATCACCTCTTTGAGCTGTTCCATCTCTAAAAAGGCAGCCATCTCCCCAGGCCTGTGCACTTCCCTTAATCTCCATGCAGCTCGGACGAGCTGACCAGGTACGGGAGAAAGAAGGATGACTGGATGTGGTTCCTGCTCCCAGATGAGGAGTCCGAGGTCCCCCCGAAGGAGGGAGGGAACTGCCCAAGCTCTTGTCCGGTGGCTGCTAAAGCAGGACCCACATCTCTGCTCTCCGCTTGGATCTGATCCCATCCCACCAAACCCAGTTCTGTCTGGGAGCAAGGCCAGGCTGGATGGACCCTTCCCTGGCTCGGTTGCTCCCTCCACCTTGCCCAGAGCAGCATCTCACTGGGCGTCTTGGCTTCCAGGCACGGTCGGAGAAGCCCTCCACTTCCAGCTGGCACAGGTCGGGTTCAGCGCCCGGATCCTGAATGAGGTACGTGGCCGCCTCAGCACGAGGCAGGCTCGCCGTGGAGGGGGGCCCAGCAGTGCCCGGGGACTCGGGGCCTGGGCCACAGAGCAGCTCTGCTTCCTGGCCGTGCCTCTGAAGGAGCCACGTTAGGGTAACCTCATCTGGAGCCCCGAAAGGCCGTATTCATCATGGGGTCATCTTGTTCTGTGTGCTCAAGGATGGATCTCTTCTTAAAACACACACTGGGAGCAGGCTTTGGCCTGGGCCAGCTTGCCGAGTTGCCTACTTCTCCCCACCAGAGACACTGTTCCCACAGGGGGGCCGAGCCGCAGGCACGGAGGGCAGGGCGGGGCCCTCGTGCATGGGAGAAGCACGGCTAGAACTGTCACTCAGCCCGGGCTGGGCAACCTGGGAAGAAGGAGACGAGCACTCTCTTCTCAGTCTCTTCTTTCCGTGCTTCCTTCACGCCTGGGCCTGGGCCGGCTTCTGCTCCGGGGTTGTTGGTATTAGAGGGACGGTGTCATGGGTATAAGGCAGGAACCAGTGTTTGCCAGCTCACCTTCCTCCTGCAAGGCTGGCCAGCTGGGCCCAGGGCGGCGGAGCGCCCCTCTCCCCCCACAGCACACGGTTCGCTGTGCTGGCCGGTAGACCCGAGGTCACAGTGGCTGACCCCGGGCACTGCCAGCTCAAACAGCCTCTAATCCTGGTCCCCTGCAGGGGCAGCTGCTGCTCGGTGCTGTGGGGGCCTTTGATTGGTCCGGGGGCGTGTTGCTCTATGACAGGCACAGCTGCCGGGGCCGCTTCCTGAACCAGACGGTGGTGGACAACAAGGCTGGAAAGCACAGCTACCTGGGTGAGGGCGGGGCCCGGGGACCACCTGGGTGAGGGCGGGGCCCAGGACCACCTGGGTGAGGGCGGGGCCTGGGGACCACCTGGGAGAGGGCGGGGTCTGGGGACCACCTGGGGGAGGGCGGGGCCTGGGGACCACCTGGGAGAGGGCGGGGTCTGGGGACCATCTGGGGGAGGGCGGGGCCTGGGACCACCTGGGTGAGGGCGGGGCCTGGGACCACCTGGGTGAGGGTGGGACCTGGGACCACATGGGTGAGGGTGGGGCCGGAGACCACCTGGGTGAGGGCGGGACCTGGGACCACCTGAGAGAGGGCGGGGCCTGGGGACCACCTGGGAGAGGGTGGGGTGTGGAGACCACCTGGGTGAGGGCGGGGCCTGGGACCACCTGGGTGAGGGCGGGGCGTGGAGACCACCTGGGTGGGTGAGGGCGGAGGCTCGGGGGAACACCTGGGTGAGGGTGGGTGTGGGGACCACCTGGGTGAGGGCGGGGCCTGGGGACCACTTGGGTGAGGGCGGGGCGTGGAGACCACTTGGGAGAGGGCGGGGCGTGGAGACCACCTGGGGACACTGAGGTTTCGCCTTGTGCTGCACGAGGCTTCCGTGGACTGAGGGATGGACCCTGGTTAGGGATCTGGAAGCTGAAAATTAGGGCTCCTGGGAGGGGACAGGGCCTGCTCAGTACCGGATTCCTGGGAGGGCCCTGGATGGCTGCCTAGGGAAGGCGGGGCCTCCCTCCACCCCTCACCTCAGCTCTTCTATACGGGTGGGCCTGCGGATGCATGTGTTTAGAGCGTGATGTGTGCCTATCAGCTCTGTGTGGTGGGCACGTGTATGTGACCAGCAGCAGTGGGCAAGTGGGCGAGCTCCCTGATGCCAATTGTAAGAGGATAAGACGGACAGTCTCCTTGTTTGTCCTCCTGCGAGGGCCACTCCGAAGGCCTGGCTGGAAGGTGGTGGGGCAGGGGCAAGGGGGGCGGGCAAAGGCGGGGCCCAGGGGAGCTCCTGGTCACGGCCACGCCCCTGCCCCAGGTTACTCGCTGGCGGAGCTGCACAAGGCCCGTGGGCCTGCCTACGTGGCCGGCGCGCCCCGGCACAAGCACCGAGGGGCCGTGTTTGAGCTCCGGAAGGAGGGCAGGGAGGACAACTTCGTGCAAGTGCTGGAGGGAGAGCAGGTACTTGCCGGGGAAGGACCGGACCGCCCACCCTCCATCGCTACAGATGGGGATCGGAGGCCCGAGGGGAAGGGAGGGGCTCCAGGCACACCGCGGCTGGGTGGGTGTGGGTGGGTAGGGGGCCCAGCCTGGGCGGAACGCAGCGCCTCTGCCCTGGCCCTGCGTGTCGGATGGCCAGCGGTGCCCCGCGGGGCGGGGGCGGGCTGCTCTCCGGCCTCCTGTGTGCCCTGGTGAGCAGATCCACCTGGAATGCCCCAGAGCGGTGGCCTCAGTGGGGGTTGGGGGAGGACCCTCTGCACCCTGTGAGCCAGCTCTCCCTGGGCTGCAGATGGGCTCGTATTTCGGCTCTGAGCTGTGCCCCGTGGACATCGACATGGACGGAACCACGGACCTCTTGCTGGTGGCGGCTCCGTTCTACCACGTCCGCGGGCAGGAAGGCCGAGTCTACGTGTACCGCCTGCATGAGCAGGTGGGGTGCACACGGGGCTGGCAGGCTGTGCCCAGTGCCCGGTATCTGGGGTTATCCTGGTTCCTGGTGGGCAGACGGGCCCAGAGGAGCCACGGGTCTCAGGGGGAGAGGCTGCTTTCCGTTGGGCAGAGAGGAGGGACCTGCTTCAGGCCCCACCCCCAGGCGAGGGGCTCAGGAGGCAGCTGGACATACAGGTCCGAAGCTGAGGAGAGAAACCAGTGGGAGGGGGCGGAAATGCCATAAAAGATATATGATGAGCCCCGCAGGGTTGGGCAGGCTGCGGCCACCGGCCTGGTGCAGGGGTGGCGAAGGTGGAATCGCCAAGGCGGTGATGGGGCGATGCTCAGGGAAGACAGCGGCTCCCTCCCCCCTGCACCCCACTTCCTCATCTCCCCATCTCATCACCTCACATCGGTGGTGGCGACTCCACCCCCCGGCGGTAGCCAGGCAGTAACGCAGGCTTCGTCCAGCATCTCACCGGCTTCTCTAGCACCTGGGAGGGAGCAGCCATCCCACTTCACAGGCCGGAAGCTGAGGCTCGGTGATGTTAGGACTTGTCCAAGTTCACAATCAAGTGTGGGGAAGAGCCAAGACCAGAAGCCAGGCCTCCCAGCGGCCAGCCCAGTGCTGCCCACTGCGGGAGCAGAGGGCACAGGAGCCAGCTCTTCTGCTCGCTCACTGTGCCAGCTGGGGAGGGCCCCTGCCTGCTCTGAGCCCAGGGAGCATGCCTCCCCGGGGGGCGATGGGGAGGGCACCCTGCGTCCCTGTCTCCAGGGCTGAGCCGCCCGTTTGCTTCACAGGATGGTTCCTTCTCCTTGGCACGCACGCTGAGCGGGCAGCCTGGGTTCCCTGATGCCCGCTTTGGCTTTGCCATGGCAACAGTGGGGGACCTCAGTCAGGATTCACTCACGGACGTGGCCATCGGCGCCCCCCTGGAGGGCTCGGGGGCCGATGACGGCGCCAGCTTCGGCAGCGTGTACATTTACAACGGGCTCCCAGACGGCCTGTCCGCCAGCCCCTCGCAGGTAACCCGCGGGCCCTCTCCGCCTCTCCTCTGGGACAGCGACCCCCCAGGCGCAATGGCCTGAGCCCCAAGTTAGTTCCTGGGCTGAGTGCCAGGCAGTCCCGTAGGGCTGGGGTCCCCAGCGAAGGGCAGAGGTCACTCAGGCTGGTGGGAGGTTCCCGGGCCGTCAGGTGGGGCAAGAGCTAGCGACAACCTCTGTCTACCTGACCTGTTCCGCCCTCCCTGGCATTCGCGCGTGGCCCTGCTCAGATCCTCCTCCCTCCTCTGCGGTCCCTCCTCCGGCTCCTAACCCCGCCCAAGCCTCCGTGCCTGAGTGCTCACCCCCAGCGCTCTACTGCCAACCTCTCATGCTATATCTCTTTTCTTTTTTAGTAAAATGATAGACACATACTTCTTTTTTTTAAAAAAATATATATATATTTCAGAGAGGAAGGAAGAGAGAGAGAGAAACATCCATGATGAGAGAGAATCATGGATTGGCTGCCTCCTGCAAGTCCCCCACTGGGGATGGAGCTTACAACTGGGCATGTGCCCTTGACCGGAATCCAACCTGGGCCCCTTCAAGTCCGCAGGCTGACGCTCTATCCACTGAGCCAAGCCGGGGAGGGCTCATGCTATATCTTTTATGGCACTTCCGCCCCCTCTAACTGGTTTCTCTCCTCAGCTTCTGTCCTGTTTATCCAGCTGCCTCCGGAGCCCCTCGCCTGGGGGGGGCGGGGGCTGAACCAGGTCCCTCCCCACCGCCCAACGGAAAGCAGCCTCTTCCCCCGAGACCCGTGGCTCCTCTGGGCCCGTCTGCCCACCAGGAACCCGGGATAATCCCAGACGCCGGGCACTGGGCGCAGCCTGTCAGCCCCGTGTGCACCCCAACATTCCCGCTGTCTCCCAGCTCTGTCCCTCCTGCCACCTCCCCATCCTCCGCCCTGTGTTTGATTAGACACCCGGCCTCACATCAAGCCTCCTTACACCCAACTGCCCTCCCGTTTCCTTAGACCGCCCTGCTCTGCCCACCCACCCCCACTCCCCATCTCCCCTGTTCAGGCCCACACGTCTTCCATTCAGACGCCTCTTCTCTGGGAGACCCTGCCCTGCTCTTCCCAGCTAACTGCGGGCTCCCCTTGAGAGGTGGGGACCGGTGTTGATTTGCTCATTTGAACCAAGTCCGAAGGACTCCCCTTTCCCTCCCCGATGCCTGTCTCTCCCTCCCCAGCACATCCGAGCCGCGGCTGTGGCCCCCGGACTCCGCTACTTCGGCGTGTCTGTGGACGGTGGCCTGGACGTGACCAGCGATGGCCTGGCTGACATCACCGTGGGCAGCCTGGGCCGGGCGGCTGTGCTCCGGTAGGGGTCTGCCCTGCCTCCTGGGGTCCCGAGCCAAGCACCGATACAGAAGACCTGCAGCCACATCTCATGGTCCACTTCGCTGTCTTATTTAGCTCAAGGCCTGTGGTTCGCCTGGAGGTGTCCATGACCTTCACGCCCGAGGCGCTGCCCATCGGCTTCAACAGCAGTGTGCACGTGAGGCTGTGCTTTGACGTCAGCTCTGAGACCACAGCCACCACGTCAGGTAACAGGCAGCCTGGCCGGCCCACGCAGCCGTGGGGTCCTTCCTGGTTGGCTTCGGGGCAGGGGAAGAGGATCGGGTGGGGCTGGGCTCCGGGAGTGACAGGTTCTGGTGTTTGAAAGCCCTCTGTTGGGAGCCTCGCTCCTTGGACGTTAGGTTCTGTTCTGGGTGAAGTGCCCTCGAAAAGGGGGACCTGCTGGGGAGTCCGCACTCCCCAGGGGTGTCTCTGCCCCTGGCCCTGTTGGGAAGAAGGACATTGGGGTCCTTCCTCAGGTGTGAAGGGTTGAGTGTCTGAAAAAGGACTCAGGAAAGGGCGGCCGCTTCTCCATCTCCATCCACAGTGCCTGGGGGTGTGCAGGGGACCCTGAGAGGTGCCCTTCCTCGTTCTCTCTGATTACGTCTTCTCCCTGCCCTCCTCGCTGTCCCCCTGGCCCAGGCAGAGGCCTGGCCGCTCCTCCCACCCCCTCCTGGCACCATTTGGGAGACTGTTTCCAGGAGGCAGAGGGTGGGCCCGGCACTCACAGCCCAGGAACTTCCTGGCACCCCACGAGCCCCCCTCCAGAGCAGCCCATCAGCAACAGTCCCCAAGGTGTCGAGTCTCCGTAGCAATCCCTGAAATGTCTCTCTGGTTCCTGCAAATAAGGAAGCCCTCTCCCGGGTGGGTGGCTTTCCTGCAGGAGGAGGCCATTATCGAATGCGGAGAGGAAATGAAGGGCCTTAGGGGTCCCACTGTGCAGGTGGGACGATTCAGGCCATGGAGCCTGGACGGCTGCTGCTGAGCAGCTGTGTGACACTAGGCAGGTGTCTTTCCCTCTCTGGTCCTGGTTTCTGTTCTGTACAGTAAGGGAGTTGGCCCAGGGAGTCTGTAAGGTGCTTCCAGCTCTGCTGTCCTCAGGTGTTACTCTCCATTCCGTGTTGTTTCCCCTCCTCCTCCTTTTCTCCCTGAATCCCAGCCATGTGCTGCTCTGGGTTTGGGTTGGGACCCTGAGGGACGTTAGCCAGGGGCCAGAAGACATGAGAAAAGTACCTTCGAAGTGAAGAAACTCAGCGTCCAGCCCCAGGGAAGCGCCTGGCAGGGCCACACGCTGGAGAGCTCCCGGGAGCCTCCGGCGGGCTGGGGGTGCTGTGTCTGGGGCTTGCCCCTCCCAGCCTCATCGGGAGGGTCTGGTCTTCACTCCCAGGCCTCAGAGGGACGTCTCTGAACTTCACGTTGGACGTGGATGTGCTGAAGGAGAGGAAGAGGCTCCAGTGTGCGGACCAGAGGGCTTGTCAGAGCTGCCTTCGGGAGTGGAACAGTGGGTCCCCTCTCTGTGAGTCCCGTCTGCTCAGCCCCACCGACGGAGAGGTGAGTGAGGAAAATTCAGAGGGGTCTGTGCAATGATGGGTATGTACCAGTCCATACAAACTAGACAATTAACATAATAGCCCATTGGTGTGGCTCAGTGGTTGAGCATTGACCTATGAATCAGGAGGTCATGGTTAGATTCCCGGTCAGGGCACATGCCCAGGTTGCAGGCTTAATCCCCAGTAGGGGGTGTGCAGGAGGCAGCTGATCAAAGATTCTCTCTTATCATTTATGTTTCTATCCCTCTCTTCCTTTCCCGTCCTCTATGAAATCAATTTTAAAATATTTAAATAAATATTGTATATTAAAAAACTATAAAAGACCAGGAACCACATAATGGCATGGGTGAGGAAGTTAATTATATTAGAAATCCAAATTAATTTGAACACTAACTGTATCTCTGAGCTTCCTAGCATCTGAACAGAAAGTGAAATGTTCTAATTGCTGTTTATTCTTTTCTCTTGTCAGCTGACCTAAGAGTGGGGCTGGCGGTCCTTCTTCAAACCATTATCAGAAAAACTGAATGAGAGAAAGTAGGAATAGAAAGACAAAAGTTATCATTTATGAAGGTTTACACCTAACAAAGGTGTCTACAAATACACACAGAAAACGTATTTGTCAGGACTCAGGCCCTAGAACTTTAAACCTACAAAGGCCATTTATTCCAACAACCTCATACATTATGCTTCTAACTACACATCTGCCCCCACATCTGTTCCAGTTGTTAATAGGATTAAGAAAGAGTTTCCAGTGAGTCTGTGGCTTCTTTAAATAAAAGCATAACTACTCTTTCCACCTGGGATCATGCTCACCTACTCTCCTAGCTCAAAGCTTCTTCCATGGCTCACTCAGAGAGAAGGATGGCTTTTTGTTTTTTCCCCTCTAATATGTCCTTCATGCTGTTTTGTAAATACAGATGTGACCATGAGTCATCCCTCAGTGCCTCCCATTTGCTCTCTGAATAAAATCATCAGGTTTTTAAAGAATATGTTATTTTCTTAAAATATATTTTTATTGGTTTCAGAGAAGGGAGAGGGAGAGATAGAAACATCAATGATGAGAATCATTGATCTGTTGCCTCCTGCACACCTCCCACCAGAGATCAAGCCCTGAGCATGTGACCAGAAATTGAACCGCCACCTTCTGGTTCATAGGTCGATGCTCAACCACTGAGCCACACAGGCTGGGCAAAGTCGTCAGTTTTTAACTCACGATGGCCAGACCCCTTAGGATTGGGGTGGAAACCATAAGGAGCTATGAGATTTGAGAGCAGATCCAGGGATATTTCCAATGCTCCTGGCAGCTTGGTTACATGACAGCTTCCCTTCAGCCTGGCTTGTTTGGAAGAGGCTTAGGACCTCTGGCTCACCACTTGCATGTTTATGTCATGACTACGCCGAATTAAAGGTGTTCTCCTTGTCACCTTCTGCCCCACATCCAACTGCACCTCCGCCTCCCTGGTGGCTGCAGCTCTGCGAAGAGGACTGCTTCTCCAGCATCAGTGTCAAGGTCAGCTACCAACTCCAGCACTCCAAGGACCGGAGGAGCCATCCCCACCCTGTCCTGGACATCTACAGTGAGCCCTCCGCCATCTTCCAGGTGACTCCAGCCACGGCTAGGCCTGGACCCTCCAGGGAACCATCCCCCCCAAAGTACCTGCTCCCCTAACTTCAAAGAATGTTAGAATTGGGAGGGTCTTCAGACAGCATCTGGGCCCCTGACTGCACAAAGGGGCCTCACTGGTGGGTAATCACGCCTCCAAACTACCACCCAAGGCTAGTCCTTCATGTTCACGGAGTGCTTGCTACATGTTTAATGAAGCATTTGAACACACTGCCTGACTTGGCAAGGGTGTCTGATGACCGTGCAGTGGGGGTCCCATGTGGGGGCTGGACTGGAGCCACCCTGTCCTGCTGGCAGAGAGGATGCCCTTTGGCACAGCTGTCTGCCCAGGTCCTGCTCAGGGCCTTCGGGCTGAATGTCTGGCCCACCAAACTTGCCCCCTTCGGGCAGGTAGTGTCACCAGAAACTTTTCTCATTGCTAAGGGAAGTCAGAGGGGGAAAGCAAACAGTCATATTCCCTGACTCTATGATATCTAAGGTGATCTTGCTTGTATCCAGGCTCTGGAATATTCTGTCTACATTTAAAGTGTGGTATGGGGTATAGAAAAATCAGCAGGATCAAAGAAGTGACAATGTGAGCCTTAAAGAGTAAAAATTACAGTTAGTTGGGATGAGTTGAGTCTCCAAAATTTAAACTAAAAAGCCAATACTAGTTCATGCGGGCACAGAAAAGCTCAGTAACATATTTCCTGACTGTCCAATATTTTTTTTACCCAAATGCTCTGTTAATTAGACAAGCTTTTAGCTCCAGTTTTGGTCAATATCTAATGTATTAATCACAAATAGTAAATAAAGCCCTGTCTGGGTAGCTGAGTTGGTTAGAGAGTCATTATGATAGTCCAAGGTTGCAGGTTCGATCCCTGGTCAGGGCATATATAAAACCAACCAATGAATACATAAATAAGAGGAACAACAAATTGATGTCTCTCTCTCCCAAAACACTAAACAAATAGTAAATAGAAATGAGAGCAGCACAATTAGGGTGACTGTTTTCACTGCTCATCTGCCCAGGAAGAGGGAATGAGGGTCCTCCACTAGTATGAACAAAGACTGACATCTTAAATTTTTAGGCAAGAGACTTTATTTTAAATTTATAATAGTATATTTATTTTGTAAGAAATTAAAAATTTTAATATATTTTTATTTATTTCAGAGAGGAAGTGAGAGAGAGAGGGAGAGAGAGAAACATCAATGATGGGAGAGAATCATTCATCGGCCTTCTGCAGGTCCAGTATGTCCTGACCTGAAATCGAACCGTGACCTCCTGGTTCATAGGTTGATGCTCAAGCACTGAGCCACGCCAACCAGGCAAAAGAATTTTTTAAAAATTGGTATTGACAGCAAGTTAGTTGAAAAAAGATTAGGAGAATCTTTTTTAGGAGAATTAATGTAATAAAGTTTTGTCAATAAGCAGATGATCACTAATTATATATATTGTTTAAAAAACTTTATTTTGAAATAGTTGGTTTACTATAAAGTTATAAGCACACTCCAAAATAATCCCTATGCATTCTTTTTTTAAAATATATATATTTTTTATGGATTTCAGAGAGGGAGGGATAGGGAGATAGAAACCTCAATGATGAGAGAGAATCATTGATTAGCTGCCTCCTGCATGCCCCACACTGAAGATCAATCCTGCAACCTGGGCATGTGCCCTGACCAGGAATCAAACCATGACCTCCCGGTTCATAGGTTGATGCTCAACCACTGAGCCATGCTGGCTGGGCTCCCCATGCATTCTTTATCCAGATTTCCAAAACGTTAACATTTATCCATTTTATTATTCACATTGCTTTAGCATTCTTTCTCGATACATGTAGAGTACATATACATATATACAAATTACACACATATACACACATTTATATTTATGAACCATTTTAGAGTTATAGATTTGATGCCTTACTCTCAGTATTCAGTATATATTTCCTAAAAACAAGGACATTCTCTTACAAAACCTCAGTGCAATGATCAAAACCAGGAAATAATAATAAAATACTATTACCTAATTTATTTCAATTTCATCAGTTGTCCTATAAACATCCTTTATTGCAAAAGAAAAAACTTTTCCTGCCAGTCCAGCATCATTTATTGCATTTTGTCATCACTTGTCTTTGGTCTCCTTTAATTTGGAGCAGTTTCTCAGTCTTTCTGTGTTTAATGACTTCAACATTTTCAAAGGATACAGGCCAGTTATTTTGTAGAATGTTTCTCAACTTGAATTTGTCCAGTGTTTCCTCACGATTAGATTGTGTGTCTGGGGAAAAAATATCATAGAAGTGAAGTCGGTCCTTCGAGGTGTCACATCAGGGCACACTGCTTTGCCCATGACTGGTGCTATCTCCCGTTCATGAATACGTATCTTATAGGCGATGCTTGGAGATTATGAATGTATCCTGTTTAACATCCACTCATGATGTTTACCTGCATCAATTATTACTTTGATGGTTTGGCAAAGACATTTTTTATTCCATTGGTAAAATGGATGAGGAGGCGTGATTTGGTATTAGTTTGAGTACACAGATGTTTCCAGAAAATGAGTTCTAGCTAGGAGCTTATAGTTTAACCTTGCTCGCTCTCACTGGCTTTGGGTGAAAGAGAGCAGGCTACCTGTCTATATGAAAAACAAAACTAAAGAAAATCCAAAAAAACTTTGCCCCAAACTTTGCCCCAGTCGGAGTCAAGCTCTGACTTCTGCAAATCGCATCTCCAGTCTGCAGGAAGTGGGAGGCTTCCTTTCTAACTCCGGGCTCCATTCCCGCTTCAGGCCTCGGGCAGAGTCCTTGAGTAAGCTGCTGGTGCGGTCACTGGCTGCTGGGGAGATAAATGCAGAGATTTCCCAGTTAAGAAGCTGGCTGTGTTTCCTTCATAATAAAAATCAACCCACCCCTAGCTGGTTTGGCTCAATGGATAGAGCGTCGGCCTACGAGATGAAGGGGCCCAGATTAGATTCTGGTCAAGGGCATATGCCTAGTTGCAGGCTCCGTTCCCAGTGGGGGGCCTGCCTGTAGGAGGCAGCTGACCAATGATTTTCTCTCATTATTGAGGTTTCTATCTCTTTCCCTCTCCCTTCCTCTCTGAAATTAATAAAACAAGCAAACAAAAACACCCAGATTCTTTAGAAACTTTGATTTTTCAACCTGAATTAGGGCTTTTCAACTTTGACTGGGCCTGTGGCCCCACTGTGACTCTGAATTAGTTTGGTTTAGTGTAGGCACGATTACAAGGAGAATATTTAACCCCCAAAGACTACCCACGGAATCAGAGGGTGTGCAGGACTGGATCCTGACAATAATTGATTAGTATCTTCCATTTGTGCCTCTGCTGTTCCTACCTCTGCTTCAAAGGATTAAGAAAACTTCTTCATGTAGGTTTTCCTCCCCAAAATTTCAAAGTACTCACTGAGTTGTGAGTGTTGGTGCTTAATTCTGGTAATAGAAATGTGACAGGCCCTCCTACCATCCCAGGAAGGTCACCCCATTTTTTACCTTGGCCAGAAGCCTGACTCATGGTATACCTGTGTTGTAGGACCAAGCACACCTCCTACCTGACAGACTGTCACTTGCCATCTGTTACCCAACTGTCCCTCCTACTCCTGCCAGATGAAGAAATGTCAGTCACAGCCATGTGGACACCACCCAGCCTGCCCAGCATGCCCTAAGGAGATCACAGGCAAGCTGCTGGGGCTGCAGCGTCCCTGGGCTAATCCTGCCCTTGTCTCGTTACAGCTGCCCTACGAGAAGGCCTGCAAGAATAAGCTGTTCTGTGTTGCCGAGTTACAGCTGGCCACCACCACTCAGTGAGTCCAATCCAGTCATCAGTTTCTGTAGTAAACTTCCTCCTGACTTACCTGAACCAGCCTCTCATCAGGATCAGTTGCTCATTCCCTCTCCTTCCCCTCATGGCCCACAAAGTGCTTTGCACTTATTATCCACTAGAGGCCTGGTGAATGAAAATCCAGGCACTGGATGGGGGGGTCCCTCAGCCCAGCCTGCCCCTTCTCACAGTCTGAGAACCCTCAGGGGTCTGGAGGCGACCCAGCGATAAGAGGAAGGCGACACCTTTGATGGCAGCACATGCCTCAGCCAGCCCTGGTTACCTGAGCCTTGGGCGGCCCTGGGCAGCTAGGCAGCCAACATCCAAGGCTTGCCTGCGCCTCGGGCGGGCCCTGGGAGGCTGGGGGGCTGAGGGAACTGGGGGACTCTGGAGGCAGGTGCGCAGAGCGCCGCCATCTTGTGGCTGTGGGCACCGCCATCTTTGAGGGCATGGCAGTCATTAGCATATTCCCTCTTTATTAGATAGTCTTGCTTCCCCAGCCATCCCATAAAGGAGGCGACACAGATATCTGCTTTCCCATTTTATAGATTAGAGAGCAGACTCGGTAGTTGGGAGCCTGCATGGGGTCACAGGGGTCATCTGGTAGACTTGAATCCAGGTCTCTGACATCCTGGGCAATGCTATTTTCATAAGCCAGTGTCAAATTACTTAATTCAGTAAATGTTTATGGAGCATCTACTCTGTGCAAAGCACTCCAGGTGCTGCAGATACAGCAGCGAGCAGCACAAAGAGCCCTGCCTTCCTGCTGCTTTTAGGGGGAGAAGATAACAAATGAGTAAATATTATGCTGTCAAGTTTACTATGAAGATAATGCAGGGCAGGTGGGAGGGAGTACGGGTGGAGTGGGGTGGCAGTTTTAAACGAGTGGTCAGGAAAGGGCTGGCTGGGGAGGCATTTTGGTACACGCTGGAGGTAAAGGAAGGAACTATGTGGGTATTGGAAGGAAGATTAAGTGCAAATGCTCTGGATGGTGGGTGGAATGGCCCGGACAGGAGTGGTCGCAGTAGCATGAGGAGGGAGAGGCAATGTGTGGACAGGGAGGGCTGCACAGGCCTTCCATGGGGCTGTTACTGGGAGCTGGAAAGCCAGAGGAATGGATGATCTTTCATTTTTCACCGGGTCATTCTTGCTGCTGTGTTGAAAACAGATTGTAGGAGCAAAGGTGGAAGCAGGGAGCTAGCAGGGGGCTCTTACAATAACTCGGGTGAGAAGGAACGGTGCCTTGGGCAAGGGTGGTAGCAGAGAAGTAAAGCCATAGGATTTGATGACAGATTGAAGGTGGGGAGTGAGGGAAAGAGTGGGGTCTAAGAAATCTTTCAAGGCTTCAGCCTGAGCATCTATCGTAGAACTGTGCTGTCCAATTTTAATTTAAATTAAATTAAAACTTTAGCCCCTCAGTTGTACTGTGCGCATTTCAGGTGTGCAATACCCACATATGGCTATTGATACTGCACAGCACAGCGATAACCACTTCTGTGACCGCAAAGTTCTAGGACAGCAGTGATGCCAACAACTGAAGTGGGGAAGCCTTTGAAAAAATGACTTTGGAAGGCAGGAAGAGGTCACAAGTTCGGTTTGGAACGTATGGTGGTCTTAAATGCCCTCCCGGCTACCAGTGCTGCGTGTGTAACATGGTACCGAAGGCCAGTGCTTCTAGACGTTTGCAAGACTGGTGTTTCAGATGTGCATGGCTCAGCGCTGCCCATCTCAATCGATAAGGATCCAATTCAAGGCTTTTGAGTGCTTTGGAATCCAGCCTAACAAGCAAGCGCAACTGCTTCCAACAGGGAATTAATGAAACCAAGCACTGCCCTCTGGGCCAATCTGTGTGAACTAAGAAACATATAGCACACATAGCTGGCCCTACATCACCCCCTAGTGTACATACATAGCAAGCACTATCTTTTTCTCCCCAAGATTATTGTCAAGGCTAATCTTTAGCATCCAAACACTTCAGTGGTTTTTGACCTTGTGGACATAGATCTCCCAAACAATCTAAGGAAAACTACAGACTCTTCTCCCTAGAAGATCACGTGTGCACACATCCGTGTTTGCATTCGGGGCCTCTGAAACTATCTCTGTTAAAATAGTCTGACAACTCTCAGATCTCTTCCCTGGGTTCTGAAACAGTGCATCCAACTCACATTTCAACACCTCTACCTTGAACACCTCTCATCGTGTCCCAACTCTGTTGACTTCCTCGGCCCTTCCTCTTGTGGTCTCTCCCTCATCAGTCATCCAGGCTGTAACCTTGGAGGTCATCCTTGAGTCCTCTCTCCCCGTGCTCTGTTCACAACTACAGCCTTACCATGTCTGGTTTCTACTCCTTCCCTCCATCTCAACCACTACTGTCTTATTTCAGACATGTGCCATCCCTCAGATGGATCTCCACAGCAGGCTGGCTCTGACCCTCTCTCCCTCCAATCAATCTTTCCTCTTTTCAGCTGTGAGAAAAACAATACAACAAAGCACACGGTTTCTTCCCAGAGCTACATATCCCGTCTTTGACTATGTCAGATGGTGGAAAGTTTTCTTTGTACTGGTGACACATTTTCCTACAGATTTCAATTACTGGTAGTTATTCTGCACTTTGGGGCCCCAATGCACCTCAGCAGACTGAAGGAAGCTCCCACAGAGCCCCAAGCCTTCTCTTCACCTGGTTTAAACCAAAGCCTTTACATTAGAATGGGCTGAATGACTTTGTGGGAGGGAAAGCTAAGGCCAGGAAAGGGGCAGGGATGGAGTCTGTCTCACACACCACTGTTACTCTAGCGTTGAGTAGGGTATCTGGCACAGGGAAGCTACTCCATAAACACACGTGAAATGGATGGATTTGTGTAAGGGAGTGCCTTGTCTACAGTCACAGAGAATTGGTAACAGAAAGAGGATTTAGACCAATTCTCCCAATTCCTTTTTGAGGTTGCTAGACCTTAGGCAAATTAGTGAGCCTCTTTTGGTTTCTGTTTCCTTCTCTAGAAGATGAAGAATAACCATCCTATTTCATAGGATTATTATGAGGATAAATTGAGCATGTGAAGCATTTAGCACAGACCCTGGCGCATGGAAAGGACTAAATAAATGGTAGCCATTATTATTATATCGCACAGCCACTGAGGTGGGTGTGGAGGTCCAGGTGTTTGCTTATGTTAAGGGGGAAGAAAATCTAGGCTAAATGTATACTTTAGGCCAGTGTTTCCCAAAGTGTGGTACTCGTGCCCCCAGGGGTACGGGAAGAGTTTGGTGGGGGTACGTGTTGCACCGGAGTTTGGTGGGAATATGCACTGCACTGTGCTTAGCTGCGCCGAATTCTGCGTTCTCATGAATACGAGGGGTACTCAGCGTTACGAAAATTATAGAAGGGGTACACATATGTCAAAAGTTTGGGAAACACTGCTTTAGGCAATTTATCTAAGAAGTTAGTTGAATGTGCTATTGCATTGCATCGAGGATTTTACAGAATAATAAACTGCTAACGCTTATCTACTTGCTGCCCTGTGCAGGATGGAATTGGTGGTGGGTGTCACAAAGGAGCTGACAATGAACATTAGCCTCACTAATTCTGGGGAAGATTCCTACATGACAAATATGGCTTTGACTTACCCGAGGAACTTACAGTTTAAGAGGATACAAAAGGTAACTATGACAGCAGTTTTGGGAAACATGCCACTTATGGCTTTTCCTCCCTGCATACTCTTTTTTTTTTATGGCAACCTCCAAACTACCTCCAGCCTCATCTTGGTCCCTTCAATAAATGATTTAAATTAATGGGAGTGGCTCAGTGGTTGAGTGTCAACCTATGAACCAGGAGGTCATGGTTCGATTCCCAGTCAGGGCACATGCCCGGGTTGTGGGCCTGATCCCAGTAGAGGGCATGCAGGAGGTGGCCGATCAATGATCCTCTTTCATCACTGATGTTTCTATCTCTCTCTCCCTCTCCCTTCCTCTCTGAAATCAATAAAAATATACTTAAAAATAAATTAACTGGATGAAGCCCCTCCATCCAACTACATGCCATGGAATCCAGTCATGCCATTCTCTGTCTCACAAACCTTCGATGCTGCCATTTTGCCGCACAATCACTCCTCCCTGCCTGCAGCTTTCCCTAACCCAGGTTCTGAGAGAGAAATAATCTCTAATAAATTAGCTAGGACTAAAATGTAAAGTCTGCCCTGCCACTCATCAGCCTGGGATTGCAGACAGGAAGCCAGCTGCAAGATACTAGGAAACGGTATTGTTGCCAAGGACACCCTGCAGCTATAAAGTATCATAACATTGAGCAATTGTGTTCTCTAAAGTCTTTGGAAATCAGAAACTTTGCTGCTTGAAGTTGTATCTGTAATTATGGAACCATCTCAACCTTGCCTGGAGAATCTGTCACTTTGACAAGGAGAAGCAGTCCATATCCTTCTGAGGTACACAGCTGCACATACAGCATTTCTGGACAAAGCTGCCCACATCCATCTGAATAGTCCCCAAGGACATGGGTCCCTGGGTCCACTCTGCAGTGCAAACATGATGCTGGTGACCCTTCTACTCACAGCCCTGATTTTTAACTTATCGAAACACTGCCTCATTTGTATCTCACCTCCACACCACCCTTCCCCGGAGTCCTTCAGTGACTGTCTTTCCCTTTGGTAAGACAGCAGTGAAGTTTCCCTCTATAATGAATCAACAAACCTGGCTTTGTCAGACTATGGTCTGTCCCTGAAGGTCTTAGGCTATTCGGGCTAAGACAACATCCATTATATGGAAAGAATGAAATGACCTCCTAAGCATCCAGAATGGAACTGGTGATGCACCCTCCGTGGGAGAATTTAGAAAATAGTAGTTAAAAAAAGAAGAAAAAAAGTAGTTGCTCAAATCATTCTCTGTATTCAGTGGTCCAGATGAGGAACCAGGATTGAAAAGGGCAGCATGGTGGTGCTGGGCTCAAGCTCGCCTTCCAGTCTATCTCAGTATGTGAAATTTGCAGTGGCCTGAGGCGCAATTCAAATGTCTCCTTCCCTATAAAGACTTTTTGTCCAAGGTGAAATTCATCTTTCTCTGCTGCTGTTCTCTGTACCTCTCTCCCAGAACCACTCCTTAGGCCTTGTATTTAAATTCCTCAACCATCTACCACTGAGCTCTCCTGCCCCGCTTGTTAGTAGGAACTAGTTCCAATTGTGAGGAAGTCAGGGACCAAGTATGATTTGTGTCCTCAGCTCTGGGCAAAGTGTCTTGAATGTGGGGGGAGGGGGGGGAAGCAAATTATGCTAAATTGGTGTGAGAAAACTGCTCTTCTTCTTTTTTGCCTTTTAAGAACAGTCTTTTCTGTGTTAACAGCCTCCTTCCCCAAATATTCAGTGTGATGACCCTAAGCCAGCTGCTTCTATCCTGGTCATGAAGTGCAAGATTGGTCACCCTATACTCAGGAGGGCATCTGTGAGTGTTTTGATTGGCTGACTTGTCTTACTACCCTAGCGTTGGTAACTTCTACTTTTTAGTCTCATTGGAATCTCAGTTGTGGTCCCATGCTTCCTTTCACTGTACAGTCAATCCACAGTGTGCTTACAATTGCCAAGTCCGCTCTGAAAGTAGGGAGAGATGTGTGGGGGAATACAGCCAGACAAATTGTTGGCTCACCACAGAGTGAAACAGCAGGTAGTATGGAAGGGTCATCAGACCCAAAGTTATTAGTCCTGAGCTGAGTGCCTGATTCTTCGTGCTGTAAGAATCTCAGGAATGTGTGCTCAGTTGTAAAGAGGAATAAGAAGGTTACATGGAATAACAAATGTGGAAGCCTGCTATGATACAAAAATGTGAGCAATATAAATTATTTCTCAGGTCTGTCTTATTAGTAGGAAGTAGTTTAAATTGTGAGTGGTATAGAGAAGAATGAAGTGACTTTGTTTTCTCTCTCTTTTTTTCAAAATAGGCAAACTTTTCAGTAGTTTGGCAGCTAGAGGAGAGTGCCTTTCCAGACAGGACAGCTGACATCACGGTGACAGTCACAAAGTAAGTAGTGCCTGTGCCACAGCAGACCCAGGCTGCGCCCTGGAAGAAACCTCCCTCCCACACGCGAGAAAGGAACTTCAGTGAAGCCCAACGAAGGCACCTGTGGCCCGTGTTAGCAAATATTGTATATCTGAAAGTCTTTCATCGACACACAAAGTAGAACCATGGTATAGTCTGGTAAAATGAGCCTTGACTGGAGTTCTAATTCTGGTTCATTTAATTCTGGGGAAGCTTTTGCCTGCAAAACCTCTATGTTTGGGGGTAGGATGGGATACGGTGTTGGGAAAGGGTTCTCAAATAAGGGTGATTCTGCCCCTCAGGGGCAATACCTGAAGATATATATTTTTTAAAAATATATTTTTATTGATTTCACAGAGGAAGGAAGAGGGAGATAGAAACATCAGTGCCGAGAGACTCATTGACTGGCTGTCTCTTGCACGCCCCACACTGGGGACTGAGCCCGTAGCAACTGGGCATGTGCCCTGACCGGGAATTGAACTGTGAGGTCCTGGCTCATAGGTCGATGCTCAACCACTGAGCCATGCCGGCCAGGCTACATAAAGAAATTTAATGTACACGACTTGGGGGGCCTACTGGCATCTAGCAGGTAGAGACCAGGGATGCTGCTAAACATCTTACAATATACAGGACAGCCTCTCACAATGGATTATCTCGCCCAAAATGTTAATATTGTTGAGGTTGAGAAATCCTTCTAAACCACTATTTCTTAAATCTGGACTTCTAGCAACTCTTCTGCACTCTGCTTATTTCCAAGAGTTTTTTCTTATCTGGCCCCTGATAACCTTGGGAAGCAAAGGTATATAATAGAAGCAGCCATATGTACAAAGCAGGTGTGCTGTGCACTAACACTCTTATTTCTCAGTGCCAATGAAAGAAGCTCTCTGGTCAGAAAGACCCACAGACTTCACTTCAGGCATGCCTTCACTGCAGTGCTTCCCAAGTAAGTACCTCCAAGGGGCCAACAGCTGGGGGACAGTTTTGAGCATTCTCTCTTGTGGGTGGAGTTGGTGGGCATCCTGGGTATGGGTACTGCCTTTCGGTGAGCGGAGGCTGCTTAAAACCCAGGCTCCCATCAATCTCTAGGACACTAACAGTTGGTTCCTAGAAACGCACAGTAGTAATCAAAGTGGTAATGTCAACTGGTCTTGCTACAAAAGGGTCCTGACATGATGTTAAAAAGGGAAGGAGTGGGCTGTAGGATTGAAAAGGAAGGAAGGAAGGAGAAAAGTAAGACCACTTTGAAGAATGATATTAGATAAAGAATCAGCCCAAATATATACTATTCAAATATTCTGCCTGCTCCTAACTGCCCTACCACCAATTTATATTTTGATATTTAGCTTTGATTCCTCTTAAGGATCTGGTGCCCTCTGTCCTAGTGTACCCAACTAGTAGCATTCAGGTTCACTTAAAACAAGGGGGCCTTGAGGCCTAACACGTGTCCACTCATTTGCAGACCAGCAGTGATGTACATTAACACAAGCCAGGGGCTTTCTGACCACAAAGAATTCTCCTTCAATGTAAGTGCTTAGCATTTATTATTGCAAAGCTACAAGTGGCAAAGCAACACCAACTCTGACTTCCTACTCTTTACTCTGCAGATCCATGGGGAAAATTTCTTTGGAGCCGAATTCCAGCTGCAAGTCTGTGTTCCAATTAAATTACAAGGGCTCCGGCTTTTAAGAGTGAAGAAGCTGACAAAGACTCAGGTACTTAGAGGCGATTCTTGACTCTATCACAATTGCAACTCTTTTCAGAGTGACTACAGATTCTCAAAGATATAAAAACTAGAGTTCTAGAAAAAGAGTAAATACAAGATTAGTTAACCCAAGAACACATTAGGAGTAAATTATCCAAGTCATGTTCAGAAGGAATATCAACCACCCATCTCTTAAAGCAATATTTACTTCCCTTGATAACAAATAAGCAAAAACTCACAACTTTTTTAGTAGCCATGGAGACATTTATTTTCCTGTTGAAAATTGTTAAATTCTACTTCTCTGTGACTGGTAAATGAGCTTGATAAATATATGGCGTTTCTTGCATGTCTCCCTATAAACTGTCTACCATCTTCCTTTTCTCTCTCCCTCCATTCTGTCTTGGTCTCTGCTTTGCTACAGCCCCTATGCTCTCGGCTGACTCCTGAGCTGTAGCATGGTTCCCAAAGCCAGCCTGCCAATACCTATAGGCTCTGATGAGTAGGACAGCTGAGACCTTGGGCTGAATTTTTTTTTTCCTGAAAATTTCCCCCCTTAGGCTACATAAAGTGTCAAGGCTCAAAATGAAAATATGGAAACTTACAGAATAGACTCTGCTGACAGAAAGAGGGCTTAAAAGTTATAAACACTTGTCCTCGTGTGTAGTTCATTTTAAAGAATGTTTGTCGTCTAAAGATTTCCACAAACATTTCAGTTTCCACTTGGAAACAACTCTTGTTTGAAAAGCTGATTAGAAGAGGAATTTCAGCCTTCCCTGGGGATAGAGATGGAAAACAACACTTTCCAGGCTACTGGCCTCTCCCGCTTTGGGGCGGTCAGGCGCCTGTGACTTACTTAAACAGACTGTGTTGGCAGAGCAGGTCGGTGGCAGAGCTGAAGTTCAGCATTGTCTGATGGAAATGTTCGATGTTTTTCTTTATTTGCTTCAAGGCAGTGGTGTTACATTTCTTCTTGAAGACCATTTCCTTCAGAATCTTATCTGTGAGGTAATGCAGCCAGAGCACATTGCTGTAAGGGTGGTATTCACCCCAGCAGTTGTTGTTCTCCCTCTTCATGAGCCTGTAGATCTCAAACTGGTAGTCACCTTCACCTGTAAAAAGGCCCTCATCCATGGAAATGTCACAGAAAACCACCACCCCATCCCGCTCCAAGCGTGACAGGGTGTAGTCAATGATGTTGACTTGCAGCCCACAGGTGGGGATAGCGCCCGTCTTCCCGCTGAGGGTGTAGTGGACTTCCTTGAGGCTGGTTTTCTTTAAGAGCACGTTCCCCCAGTGTAAGTCTCGGTGCTCAAAGTGCAGCGATGCCTCTGCAACGGCAAGGGATGCGGTGATCTGGTGCAGAATGCTCTTCGCAGTAGCTATGGAGGACAGCGTCTTTTTCCTTTGCTCTAAGTCAATTCCTCCAAATTCAAATTCAAGTATAATGAAGAGCTGGTCTCGGCCGAAAAAGTCAGGCCGGTCATTTGCAGACCCTTTGGTTGAGTGATAGTGATCCCAGGCTCTGAGGAGCAAGGGCGGGTAAGGCCCACGCACACAGTGCACCGAGTTCAGCCCAATAAAGCCTTCCGTGCGGTGGCACACAGCATCAGACAGGAGGCTCAACTCTTTGGAGATGATGATCTCTGGAAGGATTTCCTCAAAAGTTTTCTGCTGGGCTCCATTGACTAAATCCGGCCCTTCAATGGCGATGATTTTTAGGGCTACTGGTGCACAATCATCAACTGTTTGGAACACTTCCCCAAACACTCCTTCCCCGATCTTCTCGCAGCATTCCAGTCTTTCCGTGGAAAGGCAAGAGCTAAAGGGGATAGGACCCTCCTGGTTGCATTCCCTATAAACCTTTTCGGCATCAGATGCCTTTTGGTCTGCGACACGTGGCGTCTTTAAGGGGGTTAGCAAATACATGGAAGAGGAGTGCCAAGGGGATGGAGCACTGCTTGTCTTGTTCAGGACGGGAGAGTTTGGATATTCCGATATGAAGGACCCCGAGGGAGAGCTGGTGGTGGCGCTGTTGCACACGTCTGACACCGCAGTCACGATCTTCTTCTTGTGGAAACTGAAGGAAGCCCTGGCTTTGGTCCAAGAGCAGTCATTCTGTAACTGAGTCAGATCCTGGGCAAGGAATGAATCTTTTCCCATCCTCTGGCCCTTTTTAAACGGGTTGTAAGGGAGGAGAGAGGTTTCTACTGCCTCCTGGTGTTTCCTTTTCTGGCTCGGCCCAGTTCTCTCAGGCCTGTAGGTTTTCCCAGGTCTTTTACGGAGCTTGCAACCACTGGCCTCATATTCTGTCTGGACAGCCCCTGGAGCCCCAGTCTCTTGACAAGAGACCTTGTCTGTGACCCTCTTCTTTCGCATCCTTGATAAACCTGGGTTCTCCAGCCTTTTCCCCATCAGTTCCCTTTCACAGTAGGACTCCCTCCTATCCTTCGCACCTGTCCCAAACTCAGAATCCTCCGGGTTTCCCGAGTCCATAAGGCTAAAGAGAGCTGGCGTGAGGCTTGAACGAGCTTGGCGGGCCAATCTGGTGAGCCTGCCTCGGCCTGTTGCTGCCTCTTGGGAGCAGGAACCAGGTGCCTGGTCCAGAGAGGTGGCATCCAGAGAGACAGAGGGGCCGGTACCTATGACACTGTCTCCGGGCGCTGGGGACCCAGGGCCGGGGCCCGGAGAAGCTGGGGGACTAAACAAGGAGGCACTGGTGCCCAGCTGGCCGCCGTCGCTGGGCTGGCTGCACACACTGAGGTCCGGGCTGAGGCGGCCCGGGCTGCCGCCGGGGAAGGGCGGCGGCGGGCCGAGCGGGCTGCAGGGGGTGCTGCACTTCCGCGGCGGCCGCGCTCGCAGCCTCAGGCGCCTTGGAGTCATGGTCAGGCTCGGCCGGGCCTTGGAGACTCGCCCGCCGGGTCGCCTCCGCCGCCGACCCACCTCGCAGCAGAAGTCGGGGTCATCGGAATCTTCGGAGGCGACGGACGGCGAGGGGTCGTCGCTGCTGGCGTTGCTGCTACTGGTGCTGCTGAAGAAACGCTTTGAGTCTTGAGGCGCGAACCACTGCGCGCCCGCCCGGGCCGCCCGGCCCCGAGGTCCCCGGCCGCCCACAGGCCCGTACGTTCGTAAGAGCCGGTTCCGGGGTCGCGGGGCTAGCTCCGCCATGGCTCTCACCCGCCAAACTGTTCAAATGCAAGCATCGCGAGACTTCTGGAGGACGCTGACGGGAACGCAGACACGCCCACCGGCCGGCCGGCACGTCGGGTCCTAGCGCCCCCCTCTCCTGCGCGCATGCGTATCTCCAGGGGCTCGCGGGTTTGGGCACAGGGTGCTGGACGGCGGCGTCCTCATCCGGCGCGGGGATGGCTCTCGTTTCAGGCTCACACCGTGTGCACCCAGCGTCTGGAGCGCGCTTGTGGGAGCCAGGCGGTCCAGGTGAGCGCGGCGGTCCCACCGGCTAAGCCTAGGGAAGGAGGAGGGTCTGGAGCGGGTGACCAGAAGGGCCCGGATACAGCTTTCCCGAAGTTTCCCCCGAAAGTCCGTGCAGGGCGGCCCCAGCGCCCTCCTTAGTCTCTTCACCGGGTCTTGTGGGCCAAGGTTGCGGCAAGGTTTCCGCTAAGGTGAGCGAGGAAACTGCTCACATCTGTTCTGGGATCTCTTTTTTTTTTTTTTTTTTAATAACATTTTATTGACTTTTTTACATTGAGGAAGGGAAAGAGATAGTTAGAAACATCGATGAGAGAGAAACATCGACCAGCTGCCTCCTGCAGCTGTGCCCGCAACGAAGGTACATACCCCTGACCGGGATCCAACCTCGGACCCTTCAGTCCGCAGGCTGATGCTCTATCCACTGAGCCAAACCGGTTTCGGCTGTTCTGGGATCCTAAGGTGTCCTGTGTGCTGAGAGGTACAGCAGCAGCCTTTCCGCACGCAGGGGGACGGTGCTAACTAGACTTCCCTATCCCAGCCCGTGGAGGAGTGGCATTCGGTGAGCTGTGCCATCACTTCGGACAGAGAAAACGTCACGGTGGCAGCGGAGCTCTCCATGAGTCAGGCCAAGCAGGTACTTGAGACTGCGAAATGCTCCGGATTTGATTCTCCTGCAGCTCACAGGCATAGAAAGGTTCACAGCTGGATACGGGCATCTCACATATCACATGTCTCCTGGCCCACCGTCTGCCCCAACCTGTTCCTGACCCAGTTCCTCGGGGTAACTCACCACTCCAGCTACTTTCTAGGAATTTCCCGGGACTCCTCCCTTCCTTACTTGCGCATATCAATTCCCACGGCAAACTCTTATTCCCCCCTCCAAAATATGTTCTAAATCCATTCCCTTCTCTGCTTGGCCAGTGCTACTCTGTCGATCAGGCTGCCCCCTTTTGCCCACACTGTTGTCACAACCTTCTGTCTGCTCGTCCTCCTCCTCCTCCTCTTCTTCTTCTTCTTTAATATATTTTATTGATTTTTTACAGAGAGGAAGAGAGAGGGATAGGGAGTTAGAAACATCGATGAGAGAGAATCATGGATCAGCTGCCTCTTGCACACCCCCTACTGGGGATGTGCCGACAACGGAGGTACATGCCCTTGACCAGAATCGAACCTGGGACCTTTCAGGGACCTTTCAGTCCGCAGGCCGATGCTCTATCCACTGAGCCAAACTGGTTTCGGCTGTCTGCTCTTCTTCTCTCTGCTCTTGCCATGCCGTCTCCGAACTTTCCTCACACAGCTACCTTTTATTTTATTTTTAAAAATTTTTTGTTAATCCCCACCCTAGGATATTTTTTTAAATTTATTTTTAGAGAGAGTGGGAGAGAGAGGGACAGAAGTATCGATGTGAGAGAAACACATTGATTAGTTACCTCCTGCATGCACCCTGACCAGGGCCTTGGCCAGGGAGGAGCCTGCCACCGAGGTACGTGCCCTTGACCAGAATCGAAACCAGGACCCTTGGGTCCACAAGCCGACGCTCTATCCACTGAGCCAAACTGGCTAGGGCAACAGCTACCTTTTAGAAACAAGCATTATGCTTTTTAATACATTTATCCTAAAACTCATAGCTTTTCAGTAATCTGCAAGGCCCTGCATGATCTGGTCTCTGATCTCTTCTTCGACTTCATCTCCTGGTACTCTCCTCGGCCCAACTTCTTACACTCCAGCTGTTCTGTCCTTTCTGTTCCTCCATGTTGTTCTGGCCACAGGCCTTTGTACTTGCCGTTCCTTCTCCATGACAGTGTTCTTCACCCAGGTCTTCATGTGTGTGCTTTCTTACATTTAGCTCACATGTAACCTTCTTGGAGAGACCTTCTTTGATTACTCATTCAAAAGTGGGAACTACAGCCCAGTTTAATGTCATGCAGTGATCCGGATGACTGATGAGATCTGAACTGAAGAACTAGCTATGGGAATGGAGGAAAAGGGACAGGTGTAAGAGAGGCTCAAAAAAGAAAAATGGCCCTGACCAGTGTGGCTCATAGAGCATAGTGCATAGAGCATCGGCACTACCAAAGGGTGGCAGGTTCGATTCCTGGTCAAGAGCACGTACCTGGGTTGCAGGTTCAATCCTGAGTCCCAGTTTCTCGCACATTAATGTTTCTCTCCTCCCCCTTTCTCCCCTTGTTTCCCTCTCCTACCTCCTTCACTCCCTTCCCCTCTCTAAAAACCAATGGGAAAAATACCTTCAGGTGAAGATTAACCAAACGAAAGGAAAAATGGTTAAGAAAACTGACTGGGGGAGAGGGGGTGAGGGTGTGACATGAGGTAGAGGGAAAAGTTGAGAATAACCACAGGTTTTTTGCTTGGGTAACTTGGTGGTTGCTGAGCTCCTTAACTAAGCTAAGGAATTCATAGGATGGAACGCATATAAAGGAAGGATGGTGAATGCAGTACAGAAACAGTAAGTCCACGACTAAAACATGTTTCCTCCCCCCTCTCCCCTTATAGTTCCTAAGAGATGTAGCTGAACTGCAGATCCTCGGTGAAATTTCTTTCAACAAATCTCTGTATGAGGGTCTGAATGCAGAGAACCACAGAACTAAGGTAATCCCTGTCCCCGGGGTGGTATCCGAGAGCTGTGCTCAGCCTTAGGGCCCCTGAACGGCACGCTGCTGTGACCCTGTTCCTGTTTCATCCTTACACTTCTGATCTTGACTCTGCCACCATCTGCCTCTGTGACCTTGAGCTAGTCAGCTTCTGCCTCAATTTTTCCATCTGTGAAATGAGGCAATTAAATGAGAGGTGTAAGCTGAGGAAGTCTAAACTGAAATAGCTAAGCTGGAACCAAAAGCTACATATGCTTTGATTTGAAAGGTATTTAAATTTTTTTCCCAGAAGTGAGAAATTATTGTTTTTATGCATGAACTCTCTAGTGCACATGTGTCAAACACAAGGCCCGCGGGCCATATCTGGGCCGCCAGGCCTTGCAATGTGGCCCGCACCGCGCTGTCATCACTGCACTCTGCTGCGTTTCCATCACAATGACAGTTTATGACTGTTCAGTAAACCATTTGGCCCGCGATTTAGGCTGGATTTTAGATTTTGGCCCCTTCTCTGATTGAGTTCGACACCCCTACTCTAGTGTGTAGTATCAGAGTTTAATTATAATATTAACCAATTACAACACTCAGAGTGCATACTTCTTTGACAAGTCTTAGACTAAACACTGGAACCCCTGGGGTTGGTATTGCTGAAGTGTGACCACAGGTCTAACGGATGTCTGTGACCTATGGGCCAGATGCTGTGTGTGCTTCCCTGAGTTGTCATTCTTGTTGACACTCACCTAGATGTGCTGCTGGCTTTTGAGATGCTCCATCTGTGAGCTCTTTAGTTAGGCATGATTCACTATTAGGAGGAATGTTAAGAGAGTGAGACTGGAATGCTAAATACTGGATCCTCTGATTTTCTTTCTGGAGGAGGAGGAAAAAAGAACAGTTCTCTAGACTGTCAGCAATAACATTTCTCTTTATTTTTAGGCATTTCTAATAGGGAAAATGATACGGAAGAAAGAGAAGTGCCCCATTATCCCACTGTCCAGATTTTTAGAAAATCCAGTAATGTTAGAAGAAGATCCAAGCCTTATGGAAGGATACCAAATGAAAAATGATGGTTCCTTTACTTCCCCTCTTCCCAACCCCAACTTCCTTTTCCCAAAAGGAGTTTATGTTAACAGTTTCTGATATGCACATTCTTAAATTTATTTAGGTACTTCCTCCTCTTATTGACATTTTTATTCTACAGTATAGATTCCTTATAATTATTTTCTTTAAATTTGACACCCTAAGCAAAGTATTAAATAGTTCCTGACAATAAGCACCTGACTTACGATGAATCTATGAGTATAAATAGCAGTATATCCAAGTGCATATCAGCTGTGAGTAAGGGAAGACTCCCACTTATGTACCATAAAAGGATCTGCTGTTTATCCAGTAAGGGAGGCAAACCAGGGTCAGTGTCTCATTGGCAAAGGGGGCAACCAGGCTTTGCTTGATTAGTTTGGGCTGATCATAGTTTCTGAACAGAATCTAAAAGGAGATATTGAATAGCCCTAACCGATTTGGCTCAGTGGATAGAGCATTGGCCTGCATACTAAAGGGTCCTAGATTCGATTTTGGTCAAGGGCATGTACCTTGGTTGTGGGCACATTCCCAGTGGGAGGTTTGCAGGAGGCACCTCATTGATGTTTCTCTCTCATTGATGTTTCTAGCTCTCTATCCCTCTCCCTTCCTCTCTGTAAAAAAAAATAAATAAATAAATAAATAAATAATCAATAAAATACTTTAAATGAAATAAAAGGAGAAGATAGCTGAGGATGGTGCCCCCACCGATATATGCTACAAGCAGTGGTGTCCTGCTTCTCCCTTCACCTCTACCCACAGCCCTGGGGCACCTTGGAAACCTGTGGGCTTGGGAGAGAGGAAAGGGAAGAGACTTTGAGAAATAGGAGTGTTACTTCTACTCAGTTCTGGTCTGGTAAACACTGTCACCTTGGGGCTTTTATCACTTTCCTTGCCCCCTCCCCTCCTCCCCCTGCTTCCATAGGAGAAAAACAGGCTGCCTTCCTGTTCTTCCTCTCTGTTGCTTTGCTCTTTCCTAGCTGTCGATGCTAGGATTAGAACCTAACCTTTTAAGGTCAGCTACGTAAATAGTGCCTGGAGGGTCAACTTAGGGAGTAACCACCATCTGTAGCTTAATTAGAAGAGGCCTCAAAGATAAATTTGTCCAGCCTTCTACCCCATAAGAATTTCTCTCTCAAGCATTGCTGACCTTGGTGCTTAAATATTTCTATGAAAGGAGCTCATTGTTTTGGGCAGGCAGAGGGTTTTTTTGTGTGTGTGTGTGTGTGTTTTTCTTTCTTCTTTCCTGTTTTGTTTTATATGTTTTTTTAAAAAAATGATTTTATAGGGAAAAAGAGAGAGAAGCATCAATCTGGTGCCCTTACCAAGAGTGGAACCCACAACCTTTCAGTGCATGGAATGTTGCTCCAAACAACTGAGCCACCTGGCTGGGAGGTTTGGATGGCCCTTGGGCCCCACTGAAGTCCTGGCACCATGCTCTGTGTGTGTGCTGGCCAACTCGGGACGTCCATATCTGGGTCTCACTTGGGAAGCACATCCCCTAAGCTCCCAGCTGGTCCTGTTGGTGAAAGGACAGCTTACACTGAAGTTGAGATGGCAAAGCTGGGGATCGCTTCCATAGGAAGAGCTCTGCAGGCTGTTCGCATGGACGCTGTTTTGCATTTATTTTCCCGTTTCAAAGTACCACATACTTTAGTCTGGTGAGGAGCAGACAGTGTGTTTGCCATATATTTCGGGTGGGGAAAGTGTGTTATCAGACTTTAGGGATTTGTGGAAGCTCAAAAAGAGCCGTCAGAACAGAGCTGGAAGATCATTTACAGAAAGTCATTTTGAAGGTGAAGCTTGGGAATCAAGGATGTATAATGGCATAGCTGGATGTAGAATCTCAATTTTCTGTCAGTCTTTAAAACCTGAAGACCTCAATCCTGTGGGACCCCCTGTTAAACTCAGAGAATCCTTAACAGAAGGTCACGGTGTCCTGACAGACTTAGCTCTATTTTTGTATTACAAATCAAAATAGTTGCTGTAAAGTATTTTAGTCATTAGATCATGTTACTGCGCTCTTTTTCCCCCTTCAATTTTTGTTCAGTTTGCTTTTTGAGGATTGTATTGATTATCTAGCTCAGAGATCTTTGCTTAGCCAAGTTCTGTCTACAAATGAGCCATCAAAGGCATTCTTCATTTCGTTACAGTGTTTTATCTTGAGCATTTCTTTTTGGTTCTTGGGATTCCATCTTTCCACTTACATTGTCTATTCTTTATCTTTGTTCTTCGTGCTGTCTGCTTTATCCATTAGAGCCCTTAGCATATTGATCATAGTTGTCTTAAATTCCCCATCTGATAATTCTAACATCTTGCTGTCTAGTTCTCATGCTTGCTCTGTCTCTTCAAATTGTGTTTTTTTGCCTTTAGGAACTGCTATAAATAGGCCTTCAGTAATGTGGTGAGGTATGGGGGAAGGTAAGAGTATATCATCCTATAAGTAGGTCTCAGTCTGTTAGTGAGCCAGTGGTCTGCTCTCACACTGCTGTTTCTCTCTCTCCCCCTCACCCTTCCTCTCTCAAAATCAATGAATTATCAAACATGAGTAATGTTGCTTAAAAAAAGTATAGAGTGCTCTGGTGTGTTTCAAAATGGCGTATTTCCTGTTGGGAAGCCAAAAGGTTTTTCTCCAGTATTTACTGTGGGAACCTGGCCAAGCTCCTGGAGGTAAATCTTAGTGTGTGTGTGGGGTGGGGGGGGGCTTTATGACTGGGTTTCCTGGCGTTTTTAATTTTCAGAGTTGTCCACACTGAGCCTCCATCAGTTATATTTCAGGTTTTCTTTCCTTTTTTTTTTTTTAAATCCTCATTCAAGGATATTTTTCCCATTGATTTTTAGCGAGAGTGGAAGAGAGAGGGAAAGACAAAGTGAGAGAAACACATCGATTGGTTGCCTCCTACTCAAGCCCCAACCAGGGCCCGGGCTGAGGAGGAGCTTGCAACTAAGGTATGTGCCCTTGACTGGAATCGAACCCGGGACCCTTCGGTCTGCAGGTCGTCACTCTATCCACTGAGCCTAGCTGGCTAGGCGTAGTTCAGGCTTTCTATCCCAGCACTGTAAGCTTCTACTCATATTTTGCTCCTTAACATAATGAGTGGCACTTCCCCCCATTTGCTTACTGACACATCTTTGTCTTGTTCTAGATCACTGTCATCTTCCTGAAAGAGGAGGCAGACCCTCCTTTGCCCCTCATCATCGGAAGCAGTGTCGCTGGCTTTCTGGTTTTGATAGTGATTGTAGTCCTGCTATTCAAGGTCAGTTCCACCGTGTTTATACAGGCCCTGGGGTTGGGCACAGTACTTTCTGTGACAGCCAGCCCCTGCCTGTCTGTGTGGCCACTTTACCTTCTTCCTTCAACCACACATCTGTGCAGGCAAATAAGACGGGTTTTGTCTGGAAAAAATAAAAACCTAATTGAAGTATCGGAGTAAAGAGAGATTTTCCTGAAACAGATTTAGTTGTTGTTCCCTGTTTAAATCCTTTCCTTCCCTTCCCCTCTCTTAATATCAAACTTTCTTTACTGTTCAAGATTCTCCCTGGCTTCTGCCCGCTCACCCTAAGTCTTGTTGTTTTCTCCAGAGTTGAACTAAAAGGCTTGTGTCTTTGTGCTGTCAGTCAAGCTATCCGCCCCCACCCCCAGGCTCTTCCCCATGTTTTCACCTTGCTCACCCTCTTCCCTTAAAACCCAGCCCAGGGACCCCGGAGTCCTTTGAGCTGAGGTGTATGCTTTTCCTGTGAGTTCCTGCTGGGAATCCAGAAGTGGCACTGGATTTAAATAACTGTGTGTCAGTTATTTCTCTCTCTACTAGATTGTGAGTTTCTTGCTGTAGGACACCAGGCTTGGTCATCTCGCCTCAGCATAGTGGGCTGAGTACTTTTATATAAATAAGACCCAGTACAGCCAAAACTGTAAAACTTTGCACAATTAAACGTTAAAAAGGTTAAAGAGCTCTGGTTTCAGAGAAAGGTCAGAAACCACTTCTGACTGGGGAATGCGCACCAGGAAGGCTGTGGAAGGCAGCATTGAGGACGGGTCTTGGGAGACTGGGTTAACTGGGAGAGATTCAGAGGGAGCCTGAGAGGCCAAGGAGTGTAAGGGGCTCTTTTGGCAACAGCCAGGCGAGCGGTTTCCTAAGACAGGTGGGCGTCTTTGGTCTGAAATTGGGCTCCCCGCCCCTTTGTTTCAGTGTGGCTTTTTTAAAAGAAAATACCGACAACTGAACTTGGAGAGCATAAGGAAGGCCCAGCTGGAGCCAGAGAATCTGTTCACAGAAGGTGAGGACCAGCCTCCTTGTCCCCTGGGAGAGAGCGGCAGCTAGTCCTCAGCTCGCAGAGACTTGGTGTCGCACTGGTGGCCTGCTCTTCTAGGAGGATGCAGGGCAGAACCTGACAGATTGTCAACAGAACATTGTTTTCAAGAACACATCGTCCCAAAGTGTCTCTGCATGTGCAAAAAATAAACCTGGGCAAGATCCGGTACTAAATGGTATTAAACTGTTTTCTTTACAGAAGCGCCTTTAACATGCACATATAATATACTTTGTGGTTCTTTTTTTCCTCCCAAGAGATTATATAGCATTTCTCAACATTTTCTAAGAATGAGTTTTTCTTTCTTTTCTTTTCTTTTCTTTTCTTTTCTTTTCTTTTCTTTTCTTTTTTCTTTTCTTTTTTAAGAATGCGTTTTTCTCGCCATTACTGTTGATGTCTCCAAAATAGTGTGCCAGGAAATTCATCCTGCAGACAGTGTTGAAAGTGGTTCCTAGCTGAAACCAGTTTGGCTCAGTGGATAGAGCATTGGTCTACGGACTGAAAGGTCCCAGGTTTGATTCCGGTCAAGGGCATGTACTTTGGTTGCGGGCACATCCCCGGAAGGGGGTGTGCAGGAGGCAATTGGTCGATGTTTCTAGCTCTCTCTTCCTCTCTGTAAAAAATCAATAAAGTATATTTAAAAATAAAATAAAATAAGAAAGAGCCGAAACCGGTTTGGCTCAATGGATAGAGCGTCGGCTTGGGGACTGAAAGGTGAAGGGCATGTACCTTGGTTGCAGGCATATCCCCAGTAGGGGGTGTGCAAGAGGCAGCTGATCGATGACTCTCTCTCATCGATGTTCCTTACTTTCTATCTCTCTCCCTTCCTCTCTGTACAAAATCAATAAAATATATTTAAAAAAAAAATAAGAAAGTGGTTCCTAGTCTGGTATTTCAAGATCCTCAGCTATTGCCTGTTATTTCAAATAAGGTTACAAAAAAAGCCCCCAGAACAAATGTAAAAAGTATAAAAACAAAAGTCATTAAAACAGGCACTAGGTAGGAGAGGAGAAGATAAGACCAGGATTTTATTCTGTAGCTTCATTTTTATTGTATGCATGAACATGTCTATTTACTAACATTGCCACACCTTTGCCTGGCTTCCTGCTTCGTGAATTGCTCAGAGAGACTTCATTCCTTAGTAAAGATGGTCGCCAGAAGAGAGCACTGGTCCACAGGGGATGGAACCAGGCCTGGGAGAGGGTGGGGCCCCAGTTATAGGCAACCCTTGTTCATAGCATCTCATTTTATGTTTATGGCTGCAAAAGCTTGACCACATCTTTCCACTCCTAAAAACATGGATTATAATCATTTTCATGGATTATAACATTATTGCAAAAATGTAAACAGTGCAGGAGTATATAATGTAGAACGTAATTTATATGACCCCCCCCCCAGTCTTCTTTGTCTAATTGAGATGCTTTCATTATTATTCCCTTTAAATTTTATTTTTTTTCTGACATTTATGAGTATATAAGTTGTGAATTTAAGGATTTAACCTGAGTATGTGTTTTTCCCAGAAGCATAAGTGACTTCACAGCACCACTTACTGAAGTACCTAACCACTTCCTCTGCTTATCCACGTTGTCCCAGAATCACAGGGTCCAAAAGGCTTTAACCATCTGAACTGCTGAAATGGGCTTGGCTCAATGGATAGAGCTTCGGCCTACAGACTCAAGGGTCCCGAGTTCGATTCTGGTCAAGGGCATGTACCTGGGTTGCAGGCACATCCCCAGTAGGGGGTGTGCAGGAGACAGCTAATTGATGTTTCTCTCTCATCGAAGTTTCTATCTTTCTATCCCTCTCCCTTTCTCTCTGTAAAAAATTAATAAAATATATTAAAAGTAAATAAAGAGAAAATATTTAAAAAGAAGTTCCCCTTTTCTCTCCCACTTTTAATCTCTTTTTCCAAAAGCAACCACTGTTAATAGTTTTTCAGACATTTAAAAAAATATTTCTGTGTGTATCAGCATAAACTTTTTAAATGTGCAAGTGGGATTAGATTGTTTATAGTGTTTTGCCCATAGATTTTTTTCATCTAATGGACTTTAGTCATCTATTTTTAAATAGCAACTTCTGCAGACCTACCCCATTCTTTTAACAGATCTGTAATAGACTCTATGTTATACGTGGACGTGTCAGAATTTTTATTCAAAGAAAATATGTGATAAACATTTTTAAACGTGTCCCGAGATGCTTTTCAGGTATATCGATGGGTGAGTCCTAGCGCAATTATTGGCCCGAAATTGTTATGGACATTTACAGTTTTGATAGATGATGTCAACTTGACCTTCAAAATGTTTTTACCAGTTTATACTCCCACTTAAAATATGTTTAAGTGTCACTCTATGCCCTGGGCACCACCAAATTAAGTATTTTGCTAATCTAATCAGTGTGATAGCTAGTATTCTGTTTTGGATACCAGCTTTCATTTGTAACTTTGTAGCCCAGGTATGTGCCTTTGACTGGGAAGAGACCGTTTGGTCTGCAGGCCAGTTCTCTAACCATTGAGCAATGCCGGTCAGGGCTGGGTATTCTATTTTTTAAAATTGTTTTTATTGATTTCAGGGTGGAAGGGAAAGGGAGAGAGAGATAGAAACATCACTGATGAGAGAGAAGCATTGATCAGCTGCCTCTTGCATGACTCCTACTAGGGATAGAGCCTGCAACCTAGGCAAACGCCCCGACTGAGATTCGAACCGTGACCTCCTGGTTCATAGGTCAATGCTCAACCACTGAGTCACATTGGCCTGGCTACTCTGCCAGACTTTAATGGGAGCTCTGCACACCCTCCTCTGCATGCCTCACAGCCTGCCCTCGGCCCCAGTCCCTTTGGGAAGTTTCTCCCTCCCTCCCTCTTTTCCTCCCTCCCTCTCTCTCTTTTCCTTTCTCTAATCATGTCCTATGGAGTGAGGATTTTTTAAAAAGTCTAGTTAACTGAGATACACACACACACACACACACACACACATGTATATACATACATACACAACACTTTTTTTGTTTTTGGTTATTTTAGGATCATATATTCTACCATTTCTGACCATTTTCAAGGAATGGTTTCAGGAAAAAAAAATGCTGGGTGAGAGTGGGTTGGGGAGGTAGTACCTTGGGTTAACATGTCTATGGGGAATTAATACATTTGTATGGTTCTTTACAATTTGTAAAGAAGCCCTCTCAGCTTTTTCCAAGAGTGGACTGGGAGCTATTTTTGTCATCGCTGTGCTGTGCCAGATAGCTTCCCAGAAGGACCGAACCACGGGAGATGGGTACCAGCCACGAGGACATGTCCTGGGACCTGCGTTTCACTTCCCTTCTTTGCTTAGTGGGTGTGTGATCATAGCTTCAGTTTGTTTTGATTGACAGCAAGACCATGTACCTTCCTATGAAATAAGATGACTTTTTTTTTTTTTTTTTTTTTTTGCTTGAGGCTTTACTTTTCCTTCCTTGTCCAGGTAAAATGTGGCCTTAGCCGAAACTGGTTTGGCTCAGTGGATAGAGTGTCGCCCTGCGGACTGAAAGGTCCCAGTTCGATTCCGGTCAAGGGCATGTACATGGGTTACGGGCACATCCCCAGTAGGAGGTGTGCAAGAGGCAGCCGATCGATGATTCTCTCTCATCGATGTTTCTAACTCTCTATCTCTCTTTCTTCCTCTCTGTAAAAACTCAATAAAATATATATTTTTTAAAAATGTGGCCTTGGCTTCCCAGCTCTTTCTGAACTGAGTCGTCTGGTGTAGGAGTGCGTTTTTCCTTCTGAACTTCAGAGCCTCTGGGCAAGTGAGGGATTTGGCCTGAGTAGAACCAGAGAGCGGTGCTCCCTCCAGGATGGGGTTCTGGCAGAGGTGCTGCTGGGCGTGAGGAAGCAGTGGGTGCGGTTCCTGTCCGGGGCCTGGACAGCCCTGCCCAGAGCTTGGCAGGTGTTCTCGGGCTCCGGTTAGCGTCCTACCCTGGGATCTTTCCTCTCTAGAGCCCTGGGGTCTGCGACTAAGGTGGGGATGTTGGAGGGAGAAAACACGCCCACGTGGGTTCTGCTAGCTTTCCTAGCCTAGGAAAAGGCTACCCGGCTAATTCCTGGAAGTCCACACTGCAGTTTGGGGCCCTTTGCATCCTGGATGAAGGACTCCCCGGTGGACTGGTTAGCTTGTTAGCGCCACTCGTACCTCTATGTGAGGGGTTTCTATAATAACTCGTGTGTGTGCCATAGGTCCCTTTGGTGGTCTGGTGAAGACTAGGGTTGGACCCCTTCTCATGATTTCCCAGCATTGTACTATGAAAATGTCCAAATATACAGAAGAGTCGAATTTTACGGTGAAGACCTGTCTACCCACCACCTGGTTTCCTCCGTTAACATTTTACTATGCTTGCTTTATTACATACTTTCCCATCTCTTCATCCATCAGCTTGTTTTTAAAGACATGGAAGTTTACAAAGAACCAATTACGTTGAACACAATGATCAGAATATTAAGAAATTACGATATGGAGATACATGTGCTTCTTCATTACTGCATTAAGCAGCAGGTCTCATAACTATGCTGCTTCCAACGTTGTGATGACCTTAAAGTGTGTTTTAATACCTCTAATTCCTATTGATGTTAAATATAAGTACTGCTAATCCTGTGATGGTTTGTTGCCTACACTTTTAATTGAGGAAATGTTAAGTTTCCGTTAAAGGGTAGCAAAACCAAAGAAGGAACATTTTTTCCATCCAACTTTGCATACTTCCTTCTCTACATACTCTGGTCCATTTAGTAAAAGCACGTGTCCTGCCCGGTCTTTGTACGCTTGCAGCTGACCTTGGTCACTCAGGCAGTATTCCCTCTGTTTTATAGAGGAGGATGCCACTTGCCCAAGGCCACTGGGCTTGATAAGGCAGGGCCATCTTCCAGTAGGACATTTTTGGATCTCCAGGTCTAATAGCTTTTCCACAGAAGCCGTATGTCACACCGGCGGGGGTGGGGTGTGGTGGTTCTCAGGCTTCGCTGGGCAGAAGAGTCAGAGTGGAGCTGAGCTCTTCAGGTTCCTGGCCTCACACACAACGACGCTGATGCTCAAGCCTGGCCTGGGCCCGGGCACCTTTTTTGGCAAGCACACCAGGTGACTGATGCACGAGCCACACCCTGTGAGATGCTAGCTATGAGATTACGCTTGGAGTCTTGATGACTAAGAAGTTGTTTCAGGTGACAAATTTAACTTCATTCTCTGGTAGAATTATTTCTTGAGATCTTATATGAATACTGGAGACCTGGTGCATGAAAATTCATACACTCGGCAGCGGGATGGGGGTGGGAGTAGGGGTCCCTCAGTCCAGCCTGTGCCCTCTTGCAGTCCAGGAGCCCTCAGGGGATGTCTGACTGACAGCATAGGCCCGCTCCCTAGGGAGTGGCCTAAGCCAGGGAGTGGCCTACCGGTAAGCTGCAGTCTGGCCTCCTCCTGCCTGCTGGCACCCACCTTGGCTGGCCTGGTGCCACCCACTTGCTGCCTCTGACTCAGTCAATGTGCATATCAGTCTTTTATTATATAGGATACACACAAAAATAAATGCTCAGTCACCCTATCCCTGACACTTTAAATACTCAGGCTAGTGGCAGAGGTAGGATGATCAGAAATCAATCCAACCTCCCTTCCTTCCTCTGCTCCTTCCCCTTTCCATCTCCTTCCTTCCCCCCTCGCTCCCTCCCTCCCTCCCTCCCTCCTCTTTACTCTTTTAAATATATTTGATTGATTTTTTACAGAGGAAGGGAGAGGGATAGATAGTTAGAAACATAATTGAGAGAGAAACATTGATCAGCTGCCTCCTGCACATACTGGGGATTTGCCTGCAACCAAGGTGCATGCCCTGGACCAGAATCAAACCTGGGACCCCTCAGTCCGCAGACGCTGTATCCACTGAGCCAAACCGGTTAGGGCTCCTCCCTCCTCTTATTCTACAAGCTTCCCCAATTGCCTGCTTCAAGGTCCGGTGGCAGAGTGGTAAAGCCCTTTCCTGGCCTCATGGCCCTAAACAGCCAATCAGATACATACCCAATGGTGACTGTAAACCACACAGGTCCTGTCCTTTGGAGATTTAGAAAAAGAGGGATCTAGCCAAAACCGGTTTGGCTCAATGGATGGAGCGTCGGCCTGCAGACTGTAGGGTCCCGGGTTCGATGCCAGTCAAGGGCATTCTCTATCTCTCTTCCTCTCTGTAAAAAATCAATAAAATATATTTTTAAAAAAATGAAGAAGAAGAAAAAGAAAAGAAAAAGAGGGATCCAGGAGGCTTTCATGGAGCTAGACCCCTGTAAGCTGAGCCTCGAAGCCATGAAGGGCTGAGGGGAGACCCGCCTGTGCAAAGGCACGGAGGTTGGGAAGGGAAGGATGTGATGAAGCTTGTGAGCCACACCTGAAGCCGCGTGTGTGTCCCGGGGCAGGTGGGGACAGAAGTCGCAATGGAAAATGAGCATCTGCAGAACTGTGTACAAGGAATCATGGCTACACCCCTTGCAGTGTTTATGTGAAGATTTCCTGCTCATTCTTGTTTCATTACCACCACAGCCCTGTGGTCTTGAAGTGGAGAGCAGGGGGTGGGAGGAAGGGATTTCATGAAGTCTCTGTAGGAAACTGCTACAAGAAGCAGGAGGAAGAACAAGGTGAGCTTGTGCCGAGGTGTCCATGTCAAGAGTGGTTGCTACTCTGTGGGTGTGGTTGGCCTGACTTTGAATCTTTATCCTTTTCAGAGGCCAGTGGAGAAGCAATCTTTACTCTTCAAGTGTTTGAAGCCTCGGGAGAGTGTTCCCCTGGTAGAGTGAGAGCTAAATAATGAGTAACAACCCATCAGTTAAGATGGGCCGCGGGCGCTTTGATGGGCTTGGAAATGCGCCCCACTGAGAGGAGCTTCTCTTTTTCCTGTTGACTGCATCGAAATGACATTAATAATGCATCTGCTACTTCTTAAATGGCCCAGTAATGTCTATTAATGGAATGTGTTGATCATAGCAGGACTGCCAGAGCTGAAGAAAAATTAAAGGATCATTCGTGAAACCCTTTCCACACCTCGCCTTGCCCACTCTTGTCCCTCTGGGCCACCCGGCTCTCAGGCCTGCAGAGCGCGGCTCTGCGCCTGGTGCTGGGGGCCTGTGATGACCTCCTGGTGGGGCCTCGGAGACTCAGCTCCTCCCTCCTGGCCTCGCACGACCCCTCCTCCTCTGGGGCGAAACAGAGGCACAGTCACTGTGTGTCCGTAACGTTGAACCTCCACCCCAAGCACCACAGCGTTCGATGGGGTTTCTGTTTTCTTCATTTTGCTTCCTTTGGTTAGTGGAGAACCTTTGTGGAGTTTGTTAGCTCTCAGGCTAAGGGGAAGGCTGAAGGAGGAACACGTGTGTCTCTGAGGATGCAGGGTGACCAAGTGCCAGCTCCAAGCTGCTGATGGAAACACAGTGGAGCCATTGGCCACTGTCCTACAGCCACCAGGTTTCCTCTTAGAAGCTTCCTCTCAGCCCCCGGAGTGGGGGTTGAGGGAGTGCTCTTACGGTTCTCCTGCCTCCAAAGGCTCACCCCATTGCTCTCTATTTCCTCCTTTGAAATCCATAAAATTCATAGAAGGAATAGAATGGTATGGGGGGAGGTTGGAGTCAGAGGCAGCAGGGTCTGTTTCCCCTAAGCAGGCTGGCAGCACATTTCTTAGCGGGGAGAAGGGGGAGGGAGAGACCCTGGAGGAGCCACCATGGTTCTTACTAGGACTGGGCCAGACCCAGAGCAGACCAAGTTGGCTCTCCAAGTGTATCCAGACCACACAGAACAACAGACTTAGAATGTTGGCATATCTTAGCAGCAAGGGAGATAAGTAAAGGGAGGAACACTCTTTTTTTCTTTTTAAAAAAAATATATTTTATTGATTTTTCACAGAGAGGGAGAGAGATAGAGAGCTAGAAACATCGATGCGAGAGAACCATCGACCAGCTGCCTCCTACACACCCCCTACTGGGGTTGTGCCCGAAACCCATGTACATGCCCTTGACCAGAATCTAACCTGGGACCTTTCAGTCCGCAGACCGACGCTCTATCCACTGAGCCAAACCGGTTTCGGCGGGAGGAACACTTTCTAAGTTTACTTCATAATTCCCTGTCACTTCACCACTGGTGCCTTACTCTGCCCACCATCTGTGAACCAGATGAGAACGGTTCACCGTCAATCCTTTTCTTTCATGTGGAAAACTTCCAATGAAGTGTGATGTGGACTCCGTTGGGAGAGGGGAGGGGAGGGGCACAGTGGTGAGGCCAGAGGGGGCTTTGACTACTTTGAAGATTAGCCAGTCACCCCTGACCCCTGACCCCTGACCCAAGGAGTGAAGTTGCAAGGCATCCAGTCAGTTCCTGGCAGACCAGGTGGAGCTCTCGGCCCTGCAGCACCTGCAGAAGGTGCCCGTCTCTTGGTTGACCCTCACTCATGAGGCATCACGAGAGCCCATTTCCCTCCAGGGGAATTTCCCTCCAGGGGAAACTTACTGTACGGCCAGTAAGACGGTTTTGTTCAGGCCCCAGCAGGGCAGACGTGTGAGCTACACACGAAACGTCATCTGGAGGCAGCCAAGGGCTCTAGAGGACTGATCCCTTCAGCGCATGGCCCAGAACCTACCAGTCCTAGCTTCTCAGCTGACCTCCGCCTCCGTCCAGCCAGTGTGAAATGGACGGCACAGTTACATCTCTGGCTGGGCTCACAGCCAGGTGACGTGGAAACTAGGGCACTTCCTGGCTGGAGTGGCTCAGTTGGTTGAGCATCATCCCATGAGTCAAAAAGTTACCAGTTTGATTCCTGGTCAGGGCACCTGCCTGGGTTATGAGCTTGATCCCGAGTGAGGGGCCTGCAGGGTGCAGCAGATTGATGTTTCTCTCTCTCCCTCCCTCTCTCTCTAAAACCAATAAAGGGTACTTTCGGTGGGTGGTGATAAGAACAAGCCTTTTTGAGGAAATGGCATTTGAGTTGAAATTGATGAAAAGGTACCAGGATCTGTGCTTCTAAATGTCAGTTGAGAGCGAAATACAGATTTCCAGGCCCTATTTAGCAAATAAAAACATTAGGGCCAGGGCCCAGGAATCTGCATGTTCCTTCCGACCGATTCCCATAAACACTGAACCTGGAGACAGTACCTGGTGCGCTTCAGGGTTCTTTCCCACGCCCAGAGCCCATGGTTCAGGGAGAGGAAGCTCTTGTGTGTATGTGTGTGTGTGTGGGGGGGGGGGGGGGACCTGCTAGGGAGAGGGGCAGTGTTCCGGGATGGCAGGAGGCAGAAAAGGAGCAAGCACAGCTCCTCACACAAAGAGAGAGCTCCCAGAGGGCCCCTCTCTGAGGTGGATCACCGAGGTGACCTCCCTCATCCCGGCCCCACTCGCTCAGTTAGCTCCAGGGCCATGAGGCCTGCAGTCTTGGCGGCCTAGCTTAGGTCTCTGTCGTGCTTTGGACCGTTTCAGACGGCTGGCACAGGCCCTCTCCGCAGATGTACGTGATGCTCCGGGGCCTTGGTTGCCTGTGTCCCCCACCCCAGCCCACCTGCCCCGGGTGGTGCAGAGATCCTGGCTGCGTGGGGGCGCTGACTCCTGGGCGAGGCGTTACCACCGGCCGCAGCTGCGATGAGATGCCCGCTGGGCTCGGAGCTGGCGTGTTCTGTCAAACCCTTCCTCTCCCCCAGCCTGTGTGGTGGGCCGGGTGCTCCCGGGAGCCAGAAACACCTGTTGGCGTTTACCTACAAATGCTTTTCGTCCCTTTTCACATCCGCTTCCCGGGCGCAGGTCCCTCCTCCCCAGGCCTCCGTTTCCCCATCCACTCCAGGAGGCGCCAGTGCAGAGGGGGAGGGAGATTGCTTTAGGAGAGTCCTCCCTCCTCCCCAGGCCTCCGTTTCCCCGTCCACTCCAGGAGGCGCCAGTGCAGCGGGGGAGGGAGATTGCTTTAGGAGAGCCCTCCTCCTCCTCCTCTCACCCTGGCGCTCACTCCTCCTGCGCCGCCTGCCCGCGCACTGGCGGGGGCACTCCGGGCGGCTCTGGCGGTCCAGTCCGCTGGTGTCACCGTGCCAGCTCGGAGGCGGCGGCGGCGGCAAGGTCGCGGTCCCCTGGGCGCCGTCCCCGCCTCCGCAGTGCCTTCCCGGCTCCGGGCGCCGCAGCGGGGCGGGCGCCCACGGCGAGGGGCGGGCGGCGCCCATGAGACACACGCGCCGCGGCGCCGAGCCCGGGCCCCGGTGAGCCGGCGCCATGGGGCAGGCGAGCTGCAAGGGGCTCTACCAGTCGCTGTTCGACTACAAGACGGAGAAGTATGTCATCGCCAAGAACAAGAAGGTGGGCCTGCTCTACCGGCTGCTGCAGCTCTCCATCCTGACCTACCTGGTGGTGTGAGTGCGGGGCTGGGGAAGGGGCGGGGCGGGCCTCCCGGGGGTCGGGAACTGGCCTGTGTCACCTCGTGTCCCCTGGGTGGGGGTGGGGGTAAGGGTGGGCCTAAGGAGGGAGCCCTCTGCTCCGGGGACACCGGCTCCCGAGGTGCCAAGATGCGGCAGGGGATCTGGGCGGCTTTCCCAGGCGGCTCCCTCCTCCGGGCCTGGGCCGGTGGGAAGGGGCAAGGTGGCAGGGGGCTGGCTGGGCTGCAGCTGTCTTCCCGGAAGCCACCCACACAGGGAGGTTATTTATAATCACTGAGCTCAGAGCCAAGCCTCCCGCTGGGGCCGCTCAGGAGGCTGGCATGTCCCTCTGGTCAGCTCACCCCACCTGGCTAGCCTCTCCGGTGTCCAGCTGGGGGGCCTCTGTCCCCCCACATCTCCCTCCCACCTGGCAGAAGCTGGTGCCAGCAGCAGAGGGGCAGCTCCTTGGGGTGGTTCCGCTGCCGGGCACTGCCCAGAGCCCTGGCCCCTGAGTAGGGAGGGGAAAAGCGGGGGAGGAAATGGCCACAGAGGACTGGGATGCAGGTGCGCCTCTTTCACTCCTTCAGTGGCCCGCCCCTCCCATTTCCTGACTGGGGGAGGAGCAGACGCTCCAGCTGGAGGGCGGCCCTGATCACCGGGGCCTTTCCCCAGTTTCGCCCTTATGTCTCCCACCTGACGGCCTTTAAACTGTTGCTAAGCCAGGAGTGCCCTTCCTCCTCCACCTGGGCGGTATCTGCTCCTCCTTCAGATCTGGGACCTCCCCCAGCTCCCTCTCCTTTCCTCCCACATGTCAAATAAGCCCCCACAGTGTAATTACATGCCTGCTTGGAGGCTCCTTTGCTTGATGTCTGTGTCTGAGTCCCTGTGAGGCTGGGAACATCATGCGGAAGGGGCCTGGCATCACTAACCACTCGGGCAATGGTGTGAATGAATGAGGGAATGAATGCTCCTGAGTATTTGCTGGGTGTTTCTGTCCAGGTGGAGCCCAGCGTGACCCTTCCAAAATGGCTGGTTGGCTCAAGGGTCACAGCCCTCTCAGAGTTCCTGAGAGACAGGCCAGTCTAGGGCCCAGGACGTGCCCCCAGAGAGGAAGAGGGTGGACACATGCTGGTTGACACCAGCTCTGCAGAGAACCCTTACTGGCATCCCACACCACTACTGCATGACCTCCCTGGCCTCAGTTTCCCCAGCTTTCCCAAGGTTCAGTTAGCCTGAACAGTCTCTAATATTAACAGTAACATCAGCAACAAACTGGTGAGCTGCATTCAATGAGCTCTTGCTCTGTGCCAGGCACTCTTCTGTGCTAAACAATGTATAGGCACCATCTCAGTGTTTAAATTTTTTTTGTTTTGTATTTTGACATAATTTTAGACTTATAGAAAAGTACATTAGTAAAAATACTTTTTAAATGCCCTTCAACTGTTGTGGGCGACCCGCGAATGACGACCACCAGACAGCCAAGTTGAAATTTAGGAAGCCTTTATTACGGTCTCGAGTCCGGGCTCACGTCTCAACTGATAACAGCAGAGAGCCACGAGAGCCCTGAACCTTGGCAACAAGCAGTTTTTATCTCCAACACAGGGAGATTTAGCAGTTTGTGATTGGCTAACATCTTTAACAAAGAAAGGTTAGTTACAAAAGCAATGGGGAAAATTTTTTTTAAAAAATATATATTTTATTGATTTTTTACAGAGAGGAAGGGAGAGAGAGAGAGAGAGAGAGTTAGAAATGTTGATGAGAGAGAAACATCGACCAAGCTGCCTCTTGCACACCCCCCACCGGAGATGCAGTACAGTGCCCTTGATCGGAATTGAACCTGGGACCTTTCAGTCCGCAGGCCAACGCTCTACCACTGAGCCAAACTGGTTTCGGGGGGGGGAAAATTTTTTTTTTCTTTAAGTAACACCTGGGCTTGGGTTCCTGTTATCTTAGTTTTTCTGTTTCTTTTTTTCTGCCTTGCGGTTACAGTGAGCAGGATATGCCTGGGGTGAAGTCAGGTAACAGAACTGTTCTCAGAAAAGCAGAAGTTATGCTTGGCTAAGGTATATCAACCCACGTCCTCTACCAGGGGGGTACTGTAGACCATCACACAACTAAATCCTCCAAATGTCATTTTACTACATTTGTGCTGTCCTGCTTTCTCTCTCCAGATACATAGGGATTTTTTTTCTGTTTGAGTAGATAGCAAACACAATCCCTCTTTGCTCATTGTGTATTTCTTAAAAATAAGGAATTCTCTTATTTAACCAAGTACAAGTAGGAAAATTAGGAAAATTAGCATTGAAATGTCATTGTTGTTTAAACTATTGACATTTTGTAAATTGTCCCAATAATGTGGGCTCATGCCTTGCACTCATTGTCATGTTTCCTTCAATCTGGAATTGTTCCTGAGTCTTTCTCTGTGATTCATGACACTGCCATTTTCTGAAGAATATAGAATTTTTAAAAATCCATTTTTAAATTCAGGTAAAATATACATAGCATATAATTCACCATTTTTATCATTCTAAATTATACAATTAAGTGGTTTTTAGAATATTCACAATATTGTACAACCATCACCACTACCTAATTCCAGCACACTTATATCATCCTCCCCCCCAAAAAAAACTTGTATCTATTAACAGTCAGTCATAATTCTCCCCTATCCCTAAGCCCTTGGCAACCACGAACCTACTTTTTGTTTCTATATGTTTGCCCATTCTGGCCATTTCTTAGAAATCAAATCTACATTGTATGGCTTTTGTTTTTCTGACTTCTTTTATTTGGCATAATGTGTTCAAGGTTCATCCATGTTGAAGCATGTGTCAGTACTTCAATCCTTTTATGACTGAACTAGTGGCCCGGGGCACAAAATTTGTGCAGGGGTGGGGGTGTTCCCTCAGCCCAGCCTGTACCCTCTCCAATCAGGGACCCCTTGGGTAATGTCCAACAATTGGACATCCCTCTTGCAATCTGGGACTGCTGGCACCTAACTGCTCACCTGCCTGCCTGATTACCTCTAACTGCCATCCCCTGCTGGCCTGAGCTCACCCCCAACTGCCCTCCCCTGCTGGCCTGATCACCCCTAACTGCCTCTGCATCGGCCCCCACCACCATGGCTTTGTCGGGAAGAAGTCAGATGTCTGGAAGATGATTGGTCAACTGCTCTAATTAGTATATATCCTTTTATTAGTACAGATAGATTATATAAGATAGGATTGCTTAAATGGGGTGGGAGGAGCCTTTTTTAGCAGGAGGAGATGCTCTTAGCAGACAAAAAAACATAATCCCTATATCTGGACTGATAGCCAGACATATGCACTATATAGCCAAACTGGTCACTAAAAAGTTTAACCACTTTCTTATACCTTACATCAAGCAACTGTTGCCCTTAAAACCCATCCTCAACCCCATACCTTAGGTTCTGCCTTCGCAGTTCACCCATATTAGGTTCTGATTGGTTGGTTTCTATGTCAGTCAGCATCAAAAGGTCTGCCTCCTAGGCAGCCATTGGCTCCTTGCAGTTCACCCAGATTTAGTTCTGATTGGTCAGTTTCTATGTCAGTCAGCATCTCTGGGCATTTCTCCAGGTCTGATCAGAGAAGTGGGGCTGATCGGCAGCCCCCACAGCTGCTGGCAAGAACGGGAGAGGCAAGAACTGATCAACAGCTGCCATGGAGGCTGATGATCAGATCCTGCCTCTGTCTCTGGTCCTCTCTCCTGGCCTGATCCGCAGCCCCCTTGGCAGTCAGTGCTGGGTGGACATGCCCACAGCTGCAGCAGTCAATGCTGGGTCGCTGTGACTGCAGGACTGAGTTCTGGTGTTCATTCGGTCATTTTGGACTTATAGACCCTGGCTCTTTATATATATAGATGATATTCCATTGTATGCATATACCACATTTTGTTCATCTATTCATTGGTTGGTTGGCATTTGGACTGTTTCTACTTTTTGGCTATTATGAATAATGCTGCTAAGAATATTAATGTACACTTCTTATGTAAACATGTTTTCAATTCTCTTGGGTTTACACTTAGGAGTAGCATTGCTGGGTTATAAGGTAAGCTTTTTGAGGAACTGCAAACCATTTTCTACAGCAGCTATACCATTTTACATTCCCATCACCAGTACCAGTTGTTCCACATTTTCACCATTTATTATTTTCCATTTTTTTTATTATAGCCATTTTATTGGGTGTGAAGTGATATCTCATTGTGGTTTGTATTTGCATTTCCCTAATGACTAATGATGTTAAGCATCTTTTCATGTGCTTATTGGCTATTTTTATATCTTTTTGGAGAAATGTCTATTCAAATCCTTGGCACAATTTTAAACTGGGTTATTTGTCTTCTGTACTGTTGAGTTGTAAGACTTCTTTATATATTCTGGGTACTAGGTCTTTACTAGTTATATAATTCACAATTATTTTCTCCTATCTTGTGAATTATCTTTTCACTTTCTTGATAGTGTATTTTGATGCATAAAAGTTCTTAATTTTGGTAAAGCCCAACTTACCTATTTTTTCTTGCTCTCAAATTTTATGGACTGCCCCTTAGTTTGGGTTTGACTGAGGTCCCCCCTGTGATTGGTTCAGGTTATGCACCATGACCTTTAACCTTCCTTACACCTGGAGGAAGGTGCTGTTGTCCTGTTAACCCCAGAGGTCATTGGCTTGCTTGAAGGCCTATAGCCAGTTTGAGGTGAGCAGGTTTCATCCCAGCCCCACTGAGAGCAGCACACTCACCTGGGATTGTCACCTCTGCTGCTTGCAGGATGGGCTCCAGGCAGCAGTGGGAGTTGTGACCCAGTCCAGGAGTGTGGGCAGGGTGGAGCCTAACCTGGGCTGACACCCACCTATTGGCCCTTCCGCAGTTGGGTATTCCTAGTGAAGAAGAGTTATCAAGACACTGACACCTCCCTGCAGAGCAGCATCATCACCAAAGTCAAGGGTGTGATCTTCACCAACACCTCGGAGCTGGGGGAGCGGCTTTGGGACGTTGCTGACTACGTCATCCCACCCCAGGTCTGAACCCCGGCTGGCAGAGTGCTGGGACCCAAGGACCTCCATTCATTGTCTCCCGTGGCCCAGAACAGCTGCCAGGGTTTGCACAGAGAGATCCTATACCGATCCTACCCCAAGTCCAACTCCTGCCCTCCTTTTCTGTGCCTCATGGGACTGCTCTGTTCCCAGCAAACCCTGAACCTGTTGAAACCAATGGGGCTCAGAGAATTTCCAAGTTGGTGTGAGTCCCTTAGATCAGCTCCCTGGCCGGATCACAGTCTCCCTGGGCCAGGGCGAAGCTGCCCCATTACTGCTTTCCTCCTGGATCCGTGCTTGGACCCCAGGGGCTGAGGTCAGAACAGGGATTTGTGGGGCAGGGGCGATTTGTAGGTGTGGGTCTGGGAGGAACCCATTCAAGGACTAGGACAGTGGGCAGATGGGTGGGATGGGAGCCACTGATTTTATGGCTCCACTGTCCCCAATGCCATGCAGAGGCCCCGCCCTGCCAGGCAGCCCTGGGAGGGAGGGTTCCAAGAGAGCAGGCGGTTCCTTAACTCCTCTCTGGTTGCTCAGGGGGAGAACGTCTTCTTCGTCATCACCAACCTGATTGTGACCCCCAACCAGCGGCAGGAAACCTGTGCTGAGGTTTGCTTTGGCACCAGAGCTGGGAGGTGGAGGAAGACCCTGGCACGGGGCAGGGGCTGGGGGAAGGGTGGGGAGGGCTGTGCCATCTCCAGAAGCAGTTCTGTGCCCCCCAGGGCCCTGGGCGGGGGGACGTACACGGTGCATGTACCTGTTCTCTGGGGGAGAAAGGTTCTCAAAGGGTGTGTGGCCCCAGGCAGGGAGGAGCCTCTGTCCGACCCCTGGGGTGGGACTGGCTGAGCTGGGAACCTGCAGGGGAGCCCTCCACACAGGCCCCCTTCTCTCCTGGCAGAATGAAAGCATTCCCGACGCCGTGTGCTCCGAGGACAGTGACTGTCCTCCTGGGGAGCCTGTCGTGACTGGAAATGGTGAGGCCTGGATGGCCGGGGCGGGGCGTGGGGGGTAGAGAGAAGGCTGGGGCCTGGAGGCTCCTGGCACCACCCTTGTCCCCACCTGCAGGAGTGAGGACCGGCCGCTGCCTGCGGGCGGAGAACATGCAAAGAGGCACCTGCGAGATCTTCGCCTGGTGCCCGGTGGAAACAAGGTCCAGGCCGGAGTACGTGGCTGTGGTTTGGGACCTCAAGGGGTTTCCCAGTCCTGGGCAGCGGGTCCAAGTCTGATGGCAGAGGCATGTCCACTCCCAGATCCTCATTCCAAGGACCCCCCGCAAAGGCCTGAACTCCACCCCACCATGAACTGCCCTTGGCAAAGGCTCCAGGGGATCCTGGGAGTGCAGGGGGCGGGGCCGCGGCGTGAAGGGCAGGGCTTCCTAAGCAGGCTGTCCTGGCTGGGTTTTCAGGAAGCCTCTCCTGGGCAAGGCCGAAGACTTCACCATTTACATCAAGAACTTCATTCGTTTCCCCAAATTCAACTTCTCCAAGTATGTGGGGCGTGGCTTCTGGGGACCCAGGGCTGGGGCCATGGCTGGCCCCTGCGTGTGTGTGTGTGTGTGTGTGTGTGAGACACTGGGTGTGAATGGACCGCAGGGGGAGGCTGGGTGCCCTCCCTGCTGTGGGGTGGGGGTCTGTTCTTGAAAGCGGTGGGATGTCAGCGTGGATGTGGTTGGGGCTCCAGCTGAGAGCTATAGTCAGGAACTCAGCCTGGAAACAGCAAGTGTGCCTTCATTTCACCGTCTGTTCCTGGCCGCCCCCAGGACCAATGTGCTGGACACCGAGGACAGAGCTTACCTGAAGTCCTGTCGGTTTGGCCCCAAGGACCCCTACTGCCCCATCTTCCGACTGGGGTCTGTGGTCAGGTGGGCTGGGAGCAACTTCCAGGAGATAGCTGTGCAGGTGGGTGCGAGCCTCGGGGCTCTGAATGAGGAGGGGTGTGTGGGGGAACCCATGGGGTGGGGTGGCTCTGCAAAGTCACCTGCCCCAGGGACTTCCTGTTTTCAGAATTCGCTGTGACACAGCCTGTGCCTGCGCTCGGACCTCGGGCACTCGGTGAGGGGCACACTCAGCACCTGCCGTTTGGTTCTTAGTCGCTGGGGCAGCAGCTGAAACTGCACCCAAAGGAGCCCCACGGGCACATCCTGGCTGTGTAAGGTGACTGCCCATAGTGTAGTAGGTGCTCAGCAGGTAGTTCTCTCGGAGGCAGGAGGCAGGAGGCGGCGGGGCTGGGGGCTGCCGGCCACACTTCTCCCAGCCCCTCCTGGGCCTCCCGCCTTCCTTCCAGGACGCTCCAGTGGGCTGACCCCTGGCCTCAAGGCGTCCCCAGTCTTGTCCAGCTGTCGGTGGAGAGCGGGTCTGTAACTGCTGTCCATCTCCCAGACACAGATTCCTCTCTCCCACCCAGGGCGGTGTGATAGGGATCCAGATCGAGTGGGACTGTGATCTTGACAAAGCTCCCTCTGAATGCAACCCTCGCTATTATTTTAGCCGGCTGGACCGCAGGTTTTCCGGAAACTCTGTCTCCTCCGGGTATAACTTCAGGTAATGGGCTGGGCCTGCTGCCTTATGACTCTATCCATGTTTCGTGTCCTTTCCTGGGTGCCAGCATTATGACACCCTTTCCTGGTAAGTGTCAGAGCGGAGGTGCAGGGAGAGACAGCTGAGGAGGGATGGCCGCTGGAGAGGAGGGCGAGTCACCGCTCAGCTGGCTCAGCTCCACCAGGTTGGCCAGCGTGCAGTGGGAAAGCACGTGCCTCTTGGGGAGTGTCTGACAAGGACTTCAAAGATGAATCTTAGGCATGTCAGAGAGGGTCTGCAACCTCTCCCAGGGCTGCTGAGAGCGAGGTCCTGGGGATGCTTCTAGATCTCAAAAGCAGCTGAGATCTCCCCTGGGCTGTCTCCCCAGGTTTGCCAAATATTACCGCGATGAAGCTGGGGTGGAGTTCCGCACCCTGATCAAAGCCTACGGGATCCGCTTTGATGTCCTGGTGAATGGCAGGGTAGGTGAGCTGCGTCTCCCCTTGGGAGGCTGGGCAGGTCCAGGGCCGGGCAGGCATGTTGGGAGGGACCCTGCTACCCACCTGCTCCCTCACCCTGCCTTGTCTCTCTCTGTGCTTCAGGCAGGGAAGTTCAACATCATCCCCACAATCATCAACGTGGGCTCAGGGGTGGCACTCATGGGTGTTGTGAGTACCTCCCCCCTCCCTCCCCTTTACCCTCTGCACACTGGTGGGGGGGGGGGGCGGGGATTCCACCCCAGGGGAGTTGTCCAAATGCCTCAGAAACAACTGGCAGGTCAGCGCAGGTGCCAGTAAAGAGGACTTTCTGGACTTCACACCCTGCCAGGGGCCCCAGGGGGCAGAGGACTGCCTGAGTTTCTCTTTCTGGAGCCACAGGCACCTGCCTATTGCTCCGGAGCTGGGGTTTAGGGCTGGGGGTTCTCTGGGATACAGGATTACCACTGAATTTTAATTTTTATTCTATTATGACAGTTACAGATGTCCCCATTCTCCCTGCCATTTGCCCATCTCTAGTCAGCCTCCACCACCCAGCCCTCCTTCTGGCCTTCACCCTACTGTTGTCTGTGTCCACGGGTTATGCAATGTGTTCTTTGGCTAATCTCTTCACCATCTTTCATCTAGTCCCTCCCACCACCCTTCCCTCTGACACCTATCACTCTGCTTCAAGTATCCATGCCTGTAGTTCTATTTTGTTCATCAGTGTATTTTGTTCATTAGATTCTACATATAAGTGAGACCATATGGTATTTGTCTTTCTCTGACTGGCTTACTTTGCTTAGCATAATGCTCTCCAGGTCCATCCATGCTGTCGAAGAGGGTAAGAGTTCCTTCTTTCTTAGAGCTGCATAGTATTCCACGGGGTAAATATACAACAACTGGATTAGTCCCTGAACTTGTTTTATTAAAAAAAAAAATATTTTATTGATTTTTTATAGAGAGGAAGGGAGAGGAATAGAGAGTCAGAAACATCAATGAGAGAGGAACATTGACCAGCTGCCTCCTGCACACCTCCCACCGGGGATGTGCCCGCAACCAGTGTACATTGCCCTTGTCTGGAATAGACCCTGGGACCTCTCAGTCCGCAGGCTGATGCTCTATCCACTGAGCCAAACCAGTTTCGGCTAGCCCCTGAACTTTTAAAGCCTCATCTCTACTTCTAAAGAGGCAGGATGCACCTGTATATAGGGTTTCTCAACTGTGGCTCTGTGGAACAAGGGATTGCTAAAAAAAAACAAACACAAACATTTCTAGCATCTGGGAAAAGAAACAGAAAACAAACAAAAAAAGTATGCAGAGCCCAGAGTCAGAGGACCAGGTTCACCTGTGGGCCCATCCATCAACTCTTCCCATCCCGACCCTTACTCATCTTGTTTGTCAGTGTATTTTGTTCTGGGAACCTTACTCTGAAACCAGCTGTTGCGGTGGATTCGCCCTCTGGTGGAAGAGACAGGCGGTGCTCCATGCACTTTGCCAGAAGTGCATGTGCTCAGGCGTCAGCGGGCTCCAGCTGGGTTAGCGCAGGCTGCCTCATCTTTCCTTGGCCACCACTGCAGCATCCTTGTTATCCGCATCCCCTACACCCATCTCTTACGCTGATTCCCAGAGGGATCTTTTTAAAATGCCACAGTTCTGCGTTCTGCCCTATTCAGCGCCCTCAGAGAGGATGAGAACCAGTGCCTTGAAGACATTTCAGTCCCTACCCAGCTCTCCAGAGTGTCTTTACTCTTCCCCCACAGCCCTGTGGAATTTCCCAGGCACGACAAGCTTGTTCCTGCTCTGCAATGCCCTTCCTGAGCTTTTTGTATTAATTCCTATAAGCCCTCAAGACTCAACCCAGACTGAGTCAAGTCCTGCCTTCTCTCTCCTTCTCCTCCTAAGACACATCACCATGGGCCATAAGTTACATGCCTGTCTCTTACACCAGAGAGTCCCCAGCGGGTCTCATGGTCTCAGTCCTCCCTGGCACGTGTGAGTGCTCAGCAAGTGTTTGTTAAACACGATTGGATGAACGTCAGGCTCTCCTGTGGACCAGCCTCGTGACCTGAGAGGTGCCTCTTTCTGATCCCACGTCCCCATCTGTGAATGGGGACAAGGATGCACGCTTCTGGTATTGCTACAGAATGAAACAGGATGCAGTGGTCACGTGCCTGTGGGCTCTCCAGAAGTGAAAGGTCTGAGTCAGGGACCCCCAACTCTTTTGCAGGGGTCTTTCTTCTGTGACCTGATACTCATCTACCTGATCAAAAAGAGCCACTTTTACCGCAACAAGAAGTTCGAGGAAGTACTGTGAGTTATGCATCCTCCCAGTGGTCCCCCGGGAGCCCTGTGGAGCCAGCCCCCCTCCCTGTCTTAGGACCTTTACCCTGGGTGGATGGCCATGCCTGGTGTGTGAGGGGTGAACGTGGGGAGCCGCCCCGGAAGGGAGGGAAGGTAGACTGTTCGGAGTACAGGCTCTATAAAACCAGACTCCTCCTCAGAGCAGCTGGCAGAGGGAAAAGCCACCACATACCTGGTTTCCAGGCCTCTCTGGGCCTCCGTTTCTCTCTGCAAAACGAGAGAACTGGTTTATATTCAGGGCCTTCTTGCACTTATGATTTAGTATACGTGGACTTGGTGGTCCTGGGGCTGGGTTGAGGGAGGCTGGAGTGGCAAGGGAAGAAAGAAAATGGATTTCCTCTTTTACTACACAGGCCTGTTTCCAGGCTCTCCTGGCTGTGGGCTTGTTGGGCTGTGTCTGTGGGCAGGAAGGAAGGGGAAGGGGCTCTGGCCCAGGCCTTGGGAAGGCTCCCTGGGATTAGAATGGGGAATTTTAAAGCGGCGATCCCTCAGACCCACCACAACCTAAGACAGCAGGTGGCCAGCTTGCATCATTCACCTGGCTTGAACCCCAGCCCGGTTCAGAGGCTGAGCCCCAAGCCCTGACTGCTTGTGCCACCCCAGCTGAGCTGCTGGAGGAAGAGGGACCTTCTGCAGGGCCTGCCCCACCCGTCCTTGGGGGAGGCCAGGCTGTGCAGGCCAGCGTGAATGGCAAGTCCTGCCCAGGTACCTAGAGATCCCTGCCCTGCGGGCAGAGTCCTTGCAGCAGAACAGGGTCACAGAGGCTGGAGACGAAGCAGAGGGGCCTGGGCTGCTGGGCACAGGATGAAGGTGGTGGCCAGAATGGCTGAGTGAGCCGGCACCTCCTGAGCAGGGTGCTGAGGTCCCTGGAACGCCCAACCAAGGATCCTGGAACGGCAGGATCCAGGAACACCCACCCAAGCTGGACTCTGTGGGGAGAGGGTGCTAGTCGTGCTTTAGCCCCTCCATGACCCTCATTAGCTCCCCAGTCCCATTTAGCAACCACAAGGCAGTCTGCTTGCTGTGCTATCCCAGTGTTAAGACAACAGGGCTGTCATTTACTCGGGCTTACTCTCTGCCCAGCATGGCTCTGAGCAATTTGTATATGTGAACTCATTTCAGCAACTTTAATGAGCTGGGCACTAACTTTCTCTATTCCACTAATGAGGAAACAGAGGCACAGAAAGGTTAAGTCAGTCATACAGCTAATAAATGGCAGAGCTGGGGTTTGAATCCAGGCAGTGTGTCTAGAATCAGTTCTTTTCCATCAGGTTATTCTGTTTTATCAAGCCCCACCCCCCCACCCAGTCAAACGCCTTCCCTAAGTGCCTCTCCGTGGGAATTCTGCAGCTGCCCTAGGCTGGCAGGGTGGTGGCTGTGCCGACAGGCAGTCCCTCCTGGGGCTCTGCCCTGGGCAGCAGCTGGCTCTGCAGCTGAAACCTCAGCCTGGTGCAGGAGGGACCCCTGGGCTGTCAGGAGGTGGCCTTCAGGTCCGCCTGGTCCTCTGCCTTGCTTTGTGTCTTCGAGAGGGGCCTTGCCTTTTCTGGGCCCGCCCCTCCCCCCTTCTTTCCCCAGTGGGGGCTGCCCAGAGGCCCTCATGTTCAGCCAGGCTATGATTCTTCTGTGACTCTCCTCTTGTAAACCACATCCCAGGAGTTCACTGGCCTGGGTGGACTTTCCTCCCACCCCAGCTTTCATTCTTGGCCAACTCAGGAGTTGGCATCCTCTAACCAGAAGCTGGGACTGGGCAGGAAAGGATGATGTTAAAAGGGCTGTGGCAGAGAGAAAGGCAGAGGGTGGAGAGGAGTGAAGAGAGGTGGTAGGAACTGCAGCAGGAGGCAGTGGAGGCTAGGGATCTGCTGGGGGGCTGGGCACTTAGCAGCCCCCACACGCTCCCTGAGCAGACTGTCACTTGTTGGGTGCTTGCCTGAGCTCCTTAGCCTGTGAGAGGGAAGAATGGCCACCATGCTGGTCATGTGGTGGCTGCTGTCATCACTGGGCAGCTCCAGAGGCCTCGGCCTGAACAGCTGAGTGCCTGGGCTGCAGGAGGGACCCCGGCACACTGCCCCTCTCTGTGGATGCTCTGCCTGTGTGCTGCCTGAGAGGCTGTCACTGTCCATAGGGTTCCCAACCACCCTCTGCCCTCTGTGCACTCACCACCACCCACACACAGGTCTGGCCACCCGGGGAACGGAAAGGTGACCTCGGAGCAGCTGCAGAACCTGCAGACGGTGGAGGCGTAGCCAGAGGCGGCTGAGAGCAGATTTGGTGAAGACGGCTGCAGCTCTGAACGGGAAGAGGGAAGAGCCTGTGTCTGCATGGATTGGGGCTTCAGGCGCCACCACCCCACCTCCTGCACTTTGGGATCTTGCTACAAGCTTTTTGTTGTGTGTGGGGGAGGGGAGCCTCCCAGTGTCAGAGCTCAGGGCTGGGAGGAGAGATGCTAGAGAAGGAAGGGGCAGGCCGGGGTGTAAATGATACCAAGTGTTTCCATGTTGTCTGAGAGCCTAGTTGGATATTCACACATTCATACATGCAGTAAACATTTTTTGCTGTGGGCTGGGCCCTATCGAAGACATGCTTAAATGAGATGCTGAACTGGCCCTCAGGGAGTGGAGCACCGTGTAATTTCCTCTGGAGACTACAGACTCAGAGCCAGGCTCAGCCATCTGGCCCTCCTCCAGCCTCCAGCTGACTTTCACAGAGAGGGCAGGGAGGCCTCCCACCAGTCTGACCTGCCCAGCCTGGGGAGGCTCCGGGATAGCAACTTGCCCAGATGGGAGACACTGCCTTTTTTTGGCTCTTGCTATTTGGTGGGGTTGGTTGTCCTTAACCAGCTCCCCTCCCCCTCTCCTCAAAGGCTGGCTGGGTCTGAAGGGCTAAGGACAGGGTGCTCCCTCAGCAGGTAGGAACAGTTGTTAGGGAGGCCCTCACCCTCCTTCCCACCCCACCCCGCTGCTCCCTCCCTCACTGTCTGTAGAACTCTCCTCAAGCTGTGGTCCCCGGACCAGCAGCCTTGGCATCACCCGGGAGCTTGTTAGCTCTTCCTTCTCCTAAATCAGGGCTGGCGTGGCAGTGGGGCTCAGGGGCTCCTTACACTCCGAGAAGCCCTGCCCGGGTGAGGAGCTCTGCAAAGCCTGATTCTGAGGGAGAAAAGAGCCAGCTTGGTGGGTGTCGCCAATTTCCAGGCCAGACTTACTAGTACACACCTTCTCCCTTGACACCATAGGACCCCCTTCCGGCCCCAGGGAAAGGAGCATTACACTCAGAATATTTTAACAAGGCAACACTTATAGGATTCAAAATTTTAAAGGTACAAAAGAATAGACAGCAAAAGCTTTCCTCCCACCTGTTCTCGAGGCAGCCTGTGTCACCAATTCCGAGAGGCTCCTTCGTTTTCAAACGAGTCCACTTGTTACTCAGGACGTGAACTTTTCCTCATGCCTGCAACATCAGACCTGACGCCTGTCAGAGAGGGGCACGATGGAATGGCCTAGAACTCTGAACTACGGCAGTAAAGGCCCGCAGTGCCCGATGCACAGCCGCCAGGACCCCGGGGAGCTCCCTCTCTGGAAGTGCGCTCTCGACCTCCCCGGAGTCAGGGGAGCCTGGTTCTCTGCACGCAGAGGGGTGAGCATCCTTCCCCTGAGGCCTTGGGAGAGGGTCAGAGGGGTCTGGAAGGCTCCGCCACCAGGGCCGAAGGCTGTGGTCCCCAGAACAGGAACCCCTTTGGAACAAGCAGCTCCCTCGCCTTGGGCTGCCTGCTAACCAGTCAACAGCCCACCTGCTCTCTGAATAGAAAGTGAAAAACCAGGGCGATCCATTATGATGTTTCACTTAATCACTAAAGCCAACTCTTAAGAGTGGACAATCTAGCCTCTTATGTTTGGCAGGAAGTAACAAGGGCAGGGGCATGGCTGCTCAGAGTTGATCTGGTTTCTCTTAACCTATTTTTGGAATTGCCTGGCAGGAGCCATAAATCACAGGAACAGTTGTACTGTTTATTTTATATTGGAATGAAATGTCTTCCTACATTATTCAGTCAGTAAATATTTATTAAATACCTACTGTGTCAAGTGTTGGATTAAATGCTAGCGACACAGTGGCAAGCAACAAAGAGTCCCTGCTGGAGTGTTTCCAGCCCTGTGCGCTAAACTTTATTTTTATTTACTTTTTAAAAAATATTTTTTATTGAGTTTTTACAGAGAGGAAGAGAGGAACAGAGTTAGAAACAACGATGAGAGAGAATCATCGATTAGCTGTCTCCTGAACACCCCCTACTGGGGATGTGCCCACAACCACGGTACATGCCCTTGACCGGAATCGAACCTGGGACCAACCTTTCAGTCCGCAGGCCGAGGCTCTATCCATTGAGCCAAACCGGTTTTGGCCTGGGCGCTAAACTTTAATAACTGGTAGTCACACACATCACAGACTGAACTGAGTTTTCAGTGGAGTAGCCAGAGTTTCCCCAAGAAAGCGAGGTATTAGCTCAAATCTGAATGGTTAGTAGCAGTCTAAATAGGTGACTGAGGAAGCATTCCAGTAAGGGAATCACACTTAAAAGAGAACCTTGACATGAGGAGCAACCAAGGACCTGGATGAAGACTGTGACTGGAGCTGTGAGGCTTTCTTTTCAACTTACTTTAAGCCTTGCCCCATTAAGTAGTAAGAAGGCCACCTAGACAGCCATAGAGGACTTAACCTAATAATTTCTTCAACTCCAGAAAAGCTGTCTAGGTGGCCTTCTTACTACTGCCAGGGACACCATGCTCAGGAAAGCCAGTAACCCACCACAGCACTGGATAGTAGCACATTGTACCAAATTCCCTTGCTTTTGCACAGTCCCCCGTTGCTTCTGTTTTTACTCATTGCCTCCAGAGTACCATGCTGCAGCTCAAAACTACATTTGTAAACTGCGTGCCATCAATATGATATCACAGGGACCAGCCAGGAAAGAGCCCCATGCACTCCACTCCTGATGCAGGGTCATTAGGACTGACCAATCACAGCTGCCTTTTTTCCTGCCACCTCCTCAGTTCTTTCTTCTTAATGGCTGATTGAAAACTGGGGAACCAGCTGTAAAGGGGAAATGTGACTTCCTCCAGGAGCCTCGAAGCACCAGTTAAGGACTAGAGTGCTCTTAGACTCCAGAGTCTAAGTCATTCCACTGGGAATGGCACCTTGTGTATCTGGAAAAGGGCCCTACTTGGTTCCAATCCACCCCCTGCACCAAGTGATGCACCTTTCCTCGCAGCATACTGTCCAGTGGACACACAACGCTCTCCCCAAAAGGTACACCTTTCTTCTAGTTGTGTGTTTCCCCTAAGGCCGGTCCACAGAATCAAAGGAAGGGGGAGGGAGCTGGCACATTTTCTGGGACTGCCCAGAGTCCATGTTCTCTGACATTTTTATTTGGTTATAAAACAACACAAAGGTTAACTTTAGATGTGTCATGATTTTTCTCCCTTCCTGTCTTCATGGTCACCATGTTTTAGATTAAAATGTAAGGAGAAAATGAGCCCAAAAGAGGCAGACACAGAAATCATTAGTGGACAATATATTACATTCCTTATTATCTTGCAAAGAAATTAAAATGAAAGGAAACTCTTTAAATGAGCAAACATTAAGACTAAAAAGGTTGAGAAACAAAGATGGTGGCCTAGGTAAGCACCTAAACTGCTGCCTTGCACAACAATTTCAAAACAACAACTAAAAGACAGAACGGACATCATCCAGAAGCACAGGAAAGCTGGCCGAGTAGAAATTCTACAACTAGAAGGAGCCACAAAGTGCTGAGGTACAGAGATGTACACACAGAGGGGAAGGGCAGCTGAGTGCCTGGCTGGCGGGAGGGGAAAGGAAGCCCCCAACTGCACTGAACCCCAGTTCCGACTGCACTGAACCCCAACCCTGGCCAAAACCCCGCAAACCCAGGCTCATATGCGTGGAGTCTGGACTGTAGAGAAAGACACTTGGAGACTCGGGGGAGCCGCAGCAGGTGTGTGTGCGCGAGAGAGCATGCAGAGAGGTCTGACTGCGAAGGTTGCCACAGGCTTTCCATAGTGGAAGGAGTTGGAAGCTCCTGACTGCACTGAATCCCAGTTCCAGGCGAGCCCCTAGGGGACTCACTCTCTTTCAGGGGAAACCTGGACTGTCAGGCAGAAACTCAGGGGAGCCACGCAAGGCAGAGGTTTGGAGGCAAGTATGCAAGGGCAGGGCAGATGGGAAGCTGACACTGTCTGCTCAGCCTTGAAACTCCGCCCCATCCAAACTGAGCACTGAGGCTTTTGCAATTTTTGCAAGTCTGGTCCTATAAGGCTATCTCCAATTCAGAAGATATCCTGATGTAGACACAGCTGATACTCACATTCAATTGGCCTAGAGGTCTATTCCTCCCAGTGATACCAACAACAATCAAGACTTAATTACAAAAAAAAAAAAAAAAAAAAAAAAGAATTACAACAAGGCTGTCCACAAAGGGGAGCACCAAGAGTGTCCACCCTCAGGTAACTGGGAGTCTGACCCACTGGACCATATAGGACACCTAGCACACAAAGCTACCCTACCAACTCAGGGAAGCAGTGAAAATGCGGAGTCAAAGAAACGGACCACAAATGAAAGAAATGGAGGAGAACAAAGAAGCAAAAAACACTCAACTAGAAAAGAAAAAAAGAAAAAAGAAAAAAAAAAGAATCCAAAAAGTTGAAGATAATGTAAGAACAACATCAAAATTATGGGGGGGGTGCCAGAAGAAGAGAGCGAGCAAGATACTGAAAACCTATTTGAAGAAATAGTGACAGAAAACTTCCCCCACTTGGTGAAAATAATAGACTTACAAGTCCAGGAAGTGCACAGAATCCCAAACAAAAGGAATCCAAAGAGGACCACACCAAGACACATCATAATGAAAATGCCAGAAGACAGAGAATATTAAAAGCATCAAGAGAAAAACAGTTAATTACCTACAAGGGAGCACCCATACGATTGTCAGCTGGTTTCTCAACAGAAACTATGCAGGCCAGACGAGAGTGGCAAGAAATATTCCAAGTGATGAATAGCAAGAACCTATAACCAAGATTACCCAGCAATGGAAGATCAGATAAAGAGCTTCACAGATAAGAAAAAGCTAAAGGAGTTCATCACCACCAAACCAGTATTATATGACATGTTGAAAGGTATATTCTTTAAGAAGAGGAAGAAGAAAAAAGTAAAGATAAAAATTATGAACAACAAATACATATCTATAACAAGTGAATCTAAAAATCAAGTGAATTAAAAATCTGAAGAACAGAATAAACTGGTGAATACAATATAATGAGGGGCAAGGAAAGAGAGTGGGTTGATAATTATCAGGGAGAAAGGGGTGTTTGGGGTGCAGGAAGAGACTGGAATAAATCGTACACCTACGGTTGAAGACAATGGGGGGGAGGTAAGGGCATAGGGTGGGGTGGGAACCGGACGGATGGGAGCTATGGGGGAGAAAAAGGAAAACTGTAATAATCTGAACAATAAAGATTAAATAAAACTAAGAAGGCACTGATAAAACTGGCACTTTTCATTCAATGAGTAATCTGGTAATACTCTGGAAAGCATTTGAAATTAAGTTTTAATCTTCTGTTCCAGCCTATTAAATTCTCAAAACAATATAGATATGTAGACATTCATTGCAGTACTTTTATAATAATGAACATTTCAAACAACTTTACTGCCTAATGACAGAGGAATGGTTAGGTAAATCAGCTCATTTACCTTCTTCTCCCTACTCCTCCAAGGACCCACTGCTTCAGGAATGAACTCCCCCTTCCCACTCAAAAAGGCCCTGAGAGGATTGGGGATGCAAACCATTAAAGCGAGTATCTTCAGTGGTGGACAGAGTGGGTTCAGAGGAAGCACTGGGGGAGAGGGAGGCGAAGCTGTGGCCTCAGCTTCTTGGCTTCCTGTGCAAGCATGTAGCCCAGGACCCGAAATGGGATTCAGGCAGTCTGGGTCCCAGACCCATTTCCATTATTGGCCATGGCGCAATACTGTCTGCAAAAGGGGACTTGGATTCAATCTATTTTCCTTCTGTCAGGGGAATCTAAAATTGATTCTGGTCCAGATCTATCTCGTAGCTTCTCTCTCCCCTCAGATACAGGCCAAACTCCTTCCTGCCCAATTTGAGTACTTGGCTTTCTTCCAAGTACCCCTTCTCCACACTTGACTTGGTTGTTTTTCAGCCTTCGGTTCTCTAATGTTTATTTCCTCAAAGAAGACTTTCTGGACCCCTCACCTCCCAACCTGGGTTCAGTTTGGAGTTCCTATGTACTCTTCATAGCACTTACCACAATTTAAACATCTGTGAAATTAGGTAATGCTGGTCTTCCCAGGTAAGACTATAAATTCCATGAGCAACGTGTTCACTACTATAACTTTAACGCAACATTTATTCCTCAATTAAGATATGAATTTTATTATAAGATAACCCTCCTGATAAGCAATCACAGATTAGCATATAGACAGAGGCACTGACCACCTAGGCAAGCCCATGGATTATTTTAGAAGACAGCTTGAGTTTTTGAAATGGAAATGACAGCCAGCTGTAACTAGGTGAAATGGAACTGATAGGACACCACTCACACCTGAAAGCAGTGGTTAGTGGAAGGGAAAGAGGAGCTCTGCAAAGGTCCACTCAGCCAACACAGCAAGAGCAATTAAGAGACCTACACGTGGCCCAGCTGGCGTGGCTCAGGGGTTGAGAGTGCACCTACGAACCAGGAGGTCACATGCCCAGATGTGGCTGGAACCCCAGTAGGAAGCATGTAGAAAGCAGCCAATCAATGATTCTCTCTCATCACTGATATTTCTCTCTCTCTCCCTCTCTCTGAAGTCAAGAAAAATATATTGGGGGGGGCGGTGGGAAGGAGGAAGAAGAGACCTACATGTGAATCCAGGCTCTGACCTTTCCGAGCTGTGCCTCCTCTGGAGCCTTAGGTTCATCAATGGGGACAATGATCACATCTATTCCATAAGGATATTGCTAGAATCAAATGAGATAATGGGTGTGAAACACACGCGGCATAGTGCCCAGTATATAGGGCACACAATAAACATCAACTGTTCCTAGTTCCACAGGTGCTAACAAGTTCTCTCCGTTGATAGGCCCCAGTGTCAACACAAGGAAATTACCGAAGGCCAAGCCTCACTCCCAGCTCTCCAGGAGTCATCAAAACTTGGCGATTTTGCACCTACCACAGACGGGGGGTGGAAGGGGGGCGGCGCGGAGTCGGGAGGACGAGGTCGGGGAGGACGCGTTAAAGCAGGAAAAACTCCGTCAAGTGTCTCACGCTTCATTTAATCTGAAGAATATTACAGGCTCTCCGTCTTCTGGCATAAGTTATAACGTTACAGAACAAGCAGTGAATCCAGCAATTTAAAAACTAAGTTAAGTCTACACGTTGTTCCTGCCTGGCAACGGTCTTCCCCGTCTGGTTTTCTAAAAAAAGTGACCCCGCCGCGTTTCAGTAGACGTGCACCATGCCGTAGAGGAACGTCCAGAACAGGACGTAGGTGAAGAGGCCTCCGATGAGGCCTCCGGTAAAGAGAGGTCTCCGTGACTTAAAGTATTTGTTCCACCTCCTGCCCGCCTTGAGGATCAGGAGCAGGGAGAGCAGGATGGAGGCCAGCAGGTAGAAGATGAAGCCGTAGAGGCCGGTGAGGCCGAGGATGCCGGCCGTGGCCCCCGACAGCGCCGACACCGAGGTCCGGCAGTAATCCAGGACCGCGGCGTTGCCTCGCACGGCCGCCTCGCTAATGAACGGCGGCCCTTCCCGCTTGGCCACCACCGCGGCCATCGCACCCGCTGGGGACTCGGCCTCTGCTTTCCCGCGGAGCTGCGGAGAAAACCAAGGTGCCAGTGGCGCCCGGCGAGTTGGGTTCACGCCGCTCCTCTCCCCTCCCCCCCCCCCCCGGGGGCTTCACCTTTCCAGCCGGGGTTCGGGGAGCCGCAGCACGTCCGCATTCCCCGCCCGGGCTCGCCCGCTTACCTGGAACACGGTGGCAGTCCCTCGGCGTGTCCTCAGACAGTCGGCGGTACGGTCCCCTGCGGCGCCATCTTGCCCTGGAGCCTGCTGGGAGGGCCCGGACTGCGCATGCGTCAGGACCGCGCTCCCGCCCTCTGGCGCATGCGCAGCGGGGCGCCCGAGCACGCTCCACCTCCTCCCCGCTTTACTACTCACCCACCGGGACTTCCGAAAGCGCAGCAGCGACCCGGCGGGTGATTGGCTGGAGACTTGTTAACTATTCATGAGGGGGCAGGCCGAGCCCGGCGGCCTTTGTTAACCGGAGAGGGCGCGGTCGCCGGGGTTTTCGCTGCGGGCTTCGCTGAGCGGTTCCTGGCTCCCAGATTGGGGTCAAGATGTCCTACATCCCGGGCCAGCCCGTCACGGCCGTGGTGGTGAGTGTTCTCGCGGCGGCTCCTCTTCCTCTTGGCTTGCTCCCACTTTGCAGAGCGGTAAACTGATACCCCACACAGGTTGGCAAAGCGTCGAACCCAGGGCTCCCAGCCATAACCGGAAAGGCTGGGACCCAGGAGCCTCAGATCCTGGACCTGGCCAGTCCCTGCCCGCCGCTGCGTTGGACCTCGTTTCAGCCGGCCGGGGCGGAGGACTGAGGAGAAAGGCCGGGTTGTGGGGATCTAGTAAAGCACCCAGGGCCTTCCCGGACCTGTGATCTCGGCTGGGTAGCTGCGGGGGGGGCGGGCGCCGGTCTGGACATCCGTGAGTCGCAGCCTCTGGAATGAGGAAGTGCTTCCTCCACTCCAGTGGGCGCCGCCGCCCCTGACCCCTCCTTACGTCCGATTTTGCTTCCTCGGACTCACCACCGCCCAGTCCGGAGTGAAGGCTCCTACAACTGGCGTGGTCCCGCTCGGAACTTTCTCTGGATCCCCAGCCCTGGGGGCAAAGTCCAGGTCCTCCGGCCTGGCACTTGGGGCCTGAGAGACCCTTTGGGGTCAGCTCAGGCACCAGGACCCCCATTACTCCCCTCCCCCTGGCTTGTCTTGGGTGTCGGGTGCAATTAGAGCAAAGGAAGGGAGGGAGGCTGGGACATTAGACCTAGAGGTGCCACAGCTGGATGGGACCTGGAGGCCTGGAGGTGGGAAAGGGAGTCCCCGTGAGGTCTGGCCATGGGCAGCCACATAAAGAAGCCCTCAGGAAGGATCCAGATCCCCGAGAAGAAGTGCCTGCTGGGCAGGCATTGGGTCAGGTGGAAGTCCCAGCTCTGGGGTCATGATCTCAGATGGGTGTGCTGGGAGTCAGGTGGTGTGGTGTGAAGTCACTGATAAGGTGAACACAGAGCAGCAGCCCAGGCCTGGGCTAGGAGGAAACATTGCTGGGCTTGCTGAGCTGTGCTAACCTTCAGCCTGCTACACCAGCCTGACTTCCAGATCCCTCCCTGCCCAGAGAGGAGGGGGGGCCAGGCTTGCTCCTTACCTGGAAAAAAAAAAAAAAAGGAGGGGGGGGGTGCAGGCAGGGAGCCAGAGAGGGAGCAGTAACCGCCCTGATTTCACCCAAGTCAGTGACAGGGCCTGTCTCCCAGCCCAAGGCCCTGCGCTTTTTCTTTTCTTTTTTTGACTTTGAAGGTGGGTCAGGCCTGGAGGGTCTAGGGCACATGTGTCAAACACAAGGCCCGCGGGCCAAATCTGTCCCGCCAGGCCTTGCAATGTGGCCCGCACCGCGCTGTCATCACTGCACTCCGCTGCGTTTCCATCACAATGACAGTTTATGACTGTTCAGTAAACCATTCGGCCCGCAATTTAGGCTGGATTTTAGATTTTGGCCCCTTCTCTGATTGAGTTCGACACCCCTAGTCTAGGGCATGAGGATCTAGGCCTGGTGGGCCTCAGGGATTATGCTTCTTGTTCCCCCTCTAACATGTCATGGCTGGTCCCTGGGCCTTCCTCGAAGCTGTAGGACCATGACCTCCCAATTCTTCTAACACATGTCTGAATATGGTGGGTGGAGTTTGGCCTCTCCCGTGTATTTGACTAGGGATGGGTGGGAGAGGCTTCCCCCCTGGCCCTTGTCATCTTCCATGTAGTTATCTTTTTTAAAAAGTATGTTTTTATTGATTTCAGAGAGAAAGGAAGAGGGAGAGCTAGATAGGAACATCAATGATGAGAGAATTCTTGATCGGCTGCCTCCCGCATGCCCCACACTGGGGATCGAGCCCACAACCCAGGCATGTGCCCTGACCAGGAATCGGACCCTGACCTCCTGGTTCATAGGTCGATGCTCAGCCCCTGAGCCACTGGCTGGGTGTAGTTAACATCTTGAGAATATTGAAACCATTTTGGCCCCTTGGAACTCTGGCTCCCTAGGCCCATCTGCCTTCTGGATATTTGCCTGAATGGCTCCTGGCACTCAAAACTCAACATGAGGTGGCTGTATTCAGCCAGGCCAGGTGGCCAGGTGCGCCCCTTGACTCCTCTGTGCTATGAACAGCCCTCAGGTCTGCTGATGTCATTTAGGTCCAGATCAAGTCACCTTTTGGAGGGGGGTGATCTGATCTGATGCCCAGTATTTGGTGACTGGAGCATGTCAGCTGAGGGCTTTGAAAAGAGCCCGGCACAGTTGGGGATCACAGCCCCAGATATGGAAGGAGAACCCTAGGCCTCTCCTCCACCTCCTCCACTGCACAAGAGCAGGGCCTGGGGCTTAGGGAAAAGACCCCTCGCTGGGGCCCAGTCTCCAGGGCCTTCCTGTCTGGCCCCAGCCTCTTAGCCTCATCTCACCTCCCAGTTCCGGTTCTGTGCTATACACCCTGGTTTCGTGGACCTTTAGGTATGGCATCCTCAAGGCTCTGTTCCTATTCCCTCAGCCAGGACAGCCCCTCCTCTCCTTTCTGTGTGATCTCCGCTTTTCCTGAGCATCTTCTGTCTTGCCCTTACCTGGGCTGGCTCGGCAGTCTGCCTGCAGTCTTTCTAGGGCCTGACCCCTTCTGCCCTGAGTGATCCCTCCCTGGGATATAGCCCCCCATCCATAGTGACCATAGCAACGGGGGCTTAGAGCACCTGTTGACTGAGGCTGATGCCTGAGACAGAGGAAGTGGAGAGAGGTTGGGACAGAATGTTGTGCAGGTGAATTGATGTGGCTCCCAGGTTGGTGACCAGCTGGATTTCTGCAGATTTCCGCCCTGGTCTCCACCCTCTTGGCATGGCCGAGCTGTTCCAGCAACCTGGGGCGGCTACAGGAGATACAGACCAGATTTATGCTCTACTCACCCCCAACTCACTCTCTTCTTTGCCAGCAAAGAGTTGAAATTCATAAGCTGCGTCAAGGCGAGAATTTAATCCTGGGCTTCAGCATTGGAGGTGGAATTGACCAGGATCCCTCCCAGAATCCTTTCTCAGAAGATAAGACGGATAAGGTGAGGACCAGAGTCCTGGGGCCTCTCCGTGCAGCAGAGATGGTGGTCTCTGCTTCCTGGGCCTTTGCGGAAGGAGCAGACCTAATCTCTCGCCAGCAGTCCCCTCTAAGATCTAAGAAACGATCTGGTGGGAATAAATGGGGGTGGGTGGGAGGGTGAGGAGTGTGGGCTGCCCAGCCCTAGGAAGGGCTGTGTAGACAGAGCCCAGGAGCAGCAGGGGCTGGAGCATCCCTGGGGCAGCCAGCTGTCTCCTTGGCTGTCCTGCGCCTGAGGGTGGAGGCTGGAGGGTGGCTCAGTGCAGGGATAGACAGACGGGCAGCTGGGCGTGTGCTTTACTGGACTTTGCTCTGTGGATAAGGGGCCAGCCCGGTGAACCCAGGGCTTGACGTGGGCTGTCTGTTTCCAGGGCATCTATGTCACACGGGTATCGGAAGGAGGCCCCGCTGAAATTGCTGGGCTACAGATTGGAGACAAGATCATGCAGGTAACGGAAGTCCCAAAGGAGGGAGACAGGCTTGGGTTGGAGAGGCTGAAGCATTGGGGAGTGGGGCTGAGGCGGCCCCTGCCTCCTGGGACTCACCCCAGCCGTTTTGGAGCCCACGCTGGCCTTGCCCCCAGAGGAAGCTGGCTCTCTTCTCTGTGTGGTAACTGGTGCTTGGCACCCCCTGTCCAGGGGCCATCCGCTTGGGGCCTGTTTGGGTAGCCCAGCTCCCCAAAGCCCATCCTACTTCCAGATCCCAGGGGCTGGGGAGCTCAGGTGGCTGTATTTTCTCTCTGGGTCAGGTGAACGGCTGGGACATGACCATGGTCACACACGATCAGGCCCGGAAGCGGCTCACCAAGCGCTCGGAGGAGGTGGTGCGCCTGCTGGTGACGCGGCAGTCGCTGCAGAAGGCCGTGCACCAGTCCATGCTGTCCTAGCATCCCGCCGAGGTCCCGAGTCGAGCCTGCGCCTCTTTGTACAGTGACACTACTTCCACATCTGCCCCCCCGTCCTGGCTTCTGCCGAGTGCTGGGCCCCCACTCAGACGGGCAAGAGCTGGTCCCAGAGGCCTGCCTGGCCTGCCTTCCCCTCTCACCCGTGGCCTGAGGCTCTGGGACTAGCCCTCCCTTGGACACCGAGGACTGGAAACAATGGCCTGGAGCTGAGTTGTAGTCAGTCTGTAGTGACCACAAGCTCAGCCCCCAGACCTTGCTGCCTGGTCTCAGCCATGCCCAGGTGAGCAGGGTCCCCACTCCCTGAGCGGCACAAAGCAGAACCATGCCTGGTGGGCCAGCCCTGCCCTCTGTCTCAGCTCCAAAGTGCCTGTGTCCCACGCGTTCCCGTTGCTCAGAGGGGACTGGACACTTCCAGAGGCAGAAGCCCGGATGGAAGTCAGCAGGCTCAGTTCACCCATCGCTCCCCCACTCCTCCGAGGGATGCTAGCCTTCCAGGGTTCACCAGCTTACAAGATTTAGGCAAGATTTGAGGCTGACTTTTGAGGGCAATTTTCAGGATTGAAAATCTCTATGCCTGTGCATTTAACTTTTGTACTTTTTGAAAATCACTTTGATACAAAGGGTTTTTATCTTACTATTTGGAGATGCCAATTCTACTTTGAATTTAACTAATTCAATCTGGGAATGACTCTTAGCAAATCTGAAAACCTTATTTTGGTTTTGTTACTGTGGAAATGGGGCAGTATGAAGCCCCCTCTCCTAGGTTCCCCCCATCCCCCATCTTGTGCCCAATAAACAGTGCTGGGACTCACGGGGGTCTTTGCTGAGGTGCAGGGCGGGGGTCCTTGGGGGTGGATTACGGGGACAGCTTTTTCAGGCTGGCTGACCTGGCCCTGGCTGCTCTGGGAAAAAGCCTCACTGCGCCTAGGCCCACGGGACATGTGCTTGGCCTGGCTACACCCACCTTCTCTTGTGAATCTGGTCTCAGTCCCTGCCCAGGAGGAGCCTCGTGGAGACCAAGGGGTTCATGGGAAAAATACCCTCCCACTAAGGCCCCTGAGAGCACTCAGTGATCACAGCCAGGGATGCAACCCCAAATGTTTCCAGAGGCTGCCATCTGACAAAGTGGGGTGACTGGAACCTTCCAGGCCTCTGGCTGGCTCACCATGGGCTGCACCACCAGCTCTGGGGATTGCTGCCACTCACTTGGAATCTCCCACTTTTAAAGTGTGGCACCTGGTAACATACCGGGTGGGTGGCCCAGCAGGTATGCATACTTGGTCAGGCTGCAATCTGCTTTGGGGAGACAAGAGCCTAAACTGGTATTTTTACCCCTGGACTGATGAAGAATCTGGAAAGATCAGACATCCCTCTGCTCCCAGTGGTGGCCTGCCCTTGGGAATGCAGGCGCGGGACCTGTGGGACCTACCTGGTCCTGACAAGCAGGCATCTTGCACTACCCAAGCAGGGTCCCCTGATGAAGAGCCAGGTCGGCACGCAGTCACCTTGGGGGCCATCTCCCCAAGCCCCCAGGACTTGGTTCTGAAGGCAACACACCTGCCTCCTGCATCTGGCAAATGCTCCTCACACAGAAGGAAACAGGTTTTAATCCAGGATACAGGCCCCTCATTGAACTGGTAGTAAAAAGTTGGGAGAGTGGATAGATAATCTCCAGGCATGTACAAGGCACGTTTCCAGAGGCTGCCATCTGGTGTCCACTGGTTGAGTTAGGAGGGAAGGGGTTTTGGGATCAGAGTTGGCCTGTGGGTCTTACGTGAGGTGGTCTCAGTCCTTCTCTGAGGCTACAGAACGGCCCAAAATTGGCGAGTCTCAGGTCTGGGGGATGTGAGAGAAGGCAGGCCTGCCCTCCAGCGGAGCTGGTCCAACAGGCCTCTAAGGCACGAGTGAGTGAGTGTGTGTATCCTGTATCCAGGCACAGGGTAAGGAGCAGCTAAGGGTGTCACGTGGGCCCTTGACTGGAAAGTGGAGATAGGCAGGCAGACAGCCACTCACTTCCAAAACACCTTCCAACAAAACCCAAAAGGGGGGTTAGTGTGATAGAGAGCCACAGGGTGTTGGGAGTGAGCCCAGTTCAGAACCAATCTGTTGGGCACCTCAAGACCCAGAAATACTGCTTCTTTACTAGGCGCTGGCCTGGGCCACCTGTGCCTGCAGTCATGGAGGTCAGGTTTTGTAGAATAAGTGTCAGGAAGGGGAGTGTTCAGACTCAGAGAGGGGACCCCAAGGCCTAATCCCAAAGTCCTAGCCCCTCTGCCACCAGCACCCCTCAGTCCACTGGCCACAGCACCTGGCTGCTTGGTTTCTGGGAACAGCAGTGGCACCAAAGCTGCAAGGTCAGTCAGTCCTTCAAGCTGCTCCCAGAAACACTGATTGCTCGAGGCAAGGCCTGCTCCCAGCTCCACGTCCAGTCCTGCATGGCATGGCTGTCAGAACCTGTGGGTGCTGCCTGAAGCCTTAAAGAAAATAGAAATGGCAGCATCAAGTTGCAGGGGGGCCAGATGACTGGCCAGCCAGACCCGAGAGGGGCCGAGAGCAGTCAGCTTTTTAATCTCGGAGCAGAGTCAGGGTCTGTCTCAGTGGGAGGCTTCTCCCGGGCCCTGGAAAGTCCTGGACGAAGGCAGGCTGGTTCCTGTTTAAGGCGTTTGGCCCCGAGGAAGAGAACGCTTCTCTGATGTTGCACACCGAGCCAGCCCTGCACTCCAGATCGCTCTCCGGCCTCCTGATTGGGCACAGGGCCCGGGCCACTGACCCTGGGGCCCTGGGTGCTAGTTCACCTGCTCATACCCGGGCTTCTTTCTGTACAAGCAGAAGTGCTGGATGAAGAAGACGATGTCGAAGAAGATGGAGAAGATGCCGAGTCCAAACTTGGTTGGGTCTCCAAAGATCAGTGTCCAATGGTCTGTTAACAGCCAGAGGGGACAGAATCTGGTTTTAAGTTGGCAGCTCCTGGGGTTGTGGAGGGTGGGGGGTCCTCACCTGTCCAGGAAACCACCATCCCTGCCCTTGCAGATGCCCCTGGGGGATCTAGGGCTGGCACTGCTTGGATACCCAAGCTGCGGGGCGAGCGTGGGGGGTGGGGCTAGTCCGGCCCACCGCTGACAGACTCACCATTGTTGTAGGACTGGAGGAACATCTGCAGGAGGCTGAAGCAGCCCCCAGTGAAGTCCAGGAGCACGTTGCCAATGCTCCAGCCCTCGGTGCTTTTGTAGGCAAAGTTCATGTAGGCCTGGGCAGCCAGACAGAGACATGGAGGGCGGTGAGGGGGCTGGGTGGCTGCCTCAGGCGCCTCGTGACCGCCGCTCCAAACAAGAGCGGTTCTAATTCCTCCCACTCCCGTGCTCCGGCCTCGGCTCCAAAGAGCACGGTGACCTCTGGGCTCTGACGAGTTGGCGGAGAACAGCTTGGGTGGTCCTGGGGTCTCGTCCGCGCACACAGTGAACAGGGCCCTCTGCCTCCCCTCCCTGCATCACACAACCCTGATGGAGGAGGCTGCCATACTGCTTCTCCATCTTCTTCCTCCTGCCCTGCTCCAGGACAAGCCCTCTCGTGGTTTTCCAGCCACTCGGGTTTTCCTCCTCATCTCCCAGGAGGACTCGCACTCAGCCTGGACTTTGTGCAGTGCTTGCGACCCGGGCTGGGAGAAACACCTGGTCTGGACCACCAGCCCCACCACTGGCGCCCGGTGCCCTGGGCGTTCTAGCCTAACTTTCTTCCGCTGCAGACGGCTTACCTCCCGCCTCAGCCCTGTTTGGGCGCCGGGGTCTCTGTCTCAGGCTTCCCAGGTCTAGCGGGGTAGACCTACTGGACACCCCTTCCTCCTGCTGCCAGTGCCACGCCTCCTCCCTCCAGCGCCAGCACCCTCTGGGTTCCTCTGGCTAGGCCTCTGGAGGGGCCTTCTCCCAGCCAGCCATCAGCCAGGTCCCCTTTTTTGTCCTCTCCCCTCCTCTCCATATTTGCTGCCACCTCTCCAGTCTTGGACAGTCTCCAAATTGGGACTCCTGCCTCATAGGTTTCCCATCCCCAAGCTATCCCACATTCAGGGACCGGGGCCCCACTTCCCTCAAGACCTGCCCCCACCCCAAAGCCTTCTTCCCAAGCTCCTGGCCCCACCTTCCTTTAGCTCCACCCTCCTCGGCCAGCCAGGTGTCCTTGCTGCATTTTCACTTTTCTGCCTGCGCCCTGCGTAAGCGGCCCCCAGCCTGGAATTCCCCTCCTCTCGTGTCCACAGAACCGAGTCTTGTTTATCCTTCAGGTCTGGCTCTGCTTCCAGGCCCCTGAGGAGACTGGCCTTGACTCTGGCCAAAACGTTCTCTTTTCTGAGCCCAGGGCATGAAGTTCCCTGTGCTGGGGAAGCTGAAAAAGGGCTTCTCCACAGAGAGCGAGGTGAGAACGAGGACTACACTCATAAATGGAGTCTGCAGCTGGCACTTAGGTCATAAGCGATGCCCTCCCGGGCCACTCCAGCAATGGGCAGGCATGCTTGTCCCTGGGTCTGCATAGGCCCGAGTGCTCGAGGGAGGCTGCTGAGGGCCCACAAGGAAGGCCTGGATGGCAATGGAGGTCACAGTAGTGGGTTCCCTCCTCGCACCTGATCTTTCAGGGCTGTGGGCTGTGGTAACAGAGCAGAACTGAAGCCACTAGGACACATGTGTCAAACACAAGGCCCACGGGCCAAATCCGTCCCGCCAGGCCTTGCAATGTGGCCCGCACCGCGCTGTCATCACTGCACTCCGCTGCGTTTCCATCACAATGACAGTTTATGACTGTTCAGTAAACCATTCGGCCCGCGATTTAGGCTGGATTTTAGATTTTGGCCCCTTCTCTGATTGAGTTCGACACCCCTACACTAGGAAATCGGGATGGACACCTGCATCACCTGACCCTCAGAGCTGTGAGCTCAGAGACTCCGCTGAAGTCTTCGTGAGATTTTGGCGCCAGGGAAGAGCAGGCGGCAGTGTGGCCAGCTTCCACCTGGTCCCGTCCTGCTGGGCCCATGGCTTCCGCTGCGGCTTCCCATGCCTGGTCCTCGCCCTCCTCCCCGCAATGGCCACCTGGAAAGTGAGGAAGGCCCCAGAGGTACCTGTGGAAAATACTTGACCAGTGTCACCGCGAGCTTGATGTAGGAGAAGAAGAAGAGAAACTTCAGCCACGTGGTTACCCCGGTTGCGGCCAGAATCAAGATGACAAGCACGAAGAGCCACGAGAGTGCCAGGAAGCCGATGGCGGGCCAGGACACCCGCTGGTCGCCGCACTGGGGACGAGAGGGGCACAGGGGTGGGAGGTGGGTATGGGTGGGGGCAGTGCTGCCACCATCAGCAATGCTCTTGTCACTCTCGGGACCTCTAGTTCAGTGTTTCTTGGACTTTCCAGAGCCCAACTGCTTCTTGTTTCCACAATGCAGAACTGGGGGCCTCTCAGAGCCCCCCAGGAGCGAAGGATGTTGGGGATGGGACCCAGCACCATCCTAGCCCAGGCCTGTTCCGTGATGCAGAGGGAGCCTGATCACTCTGGAACCTGTCCCCACCCTACCCTTCCCCAAAGAAGGCTCCTTCACCCAAGCTCCACAGCAAAGAGCAAGAACACCTGGAAGGCGGGGCCCACGCCACGTGGCTGGCCTTGCGTGTGTGAAGGGAACTCCGTGAGGGAAGTGGTGCACCCACGGGGAAGCGAAAGAAAACGCCACGTCAGCGACCAGACACATGGCCCTCAGGACCTCTCGGGGCCTGTGAGCCTCTTCCTCACACTGAACCCCAGCTACCTCCATCGGCTCACGGCTGCTCTCATTGCCCCTTGGCCTTCAGTGGGTGCCCCAGCTGGGGTGCCCCCCCTGTCCCTCTTCCCCATGGCCACAGGAACTTTCCTCTCCCCCGAACCACACTAGACACCAATTCCTTGATGCCCTCCTTCCCCCTCCTCGCTGGCTGGGCCATGCTCTCCCCTCAGCTCTCTGCCTGCTGGGCCATCATGCCTCTCTCTGTCCCCCACTCCAGACCTGGGGGGAGGGGCCAAGATCTTGGGCTCGCGGTGTGGTTCCTGTGCCCAGCACAGGGCCTGGCCTATTATCTGGCCCAACAATCAATCAGATGCTGAGTGATCAAACACGTGCCCTTTCTGAGGGGCTCTGTGGTAAAACAGCAGGTGTGGGTAGCAGGTGGCGGTGGTGGGTGCTGCCTGGCAGCTTCAGGGGGCAGGTGCCACCCCACCTCTCACCTCATATAGGAGGCACTGCAGCAGGACAACCAGGGTGAGGGCCACGGCGTGCAGGCTGAAGAAGACATCGTTAATCTCCACGGGGTTCACTCCGTTCGGGTGTTGGAGGAAAAACTGCTCCTGTTGGGGGTGAGGGTGGGTGGTGAAACTGAGTGAGGGCCAGCCAGGCCACGAACTGCTCGGGCTGGGCTGCGGCGGGCGGCAGGGCCATACCTTGATGTGTGGTATCCAGAAGAGGCCGACATTGAACACGCTGTAGGCCACGAAGCCCATAAGGTTCAGGGTGACGAAGTCAAAGCTCAGACCAACAACACTGGGAGGGGAGATGGAGACAGGGCAGCTGAGCCGGCCAGTGAAGGCATGGGAGGGGAGGAGAGGGGAAAGAGCTCCCAGGACATGGAAGGACGGCCCGGCTCCTCCAAGCAGAGCACGGGCCTTGGGTCCCCCTTCATGCCACAGTCAATCCCCCTTCATGCCACCCTCTTGGGAACCAGTTTTTTTCTGCCGCAAGTCCTGGCCCCTGAGGGAAGCTTGGGCCTCCTGCAGAAAGGAGGCGTCTCCCCTCCCTGGCTTTCTGCTCAGCAGCCCTGCAGGAGGCCACATGGTGAGGGTGATTGTGGGAAAATTGTATCCTTGCTGCATGAAGATGCAATCGCAGGCCCGCTTGTCTTCCTTTCCTCCCAGGGATGTAGAACTGTCACACAATATCCTATTCGTTTAAGAAATACACCATAGTGATTTGATATTTATGTACATTACAAAATGATCCCCACAACAGGTCACTCTACAGTCATTACAATATTACTGACTATATTCCCTGTGCTATGCGTCACATCCTCATGACTTATTTATTTTACGCCTGGAAGTTTGTACCTCTCAATCCCATTCACCTACGGCACCTACTGCCCAATCTCTGCCCACGACCCCGCTCTGGTAACCACCAGTTTGTTACCTATACCAATGAGTCTGTTTCTGTTTTATTTATTTTCAGATTTCATATAAATAAAATAATCCAATATTTCTTTTTTCTATTTCACTTAGCATACACCTTATAGGTCCATCCATAAGGTTGTTGAAAATGGCACGATTTCATTCTTTATTACGGCTGAGAAATATTCCATTGTATATATGTACCACATCTTTATCCATTTGCCTATCAAATGGACATTTGGGTTGCTTCCATATTGCAAATGCTGCTGCAATGAACCCAGGGGTGCATATATCTTCTCATAAATTAGTGTTTCTGTCATCTTTGGATAAATACCAGGTAGAATTGCTGGATCACATGATAGTCCTATTTTTAATGTTTTGAGGAACCTCCATACTGTTTTGCACAGTGGCTTCATCATTTTAAATTGCCACCAGTGTATGAGGGTTCCCTTTTCTCCATATCCTTTACAACACTTACTACTTTTTGTCTTTTGAATGACAGCCATTCTCACAGGCGTGAGGTACTATCTCGGGGTTTTGAACTGCATTTCCCTGGTAATTAGTGATGCTGAGCATCTTTTCATGTGCCTGTTGGCCATCTGTATGCCTTTTTGTGAAAAAAGGTCTGTTCAAGTCCTCTACCCACTTTTTAATAAAGTAGCTTTACTTTAAAAAAAAAATATTTGATTGATTTTTACAGAGAGAAAGGAAGAGGGATAGAGAGTTAGAAATATCAATGAGAGAGAAACATTGATCACCTGCCTCCTGCACTCCCCCTCCCCCTTTCCCCCGGGATGTGCCCACAAGCAAGGTACATGCCCTTGACTGGAACCGAACCTGGAACCCTTCAGTCTGCAGGCCGACGCTCTATCTACTGAGCCAATCCATTTAGGACAAGCTTACTTTTCTTGATACTTACTTATACATGTATAAATTCTTTGTATATTTTGGCTATTAACCTCTTATCAGATATGACTTGCAAATATCTTCTTGTTCAGTAGGTTGCCCTTTCATTTCGTTGGTTTCCTTTGCTATGCAAAAAGCTTTTTAGTTTGATGGAATTCCATTTGTTTATTTTTGTTTTGTTGCCCTTGTCCGAGATGACATATCCAAGAAAATGTTGAGACTGATATCAAAGAGCTTACGGCCCATGTTTTCTTCTAGTTTTATGGTTTCAGGTCTTACATTCAAGTCTTTAATCAAAGTGGTGTAAGACAGTAGCCCAGTTTCATTCTTTTGCAGGTAGCTGTCCAGTTTCCTCAACATCATTTATTGAAGAGCTGTCTTTAACCCATTGCATATTCTTAACCCCTTTGTTATAGATTGACTGTATATGTGTGAGCTTATTCTAGTCGACCAGTGTTTCCCAAACTTTTGACATATGTGTACCCCTTCTATAATTTTCGTAACTCTGAGTACCCCTCGTACTCGAGAACGTAGAATTAGGCGCAGCTAAGCACGGTGAGTGCATATCCCCACCAAACTCCGGTGCAATGCGTACCCCCACCAAACTCTTCCCGTACCCCTGGGGGTACACATACCACACTTTGGGAAACACTGTATTGGTCTCTGTGTCTGTTTTTGTGCCAAGATGGTGCTGTTTTGATTACTATAGCTTTGTAGTATAGTTTGATATCAGGGAATATGATGCCTCTTCTTTTTTAAGATTGCTTTGGTTATTTGGGGTCTTTGTGGTTTTTATACCAATTTTAGGATTCTTTGTTGTAGTTCTGTAAAAAATGCCCTTGGTAATTTGATGGGGATTGCATCGAATCTGCTATTCCTTTGGGTAAGTATGAACATTTAAATAATATTAATTCTTCCAATCTGTGAGTATGGTATATCTTTCTATTATTTGTATCTTCGTCAATTTCTTTCAGTGATGTCTGTTTTCAGAATACAGGTCTTTCACCTCCTTAAATTTATTCCTAGGTATTTTACTTTTTTAGATGCAACTAACTATAAATAGGATTTTCTTTCTCTTTCTGAAACATTGTTATTTGTGTATAGAAATGTGCTTTAAATGGATTTGCTCCACATATAGTCTAGGTGCCTTTAAAATGAGTTTTGCTGTGCCCAGGGTGGGCGAGTCCTTGCACAGGCCCTCGTAATATCCCTCCCTGCTGCAGGCCTCCGTGTGGGGAGATGGATGCCCTTCTTTGCCATGTCTCCATCTCTCCTACCCTTCTGTACGTGGTCCCTCTACGGGTTGTGCAGAAGCTGTTCAATAGGCCCTCAGTTTTCTCTCTTTTTAAAAACATATTTTTATTGATTTCAGAGAGGAAGGCAGAGGAAGGGAGAAACATGAATGATGAGCGAGAATCATTGATGGACTGCCTCCTGAACACCCCCTACTGGGGATTGAGCTTGAAACAATGCATGTGCTCTTGACCGGAATTGAACCCCAGGCCCTTCAGTCTGCAGGCCAATGCTTTATCCATTGAGTCAAACCGGCTAGGGCTAGGCCCCAATTCTTTAGCAGGAGCTGCTCTATATGTAGCACATATTCCATATGTCTGGGAGGAAGTGAATTCAGGGCCTTCCACTTTGTTTTTATAATCAAGGTGGGAAGGTTTAATCCCCAAGGCTGAAGGATCCACCTCCGGTACTATAACACAACTTGACATTAATTCCTCCAGGGCTGGACGAACCGAGATAAGGGAATATTTGGTGGACTTCGCCTGCACCCAGCCCATTCTCCACTCTCTGAGAAGCCCCATGGTGTTGCTTTCACAGGGAGGAGCTGAATCGGGCAAGAGACCAACTGCCCAGCAGTACAAGTGCCATCACAGGCTCTTAGAGCTCTCACCTCAACAACTTTCTAGAAAGGGCAGGAAAGGAGATAAGCAGAGCGAGAAAGGCTGAACCCCTGCTACCTACTGCCTCATGGGAATGCCCGTCATACGGGCACCAAATGAACCTGAACACACAGCTCAGCAAGTTACCTTTTCCGCCTCCAGTTCAAGATCACCTGCGGGTAGAAGGAGACGGACCAGGCTGCAAAGTAGATCCAGCCAATCACCTGGTTTATGATACTGACGACGTTGCTGCGGATCACCAAGAAGTGTATCCTCGGGCTGGAAAGGATTTGGGGACCAGGATGAGCTGAAACGGGGCTCCCAAGGGAAACCCCCATGTGCCAGCGCTGCCTTCCTACCCACCATTTAAACCCCAGCTTACCCGGTTTGGTTGGAATGATTTTTGTGCAGAAAAACAGTAATTTGTCCCACATTTCGAGATGTCACTTGAAAAGAGGACTCTGTCACTCCGGGAGGCACCACAACCTATAGAAAAACTGAATTTGATTCAGTGCCATGTACTTGTTGGGACCTGAGTGCCCAGCTGCAGACTATGCACTAGGAAATGTAGGGACAGATCACACAGGGTCCCTGCCTTCTGGGAGCTTACTAGCCAAAGGGAGAAACATGACCCACCAGCCAAATGGGACCCCCCATACACTTATGTGTTATGTTAGACTTTCTGAGCAGAACTTGGTTCTGCCCTTGGGCCTATCCCTGGCTCATCTCTGAGGGAAGGTGGGACGGCGCCCTTCCTCTCACCAGCCACGTGATCTGTGGATCAAGCCAGACCTCAGAGAGCTGAATGCCAGGATCTGCTGTCAGAACCACTGGCTTTTCTTAGCCTGCAGCAGGAGACACCAGGGGTGGGAGGAGTTGTGTCTAATGATGTGTGTGTTCACCGTGGGATGAGATGAGTTTTCCTTCTCACAGGAAGCCCATGCTTCCACACGGTCTGCTTGCTAAGGGGCTCAGAGCCAGTTTGCAGCCCATTTCTACAATCACACAGGGCCTCGTGGCATGGCATGCCTTACGGTCATCAGTTTCATCCCTGTGTTCATCTTGGCTGTTTTTTTGTTAAAACCCTCGTTTACTTTATTTTATTTTTTAAAATATATATATTTATTGATTTCAGAGAGGAAGAAAGGAGAGAGAGATAGAAACATCCATGATGAGAGAGAATCATGGATTAGCTGCCTCCTGGAGATTGAGCCTACAACCCGGCCATGTGCCACTGACCAGAATCGAACCCGACCCTTCAGTTCGCAGGCCGACACTCCATCTATTGAGCTAAACCGGCTAGGGTCCTTGTTTACTTTATACTGTCTCCCCTACTGATTTTTAAAAAAATCTAATTTATCAGTAATTGGCTCAAATCCTTCATAAGGCAGAAGCAGGTTGCATATTAACAGGGCTATGAATAGTTATTGCTGTAATACCAGGCAGACTCTGGCACTGGATTTTGGAAATAACACTCAACCAATGGGCTCTCAGAACAGTGCTTTGCAAACCTTAACGTGGATCCAAATCATCCCAGGGTCACGCTCAGGTGCAGATTTTGAATCAGTGGATCTGGAGCGGGGCCTGGTAGTCTGCATTTCTAAAAGGTCTCCAGCAGGGACAAAAGTCTCCTTTGCGGAGCAAAGTCTTAGAAAACGACCTTAAGAATTTCTTCTACATTCGCAGAACCATTTTCTGCCTCACATTTCTTACCATCACCTTCCTAATTCCGTCTACACGGCATAAGACGCCCGTCCTCAAGGAGACCAACAAAGCCAAAACCAGAGACTTCTAGAGGGATGGGACAGGGGCAGCCCACGACCTAAAGACATGGTGGCCTACTTCCAGAAGCACTTAATTAGAATGTGTTTTGTTACCCAGCAGGGCTCTATCCACCAGTGATGGGTCATTACTTACTTCATCCGGCAGCTCAAGGATAGTGATGTTTTTTGATTGAAATGTGATTTCAAAAGTGATCGCCAAGGTTGCATTCAGCGGATGCCTATGGGGGACAAGAGTGTGATTACTACTGAGGAGTACGACACTGTGCGATCTCAGCCCCCTCTGGATTTCACACAGGGCCTGCCCTTGCTCAAGCAGTTAGGGTGAGGCAGTGCTATGGGCTCAGTCTGAGGGGGGAGAAGGTGGGCTCCCTGCTCCTAAGGAGTTTTCTTTTTTAAAATATGTATTTTTTTTGCCGAAACCAGTTTGGCTCAGTGGATAGACTGTCGGCCTGTGGACTGAAGGGTCCCAGGTTCGATTCCGGTCAAGGGCATGTACCTTGATTGCGGGCACATCCCCGGCGGGGTGCGTACAGGAGGCAGCTGGTCGATGTTTCTCTCTCATCGATGTTTCTAGCTCTCTGTCTCTCTCCATTCCTCTCTGTGAAAAATCAATAAAAAAAATATATAAAAAAATATATTTTTATTGATTTCAGAGAGTAAGGGAGAGGGAGAGAGAGAGATACAAACATCAATGATGAGAGAGAATCACTGACAGGCCACCTCCTGCACACCCTCTGCCAGGGATGGAGCCCACAAACCAGGCATCAAACCGTGACTATCTGGTTCCTAGGTCAACGCTCAACCACGGAGCCATACTGGCTAGGCAGGAGTTTTCTATCTTTATCAGAGGAGATGTCCCCTACTGGAGCTGACTGAGAACATGAGAAGGTTTGAAACTGGCTGTGAATGCCAAAGAAGGTGTCCAGGGGCCGACTGGACCATGACACCTGCTCTGGTGGGAAAGGCACGAGACTCAGGTCTGAGCAGGGAGCTTTGTGTCCCCAGAAAGCCATGAGACAGTCTGAGCAGCCCCTGGGGGCTCAGGTCTGCACTGAGAGGCCTGGCGTTAATGTAGAAGACTGTGGAAAGCCACTCCAGGGTTCTGGAGAGGGGAGAGCTGTGGTGAGGAGATTCACAAGGTCTGGGTGCAAGTGGCCAGGCTATAGACAGAATGTAGGTCTGTTGGGGAGCCTTGGTACCAAAGCTTTGGTTTGAGAACAGACTTCTCAGGAGGGGTGAGGGAAGGGAGATGGAAAGAGAGAGAAGACAGGGCTCCAGACCTTCCTCTACAGCACATGTGTCAAACACAAGGCCCGTGGGCCAAATCCGTCCCGCCAGGCCTTGCAATGTGGCCCGCACCGCACTGTCATCACTGCACTCCGCTGCGTTTCCATCACAATGACAGTTTATGACTGTTCAGTAAACCATTCGGCCCGCGATTTAGGCTGGATTTTAGATTTTGGCCCCTTCTCTGATTGAGTTCGACACCCCTACTCTACAGGATCCATGTGACTGGAAGGCAGGTGCAGGGTGAAGCAGGGAAGGATACACCAGGAGGCTCTCAGCACAGTCTGAACTAGGTCGGCACCCTCATGCGGAGGTCAGCAAGAAAGACCCTCGGTCAAGGCTAAGTGTGAGGGTCACACAAACGAGATCCACCCGATGGAGACACTTCTGCTTTGGAAGTGATCTAACAAGAGCTCAGCTCCTTACCCCGGACCTCAGGGCTCTCCTCAAATACTCAGAGCCTTGGAAAGGGCCACTCTGAAGTCTGGCATCAACTGCTGGTCACTCAAGGACTCTTTTCGGCTGGGCAAAAGGCTCATGACTGGGGAGAAGCCCCCTTCCTGCTCCGCCCACCGGAAGCAAGGGTTCTGTGAGTGGGGGAAGAGAGACTCTGGGACCTCGGTCTGCAGCCCAGGGCTAGTGCCTCTCTTCCTCTGGCTTCTCTGAAAGTGACGAGGCATGAGCATCACACTTGAAATATGAAGGGACTGAGCCACCATGGGGTGACGAGCTAGGCCGAGGGCAGTTCCGGGCCTGGGGACTTACTGAAGGGTGATGCTGACGTTGGTTGAGCTCCCATTTTCCAGCTTCACAGTGGGAGGAACAGCAAGGTCGACCGTCGACTCTGGAAGGACCCGAATCAGTGGCCTTAGTCATGAGGTCAGAGACTTAGGACCACAAGGAGAGACGGACAAGGGCCCCTGCCATCTGAGCTCAAGAACTATGCCTCATGATGACCCCTATCTTCCAGGTGAAGACACGGAGGTTCTGAGGGACTAAGTGATGTGACTGGAAACCAAAGCCCTCCTTATGCTCTTTCACCTCCTCCTGCCATTGGAGGGAGACACAGGCCTGAGCAGGAGACGCTGCTGCTTCCTCCTCTCCAGCATCACAGGCTCTGAAGGTGTGCAGCCAAGTTATCCAGAGATAGTTTTAGAAACTAAAGGAATTCAAGCCACAACCCGGGACTGGAAAACGGGGACTTGAACCACCTCTTCAGACGGAAGTCACAGGAGTCTCCTCTGTTTGTGGGGCTTCAATGGCCTGCAGAAGGGGTCCAGTCTATCCTTGAGCATTTCTTTGATTATTGCCAGCTGAGTTCAGTGGCATCGGTAGAGCCACGTCCTGGAAACATACTGTGCCACAGGCAGCTATGTTGTCAGCCTGACCCTTAGCTCAGGTGCCAGGGGGTGGGTTTCTTTATCTAAGTTCAGCCAGGAGCAAGGGACGGATGCAATTATCTGGGTTCAGCCAAGAGTGACAATTACAAAAAAGCCATAAGAACAGCCAAAACCGGTTTGGCTCAGTGGTAGAGCGTCGGTCTGCGGACTGAAAGGTCCCAGGTTCGATTCCGGTCAGGGGCATGTACGCTGGTTGTGGGCACATCCCCAGTAGGGGGTGTGCAAGAGGCAGCTGGTCGGTGTTTCTCTCTCATCGACGTTTCTAGCTCTCTAGCTCTCTCCCTTCCTCTCTGTAAAAAATCAATAAAATATATTTAAAAAAAAAGAATGAAGTATTACAGCTTGATTTTACCATGATTTCACATAATTCCTTTGTCTTAAACTCTAGTAAAACTTCCTATAATTATACTGTATAAAATGAACGCGCTGCACCAGCTTTGGGGTCACTGTCTCTCCATCAGAGGGCCAGCTGTCCACCTGGTCCCAGCTTTCCCTACTGTCTCGTGTCTGTCTCTTTCTTTTTCTCAATCCCCTGTCGCCCCTACTCAGGACTTGTGTCCGCTCTCTAGCCGTGCTGGTCGCGGTCCAAGAGAGAAATACTGGATGTGAGGGCGATCTGGCTGCGACATGTGTCACCCCATTGATCGCCAGGGTTGATTCGGCTGATCTGGCTGGCTAGGCGGGTGTCCCACTCCTCCCTCACTGATCCATGTGTGTCCCTCCCGAAGCTGCGCGCTCGGTCGAAGAGGACGACTTTCCCCCAAGAGGAGAGGACCGGTCTTCGGTCAAGGGTATACGAGTAGCTGCGCTCCCCTGCTAGAACCTCCAAACAAGCTCCCAAGAGAGAAATACTTATATGCAGACACATGGGCCCAGTTAACTTGTTTCTCAGAATACTCTGTTGGGTTCCCATATGAACCTGAACCCAGCTCAACCCATTCACTGATCCCCTTCCTGAGGCTGACTCTGCTGGGGACTAGGGGAGACTGATTTCTTCTTGGCTTTGAGGTGTTAGCTTAGGATGAGGTAGACAAACAGGCGTCCAGGGTGAGGGGAGAAGCAAGTTTGGGAAATACCCCAGAGCAATTTGGCTACAGAACATGAGTGAGTCAGCCACTCTCTGCCCTCTTCCTGTGTTCTTAGGGCCGCACCCCCACCCCCATCCCAGGTGTGCTCACAGATCCGGCACCTGTCCACCTCCCCTCCCTCCCCACCAGGCCTTCAGGATTACGCACAGCCTAAGGTATGGGCATGAATCTAGAATGGAAGTGGAAGGGGGCCCACAGCGGGAAAGCAAACTTTCAGCCTGATGAAGTTGGTCCTTGCTGGGTAGCAGCCGCAGGCAGGGCCCAGGTCTCCCTCTCCCCAGACCATGAAAGGCCGAAGGTAAAGAATGAGTTTAGGTGCCCAGGTGGGAAGGTGCCCAGGGGCCTTCAATGTCTGATCCCCCTTCTCAATACTCTGCCTGTCATCCTGGAGTAAGCTCCTCCCCTCCAAGGGAATGGGCCAGCCTGGAACTTGCACTCCTGGGCCTGGCTCTGCTCCCCAGGGCCTCTCAGACCCTATCGGAGCCACCTTCCTCAGGCTGACCCTGCATGTGTGAGTGCAGATGCAGACTCTGTCCCGTGTCTGCAAGTCTCCAGCTGACTCCCACCAGGGTCGCTCTGAGTGGCATGTCCCCCCTGGCCCTTGCAGAGGCCAAGCTGCACAGAGTAGGAAGGTCCCTCCCTTACGTGTAGCCTTGGGGCTCGGAGGCAGCTTTGCCAACTCTTCCTCTTCTTTTTCACTCCCGCTTCCATAAACAGCCTGCGGCTTTCTTCTGGGCTTGCACAGCTCCGGCAGGTCCTTGCTGTTACTTTCCACTAGAGCTGAGGACCATACCAGATAAGCAACACTGTGACAAGATAGTACCCAGGTCAGGGTACTGAAAGTGATGCCAGCCCTAACTGGGTGGGCTCAGTGGATAGAGTGCCCACCTGTGGACTCAAGGGTCCCGGGTTCGATTCCGGTTGGGGGCATGTGCCTTGGTTGCGGGCACATCCCCAGTGGGGGGTGTGCAAGAGGCGGCTGATCGATGTTTCTCTCTCATTGATGTTTCTAACTATCTATCCCTCTCATTTCTTCCCTGTAAAAAAAAAAAAAAAAAAAAAATCATTTTTTTTTTTTAAGAAAGTGATGCCAGGCAGCCACCAATACCACTGGGTCCCCAGGGCTCTGCCGGGACTGTGATCAGGGTGAGTGAGAGATCCCCATGGCCTCTGCTCTTCTGCAGTCTTTCTATTTTAAAAGTGGAATCTGTGCCAAAACCGGTTTGGCTCAGTGAATGGAGCGTCGGTCTGTGGACTGAAGGGTCCTGGGTTTGATTCCGGTCAAGGGCATGTACATTGGTTGCGGGCACATCCCCGGTAGGGGGTGTGCTGGTCGATGTTTCTCTCTCATCGATGTTTCTGGCTCTCTATCCCTCTCCCTTCCTCTCTGTAAAAAATCAATAAAATATATTAAAAAAAAAAAAAGTGGAGTCTGTGAATGCTCGACAAATCAGATCAAGGGATGTTTACTTCCCTCTCACTCAGTGCCTCGAAGACAGCAGTGCTCAGTAGCCGAGAGACTGGGCTCTGAGGTCAAACAGATCCATCATGGCTCTGTCGCCTCCTAGCTGTGTGACTCTGGGTGTACTTAAGCCTGTTTCCTCAGCTGTGAAACGGGGAGAATAGTACTACCCATCTCACAGGGCTCTGTAAAGAGAAAGTGATGTTTGCGACTTTCCACACTGAGCGCTGAACAATTGCTGTTGACTATTCTTATCATGTAAACAAGGCAGGACATTCTTTTTTTTTTTTTTTTTTTTTTTTTTTTTTTTTTTTTAAGTGGGAGGCAGTTAGAAAACTGGCATCAATCCTGGGAAAGCACACTTTAAAGTTTGCCCTGGGGCAGGAGTCTCTGGACACACAACATTGGAATTACCAAATGAATCTTAATGAGACCACCCCAAGTTTCCTCTAAGGAGAGTCTGTTTTCATATCTATCTATCTATCTATCTATCTATCTATGTTTTTATTGATTTCAGACAGAGGAAGGGATAAGGAGAGAGAGAGAAACATCAGTGGTAAAAGAGAATCCTCTATTGGTTCTCCTACCTGCCTCCTACCAGGGATGCAGCCCACAAGCTGGGCATGTGCCCTGACAGGGAATTGAACCAGGGCCTTCTGGTTCATGGGTAAATACTCAACCACTGAGCCAACCTAAGGTCCCCGGTGACTACTCCCCAGAGCAAAGAGAAGACAGGCCTGCCAGATATTAGAAAGCCAATCCCAGTTACTTGATTTTATGGTAGTTTCCACTGTTTATGACACTCAGGAAAGGAGGCAGAATGGTAGAATGGAGTAGACCTTGCTCAGGTCCCATCTTTTTACTTTCTAGCTCTGTCTTTCTAGGTCTTTGGGGAAGACCTTTACCCTCTCTGGGCCTAAATTCCCCCTCTGTATAATTGAGGTGGATTTGTTGTTCTCTAGAGCAATGCATTACCATTGCTAATGGAGCTTTATTTAAAGCCTGCCAATGCATGTGTGTCCCAGAGAATGTGACCCAGCAGGTCTGGAGTGGGGCTCTGGCATCTGTACCAAGAAATACCAGGCTGCAAATGGAAATTGCTTATCCACAAGGTATGATTATAAAGTAACATGGCTGACTTTTTAACAAACCTGGAAGAGCTGGTCAGGTACGTATGTTCTCAGATATCTAAGAGGCCGGATAACTGGAATGGTGCAACTGGAAAGATTTGCATTGTTTGACAAGGTTCATTTGAAATCTTTGGTCAGGGATTGTAAGATCTGATTTTTGATGATGGCCAAAATAATGGGTCTGGGGTCCTAGAAGTGCTCAGCACAAATTCCTTTTGTGGAAGGAATTTCAGCCATGTTTTGGGCAGTGGGAGAATTATTGGAATGATACAGGCCTCTAAGAGCCCTGCACTAAAAGTCATGCCCTATAAGGATATACAGACCCTTATGTGTTTTTTTGGACAATGAGCCAGTGTTCTGCGAAGCCCCTAGCCCTGTTCCTCCGTCCCTCTGGAAGGGAACGGTTTTCTCATCTTACGAGGGGACGCTGGGCAGACTCTTTAAGAGTTTGTGGCGTGGCAGACCCAGGCACAAGGTGGCCACACCACGCTTCTGCAACATCTCCTAGAAGCCATAACTCCCTCTGTGAGGTCCACAGGGCAGGAACACAAACCCTTCTTTACAGGTAATACCCCAGATTGTTGGAGCTCCACAGTTCGATTTTGGTAATACAGATAAGGTAATAAGGTTCCAGCACAGAAGGCC